>NC_090922.1:442321090-442946090 GCF_040938575.1 Ambystoma mexicanum | reverse complement strand
CCCACTGGCTACTGGTGAAGATGAACATGTTGCCATCTTTATAACCTGCATGCCACAGATCAATGGAGGCTGACGGTAGTATAAGCTTGTGCGCATACACACACACACGCACGCTCTCTTTACGTTACAGCCTTTAGTTTACTTGCGGGCCAAAAGGTGTTCATGTAATCACGGACGTGTTACCCTTTGGTATGGCAGCAGGGAATAGCCATAGAGATGAGTGAATTTCGCAATGTGACTTATTATATGTAAATTCAATGATAGAACCAGGCAAATACCCCATTGTCATATGTTTAGCAAACATTATCCATTATAAATATATAAACCCCAAAGTCGCCAACCCAAAGTAAACCCTTTCCCTTCTTGGCACTGTATTTATTCTTCCTATTGCTAACATATTGATTTTGTGTCAGGCACGTGTGGTTTATGCAATGGCATTAAAAACTGCTCCAACTGAAACTACTTGGCAGATGGCACATCCAACAGTGCAAGGCCAACACTATGCAGCACTTGCTTACTGCAGCCTTTCCAAATCAGATTGAAAAGCACACTTAACGGTATAAACGGTATACCGGTATAAACAATGTGACGGTTATTATTGTTCAATTGAGTGGTTCACGGTATCTTTAACGGTATACCATTGTACCGTTACATCCCTACTCCCAATGCATTGTCACGCAAAACCTGCAATATATGCCAGTATAAAAAACATTTTCATGCTGGCTATGCCCGTACATTTCCATGCTGGCTCCACCAGCATATGCTAGCATTCCCATATAAGAACATATTCATGTTCGCTTTGAAATGTTTTTGGTAGTATCAAAACTGCCACTAGGCACTAAACTGGCTCTGCCAATAGATGCCAGTAGTCCTTTGTAAGAACATTCTCCCGTTGGTTTGGCTGTTAAAAGTGACATGTCACAATAAGAAAAAATGTCCAAATTGGTTCCAATGTAAACCAGTCTAGGCCTATAAGAACACTTATCATGCTTGCTTTATCATAGATGTTCAGTTAATAAAAATTCATACTACAGTAACAAATAGATGGGCCGCTACAGAAAAATGTCAGCCTAGCGAGGTAATACTACTCATCAGGCTTGCTTTATCAAAAATACTGTGTAATAAATGTCATGCCACAGTAAACAATGGTTGGACTGGCTGCACCAAAATGCCAGTCTAGCCAGGTAATGACACACATGAACTTGACTTTGCCCTGACAATACCAATAAAACATGCAAAGTCAATAAAGGATGTGCCAAAACTGCTCTCTAGTGATTCATCCCCAGTCTCCCAGGGCCTTACACACACACACACACACACACACACACACACATGCGCGTGCCCATCCCCTTTGTAAGAGGATTCAATTCAACACTACAGCTAAGTCAATGCCTAGTCTGGGATACTGAATGGAAACCCTTATTGATATATCTTTATGTCCAGTTCATGCGTTCTGGATGACTACCCCTATATAACACCCTTCTCTTGGAATCCCCCTGACCCCACTGAGCCAAGAAGTAGTTCTGTTTTGCAAGTTAAAAGGTTTATTTGATAACTTAAACAATATATATATATATATATCACGCTTTATAATAATTTAATAATTGAATATCACACTGAATCTGATTAGTAATCAATAATGGATAGTCTGGCACTAGCACACTTGTGAATAGGAACAGAAGAAGAAGGTGGTAGAGAATGCTTTATATAAGTTCAGATGGATGTAATGTTGAATGAAAATGCAATACAAAAAATACTCAATATGATTTCAACAAAACAATGTAATCACTTTTCTCTGGCAATCCCCTCCCCCCCTTTATGCAATGCAAGGAAATGGAAGGAAAGCACACAGTTCTCAGAAATGCAATCAAATGTAATTCAGTTCACCCCAGCAAGCTTAGATTACAGATCGGAGTTTTAAACACAGGCCCACAATGCTTTTATATGTGCTGGCAATGAAGTGAAAAATATACTAAAATGCTTTTAATTCCCTCTAGAGGTTCAGGGTGAGTGAAATATACTTGGGATGAGTTCAGGCTCACTTTAGCAAGGATCTAGGAGTAACTAGCAGGTTAAACGAATTTTTGGCAAATGAAAGCAAGAAGCTTCAGTTTTCACACGTGGAGAAATTTGCAAATCGCGGCAAATTCGCGAGTGCGTTTTTCGCGATTGCAGCAAAACTATAGGGACTAGCACTATCCTTTTGGGGTCCTAGGACAGCCTAGGATCTCAGCTTCCAGATGAAAGTTACTGCAAGTCTCTAAGACAAACGGTCACGGAGATATGAGCGAGTAAATAAAGGATGTTTTTCAGATTTGGAATTTTAAAGTTCAAAAAGACAAGTGACAGCTAGCAACTAGAAAAGGACAAGTGACAGTTAGGAGGCAGTTCTACTTAGATTAAAATAGATTGAATTATATTATTTTAACTAAGAGATTGGTTCTGCACAGTCTTGCTAGGTACTCACACTATATTCTTGAATTAGATGGGCCTCGCCACGAATCTGGTCAGGTTTTAGACTGGACTCTGGTCTGGTCTCTGCACTTCACAGTGATCTGGGTCAGCTCTCTCTGGTTCTGCTAACAGCGGTCTGGTCTGGGTCTGCTCTCTCTCTGGATTCTGGAGATTTATGGATTTAAAGTCTGGATCTTTCTGCACAGCTTTCTCTAGAGATTGATGGAGGTAAAGTATGGATTTTCCGGCAGAGCGTCCCGCAGCAGATGGAAATTAATGTCCCTATCTGTCCTATCTGTCTGCTTTTATCTGTTTTTAAAATGGGTGTGTGTGCAGCATCACTAGACCCTACCCCTCTACACTTGCCATTGGCCCAATTCTCCCCTCTCCCATGATTGGGGAAGGAACTGTGAGTCAGAGTGATGCTGTAGGTTTTATGGGTCAGAGGATTCTCCCCTGTCAAATTGCACACAATCTATATTTGATAAAAAGAAACATATTTGCACAGGTACACATTCGTTTAAAATTACACGCACCCAGCACATATCACAGGAGGTATACCCTGTCCAAATCTGCTCTTCCTGGGGGCTTGCATTCAGAAATGGCAACATTTGCAATTTCGGACATTAACCCAAATTTACACACATGTGCGCAAGGAGTATGGGCATTAGTTGATGAAGTGTCAGATTTTTCACATGCACACATTTTGAGTAATATCCTCTTTTCCGCTAAAACCCCCCTGAACATACCACCGGGTCCTAACACGTCTTAAAATGTGGGCAGAAAAATCACAAGAATGATGGTATCATTTAAATAATTTTCACAAGTCCGCTCTATGAGTTATTCATCTTTTTCTAAACCCATATTCTGGCTATAGAGGTGTGTCTTTTCAGGTCACATGGTACAGAAACCAGTCTTTCCAGTTTCTGCCAAGCTCAGAGACCCTGCCCCTCCCAGCTTTGGCCAAGAGGAAGCTGTTTTACGACATCTGCAATAAACCATCTGCCTGGGTGAAGGGGGTTGCATTGTTCAGAGCTCCTGTATTCTGTGAGGGCTCCCCTTAATTCAATTATCAGAGAGATGGCATATCCTTAGTGTGGCCAGCAGGAAACAGCCAGGCCTGGGAAGTTACTTGTGAATCAAGTTTCACTCCTGATGGGGGTAGTTGCCAGCAGAATCAAGTTCCTTAAGCCAGGTTTCAGCTCAGTGTCATGTGTGTTCCCAGTTTTTTTTTACATTCAAATAAAACTTACAATTTTTACAAATGCAGCGAAAATGCTGATTCTAAGTGCAAAACTATGACATTTCAACAGTTACAGACTATGTGACACTCAAAAGTAGGTCACTTATTTCTTTTAAACATTTAGATTTTTAGTGTCTTTCAGTCCAAATTTACTTAAACTGCTGAAATCCACAGCTCAGCCAGTCTTGTGATGAACATTGTTTTAGGCTCATCCTCTTTCCAGATTTTATATGCCCACAAGACTTTATTCTGCCAGATGTCCGCTGGTGTTCAGTGAGATTTTTGGATGTGTTGCAAATAGGCATTTTGAGCTGGCATTCAGAGAAACAAAAGGCGATTTTAAAGTGCGGTTTTTCCTTTGGCACACATTTCACTCATGGCACCCAGGCCCATCCTGCTCGCACTGGTGGGTGGCAAGTTAGGCAACCATTTTAGTGTGCACAACTGCGCGGTTTTCATAGATTCTGGCGCACATGTGGGCTTTTTCGGCCATCTTGGATTTCCTAAGCCCACAGCACCAAATGTTGTAGCCTAATAGTCCAAACGTGGGTCAGAACACCCAACAAATCCCCCCACATGACTGCCCTTTGAATTGGAGTCGATGGGGAGTCGGGTGCACAAGGGTTTTGACCCACGCACTGGTCTGTCCGCATAATCTTCTTCCAATTCTGCAAATGGCACAGTTCAGCATCTTTTCCTCCATCCGGTCGGATCGATCAGTTCTCCTCGCCGGTCCTGATGGGAATATTGGGCGGTACCCTGGGCCCCCTTGCATCATCCTCCCAGTCTCCGGATCATCCTCCTTGGCCGGTCTCCAGGTTTTCTTTCTCCTAGGACGACAAAGGAAGAGTGGCAATACCTACTCATAGACGTCTTTCCACCACTGTTGAGATAGTAGGGCAGCATATGCATTTCATCATAACGAAACATTACATTCTTATTTTGAAAAAAAAACAGTATAACTAAGAGACAGTTTCATGCAAATCACAATATTTTAGAGACTAGATGTGGTATGTTTTATGGTTGGAACTGAATTAGTCTGAGACAGTACCCGCTAGGATTCCAGAGGATTCCTCCAGTTGTTGCAGAGTGTGCCTGGGATGGCAACATTTCAACTGGTTTATGTGGACCCACTTGTCTTCCCCCGCTGCCAAAGGACCTTTGGGGATGTGGATTTTGTAGGCCACAGGGGAGATCTTATCGATGATCTCAAAGGGTCCCTTCCATGTAGGCAAAAATTTTCGCTGTTTGGCCTGGTTCCTTTGGAAATTGTATAGATAGACCCGGTCCCCCACCTGATATTCCTTCCTGGAAGTTTTCAGGTCATAGTGGGTCTTCATGCTATCAGCCGATCTTTCTAGATTCCGCTGAGCGTAAGCAAAAGCATGTTGGAGATGTTTCCTTAAATTCTCCACATACTCATGAGTAGTGGAGGCATTTATCAGTGTCTGCTCTTGGGTCCTATAGAGCAAATGCTGCGGAAGCACCATCTTGTGCCCAGTCATCAACTCAAATGGTGACATTTTGGTTGCAGATGAAGGGGTAGATCTGATGGCCATTAGGACCAGAGGTAATCGGATATCCCAACTTGGCCCAGAATCTGCCACAAACTTTTTTAATATGCTCACAATGGTTCGGTTATATCTCTCTACTGCCCCAGAAGAAGCTGGCCGGTAAGCAATATGCAACTTCCTTTTGACCCCCAGTATCTCCCACATCTTTGTCATTACTTCACTGGTGAAGTGGCTACCCCTGTCTGACTCAATCCTTTGAGGTAGACCGAAACGGGAAAAGATGTGGTTAATCATCAGGGCAGCTGCAGTTTCTGCCTTGCAATTTGGGGCTGGGAGACATTCCACCCACTTGGTAAACAAGCATGTCACAGTCAACATGTACTTATTCCCCCTAGCAGAGCGAATCATGGGGCCTACAAAGTCGATTTGTAAATCTGACCATGGCAGTGTCATCCCCCTCTTTTGGAGAGGCGCGCGGTGCGTGAGGGATGATGGCTGAAATTGTGCACACACAAGACACCCCTTCAAGTATTGGTCGAGGTCCTGCCCCATGTGTGGCCAGTATGCAACCTCTCTTAAGATTTCCAATGTTGTGTGAAACCCCCTATGACCGGCGGTGGCCGCATCATGGGCGTGACTTAACATCAGGCTTCGGAATGAGGTAGGAACCACCCACTGATCGTGGCCAGCTTTGGATTTCCTTACCAGCAAACCGTCTTGGATCCGGAACATTTTTGGACATTTCATCAACACTCTTAGGTCCTCTTTCCCATAATCGGTATCCGTCAGGGGAAAGTTCTCAGGGTCCTCAAGGTGCTGGTAAAATTTACCAATTATTGGATCCCCCTTCTGAGCTGTAATCAAATCAGCATCAGGGGTCTCCTTGCTCCATTGTGCAATTGAAAGGTCGTTGTGAGCATTTGTCTGGGACCTAGTGATAGCAGTGACCTGGATTTCCCCCAACAGGGACTCAATCTCAATTAGATCCCCTTGGATGGCCCCGGTTTTGGCCAGCTGATCAGCTAAGTCATTTCCAGTTTTGTCTGGTCCCTCTACTTTGGAATGACCCTTGATCTTTTTCCAATAGATGGTCATCTCATTCGAGGTGACCAGATCATCAATGTTTTGGATCAACTTCCCATGTTTCAAGGGTTTGTTGTTAGCACATAACATGCCTCTGGTTTTCCAATTAACCAGGTGCTCCACGAACCCGTTCCGTACATAATCCGAATCTGTGATTATGACCAGTTCGTGAAGTTGATGCTGGACAGCAGTGAGGATGGCCTGATGCACAGCCATCAATTCTGCCACCTGACTACTTCGGGGACCAATTTTGTATCCAGCGGAGGGTTCTGGGGACTCATTCACCCATGCATTCCCTACGCCGGCCACCAGTTCTTTCTCCCCGTTGTTGTCAACATGGTAAGAGCATCCATCCACATAGACAGTGGGCATTCCCTCACACTTGTCCTCTTCAAAGACTTTGTGTGGGGAATTAAGGTATGCCTCCATGTTGTCCTTGATTTTTAGACTTTCGTCCTCGAGACAGTTTTCTCTGGCACAATCATGCAAGTCAGCCAGACCTTGCGCGAGGGGACTCTTCTTGTTTTGGCCATATCTGACCTCCACAGGAAAGCCTTGCATTGACAGAATCCAGGAAGTAATTCGGGAATTACTCACATTTCCGGCCCGGATTCTGTCACTTTGGAGATATTGCAGAGGCTGGTGTGGAGTCTCCACTATGATGTGTTCCCCCTGGATAAACGGGCGGTAATTCTTCAATGCCCACACCGTTGCCAGGAGTGCCTTCTCACAATCGTTGAATTTTTCCTCCACAGAGGATAAAGTTTTGCTCGCATAGGAGATTACTTTATTGACCTTGTCATGCTTTTGATATAATACGGCCGTCAAGCACGTATTAGAGAACCCTGTCTCCAGGAAGAACTCCTTGTTTCTGACAGGGTAAGCTAGGCAAGGCGCTTGTGAGAGGCTTCTTTTGAGTTGTTTTACTGCCTTGGCTTGTTCTGGACCCCATTCCCACTTGACCCCCCCCTTCAGGAGATGAATCAGGGGTCTGGTGATCTCTGCGTAGCCCTCAATGAACTTTCTGCTGTAATTAGTCAGTCCAAGGAGGCTCCTTAGTTCCCGCAGAGTTGTGGGGTCTTTCAGTTTCTGAAGTGCTTCCACTTTCTTTTCCTGGGGACAGAGACCCTGAGGAGTAATCTCATGCCCCAAGAAATTAACACGGGTTCTACACCACTGTGCTTTCTGAAAGGAAAGTTTTGCTCCGGCGGCCCTCAACTGCGTCAGAACATAACAGATCTCTGCTATGTGTTCCTCCACAGATGAACATTTGATGAGGACATCATCTACATAAGCCAGGTTACCCCTCGCACCCAGGTCGGGCATGGCCTCATGTAGGAAAATGTTGAATTCATTGCCGGAGTTGAGGTATCCGAAGGGAGTCCGGGTCCAGCTGTATTGCTGGCCCCCAAAGGTAAAAGCCAGTTTGTATTCTTCCTCCCTACTGACCGGTACGGTCCAGTATCCATTGGTCAGGTCTATTGCAGTGAATACCTGTGACCCCTGAATCTGGGCCAGCCCTTGGTCAAAGTAGGGCAGAGGCCATCGGGAAGTATGGACCCGTTTGTTGAGCTCCCTGAGGTCGGCGCAGAGTCTCCACTGGCCGTTTGGCTTCAATATTCCCAGCACCGGATTATTGAAGGTGCTGTGGACTGGATGGATTATTCCCCTGGACTCAAGGTTCTTAATTATTTCAGTAAGGGACTCCATTAATGCGAGAGGCAAGCGATATTGCTTCACAAACACAGGAGTCATGCCAGGGTCCGTGGGGATTGTTGTTGTGTGGATGTCGGTGCGGCCACAGTCATATGAGTCTACCGCAAAGAGATCTTGGAAATCCAAGAAAACTTGTTTCAACTTTTGCTTTTGTTCCAGAGTCACACAGGCATCAGCTAGGTTGACTCTCTCTTCCACCATCTGCCTAAAGCCTGGAAAGACTTCTGGTTTGGCTATTTCAGCGGCCTCCTCCAGCTGGGTGGAGAAGTCCCTGGTCAGAGTGCTAATTTGGACTGGAGGCTTCAGGTGGGAAAGGCAGCCCTCATGGACCTGGAAAATCACCTCATCCCTCCTGAAGTCACAAGTCACATCTTCCTTACCATAAGGGCAAGAAGTGTACACCAGGAAGTTCCCCCCGTGCCGGGTAAAAATCCTGTCTGGTTTTGTATTGTCATCACTGTCACTGTCAAAGCAGTCCTTGGGGATTGGCCCTAACAGTTCATTACCTAAATCTATGGAAAAATGTCGGTCATCAACCGCCATTCCAATAATGGTGCCTGCGGCTAGAGTAATACTCTTTAAGTCGCTGTTATCCACCTCTATTAGAATGGTGTCATGTTCTATGTTGACTAATGGTGTTGGGTTTACCCCTAACCCTTGCTGTTGGAGAGAAGCATTTAGATGTATGTAAGCATCAGGGTTTTGCAAATATTGTCCTCTTTTAACTTTCACTTCCAGGGAGAATTGTCGGGTCCTTTCTGGGATGGTGACTTCCTCTTTGATCTGAATTTCAACTGCATAAGGTAGCAATTGAGCGGACCTAAATGCTTTTTCTGGATCATCAAAGCCCATGGGATTATCCGCTAATCGGGACCAAGCTTTGAAGTTTATTAGGTCCAAACTAATGGCAAAACGATTGAGAATGTCACTGCCTAGGTAAAAGGCGGCAGTGACGTCTCGCACGACCCAACAATTATGGACTATGCTCTTGTTGCCAATAGAGATTTTAAGCATACACCTGCTTGGCAGGAGATGTTTGGAATTAGGTGCTTCCAGGTCCATTTCCCATTTGTCTATCAGTTTGAATGTGGGAATGGCTGGATCTTTTGGGAGTTGGCGAAACATGGCTTCGCTGATGAAGCTCTTACCATTGTTCACGCACACTCGAGCGAGAACAGAGTCCTTCCCATCATTTAACTGGACAGGGATGAACAACTGCTCTCCAATTTGCTGAATGTCAGCCAGGCTCTGAGCTGATTTCACATCTTTCTGGACTATAGGAGTGGGAGTTTCTGATTGTGGATTAGTAAAGAATCTCAGAGTGTTTCCTTCCAGCGTGGAGTACCACTTTAGACTGGAAGGAAGGTTGATTTTCAGAAATAGAGAGGACCCTCCACCACCGGTCTCTTGTCCTACTGCTATTACTGTCACGTCTGGAATTTGGCTATTCTGGAAGTGAAATTCTACTTGGTCAGATTTTTGTTCAACCATGTGGCAGGTGCCGTTTAAACTAACATGGTTGACACTCTGTTTTAATTTTATGGGTCGGCTAGTCTGCGTCCAGAGGACCTTGTTTACGCAATCTATTAAGGGTGACAACCTCCTCAGGAGGTCATTCCCCAGTAAACAAGGGGTGCCCTCTGGAGTCACTACTATGACCGGATGTTTCACCTTGTGTCGCCCGATCTTAATGTCCAAGTCTGCAGTCCCCTCAACGGGAATTTCCTTCCCGTCAAAGTTCTGCAGTTGTCCAGGAAGAGAGGTGAGAGGAATTTGGTAATTCTCTCCCCTTCCTGCATTCAGTTCTTCAAAGGCCCTTCTGGACAGAAGGGTAGCTTGAGATCCAGTGTCCACCAGTGCCAAAATTGTACCCTGCCCCTGTACTTGTACCGGGGCATAGTATCTTCCCTCCTTCTCCTCAAGGGGGCACAGATAATGCACATTTTTGGACAACTGGTGGGCTAACTTTCTGGTTTTGGACATCGCTAGCGAAGAGATTTGGGCAGAATTCTGTGGAGAGCCTTGGGAATCTGAAAGAAAAAATTGGCAACTGGAGATCAGAGCCATTGTGGGTTCCCCTGGTTCCGGTTCTGGGACGCCCCACCCTTTTTGGCGGCAGTCATCAGGATGGGTTTGAACCAGGGGATTTTCTTGCTGTTGGTTCTGGGATGAGATGGTGGGCGGCGGTAGCTCAGTCTCCACATCTCCCCAGTCTGGATTTGCATCCCTAGGGACCCATTTTTCTTTGGGAGGAGTTCCCCCCTCTCTGAAGGAGAAGATCCTTTTCCCAGGATCCTCTGAGGATCCCTCTCCCTCAAATTGGAAGAGCTGTACCTCCTCCTCAAACTGAGTCTGTTTGGGTCTTTTGTTTCTCCTACCTCCCCTCTGCTCCTTAGGAGGCAGACTTTCAGGGGCAGGAGATTTTGTTTCCGGTTCCTGGGTTTCCAGGGGCTGTGTACAAGTGAGGAAGGAAGCTTCCTCCAAGGCTTTACACCCCCCTTCCCTTTGTGCCTCCTCCCTGGGAACCGGTGAGTTATCGGGGTGCTGCCCCCGTCATTGTTCTGGAGCACCAGGTCCACAGTTGGGTGCGTTCTGCGCCGGCATGCCGATCTGAGGGTTCTGCTGAGCCCTCCGTATGTGACCCAGATCCCGCGCCATGTTTTGAACCTGGCGCTCTAACTGGGAAACCCGCTCAGGCAGTTACGGGGCCCTGTTTTCTCCCCTGGGCTGATCCCGGGAAGGGTAGCTATCCCTTCTTTGGTAGTACCCCTGGTTGGGAAGATTTGGATACCCCTCCACCCTTGGCCTCCCCTTTCCCGGATTAGGTTGTCTGGGCTCAGGGAATTGGGGAAAGAAGGATGGATGATTTTGGGTTTGGAAATTGGGTGGATACCTGGGGAAAAAGTTCTGCCCAGGATTTGGAGAATTTCTGCCCTCCGGTGGGAAGTTAGGAGGGAAGTTCCCTGGGCTAGGTGCTTGGCTGGATCCCCCCCCCTTGGGCTGGAGGAGTCCACACATAACCCAGGATGGGTCGATTTCCCTTGTAACGGGGACTTACATAGTCAGGAGAGCGAGGGACCCCATTTGTGGGGCTGCCTCCCTGGCTCCCTGTCTGTGCCTGGCCCGAGGACCTTCTGGGCCTAGCATTATTAGGTGCAGGTAGGTTTTTAGGCCCCCCCATCTCCAACTCTAAAACGGGGGTGACCTTTACCTCTGCCACCTTGACAGCAGCAGGGGTGTTGTTGACTTTGGGGTTTTTGGGCGCATTATTTTTATTTTCTATTGGCTTCTGCACCTCATAGATCCGGGTCGCCTGTTCAATGACCCAGTCTAAAGATCTTTTCTCATGAAAATCTCTCACGAACTGGGTCATTATATATTTGGGCAAGGAATGGAAAAACGTATTAATAAATTCTCTGCTATCCGTGCGCACCCTTCTTGTGGTCTGTGCAAAAGCACGCTTTAACTCCTGCACAAATTCTTGTGGGGCCTGATCCTCCCCACATTGTAAATTGTAGGCTGCCTTGCGAGCCTCTTGAGGATTTCTATGAGTAGAAAAATGTTTCAAGATGGCCGCCTTATAGGTGGACCATCTTAAATGATTTTGGTCCTCCAGCCCTGCAAAGAAACTGGAGTACTCTGGGGAGAATGTCCACTTTACATATTGGATACAGCTTTGGCTGTCCTTCAAATGAAAAGTCTCCATCATTTGCTCATAGAGCCCCAAGTGTTCCCAAACAGAATACTTGGCGTTCTTATGATAAGGCGTGATGACACTCCTGAGTGCCTTAATCTGTTTCAATGGGTCCTTAATCAAGGCCCTTTTTGCCTTATTGGCCTTTTTGGTTCGGGTAACCCTGGTCCATTCATCTTCTGACTCAGAGGCACTGCTCCCAGAGGTTCCCGTCTGTTCTTCCAGGTTTTCCCGGATTCTGCGAGCCTGGGAATGGCTGGCAGAATGTGGGGACCTGGTCTCCTGTGTCCTATACCGCTCAGAGGAGTCTTCAGATCCCTCCTTGCTGCCAGGATTTGATGGGTACCCCCCCCACTGACCTAACTGGGCAGAGGTTTTCAGGATGCCCTTAATGGGCCTACTCACCTGGGGTTCCCCATCAAATTGCACTGTGCTTGGGTGCCCGTACCCGGATGCCCGCCCATCCATTCCTGGGAGGTACTGGCCTATGAGCCCCATGCTTCTGGCTGGATAGTAATCTGCCATCCCTGTGGCCCTGTGCTCATGTGCGCCAGGGGACATGGGGGTGGCAGAGTCCAGGGACTGAGAGAAATAAAGGCCTCTGGTACTAGGCCTCCTGGGGTTATGCTCAGGAGTTTCTCTTTCCCAGCGAACCTCATCTCTATCCGCCCCTGCTCCCTGTTGCAATGCAAGAGCCTGCGCCTTCAGTTCCTCAGTTAAGGCCTTACTAGACTCTATCAGTCTCTCCTGCATCGCTACCTGTTGTTGGAGTCTATCATTGTGCTGGCAGAGAGCCTCATTCTCTCTCTGCGTTTCCTGATTGGTCCTGGAGCACTGGGCCAGTCTTTGCTGCAGGAGGGTTACCTCCTGAGCTGTGTCCCTATTGGCCTGCTCCTGTCTTGCCAGAGCATCCTCCACCCTCCTGGTGTGCTCTAGCAAGTCCTGGTGTTCTTTTTGGAGGTCACCCAGTCCCTGGAGGGCCAGGTGATTTTCTTCCATTTTCCTTTTTAAGTGGCAGACTTCCTGGCCTAAGGTATCCCTTTCCTGACAGCCTGCATCTGTGCCGCCAGGTCGTCCCTTTGCCTTTGGAAGGCACAAGCTTTCTGGCGCTCCTGGTCAAATTCTGCCTGGGTATCCAGGTCTTTCAAAATCAGTTTATTGCTCTCTGCCTTCTCCCTATCTAGGTGGCTTTGCAGGGTGACTACCTGCTCAGCACATGCCCTATTGAAGTCTAACTGTTGCTCCAGCTTTTTCTGGCTCTGCAGTAGGGAGTCCAAACCTTCTTGGTACTCCTTCTGCAAGGCCAGAAATCTGGTATCCTGGTCAGCCTTTTCCTGTTGCAGGATGTCCATCTCCCTCTTTATTTTAATGATGTGCTGTCTACTCTTATTTTCTGACTCCTGGCTCCCCTGCAGCCTCTGCTCAGAAGAGACCAGGTCAGATTGGACCTTCTCTAACGCCATCTGTCGCTTATTCGCCAGATCTTGGCTTTCAGTACATTTATCCTGCATGTCTCCCATATATAGGTACAGGTATGCCGCTATCCTAACCATCTTGTCTTGTTCATCCTTAGCTTTAGGAGCCATGTATAGTTCACTCAGGGCCACATGTAAGGGACCCTGATCTCTCCATATATCTGACCCTGTTTCCGTGACCTGTTGCGTGATGGCCTGCAACCAGACCATGCGGTCCTGGTGAGTCCACTCACCTCTCACAAATAACTTATGTAAGAAGTGCTCTCTGGCTATTTTCATGTCTACTAAGGTCGTCATTCTAGAGATTGGTCTCTGTCCTGACTTACAGAAATTAGTATTTTATTTTTGCAAAGCAGACCTTTTTCTTAGAGCGTTCCTTTGAGGAGTGCTTTACAGCGTAACACAGCGTGGTGATCCGACCGGATATGTGTATCTGGTCAGCTGGCACACTGTATTAATCTGCACAAGTGATAGATCTAATCCAAACATCCGGCACGAGCCCCCAATTTGTAAGAGGATTCAATTCAACACTACAGCTAAGTCAATGCCTAGTCTGGGATACTGAATGGAAACCCTTATTGATATATCTTTATGTCCAGTTCATGCGTTCTGGATGACTACCCCTATATAACACCCTTCTCTTGGAATCCCCCTGACCCCACTGAGCCAAGAAGTAGTTCTGTTTTGCAAGTTAAAAGGTTTATTTGATAACTTAAACAATACATATATATATCACGCTTTATAATAAATTAATAATTGAATATCACACTGAATCTGATTAGTAATCAATAATGGATAGTCTGGCACTAGCACACTTGTGAATAGGAACAGAAGAAGAAGGTGGTAGAGAATACTTTATATAAGTTCAGATGGATGTAATGTTGAATGAAAATGCAATACAAAAAATACTCAATATGATTTCAACAAAACAATGTAATCACTTTTCTCTGGAAATCCCCTCCCCCCCTTTATGCAATGCAAGGAAATGGAAGGGAAGCACACAGTTCTCAGAAATGCAATCAAATGTAATTCAGTTCACCCCAGCAAGCTTAGACTACAGATCGGAGTTTTAAACACAGGCCCACAATGCTTTTATATGTGCTGCAATGAAGTGAAAAATATACTAAAATGCTTTTAATTCCCTATAGAGGTTCAGGGTGAGTGAAATATACTTGGGATGAGTTCAGGCTCACTTTAGCAAGGATCTAGGAGTAACTAGCAGGTTAAACGAATTTTTGGCAAATGAAAGCAAGAAGCTTCTGTTTTCACACGTGGAGAAATTTGCAAATCGCGGCAAATTCGCGAGTGCGTTTCTCGCGATTGCAGCAATACTATAGGGACTAGCACTATCGTTTTGGGGTCCTAGGACAGCCTACGATCTCAGCTTCCAGATGAAAGTTACTGCAAGTCTCTAAGACAAACGGTCACGGAGATATGAGCAATTAAATAAAGGTCGTTTTTCAGATTTGAAATTTTAAAGTTCAAAAAGACAAGTGACAGCTAGCAACTAGAAAAGGACAAGTGACAGTTAGGAGGCAGTTCTACTTAGATTAAAATAGATTGAATTATATTATTTTAACTAAGAGATTGGTTCTGCACAGTCTTGCTAGGTACTCACACTATATTCTTGAATTAGATGGGCCTCGCCACGAATCTGGTCAGGTTTTAGACTGGACTCTGGTCTGGTCTCTGCACTTCACAGTGATCTGGGTCAGCTCTCTCTGGTTCTGCTAACAGCGGTCTGGTCTGGGTCTGCTCTCTCTCTGGATTGTGGAGATTGATGGATTTAAAGTCTGGATCTTTCTGCACAGCTTTCTCTAGAGATTGATGGAGGTAAAGTATGGATTTTCCGGCAGAGCGTCCCGCAGCAGATGGAAATGAATGTCCCTATCTGTCCTGTCTGTCTGCTTTTATCTGTTTTTAAAATGGGTGTGTGTGCAGCATCACTAGACCCTACCCCTCTACACTTGCCATTGGCCCAATTCTCCCCTCTCTCCATGATTGGGGAAGGAACTGTGAGTCAGAGTGATGTTGTAGGTTTTATGGGTCAGAGGATCCTCCCCTGTCAAATTGCACACAATCTATATTTGATTAAAAAAAACATATTTGCACAGGTACACATTCGTTTAAAATTACACGCACCCATCACATATCACAGGAGGTATACCCTGTCCAAATCTGCTCTTCCTGGGGGCTTGCATTCAGAAATGGCAACATTTGCACTTCTTAACTGATTTTGCAATTTCGGACATTAACCCAAATTTACACACATGTGCCAAGGAGTATGGACATTAGTTGATGAAGTGTCAGATTTTTCACATGCACACATTTTGAGTAATATCCTCTTTTCCGCTAAAACCCCCCTGAACATACCACCGGGTCCTAACACGTCTTAAAATGTGGGCAGAAAAATCACAAGAATTATGGTATCATTTAAATAATTTTCACAAGTCCGCTCTATGAGTTATTCATCTTTTTCTAAACCCATATTCTGGCTATAGAGGTGTGTCTTTTCAGGTCACATGGTACAGAAACCAGTCTTTCCAGTTTCTGCCAAGCTCAGAGATCCTGCCCCTCCCAGCTTCGGCCAAGAGGAAGCTGTTTTACGACATCTGCAATAAACCATCTGCCTGGGTGAAGGGGGTTGCATTGTTCAGAGCTCCTGTATTCTGTGGGGGCTCCCCTTGATTCAATTATCAGAGAGATGGCATATCCTTAGTGTGGCCAGCAGGAAACAGCCAGGCCTGGGAAGTTACTTGTGAATCAAGTTTCACTCCTGATGGGGGTAGTTGCCAGCAGAATCAAGTTCCTTAAGCCAGGTTTCAGCTCAGTGTCATGTGTGTTCCCAGTTTTTTTTTACATTCAAATAAAACTTACAATTTTTACAAATGCAGCGAAAATGCTGATTCTAAGTGCAAAACTATGACATTTCAACAGTTACAGACTATGTGACACTCAAAAGTAGGTCACTTATTTCTTTTAAACATTTAGATTTTTAGTGTCTTTCAGTCCAAATTTACTTAAACTGCTGAAATCCACAGCTCAGCCAGTCTTGTGATGAACATTGTTTTAGGCTCATCCTCTTTCCAGATTTTGTATGCCCACAAGACTTTATTCTGCCAGATGTCCGCTGGTGTTCAGTGAGATTTTTGGATGTGTTGCAAATAGGCATTTTGAGCTGGCATTCAGAGAAACAAAAGGTGATTTTAAAGTGCGGTTTTTCCTTTGGCACACATTTCACTCATGGCACCCAGGCCCATCCTGCTCGCACTGGTGGGTGGCAAGTTAGGCAACCATTTTAGTGTGCACAACTGCGCGGTTTTCATAGATTCTGGCGCACATGTGGGCTTTTTCGGCCATCTTGGATTTCCTAAGCCCACAGCACCAAATATTGTAGCCTAATAGTCCAAACGTAGGTCAGAACACCCAACACCTTTCACCCATTGGTCACTCGCTCATATATCTCCTCTCACATTAATTCACACTGCATTCACCACACAGGCATGCAACCACCCACCCAGAACATTGACACACACAATCACCTTCAAACCCATTCACCCAGCAGTCACTCACCTAAATACCTTCTCTCACATACACAACACTGGCACCCACCCACCCAGAACATTCAAACACACACTATCTAATTTCTTCTCATTCACCCACAACTCACTGCCCATAGCACATACATACATCTGACACACACACTTCACACATGCAAAATACACATCACACTTAAACAAAAAGCCTTCTTATCTGTTTTTTCAGCTTTGGTCCATCACTCCAGGCCACCGTTGGCTCCTCCGTCCTGCTCACAAACAGGAAACAGAAACCTGGGAGAGCTTCCTGGTTCCTGTGTATGAGCTGCGAGGAGAAGGGGTTAGAGTTAAATGTGGAATGTGGCACTTGCCACATGTAACGGCCAGTTCCAACCCCTGCTGAGTGCATCCAGGGAGGTTTTTATGGGAGGGCAAAAGAGGCAGTTGCCCAGGGCCCCCACCTTGGAGGGGGGGCCCACAAGGCTGCCTGATCTGAAGAAGTAAGATTCCATTGTTCACCAGTCTTAAATAGCACACGTCAGGATTTTTTATGGGGTGCTGCAGAGGCTCTAAACGTATTGTCTTTCTATTTTGACAAGAACATTCTGCCTTGATCAATTCATCATGTATTGCTTTCTGTGTTCACTGTGGTATTCATAGTTTGTGGATTCCTTACCGCACAACTCTGTAGCATTCTTTCCTTTCTGTGGAAATTATGTTGATCATGTGCAATAGGCAACGGTGAAATGCATATTGATAATTTGAGTGCCACAATGGTTCAGGAGTTAGATCAGTGTGTGAAGCACCCATTGCAGAGATATATGTTCATATGCAAAATTAGAATGTCACATTCCAGCAAGGCTGGCTGAGCCTTTCCTATGTCTGAAGTTTATAAAACTGCCTGCATATGTACTTGGTTTTGCAGAACAACATCTGCTGGCATCAGCAATGTACCTCCACCACATAGGGAATGCTACACAAATTAACATATCATCCGTATGTGTCATGATCTCTGCTTCCAAAAGGTCAGGGTTTTCCCAACTCCCTTGGAAGCAGATCCATAACCCAGGTTCCGAGGGCCAACCAGTCCCAATTGGGACCTTTTGGACCCAGTCCTGGCGCCAGTGGCACCAGGCTCATAAATATGCCCAGTCCCAGCGCTGGAAGCGCCGGGCTCATAATGCTTGGGTGGACTTACCTGCAGCAGACCATGCTGCTTACTTGCCTGCCAGTTGAGCCTCTGATCCTCTTCTGTTTGGAACTACTTTTCCTGTTGGGTGGGGCAGGAGCCACTCCCTAGGTTCAGAACACTGGAACTCTTCTGGAAAGCAGGAACTCTTTTCTTACCTAGGCGTGGCTGTGGAAGGAGACACCTAAGCACTACAGGAGGCTATTTAAACCACACCCGATGGATGAATCTTGCTTTGCGTTATTCTGCATCCTCTGCAGCAGAACGCTCATCGTGTCTTCTGCATCTGATCCTGGGCCTAAGGAAAAAGACTTACCATCCTGAATCCAGTCTTCAGCAACACCTATAAAGACAAGAAAGAACAGGTTAGCATTACGGTCTTCAGTGACAGCGCTTCACTTACCTGATCCATCGGCTGTCATCAACGCCTCGCGCTGCATTCCGGCATCTGAAAGACAAAGGCTTACCTACTCTTCGTGCGCTCCGGAGGTCTTCGCACTGCATTCCGGCATCTGAAAGACAAAAGCTTACCAACTCTTCGCACGCTCCGGAGGCCTTCGGTGCTGCATCCCGCATCTGAAAGACAAAACAAGGTGCGTTTATAGACTTTGGGGAACTTTAATACTCACGTGCCATTACTCCTTTCCACATCTAACCCAGTGGGTATTCCGGCACCCTGCAGCCGCTCCGAACTTGTACCTGCAAAATAAAAAGACAGTTAGAGCGCATCGTGAAGCAGGCAACAAGCGCTTACTTACGTGCTTCCAGGCGCTTCAATTCATCACACGGGCTCCATCTTCAACTCACTTCAACCCATCATCCGCCATCGCCGGAACCCTGCAAAACAAGAGACATCATTACTAAAGACTTTTAAAGACATTAGAATTACTCGAAACTTACCGTTCGTGCAGTAAACGACGGACAGCAGTCCTCTGAAGTCAAGAGGCCTGCTCCCCTTATCCAGTGAAGAAACTGGTTACAGCACCCTGCCCCGAGGCAGATGGAGAGCACGGCGTTCACTTACCTAAGGTGAGAGCGTTGACCTTTGGGGTTCTACAGGAGAAGAGAAAGGGAAGAAGAGAGAGACATTCAATAACCCAGTTCATTAATCCCATATTTTCTATCTGCAGACATCTTACCCTTCGAGTCAGACATACAGTGCACAGAGGTCCAGCCCAAAGAGCCAGCCGTGTGTTACACATCACCTTTGAAGATACGGTATACGCCCAGTCAAGACCGGCGCCTCTACGGGAATCAGGTGAGCGTTACAGAACGCAAAGCCTACCGCAAAACTCCCGTCCAGGCGCTATGGAAACCTCGGATACCGACCAGCTAGCCCAGTTACTTGGGGAACTAAGGGCAGAAGTGCATGCAGCCCGTCAGGAAACGAACGCTCTAAGAAGGGAATTGATTATTTCCAAGGAGCGAACAGATGATCTCGCTAGACAATTGCTACAGTCACAAGCCGGACAGACCCCGTTACCCGCATCTGGGGGAAATCTTCCTTCTACATCCTCTATGAATCCAGTGCAGATCAACCTACCTGGGAATGTACCTCTGGCTCCGCCCGAACGATTTTCTGGTGACCCAAAGAGGTTTGCAGTATTTATCAATCAGTGCCGGTTGCATTTCTTATGCCGGCCAGCAGCCTTTCCAACTGATCAAGCTAAAGTAGCTTTGGTGCTTTCGTACCTTAGTGTCAATGCGGCAGACTGGTCGATCCCTCTAGTAAATCAAGATGATCCGGTCCTCCATGATTTTCAAGCTTTTCAGCTCAGTATGGAAAAACTGTTCGCAAAACATTCACAGGGGCAGGCCTTGGACAATGAGCTTCTTTCGTTGCGACAAGGTAATCAAGACCTTTTGGCTTATATTGCGTCTTTCAACAGACTGATAGTGGAAACTCAAAGGCCTGAGGACAAAAGGATTACGCTGTTTTATAGAGGTCTACGTGGAGAGCTCAAAGATGTGTTAGCCCAAGTAGTGAATCCCCCACAAGATTGTTCGGACCATATAGACTTAGTCGTTCAAATAGATCACAGACTGCAGAACAGGAAGGCCGATCGTTCCAAGTTTGATGCTCGAGTATTTTCCAAACCGCCAACTCCTTCCAAAGGAGCAGACTCCGGGGAACCCATGCAAATAGGGGGCCTGAAAGGTCGTCTAACACAAAAGGAGCGGGAAAGGAGAAAACAGTTGCAATTATGCCTCTATTGCGGAAACTCAGGGCACTTTCTTCGAGACTGTCCGGTGAAACCTGCCAAGAAGGCAGTAGGAGCTGCAGTTACCAAAGTTACAAAGTCTGAGCAGGGAAACGACCTCGCCCGACAAGAATAGAGGTCCTCTTGCCGATCGTGAAAACCAGTTCCGTGACCTCGCATTTCGTGATACCTATGGTCCTCATTAGCCCTGATAATCCAGATCGATTACATGCAATTGAAGCTTACGTCGACAGCGGTGCCATCGGCAATTATGTGGATCATGAAATGGTTTTGAGGATGAATCTAATTCTTTGTCCCAAGGCTGTAAAGGACGTCATTACTACGGTGGATGGAACGGAGATTGCCTCCGGACCAGTAACGCATACCACTCAAGAAGTGACGTTAGTAAGTCAAGATGGACACCATGAGAAGATCGTGTTTGATGTGATCAAGGCTCCTCAGTTTCAGATTATTCTAGGAATACCTTGGTTAGAGAAACACAATCCTCTGATCGATTGGCGAGCAAGAACGGTCCAGTTTCCAGAATGTGTCTCTACTTGTCACCCTCCACCTGGTGTTGCACTGGCAGCAATTTCTTCAGAGACTCCCCAGTTACCTCCCGAATACCTAGAATACCAAGATGTTTTCCGGAAGGATCAGGCTAACTCTCTACCTCCTCATAGGTCTTATGACTGCCAGATAGACCTGATTCCTGGATCTACTCCTCCTTGTAGTAGAATTTATGCCCTCACCGAGCCTGAGAACCTTCACCTTCGACAATACCTGGCAAATGGGTTTATTCGTCCTTCCAAGTCCCCTGCTTCTTCAGCTTTGTTCTTCGTTCCAAAAAAGGAAGGAGACCTTAGAACTTGTATAGATTATCGCTCCCTGAACCAGATCACCGTCAAGAATAGATATCCGTTACCTTTGATCCCTGAACTCCTGGACCAAGTCAGAAAAGCATGCATATATACAAAGCTGGATCTTAGAGGAGCCTACCACTTGGTACGAGTAAAAGAGGGCGATGAATGGAAGACGGCCTTCGCACCAAATATGGGCTATTTGAATATCAGGTCATGCCCTTCGGACTTTGCAATGCCCCGGCCGCCTTTCAATATTTTATGAACGATGTCCTCAGAGAGCTCATAGATGTGTGTGTTGTTGTTTACATTGACGACATCCTCGTTTATTCTTCATCGGAATCTGAACATCGGAAACACGTGAAAATGGTCCTCGAAAGATTGTGTCAACACAAACTTTTCGCTAAGTTGGAAAAATGTGTTTTCAACGTGACTGAAGTTGAATTCTTGGGATTCATATTATCACCTAGCGGAGTGCGTATGGATTCAAAGAAGGTCGATGCAGTTCTCAAATGGCCATCACCATCCTCCGTAAAAGGTGTGCAAAGCATGTTAGGCTTCGCTAACTTTTACCGCAGGTTTATCCCCGAATTTTCTCGGATAGTCCAGCCCATCACTGCCTTGTTAAAGAAAAACAAACGTTTTGAATGGTCTACCGAGGCGGAACAAGCTTTCCAGGATTTGAAGACTAGATTTATCTCTGCACCAATTTTAAAACACCCTCGCCCCGAACTCCCCTACATCGTGGAAACTGATGCTTCAAGCCTTGCCATGGGGGCAGTTCTATCACAAAAGGACCCGGTAACCAATCAGTTGCATCCCGTGGCATTTTGGTCCCGCAAATTCTCGCCTCCTGAAATCAATTACACGATTACTGACAAGGAACTTCTGGCTATCAAGCCTGCCTTTAAGGCTTGGCGGCATTATCTGCTGGGGGCTCGACACACCGTTACTGTGATTACGGATCACCGAAACCTGCAATATTTGAAAACCGCAAAAGCCCAATCCTCTAGACAACTCCGTTGGGCATTATTCTTTGCCGAGTTTGACTTCATAATTACCTATCGACCTGGTACAAAAAATGGTAAAGCTGATGCCCTTTCTCAGATGGGAGTGGAAGAACACTTGATCAACCCTAAACCTGTACCAATCATTCCCGAACAAAGAATTCTGGGTGTAATCGCCACACAATCCATAGAGGAAGTTAAGGATGAAGCCAGGCAACTTGTAACTCCAGCAGACATACAGAATTGGCATCTGCAGGGAAAGGACTTTGCAGTAAAGGAAAGACCAGCAGGCCTCTTACGCCCTATTGACATCCCACCTCGCCCTTGGCATACGCTTTCTATGGACTTCATCACCGATCTACCTCCATGCTCCGGATACAATACGATTCTAGTAATCGTGGACTTATTCTCCAAGATGGCGCATTTCATTCCGCTCAAAGGCTTGCCAACAGCAGCAACTCTGGCCCGAGAATTTCTCGAAAACATCGTCCGACTGCACGGTTTTCCTTCGGTTCTAATTTCGGATCGAGGTAGTCAATTTATTTCTCATTTTTGGCGAAGTTGCTGTCGGTCGGCTCAAATTGATGTGAGACTATCGACCAGTCACCACCCTCAGACCGACGGACAAACCGAGAGGACCAATCAAACTCTGGAACAGTATTTACGCTGCATGCTGCAACAAACTGAAAAAACTTGGAAAGACATCCTTTGGATAGCCGAATATGCCTACAACAACTCTGTCCATTCGGGAACTGGGAAAACCCCGTTTTTTCTTTTATACGGCAGTCACCCTCGAACCTCGGAGTTGGATCCCCTCCAAGATCTTGAAACACCAGCAGTTGACTACCTGCATTCTACAATCACTCAAGCCTTTAAGGAAGCTGTTTCTCACCTTCAAAGGGCTAAAGAACAATACAAGAAAGGAGCAGATCAACATCGGAAGGAAGCCCCTCAATATCAAGTAGGGGATCAAGTCTGGTTATCCACCAAATATCTACCTCTAAAAGGGCCACGCACATTCAACCCAAGATACCTTGGTCCCTATTCCATCACTACCATAGTAAACCCAGTAGCGGTCAAGTTGGACTTGCCCCCGCACATGAAGATACATCCGGTCTTCCACGTCTCTCTATTAAAACCTGTGCAACCTCAAACCCGACTAACTAAATCTCCAAAACCCATCCTAGTTGATGGAGAACTCGAGTTTGAAGTCAAAAGCATTCTGGACTCCAAGATCTCCAAATCTAAACTATTTTACCTAATTGACTGGAAAGGCTACGGCCCCCAAGAGAGATCCTGGGAACCTGCTGAATATGTCCACGCTCCTCCTCGCCTAATCAAAAGATTTCACCGAACATTTCCTGACAAGCCAAAACCCCCGGGGAAGCCCGGTTTGGGAGGGGCCTTGAGGGGGGTACTGTCATGATCTCTGCTTCCAAAAGGTCAGGGTTTTCCCAACTCCCTTGGAAGCAGATCCATAACCCAGGTTCCGAGGGCCAACCAGTCCCAATTGGGACCTTTTGGACCCAGTCCTGGCGCCAGTGGCACCAGGCTCATAAATATGCCCAGTCCCAGCGCTGGAAGCGCCGGGCTCATAATGCTTGGGTGGACTTACCTGCAGCAGACCATGCTGCTTACTTGCCTGCCAGTTGAGCCTCTGATCCTCTTCTGTTTGGAACTACTTTTCCTGTTGGGTGGGGCAGGAGCCACTCCCTAGGTTCAGAACACTGGAACTCTTCTGGAAAGCAGGAACTCTTTTCTTACCTAGGCGTGGCTGTGGAAGGAGACACCTAAGCACTACAGGAGGCTATTTAAACCACACCCGATGGATGAATCTTGCTTTGCGTTATTCTGCATCCTCTGCAGCAGAACGCTCACCGTGTCTTCTGCATCTGATCCTGGGCCTAAGGAAAAAGGCTTACCATCCTGAATCCAGTCTTCAGCAACACCTATAAAGACAAGAAAGAACAGGTTAGCATTACGGTCTTCAGTGACAGCGCTTCACTTACCTGATCCATCGGCTGTCATCAACGCCTCGCGCTGCATTCCGGCATCTGAAAGACAAAGGCTTACCTACTCTTCATGCGCTCGGAGGTCTTCGCACTGCATTCCGGCATCTGAAAGACAAAAGCTTACCAACTCTTTGCACGCTCCGGAGGCCTTCGGCGCTGCATCCCGCATCTGAAAGACAAAACAAGGTGCGTTTAAAGACATTGGGGAACTTTAATACTCACGTGCCATTACTCCTTTCCACATCTAACCCAGTGGGTATTCCGGCACCCTGCAGCCGCTCCGAACTTGTACCTGCAAAATAAAAAGACAGTTAGAGCGCATCGTGAAGCAGGCAACAAGCGCTTACTTACGTGCTTCCAGGCGCTTCAATTCATCACACGGGCTCCATCTTCAACTCACTTCAGCCCGTCATCCGCCATCGCCGGAACCCTGCAAAACAAGAGACATCATTACTAAAGACTTTTAAAGACATTAGAATTACTCGAAACTTACCGTTCGTGCAGTAAACGATGGACAGCAGTCCTCTGAAGTCAAGAGGCCTGCTCCCCTTATCCAGTGAAGAAACTGGTTACAGCACCCTGCCCCGAGGCAGATGGAGAGCACTGCGTTCACTTACCTAAGGTGAGAGCGTTGACCTTTGGGGTTCTACAGGAGAAGAGAAAGGGAAGAAGAGAGAGACATTCAATAATCCAGTTCATTAATCCCATATTTTCTATCTGCAGACATCTTACCCTTCGAGTCAGACATACAGTGCACAGAGGTCCAGCCCAAAGAGCCAGCCGTGTGTTACACATCACCTTTGAAGATATGGTATACGCCCAGTCAAGACCGGCGCCTCTACGGGAATCAGGTGAGCGTTACAGTACGGTGAAGGCCTACAAATTGGTTTGTGCAGATGGGGTGTTGTAAAACCTAGGCAATCGCCTTCAATGATGGCATAAACTGTTAGTCCAAGAGGTGACTAAGTATCCAAATTCAAGACTATGGAATGAAAGCGTTCATGCTTGTATCCTGGATTTGCCAGCAGACGATACAGTGATCCTGGTCAAATCATCTAATATATCTTACATTACTTTGCTGTCTTCTGTGAGGTTTGCCTTCTTGCATGCTGCTGGTATGGTTTATCCCATTAATTGATCTTTCTTCCTATGTAGGCCATTTGGGTGGAAGGGTTGGTAGACAGAAGAGAGCAGACCAGATGTTGCAGGCCTCAGGCAAGCATATTTTAAGGTCAGCTTGTTTGACACAAAAAAACGGTTTGCTTTTTGGTAAAAGTCAAAGGTTTTTATACACGTTTATAAATGAAAATGTCACAAGCCATTGTTTTGGAAGTATTTAAAGCTTTAAAATACAAAAGACAAAACCAGATTAAATTTGTTAAAACACATCGATTGGTATGCTGGTAATTATATACTTCCCTTGATGATGGAGAGAATGAAGCTAGAACCATTCACATTTTCCATAACACCCTTCTATAATATTTTGTTAAAAAAATTGTCATGTTTGGTAATGTGATTTGTGTACTTTCCAAGTCCGTTTTTATAAAATGAGATTGTTTTAGTTCATGGTAAGAACTGGAAAAGAAAGTGTTCAAATGCAAAGATTGCAGAGTTGGCACACATCCCAGCTTCACCCCTTCAGCCCTTAACCAATGTGTGATCCTGGGAATCTCATTTAATCTTATATTGCCAGTCCCTAAATCTTTCAAAATTGTCAGCCCTTCAGAGTGATTTCCTTCTCACGGTATGATCTTTATAAAATACTTATTCATGGTTTCACTGGCTAAAGGGTTGCTTCCACTTTAATAGTGAGCATATTTATATCGAACACCACAGGCATGTGTTCCTTTGTTATCTAATGGCAACACTATTTTAAGACCATATCCCACTTCTAAGCTCAGTCTGTCTGGATAAAGTCACCTTCCTGGTAGCTTCTAATCTGCATCCACTATCCATGCTACGGTATGTGTAACTTTCTCCTTCCTTTCAATTGGTCTCCTCTATCCATGCATGAGCGCTTTCGCATTCTGTGAGGCAGCTAATGTGAGTGCTGTCTATTATGGGTTACATATACCTTTTTCATACGGTCCTGCATTAATACTACAGGCTGCATACCTTCCTGGATGTTATTGACAACAATTATCCTGCATTCACTAGACCAGTAACCTCTTCATAGACTGCTAATGTTCGTCTTCAAATGCTACTTGTTTATCATTCTGATTAGAGCAAGAATGAAGAAGGTAAGGGGACTTAAAGGAGTCAACTTGCTTATTATGCTGCGAGACAGCATATCAACCTATATGTTGTGAGCGCGACAGGCGGGGGGCACGACCAGTGTTCTTGATCCCTTCATTCATTTGATTTGGTGGAGGGGGGCCCTTAAGATGTCTGTGCCCAGGGCCCCAAAAGTGCTTAAAATGGCCCTGAGTGCATCCATCTCACACTGCAAGCTCCAGCCAAGCCTTCACTCCGATGGTTGGGGAATGGGCTGGGACACCCCCAGACCTGGTGTGGCGGTGCCCCCGCACCACAGGAGCTGCAGAGGACCCCACTATGCCGGTGCTGACATTACTCTCAAGATTTGTCAGTGTTTTGTGCAACTGATTCAAGATGCACCAACACAGAGCATATCCATGGTGCCAAATGCCAAAGACAGGCACAGAGGTATTAGCAGTCAGAGCTTTCTGACATCTGTTGTCCTATACATATCCCTGAACACGCATATGTTGCCTCTGCCCCACAATGAAGGAAGATACCAGACTGAGGATTGTCAATAAAATGTTTGTTCTTTACAAATTCCTATAAATGATGGGCCACATTTTCCTCAAAGATCTAAGAGGGCCATGATAGAGCCCCAAACAGGTGAAGGATGCTAAACAGGAGTCTGTGGAACCCGGTTTATAATGGTCTCCTCTCTGCTATGAAATATACATATGTTTCACTCTTATTGATAGTCTTTCCAACTGATTCTTTACAGTTTGGACTCTTAATCCAGAGAATATTGAGATTGTTTATCATTAACATTGACAAAACTATTTTATTCAGGTTGTGATGGGGCTTAATAGGCCTCTGTTCTAGAACTTGAGATGCTTTATTAGCACCCAGTGTGGGTGCTGAAGCCAATCAGGTTGCTTGTGTTGCGGACAGAATGCCATGTTACGAGCAACCTGGAGGCTGCTTGCACACGCCCCACCTTTTTCCCACACCTACCACTCCTTCCCCTGCCTTCCCCTTCCTTGGCCTCAGTCCTGTCTCTGTCCTTCAGCCCCACCACCTCATACCCGACTTACTCTATTTCTCTGGCAGTGGCACCTGCCGCAGCCACATTCCGGGCCGCCATGGAAATGGAAGGGGGATCTGTATGTAGCCCTGCCATCCATCTCCACGGTGGCCATTTTAGGTAAGTATTTTGTTTCAATGAACAGGATGCTGCAAGCGCGTCCTGTTCTTTTAAACAAAATAGATTTCTGTCAGTGATCCATATTTTCGGAAAACCCTGGGTGCTAATAGCAATAAACCTGATCTGGCCCACCGCGCTCTGGTCCATAACTTGGGCCGCAGGCCATTACCCCCTGCTCTGGCCCACACCATCAGGTGTTATTGCTATAATAAATGACCCAGTGCAGCCCTAGCTGGTTGGCATTAGAACTGCTGAAACTGCATTTTGGAAGCCTGGGGTCCTGGAGGCGTCATATGATAGGGGACCCTCAAACAATGCAGGTTCATTGCTTTTGCACATACATCAGTGCGGCTGGTGATTTTTTTAATTGAAGGAACGTAAATATTTCCCACAGATATGACAGATCAACCAAGCCCTAACCAACTCATGGTGTTACAGGGTGGAGGTTAGTTCTTTCCTAAGATTTTTTTTTAAAAATAATGAGTTAAAATGGTGCATTTGACAGTACATTTTCTGTGAAAAAGTGGGAAAAGGGTAGACAGCTTGCAATCAGTTTTTTAGGGCAAATAATAGATGCAAGTCACCAACAGTGCACAAGAGCATTTCCCAGTGCTTTTTCGTGATGACTTTGCCCACAATATATGCCTGTGTAAACATATTTTCACACAGGCTACGCTCATACATTTCCATGCTGGCTGCACCTATATATCCCAGTATTCCCCTATGAGAAAAAAGTAATTTTTGCTTTGCACATAATGCCAGTAATGGCACTGTAAGAAAACATGTCCATGCTGGTTCTGTTAATATATGGCTGTAACCCCATGTAAGAACGTACTGCAGTTTGCGTTGCAATAAAAAATGACATGCCACAATATGAAAACATGTCCAAAAATGGCTGCACCAAAATTCCAGTCTAACCACGCAATACCACTTATCATGTTTGCTTTATCAACAATGCTGGGTAAAATATGTCATGCTACAGTAAAAAAATGGCTCGACTGGCTGCACCAAAATGTTAGTTTAGCCATGTTGTATCACTTATCATGACTGCTTTATCAGAGATGCCCATTTAAAAAATGTCAAAATGTCACGCCACAACAAGAAATGGCTAGACTGGATGCACTAACATGCCACTCTAAAGAAATGAAGCCATTATGACATTATTTTTTACTAGGCTTGATTTTGCTTCCCCTCCCCCATATTACCAACCCTGCACAAATAGAAAAGTGCACACCACCGTGCAAATCCACTCAATATTCACTCGCTTACTCACACAGTATTCAACCACTCATTCATACGCATGCCTAGCACCCACACCCACCCATGCATCATACACTCACTCATTCACACAAGCCCGCAGACATAAGGAAATGTAAGGGATACGCAAATAACAGTAGGATAGAATGATTAAATATGGATTTGGGTGATGAAGAATACGAAGGGGAAGAAACTGAAGATTGGAGAACTAAAGCACTGATTAAACCAGAGATAGGATTTGTCCATTGACCCATGCAGTGGGGAGAAGAGCCCATAGAAGGATGTCCAATCTTTGCTGGGCAATTGACTTCCAAATAAGCCACCTGTACTCAAGGCTTGCTGACAGAATGACACCTGCCTGATCGGGTCCCTTGCTGGTCCCCCCAGGGGTATTGCTAGGTCTGGAAAAGATCCAGGGCTATGCTAATGTTGGGACTGTCGTGACTCAGGGATAGCTTGCCTTTTGGTTGTAGCCCCTGAGCTTCTATCTGTGGCTACAAACAAAACACCCGGGCTATAGCTCCCCCCTGCTCCCCCTAGGGAAGGATACTTTCTAAAGGGTAAGGAGAAAAAAAATAGGATGGTTTTTATTTAACGCTTAAGGGTGCTCCTCAAAAAGAGGCAGGTGTCCATTGTGCCTTTGGAATCGCTTGACAGGATTTCCTGCCAGTCCTCCTCTCCTACTCTACCCGCCAAATAAATGTCCTTAATACCCTTTGCTCCCCTATCCCAGACCTCTAAAGACGAGTCACAGGATCCCTGTCTCACTCTCTTTGGCCCTCTGAAAGACGTATTGTGCACCATGAACAGTTTAGATCTGAGAATGTCAGTTATGGGGAGTGAGGGAATGGGAGCAGACAAAAAATCCCATCATTTCTATAAGGTTTAGGTCTTTTTAGAGCTGTACGATTTGGGGGGTTACGGTGCGGGTAAAATGTGGAGGTGTTACCGTCTACTGCCACATTACCGCACTGCCCAACTATAACTTTGGCTGAAAGTTGGAGGATTCACCTCCAGGTATGAGTTGGAGGTAAACCCGGAAGCTTTCCACCAAATATCAGAAGAATTACTGCAGGGGAATTACCACTGCAGTAATTCTGCCAAAAATCCCCCATGGAGTCCTATGGAGTCCAATTATTGGAGACTAACACCACCTACCACCGATTGTAATCGAGCTGTAATGCCGCTGAACCAAGTGGTCGTAACGGTAATGCAGTTTGGTGATATCCTAGAGGCTTAACCGCCGAGATACCACCGAACTGATAATGAGTCCCATTGTTCTCTAGTGTCCTGGCACAAAGGCTTGGTCCTCACCTTGGATAGGATGTAAGAAGGAAACTAGCCTCAATCCCCCACCCCAAGCCTGCTTTGCCCAGGTTTCTTCCTCCCTGGAGCTTCCTAGCATCTGTACTCATCAGGGCTTCTCTCATCGTGGCAAGAACAGCCTTTCAGCAGGAGGAAACTGGGGCTGAGAAAGGAACCTCTTGTTTTGCCAAGACTTTATCCCACATTATGCTGGGTTAGCCAACCTGTCATCCTCCAGATGTGGCAGCCCCCTACTCCTATTATCCCTTATCCCAAATTATGCTGGCTGGGACAGATGCTCTGGCGTGCAACACGTGGCACAAATAAACTTTGAATCAAATATGGTTTCATGGAACAAGAATTCCCCCTGTTGAGAAACATTGCAGGTTTGGGCATTCTGACTATGGTTACCAGGTTAGCAGGACCTGACTTTAAGACACATACGTTCCTCATACAAACATATATTTCCCAGGCACATACTGAGCCACAGGATTGGAACTCCCTCTCTTGCTTGACTTTTCTATATTATCCCCCCTACTGTTTGCCAAAACAACTCTTCAGTGGCCGACTGCATCTTGTGCCATCATTCAAGATATTGGTTTTGATCAGTTATGTAGCCGGCAGAGGCGTTGCTGGGGGTAGGGTGGTGAGAGGGCTATGGCCCCCAGGCTTTTGGTTGTTGCCCCGGATAGCAGCTCAGGGACTACAACCAAAAGGCTGAGTCCTGACAGTCCCAAAATGAGCATAGTCCCGGATCTTTGCCAGACCTAGCAACACCCCAGGCTGCCGGGAAGATGGGAGAAGACACGCATACTCACTCAGAGTCACACAGGGAGACATGGCACAGGTGTTTGAACTTGTTGGGAGAAACAGCGGGCTGAATGTGGTTGGCAGCTCTAATGCAGAGGTGTGTACCACTCTTTCGAAGGATAGATAGCCTAGCGGTGTGTGTCGAGAAGGTTCATGAGAGACATAAGAAGCCAGGGCTAAGGAGTGGAAAATGAAATAATGGAAGAAATGGGGACAGAGAGTTGATGCAAATAGTGCTTGTCTATGTTATGTTAAATAGCAGCATTTGCCAGGTTTTAATGTAAGGAGACTATAGGTGTCCTGCGTTCAGTTGTGCAATATGTGGTACACTGTTTAAAATCTATGGTATGCCACAGGATGTTTGTGTATTCACACAGGTAAAGGAAAGAGGGAAGGATATGAAAAGGAATGAGGGTGGTGTGTGTATTGGTTATAGTGTGCACGGGTCGCTTCACACAGGTAAAGGAAAGAGGGAAGGATATGAAAAGGAATGAGGGTGGGTTGTGTATTGGTTATAGTGCGCACGGGTCACTTCACACAGGTAAAGGAAAGAGGGAAGACTATGAAAAGGAATGAGGGTGGTGTGTGTATTGGTTATAGTGCGCACGGGTCACTTCACACAGGTAAAGGAAAGAGGGAAGGATATGAAAAGGAATGAGGGTGTAGTAGAGATGAGCACCAAAGTAGCAGGAATTATTGAAAGGTCACCAGAGCCACATTTAAGGTGTGCCTGGCTTGCCTGTTCCTCAGTTTAAATGATGAAATAGGTACTTATGAGCTGAATACAACCGAAATGGGAGGTTTAATGACAATACAGGACTTATTAAAGAATAGTAGGTCTCAGGTGGATATATAAAGTTGGACGGACATTACCATTCATTATTCTTAGAAAGTTAACATAATAATAGTATAAGGTGTGTACGCCGGATTCCTCCTGCTTCTAAGCACTAGAATATAGCTGTTATTATCACCCAACATAGGCATTGCAGTAACATGTGAGGTGCGCCTGATCTGTCTGAGGGTGAACAAATGAACACCTTTGAGGTGGATGATATGAAATGAGGGGAAACATTTGTTTCAATCGCCTGTTATAAGCAGCTTGTGAGAACAAGTGTTCTATGTCCGGGGCAGGTGGGAAGGACAGAATCTCCTGGGATGTAACAGTAGAGGTTACGGTATTGGCAACCACAGCATCACTATTCCAACACCAAATGACAACAGCCCAGAATTCCATGGAACCCTCACATCAGGACATTCTGTCATCCACCATACAGTGCATTAGTGGGATGTATGGATTTACTTTATCTACGTTCACGTGGTCACTTTTACCTCTTCTTACCTCTACCTCTTCTGTCTTTCCCTTCTTCTAACATTCCCTTCATCATTACCGGGGAGACCCTTTCACAACCCCCTTTTTTGCCAACCCATATTCTTCCCCCCACCTCGCCCTTGAACTCAACCTTAACCTTAAAGAAAACCTTAATAACAGCCCTTGTGAGCTTGACGATGTACAGATGCAGGCGAAGAAAGAGCAAGAAGATGTAAAAGAGAGAAGTAAAAGCAAGAAGCCGTACATGCAAGAAGAAGTAGAAGCAAGCAGAAGTAAATGAGAGAAGTAAAAGCAAGAAGGCGTACATGCAAGAAGAAGTAGAAGCAAGCAGAAGTAAATGAGAGAAGTAAAAAGAAGTAAATGCATGAAGTAAAAGCAAGAAGGTGTAAATGCAAGAAGAAGTAAAAGCATACCAAAGTAAATGAGAGAAGCCAGAGAAGAAGTTCCCCAGGGATCCCGTATATCACCATCTTTCTTCATCTCTACGTAAGGTTACTGCTTGACTCATTGGACTGCCTAGGTGTTCGATACACCAACTTTGCAGACGACACCCAGGCAGTCTTTGTGTTATATCAGGCAAGTGTGTTCAATACTCTGAAACCCTGAATGGTGTGTATGCTGCAATTCAGTCTTGGATGGTCTCTAATTCCTTGGCGCTTAATGACAATAAGACGGAGCTCCTTAATGTGGCTACTGGGCAACGACTCAAAAACTGGATGTATCTTATAAAAGCTTCAACATCGCTAATAATACGATCATGGTTACTGACTGTGTTAAAACCCTAGGCATCCACTTGGACGCAGAACAGAGTATGAAGCCCCATGTGTCGCATACCCGTTCATCCTGTGGCTATGTGGTCAGGCTTAAATCAGGCCGTAGATCTCACTCAGGAACAGATCAATCCTGGCGTGGGCCTTAGTGAATTCAAGACTTGACTATGGCAACAGTCTTTTAGTTGGGACATCACAGATTAATCTCAGTCCCTTCATACTACCCAGAACAGTGCAGTGGCAGCAGTCTTTGGTCTACGTGAACAAGACCACATTATGGACTCCAGAAGAACACTGCAGTGGTTGCCTGTCAAGCAGAGGATCGCCCATAAAATCCTAGCACTATCGTATAAGTGCTGGACCTCCATTGCCCCTTCATGTCTCTCAGAACGGTTGATTGGTGATCATCCCTCTCGACATCTTCGATCCAATGACAATCACATATTCAAACAACCTCGGTTTAGGTTGGCCAAATTTGGAGGTGTCAGCTTTCCTTTACAAGCCCCTAAAGAAAAGAATGCGCTTGCACTGACAATGAGAGTCTGCAACTCTCTGTCTGCTTTTAAGCGGGCCATAAACACGTACTTGTTTAACCTTAAGCCAGGCTAAACGTGTTACTACACTCTAGTGCTCCTTCTTTAACTGATTCTGGCTTTTTTTGTTGTTTGTATTGTTTGTGTTAATTGTGCGCCTAGAGTCCTACAGGCATGTGGCAAGGAATAAATAGTAATAATAAATGCAAGAAGGGAAAGCAAGAAGGTGTAAATGAAAGACGATGTAAAAGGAAGCAGAAGTAAATGAGAGAACTAAAAGAAGAAGTAAATGCAAGAAGTGAAAGCAGGAAGGTGTAAATGCAAGAAGAAATAAAAGCAAGTAGAAGTAAATGAGAAAAGTAAAAGAAGAACTAAATGCAAGAAGTAAAAGCAAGAAAGCATAAATGCAAGAAGTAGAAGAAGTAGCAAATGAGAGAAGTAAAATAAAATGTAAATGCAATAAGTAAAAGCAAGAATGTGTAAATGCAAGGAGAAGTAAAAGCAAGCAGAAGTAAATGAGATAGTAAAAGAAGAAGTAAATGGAAGAAGTAAAAGCAAGAAAGCATAAATGCAAGAAGTAAAAGCAAGAAGTAAAAGCAAGCAGACGTAAATGTCTATACTAATGAACATAGAAGAGGTAAGTGTAGAAGATTAATTCTGGGTGAAGAGAAGGTATTCCCATTAAGTGGAACCTTGTGCACTGCAATCTCCTGGAGGATGGTGCACAGGAGACAGAGGAATTATGTCACTACAGCTCCAACAAAGTGCTTTTAAAGGAATGGTTCGGTCAAAAAATGTTATTGCTCCTACGGGTTGGCCATGTGTTTTTAATTTCCTATGGACCTTACCCGAGTTTTCGTCCATTAAACGTACGCGAAAACAGGCATCAGGGAGCTGCCATTTTGTGATAATCCTATCACTTGCCGCATCGCCCTGGCTGACCTGCTTTTACGGCACTAAATCATATCCCGCGCCCCTGAGCCTGACATTATCAAAACATTCATATTCCCCGCCTCTCTCCGTGACGTTTCTGTGCTGCGTAGGCAAACGCGCCCAGTCGTCTTCTACGCGACTTCACACAGAACCCGGAAACCAACACCGTTCAACTCACAACACAGCGCGCCACAATTTGGAATATGAAACTGTACTTTAAAATCAAACAGCAACACGGTACATTTGGTAAAGTACATTTATTTGACATTAAATGTTTATAGAATATTCAGCAATTGCCATATGAGCTCAGAATGCCATTTATTTTCTTTTATCTCTATCCGCAAAAAATGTTCTGTTTTATCGTGAGTCACGCGTTGTTCCTTTATGGTAAACAGGGGGCCTCATTATGAGTCGGCCGTGCCGGAATCCGGTGATTCCGTGACGACGGCTACTCCACTTCCGCGACCGCAAGGTTGCGGAAAGAAGGGCCGATTACGGCACTTGGGTCGCGCGCAACACACTGAGGCGGAAACGGAGTCACCGCCGTCATGTAAACACCCACGCACATGGACTTTACGCCACAGAAAACGGTGCTAAACCCGTGTCCGCCCCCGCCGACACGGAAACACCGGAAGCGGAAACACCAACACCGAAGCAGAAACACCATGACCGTGGGAAAAAAACGGAAACAGAGAGGCGGCCATTACATAAAGCACAATCCACTGCCATCCTCAGACACCACAGGTCAGATTACCTCCCTGAGACTGACAACTCATCGAATGGCATTCAGGATACCAGCACGCAGACAGCGAAAGCTGCGCTTTAGTGAGGCTGAGCTCACAGTTCTGGTGGACCACATTGTTGAGCATGCGGAAATGCTCTTTAGTGCAGACCAGCGGCGCGCTACTCAGCAACGGTGCAAGGAGGTGTGGGCAGAGGCAGCACGCAAGTGCACAGCGGTCGGTGTGACCACACACTCTGTGAAGGACTGCCATAAGAGGTGGGATGACCTCAGGCTCCGGGTGCGCAACCTCATGACTGCACACCGCCAACACAGAACTGGCACTGGTGGAGGCCCTGCATCCCCTCTCAAGTTGCAACCGTGGGAGAAGTGCTGCAGCACTGTCATGCACCTCGAAGGCATCCATGGCATAGGAGTGAGCCCACATGCACATGCTGGTAAGTGCACGAAAAGTCGGGTAAGGTCCATAGGAAATTATTCTACGAACGACAGATCCATGCCTGAAAACACATGGCCGACCCGGTGGGACAATTAGAATTTGGTCATGGAAATACCCTTTATTCATTTAGTGGCATCACCATATCCCTGAAATGCTGTGGATGTGCTGTCTCTCAAAAGTAAATGTGAATCAGTGCATCCCGTGCTCGTTGTCCATCTAGTGGACCCCCAGGAGGTGGTTGTGCCATCCCATCCCCATCACCATCACCATCTCCGTCTCCGTCACCATCCCCATCTTCACCATCTCTGTCTGGGGGCATTGGAATGTTCCTGCGCAGGCACAGATTGTGCAGCATGGCACAAACAAGCGTCATTTTACCCGTCTTCACTGGGCTGTATAGCAGTGATCCGCCAGATCTGCTTAAACATCGGAACCGGGCCTTCAGCAGTCCAAATGTCCTCTCAATAATGCCACGTGTGCGGACATGTGCCCTGTTGTACGCATCCTCATGCCTGTTCCTTGGCATCCGTACAGGCGTCATCAGCCTTGGCGTGAGTGCATATCCGGCATCTCCTGCATGGGATGTAGATGTGGGAGACATGTCAGTGTTGGTAGTATCATGTCTTCATCAGATGCAGTGCAATCTTGTGTCATTGTTCATTCATGCCTATGTGTCATGCAGTGTTTTCACTGATGGGTGTTAATCTTCTATGGCCATCATAGTGGGGGTTGGAAGCTGGACATTGACCAATGCATTGGTGTGCATGTGGCTTGTGAGTATGGCATGGTGCAGTGATGTGCACACATGGCAGGGTCACTCCACAGTGATGATATAGTAGATGCAGGAAGCCTCATGTACAGCCATCATGTGCATTGTGAGTGCTGTGTTGCATATTGTGGGGGGGGGGTTGCTGTGGCTCCAGGTGTGTGTGCCAGCGGGAGTTCAGGCTGTGTGTGTCAGGTGGCAGGGTGTGTACGCCCACACTGTGGCTTCCTGTCAAGTGTTGCTTTGTGAAGTTTGGGTTCTACTGTCTATTCAGTGGATGGGCAGGGGGTAATGCATGTGCAGTCGCAGCAGCCCACTCACGTAGCTCATTGCCCTGGTCACACACACACACCCCACTTACACAGGTCCTGAGCATTGGCAGCTGTACTCACCCAATAGCCATGTGCTTTGTCCAGCATAGCGTTCCATGTACCGTGGCAATGTTGAATTCCGCAGTACCATTGAGTCATGGGTTGAGCCCGGGAAACGTGCGCCGCAATGTGTAATCACTTGCGTCGCATCACATACCATTTGTACATTCAGTGAGTGGTACTGTTTCCTATTGCGGAACACCATTTCAATTGCACGTGGTACTGTCAGCTCAATGTGGGTGCAGTCGACTGCACCTATGCAATTTGGCATGCCTGCTATGGCATGGAAGGCCAACTTGATGGCAATCACCTGGGGGAGGGTACGGGGTAGGGCAATCTGTTCAGACACATGGTGCAACAGTGCATCCAGTACATGAACCAGGATTATTGAGAAACAGGGTTGTGATAGGCCATGCAGCTCACCGACTGTGTGTTGATAGGTACCGGTGCCAAGAAAGTGCAGTACAGACACGACCTTCAGGAGGGGGGGGGGGAATGGCGGTGGGGATGTCTATGTGGCTGCTGATGTCGTCCTCTATCAGGCCAGTGATGTACAGGATTGTTGGACGGTCCAGCCGATATAATGTGTGGATCTGTCCTGGGGTGAGGTTCCAGGGTGAGGCCCTGATGTGTGGTATTGCAGGCTGCCTGCGGGGTGCTGCCGGCTGGACAATGGGGTTTGCCATGGGTACAGGGTTAGCTGGTTGCCGCCTGCGCCTCCTACGCCTCCGCCTCCTCCTCCTCCTCTGCAACATTACTGCCCTCATGTGCAGTGCTGCCTGTTGGTTGAGTAGGCCCAGTCCCAATGCTACTAGAGCTGCTGCCTGCATGGTTCTGTTTTGAGTTGGGCTGGGTGTGGCCCTTTTGTACGCTCCCAGTGGCCTGCTGGGTCCAGCTGGGCTGATTTGGTGCACCTGTGGCCTGATTCAGGACACCAGGCACAGTTTAACGTCATGTTCGCTGTGGCGGCGGTACCACCACTGTGATCAAGGTTTTACCGCCATTTTGTTGGCAGTGTTTCCATGTCCGCGCTACTTGTGATACTCGTGGTGTTTCGTATTGCCGGCAACGGAGGGGTTTCCGTGCAGGCCGAGTTTACGGGAGCTTTAACTCTGCGGTGGCGGTTGGAGGTGGTGCTATTTCCGGGTTCGCAGGCCACGATTAGGCGGACGCGGAAACGGTGCCGGTATGGTTATACCGGCAGTGTTAATTCCGGACCGGAGCACTTGTAATGAGGCCAGGGTGTTGGTTTTCGTTAAAAGAAGCACTTTGGTCGCACGGTGAACCGCAAGGCTGTTCCATCAAGTAGGCACTAGGCCAGCGTAAAGGTTGATATGTTGCTTCTAGCTGCTGGTACCGCGTAAGGGCATATGGGCCCTTGGCAATCGTCCCATAAGATTGTGAAAGTGGTGCAGTTGTTGACAAGAAGCTGCAGCTGGCAGTTGAAGAAGTCGTCTGCCGGGGTCTGAAACTGGTGGCAGTCGCAGTAGGGAAGGATATACCTGTTTTGAAAACATAAAAATTATAATTAGTCTCGCCAGCCGATCTTTATTAATATTATTTATTTTATTTATTACGGCCGAGCTGAAACTATTTGCTTTCAAGGATAGTGCAATGGAGTATGTTCGGCTCTAAAATCAATGCGAAAAGTAACGAAATAAATCGAGGTTAGCACACAATGAGAAACGACTGTTTGTCTACATGCGTGTGGAATGTGGACCTGCATGCCCATGTGCCCGCTACAAGGACGATCCCACATACGTTTTCCTAGCTCTTCATTCATTCATTTATTCATGCATCCATTCATTAATTCTTCATTCCGGTATAAAAGCGTCTAAAGAGTTACTTACATTATATTTGCAATTTCCATTGTGTCTCTGCTTAATGCAGTCCGTAAATCCCACTGTGCTCTTGACAACGATTTTTCGTATACTGAACTAAAATGAAACTCGGTCTAGTTTCAGAATTTTCTGCCTTATCATCTCTTACGTCATTGCACCCCCCCCTTCAAGTGAAGTTCTTTCGGCATGGTCCCTGTCTCTCAAGGTCAAAAAATAATAGAACCTTATACTGCCAGTGCGAGTTGTGGGCCTCTTCAGGCCGCGAGCTGAAAATCAAAGCCGCTGACCTTCACTAGAAATTAGCATACATTCTTTCTTTGCAACATCCCGTAGTAAAGCCATCTGTGAGAACGTGAAGTTTTGAATCCATCTATGCACTGCGCCTCAATGTGCAAATGCGAACTGGCTTCTCTTCCATCTGCAACGGCTTGCTTGGCGCATTCTAAGTCCCCCCATTTTGTCCTCGTTGTCTGCGAGCTTTGCAGCCCCAAAGAACCATATCTATTGAGACTTTTAATTTTTTGGGGAGGGTCAGGGAAAGTATAAAGTACCCGAGGAGTTGAGTTTAAAGTGAGATTTATTGTTTGTTTGTTTTATTATTTGCAATACGCAAGCCTCCCCTCGGTTAACAGTGCGCAGCATTTACATGAGATTGCGAAAATTTGTTACATCAACAAAAATATATACATACACATATAGACAAGGTCAGCAATATGAGGTGAATAGAGAGAGAATTCAAAGATGACACCCAGGTTGTTCGCCACCCAGGATGGTGAAGGTAGGGGTTAGGGTTAGCATACTTTGTATGTACACTGTACAATAACATTTATTTACAAAAAGACAATCGTATTACAATTATTTAAACCGGGATTTGTACTTCACAACCAGCTCTCCTTTGGGTGGACATGGCACAGTGGCAATGTTGGGTGGCAATGGATCAGTGATGTGCACAGAAACGTTCAAAATTCCATATCTGTGCTTCTCTAATACAGCAACAATAAGGCTTTTGACAAAGTCGAACTCCATTTCCTTATAGACTGGTTTGATCACCCATTGCTTACTTCTTTTTGAAAAGGCCTTAGTGTAGCGAGGCATCCTTACATTACCCGTAGTCCTAGATTGTTCACGGCCAAGATTCTCGTTATGGGCCAAGACGGCAAGTAGAGTCCTATGTCTCATGCCCTGTATGCTGAAATGCAAGCGCTTTGGCCTGTACTTTAGGAACATATTGTGGAGCACCTCCAAACCTCCTGTGTGACAGAATTCTGTCAGTCCCCTTAAATCTCTTGATAGAGTTTTATCGAAAACAATCTTCTCAATGGCTTTGTGTGTCGGTGAAGATGGAATCAACCACTTCTTCTTCCGTGCCTCCACTGGGGACAAAGGGCCATGTTCACATTGGTGGAAATGTAGGTTTTCTGACCAGTGGTGCATGTTGGTACAGTGGTGCATCAGTGACCGCCATTTTTCAAGTAGTATTTCCACTGACCCTTCACAAGTTTTGGAGCTCCACCAAATATGGTTGCTGATAGACTGGGACCACTCTGAAATACTTTCCAAACCTTTTTTTTTCCCTGCAGCCGAGATTTTCTTATTGATTGATTTAGCAATATCCCATACGTCAAATTGATGTTTAATATGTGGGAAATGCTCTCTCATTGTCTTGGCAATTGAAACGTGTCTGTCCGTGGCCATGAGGTTGATTTGCATTACCCTCGATTGTAGATATTCCACTGATTTTATAAATCCTTGTTTCTCCATGGCCACCGAGGATGTACATTGTGTTACGTGCACGACCACCGAACTCACAATTTTCTTACTATCCATGTCCTGAAAGTGTAGGTGAAGTACTTGGCAGAAAATCCAGGGCTGTTGCACTGTCCATCGCCGGCTAGCCTGAATCGTTTGCCTTCGAATGTACTTGCTAGAGACAATTGTTCAATTTTCCAAGCATCACTAATGGCCGGAAACAGATAATCATGTTGGTATTTGTAGTACTGCGTTTTTTTAAATGAAATGGAGTCCCACAAACTGAAAGAAAGACTCTAACTTTCTAAAACTGGACCCACTAAAAAGTGAGGCAGCTGCACACAGTAGATTGCCTGCTGGCAGTTTCCCCAGCATTGGTTGTGCAGACCATGAGAACGTATGATTTAATCTATAGGCGGCATTTATTTTGACGTTACTGCCTTGTTTTTGACGAGTCACATGAATCAATGGCTTCCCACATACTTTCCCTCTAACTGAATGCCCACATTTCAGCATACTTATAATATTCATCAAACAACTGTCGAATACTATGTATTTGCCCTCTTTCATTAGACTGTCATCCGGCGTCAAAGTTGTTTCGGCCTGTGATGTTGAGGACATATCACCACATTTGAAAGAAATATCACTGCTATCAAGATCTGATGCGTCGGTGAATGCTGCTGCTGGTTCATTCTCTGTCATTCCAACATCTGCTACTTCAACATTGATGGGAGAACACAACAATGTCGGCAGCTTTTTTGGTGGCAATTTTTTGGCGGGTGTAGATTGTGTGAATTGATCTGCGACTACTTCAGAGCTATCTTCAATACATCCAGTATCATGTTGTTGCGGTGGTGCGATCGTACTGTAGCTGGATTCTCCGGACACATTAATTTCATGTTCTGGCCATTGGGCATGAGCATCCCGAGGTTCAACACGCCGTGTCTGAATTAATAGTTCCTCCATAGTGTAAATGGTCTGGCAAGCAACATCTCTCATTCGCTTCACTGTCTGTGTATGTATAGTTCGTCGACCCATGGGTAAGTAGAGGACAGATTGGAAAAGGGATGTTCAGTTTAAACACAAGATAAAGTATAGTACAATTGATTGGAAAAAAACATAAAATAGTCCCCAGCACAAAAAAATGTCTAAAGTTATGAACTGTTTGTAACTAACCTTATTTTTGTTTCATTTCTTTGCAACTTTTTTGACTCGACCTTCAACATCTGCACGCTGTTGCTCCGATTCGTATCCGCATGTCTCCGCTTCCTCTTGCGCTGCAATGACTATATTTTCTGTATCCGCATAGACAGCACGGAATGAGGCTCCATCGACTCCCTGAAACATAGTATTTTCATTACTGTGTATCAAAATATTGTTAGCATAAAACACACGTGAGGTCGAACACACAGGTACATCTCAATAGCCAAACACGATTTAAACATTGTGTGGAACAATCAAACGATAAGTATTCGAGCTCTGATGACCTAGTTCGATGGAGCTGTCAGTATCCATACTTCTGGCTCTGCATGGACTGACACGAATGATTGTATTCAAGAGGAGGCATCAGCAACTCCCTGAAACACAGTACTTGCGTTAGTATGGTTTTCAATATTGTAAACATAACACACACTTGGGGTCGACGGCACAGGTACATGTAAAGAGATAACCACAAATGTTGTATTGTCTAAAAGAATCAAGGAATATTTAAATATGATCAGATTTAATCGACTTATTTCTCTGATTTCTTTACATCTGTATCATCTAAATGGGATCTTGTGATTGTAGTGGAAGCTCCATCGTCTTCCTGAAACACAGTACTTGCGTTAATAGGGAAGAAAGTATAGCAAATGGAATCACGTTATATGATCACGCTCGATGGAGCTGTCAGTATCCATACCTCGTGCTGCTGAAGAATATCTATGGATGTTGTAAATGTGGTGCGCACTTCAAAAAGCTGTTGCGCTGATTCGTATCCGCATGGTCCCGCTTCCCCTGGAATTACTTGAATGTCAGGCTCTGCATCAAGTGCGTGGGTTGACGCTTCAACAACTGCCTGAAACATAGTATTTGCATTAGTAAGGATTACAATATTGAAAACACAACACACACTTGGGGTCGACCGCACAGGTACATATCACTGGCTAACCACGAATGATACATGGTGTAGAACAATCAAACGACAAGTGTTCCAGTCCTGATGATCACGGTCGATGGAGCTGTCAGTATCCATACCTCGTGCTGCTGAAGAACATCTAGGGCTGTTGTCAATGTGGTGGACGCTTCAGCATCTCCCTGAAAGACAGTACTTGCATTAGTATGGATAACACTAATTATAACTGAAAACAAACACCAGGGGACGACAACTAAGGTGTATATCAATTGGAAAGCACTAACCAAACAATTGGTAAAATAATTTATTGATAAATGTCAGTTTCAAAAAGCTATACACTCATATCAATATCAAAAGTATTACAAGGGAGTATTACAAGGGACACAACACCTAAAATATTAATTAATCCATTCGGCTACCTACACACTACCGCAAGGCCTAAAGCTAAATCCAGACACTTGACTCACCAGTGGCAGAATGTGGATGAATAGAGTTGGAATAGCATTTGCGAGCAAATTTTTGTGTCGTTCGTCGTTTATTCTTCTTTGTTACCCAAGATGTGGCGTACATGTTTGAGGAAAAGTGCCGGCTGCAGATGCGGTATCGATCACCCCTCTTGTCCTCTAAGACTTGTTGGACTCTACTTTCCAGCTCATCCAGTGGATATCCGCAATGTCTGACCCATTCTCTTATTCGATCAACAGTTTTCAGGAATACATGCATTGTAGTGTCTTCAGATTTAGCATGGGTCTTCGAAGGGCAACCGCTAATCGAACAGGCAGGCATTGTTGAAAATTCTGAAAAGTAAATATCAAGATTATTATAAAACCTTGATGAATAAAAATGTCATAAAAAAGTAAATGAACCATAACATGCTCAATGCAAGGTTTGTTTTGGTCGCCGGAACTATACCAGTTCATCATGTGCAGCTTAGTATTTGCATAAGTTACAGAATTTTTTTTAATTATGTGACTAAACTCTGAACATGTGACTCGTCCCTTGGATGTTCTGTCTTGCACGAAAAAGAAACATCCTTACATTATAGACTGGACCCCCGAAGGATTCAATTCGATGACAATTGACACAGATTAAAATAAATCGATCTATTGATAGCATAACAATTGAAACTCAAGTCAATAGCAATGAGACCAATGACAATAGCTCTATTGGGTACTGTAATCGCAAATAGATAGAAATGTAAAAATGACAGAAATATGACTAGGATACATGGCCTTACCTTGACCAACAAACAGTTGGATTCAGCAGGCCGAGCAGTATGTTGCAGGAGAACAGGTAGATGGCCACAGATAGCACACTGACGAGTTTGCTCGAAGCGGTCACAGATAGCACGACGACGAGCAGATTAGCATAGATCTCAGTGCTTCTCAGGTAGAAGGTTCAGGAGGTGACTTGCAAAGCACAAAGATGTTCTCATGAGACATATCAAGTGGTATATAAAGTATTAGAAACAGGGTGTGTTTGTGAATGAATGACGTGTGTATGTCGTGGTGTTATGTGGTTTCCAGGGGGGCGGCCTGCCTCAGGGGAGGCCTGCCTGGAGACACGGGGTCTGAGGAGGCCATGTGATCGATGGCCCCTGGGCGTGGGATACCTTTTGAAGTGTACATGATGTTTGGCACCTTGGCCGTTTGAGCCCGTGACAGCCCCTCATGCCAGCGCTCATCCCCGGGTGCGAACCGCCTTTGATAGAGGGGGGTGGGATGGAAGGGCCTGGGGCGTGCAGATAAGTCACAGGAAGACTGCTGAATGGAGACACACTTATGTGGATTTCAGGGGGACGGCCTGCCTCAGGGGAGGCCTGCCTGGAGGCACGGGGTCTGAGGAGGCCATGTGAGCGATAGCCCCTGGGCGTGGGATACCTTTTGAAGTGTACATGCTGTTTGGCACCTTGCCCGTTTGCGCCCGTGACAGCCCCCCATGCCAGCGCTCATCCCCGGGTGCGACCCCCTTTGATAGAGGGGGGTGGGATGGATGGGCCGGTGGGCATGCAGGCAAGTGTGTGGGAGCAAGGGGCTATCAGGCCCCTCTCATCCTTTACTTCTCAGTAGAAACTCGGACCAAGTGCCTCCAGTAGTGGGTTCGCCCCTTGCCCTTATGTGATGTTAACTTTGGTTGACATTCGCGTAGATGGGACCACTGAGCAGGACACGGGGCATCCATTTTTGTACCCCCTTTCCACTCCATCTTGGTGACCAGGCCTCACTGCGCAGAGCACATGGCCCCCACCCTCGTTCCCACTCTGACTGGAAAACTCCAGAGGTATTTGCAACAGCTAATAAATGTAACACATTACTCTTCCTCTGAGATCACTGTCCTGCATGTGAACCAGCCTGAACTAAGCACACAGCTTGCTCATCTCCACAAACGTGTCCTTGCCCACGCACCCTCACCAGTGGAAACGTACTGCCATTCTGACCCTGTGTCCCTGCAAGGTATTCTCTTCATGTGCCAGACCACTGACCACGCCATGATGCCCACCTAGCAGATCCTCAACTAACATTAGACCCCTACTGCAGTATATTGTTGCCTATCAATAACAAATGCCACATACCGGAGATTCTTGTGAGCCCAGACCCACACTTCAAACAGTGTATTATAGTGGTCAAGACCCTTAACCTAAGGCCTGTATAATCCAATGTTGATTGGTAGGATAGATATATGTGTGACTTTTATAGAGACATAACCGACTGAAAGACTTTCAACAAGTGTTATTTAGTGCATGCATTATTGAGAATATATTATGTTAGCTTAGATAGTGACCACCCTGCTTCACAGCGACCTGACCTTCACCCATTCGGAGCACAGATGTCTGACGTTCATCCTTGAATGGAGACACACTTGATTCATTTAAAAAATCGAAACAACCGTTGTTAAAATATATGTGGTGTTTTATTTTGTATCTTATTTTGATGACACAAAAATACAAAACTTTACACATTGTACAGGTCAGGTTGCAGCACAGTGAGAGAAAATCCCCTGTACTGACCGCTGTCACTCAGGAACGTTTCTCTTATGGCAGGAACGGCACAGGCGGGTATTACTCTTCGAACGCGGTGTCCAAGCCTCCCGTGAAGCCACCATGTAAAGGAACGATAGGCCACCAGCCTGTACCACCTGTGAAAAGGAATGAAACAAACTGTTTTTAAATGACCAAGATAAGTTTCATAAACGTTTGTTGTCAATGACAATTCTTGTAACTAATGGCATTCTGCTCGGACAAATGCTATCTAGACACTGCACACTATTGAACGACTTTCATGTGTTACAATGATATGTATATGTAATTTTGGATATAGTAGAAGACCATGAAATAGGAGTGGCATGACAAGCAGAGTATACTTACTCGTTACTTGGATTACGAGGACGAACAGTTGTGCGAAGTTCGTGCATAAGCACCATCATTATCCTCAACACGAACCGTGTGAGGCAGGCTGCCCTGAAGTCTGGCAGCTCGGTGATGCATTACGGTCATGGCTCGCCTTCCGAAATGTAGGCCACGCATCCCGAGTTTTCACAGCAGCAGCAGTTCTCGACTTCGGTTGGCATTAGCTCGCACCGACTGCATGTGCACCAGGTGGAAACACTGTCCATGCGACTAGGTCCAGGCTCTTCAGCTGTTGATTCGTCCTCCCAACTACCGTCCGAAGACCCATCGTTTACCTTTCCAGTAGTTCCGCCTCGGTATACTCGGGCTCGTACATGCAGGGCATTATTGTAGCCAGTGTGTGTTAAACAAACTAAAATAATTTATAGCGGTGGTATTGGTATCTGTTCACACGGGCTACAAGCAACGAAGGTAGCGGACCAGAGCACAGAAACGAGTCACAGAATACTCAAAGTAACACAGAGAGCGGAATCGAATCAAAAATCTGCTGCTGTGTGTTGTGAAACGGTCTGTTTATACTTATTGAGGAAAGAGGCGTCCTGCTATTTCCATGGCGACACATCATTAGCTGAAGTGCAGCGAATGTTGACAGGAGACGTGCTTTGGCATTGTGAAATGGGCGGTACGCGTCTGCTGATGACAGGCTCAGGGGTGGGGGATATGATTTAGTGCCGCAAAAGCAGGTCAGCCAGGGCAATGCGGCAAGTGATAGGATTATCACAAAATGGCAGCTCCTTGATGCCTGTTTTCGCGTGCGTTTAATGGACGAAAACCGAGTAAGGTCCATAGGAAAATTTTCTAAAATCGAGGGACTTAGGCTTAAAAACACATGGCCGATCCGTAGGGGCAATACAAATTTTTGACCGAACCATTCATTACAGCTATTTTACACGCTCATTTATTTACACTCTATTTCAAATGCATAGCTGTACTGCAACCATTGGAGCCTTTATTGCTAAAAGATGCACCTGCTTGATAACTCGGACAGATTTGCTCTGCAGAAATGATGGGGATTCATGAATTTTTACAAACCATGAACCCACAACTTAGTTTGTGACCAAAAGATGCCCCCAGGGGCCCTCCACCTTTCACTGTAGTGTGCCACTCGATCACAATGCTGAGCTGCACACCAGGCTTACTGCCAGATTGCTTATTGTCGGGGAAAGGGGCTTGTTTTATGAGATACAAATGGTCAATGATCACACTTCACATTTCAAAGCACACATGACCATCTTCACTAATCTTCAACTATGTCTAGTGGTGGTGACAGATAGCAGGTGTTGTCAGCCAATCCCATGAGAATGCACTGAATAGTTATCAATGTTACAACCCCCCCCTTAGCCCCCACCCCAATCCTATTCCCCACCTAGGTACAATATGAAGGCGAGCACAGGATCATTCTAGCCTGCAAGATGCCATATTGTTTATATGCTTTGAAATATCAGCCAGGCAATTCTGCATTGTCTAAGATTACTGCTTTCAGTGCATCACTTGTCAATAAGATTATAACCTGTCAGAAATCGGAAATGTGCTGTGCCGCAGCATTTCAGGAGACTTTCAAGACGACTTCAGAGAAACAGATCAAGAGACGTATGCTCCAAGGGCGGAAATTAAATTCAAATAATTATGTTACACCAAGTACTGTAAAATAGCAAGGCAACATAAAACGACCAGGTAGGTGCAGGAGAAAATGTCACGTTTCCCATTATTCAGAGCTTAGTTGAACTCCACATGACCTTCGACATTCTCATGCTCAGTGAGGTAGTTTACGGCAATACCTTAGAATGGCACAAATAGTAAACATGCTTTTGGTACAACATTCAGAAAGAAAACGTATTCCGATAGCTAACTAATTAAGTAGTCTTCTTGCCTTTAACCCTCCTTCTGGCATCATTTTCTTCATGTCCTCTCCATTCCTTTTTTCCACTGACGAATGCTCTTCATCCCTCCCCTCAGCCCCTCTTTCTAGATCTCTCCCTCCCTGCCTCTCTCTCTCTGCGTCTCTCTCTCTCTCTCTCTCTCTCTCTCTCTCTCTATCTCTCTCTCTCATTCATTTGGATACATTGGTTGTCATTTTAAGAAAATCTCATGCAGATGTAAAATGAAGTGCTCACACACGACAGAGGCGAAAAGCGTGGCTGTGACTTTAACTCAGCTCCATGCCGCCTCCCGCCTCGTGTCAGCATGAAAAAGGGCTAGAGTGGAACATGGAGGCCTACGAGCAATGGGCTTTGCTTTTACACCTCCATTTCCCACTCCACCCAGTAAAAAATGGCCTCAGTTGATTGTCACGCACATCAATGATCAACGATATGTGTGGGGCCCAGCTTTGTGCTGAGATACAATAGCTAATGGGTTCGAAAGGAAGCATTGTAAGACCTGTTTCTCTCATCCTGACAACAAACCCCTAAACGGAGGCAGCGCCTGTGTGATGGAATGTGCTTAGCTGCAGTTCTAGGTGAGATAAGGGCCTACTTTCCTATTCTATGTGATCTGACTGCAAACGGAATTTTTAAACTCCACAGTGATTTGTAGCAAATATGCCTTTCCTTGTCTTTGGCAGCCATTCATTATATGCACTTTTTGGGTCTTGTTGGCTTTTTCGGATGAGAGGTGGAGAAGTCATGGGGGCTAGGGCCTGCTGCCTGCCAAGTGATGCTGGTCCTAGGGGCAGATCCCCAGTTTACCCCACCTCTCCTCATCCATGGGGCCGTGGGTTGTCACCTTGGTTCCAACTCTGTGTCTGTCCCTTGAAGATCCTTAACCCTGGGATGACTTATGAACTATGTATACCCGGGGTTGGAAACAGTCCCTGTGACCCGTACATACCAGCATCAAATCCCCAACAGGACATGTATTACACAGAGAAACTCAGACTTTTCAGAATAAGGATGCGACAAATCATTTGGCATTAAATGTAGTTAACCTGGGAGCGAACCTATCATAGATACCCAGAGATGAGGTGGTAAATACGTAATGTACTATGAACTGTGTACGTTTTTTATGCATAACATGTATAACATCTCTGCTCTCCAATGCACTAACATATGCTTACTGTAACTAAGTCTACTGCAAGTAACAGCTCCACAATGCCCTTGGCTGTCTGTGCGCTATATAAATGTAAAAAATAACATAAAATAAAGAAATACTGCACTACGGAAAATGTGCAGGTAAGTGACTAACAATCTACCAGAAAGCATGTGGTTTTCTCATCCTGAGATGCAACAGAGCAGCAACAGGTGGGAGAGCAGACCTGCGGACATGTCTGCAATGTCCCCGCTCTAAAGAATGCATGTTCAAATGGTGGCCGGCCTGAATGAACGATTAGTCCACCTTGATGAAGCAGAGGGAGTGGGGCAAACAGGGAGGGGGAGAAGCCCCCACCTTTTCCAAACATGCCAATGCAGGCAGAGGTGGAGACCAGAGTCAGTCACAGGAACTAGGGTCTGACCCAAGTCAGAAACAGCAGAACCTTCTTAGATAGTGTGGGTCTATAGAGGAGATGTTAGAAAATATGAATAAGCATGGTGGGACATGGAGAAGAGAATGCTGGAGAGAAAAAGCCAGAAGAAAAGGACCAGAAAGAAGAAAGAAGAGCTGGAGGGGAGAGAAGGAGGTTGGAAGATAATGGCCAGAAAAGGATGCAGAGAGAAGAAAGAGGCACAGGAGAGGAGAGCAAATGGCTGAAGAGGAGAGATCAGAGAGGATGGAATGGGAGGATAAAGGAGGAAAGTGACCAGACAGAAAGAGAGAACCACAAGAAAAGGCAGAAGGAGTTTGGGAATAGAAGGGAACAAGGAAGGACACAGAAAGAGATGGTGGATACAAAAGGGAAGACACAGAATATGGAGAAGCTGAATGAAAAATAGGTAATTGGACTTCTAGGAGGTAAAAGAGAGAGATGGTCAGATGTCCGGAAAGGAGCAAAAAAATTGTGAGTTCAGTCGTTGTGGAAGTGTCTGAATGTACATCTTCTGTTGCCATAGGGAAATAGGGTTTCATTAAATCTATTGAACTTCTGCAATCCAGAGGAATGCAAATAGACCTGATAGCCACTGACATGTTGGAATAGCAAAGGTCATGCAAGAGCAGTTCCCACACATACTGCATCAATGTGATATTTGGCAAGTCACAAAACATTAAAGCTGCTAGTAAAAAAAGGGCAGAGCAAACATTTTAAATTAGTCACATTCTATCAGCAACCATCTTTGGTGGAACTCAAAAGCTTGTGATGGATCTGTAGATATTCTGATTGAAAAATAGCACACAGTCCTGCACCATTGTTCTAACATACACTATTGGGAAGAAAACAAACGTCTCCACAAATGTGTACATTGACCTTTGAGTAAGGAGCAGGAGCGTAAGAAAAAGTGGTTGTTGACAGGCTCCCCTCCTCACACAGCACTCGAGAAGATTGTGTACGACAAGACGCTTTCATGAGACATGAGAAAAGTCACCGAATTCTGAAACACTGGAGATTTGGAGGTGTTCCATAATATGTGACTAAAGTATACAGGCATAAAAGTTTGCATTTCAGCATAGATGGTATGGAGGTGAAAAAAAGACTGGCTGTACTTGCACACCATGAGAACGTTGGTAGGGAACAAGTAAAAACTGCAGGAATTTGGGGGATGCTTCATTTCAACATGACATTTACAAAAATAAGCAAACAGTTGGTGGCAAAACCAATATTCCAGCAGATGGACTTTGAATTTGTTAAAGATCTGACAAATCTGTCTGCTGGCTATGCAAACACATGGAATGGCTCCAGATTTTGTTCCCAGGACCCAGTCAATGCCAAAGAACATTGCAAAATAGGTTTGTCCTCCAAAACCTGAACTTGTTGAAAGGTTGACTTCAAGATTCAAATGATGTGTGGCTATCGTCACAATTATTTGCAAAGAAATGTTCATGCTTTAGCCCAATGTTTGGAAACTGTTCTGGTTGTACATAAAATGCAATAGTATATAACTTGCAATGTATTTGTTGAATAGTGTATTTTAATTTAATTATTTTTGTGATGTAATCTTACTAGATATGCATTAATAATTCTATTCTCTTGCTCTTATTTTATATTTATGTCCCTCAATATCATATATTTATACTACAGCAATAAATGTGGTAATTTAAAGTATGTGCCTTTATTTCAAAATCAATGAAATGTCTTTTTTGATTACATCTCTAGATCCATATTCTCAAACAATTTGTAAAACGTCTAAGCATCATTTTCATTATAAGAAATAGAACATCGATTGAAAGCAATGCAATCACGTAATTGAATATTTAAAATACAATGGATGCAAGATGTATCATTAAAATTGTTAAAATGTATCTTGCACACAAGACATGGCTTGACGGACCAATAAGTATTAATTGCGTGACTGATAATAATCAAGCAATATGATTGGGCTGAAGTCAAAGGGACACAAATGTGGATAGAGTAATCCCACTCTTCCCAGTAGTCCATCCAGTTTTTTCAGAGTGCCCCTTCATATGATATGCTAATTTCAGGTGAAACAATGTTCAATTGATATGTTAATGAGTTGACCCTTTTGGGGGGGGGACTTGAACACTGAATTAAGGTGTGTCTGTGCACAATGCTGAGCATATGGGAGGATGATGTATGAATTTTAGCATGCAACAATTATGCATTTAATGTTATAATTTGATAAACAATACCTCTCTGTTGCATAGCATTTAAAATAGTGATTAAAAGTAGTTAAAATGTAAACATAGGTTGTGAATGCAATTATGCATCACCTTATTAGAACAAATAAGGAGTAGAGGCAGTTCCACAAGGTGCTGCATTGGCTTGGATAAATATTTTGCAACGGTCACTCAATCTAATGACCCAGCTTTCATGATTTATACCTGTCTCATTTACCCTATTTTACATACATCACATCATATGGTATTCTTCCATTTCACCATATCCTTGATGCCCCTTCATCCTATGATTACTTACAATAAAATGTCATACCTCTGTTACCATTTTGCACCACAGCTTTCATTTGCCCACATTGCCCATTGATCAATTGCTTGTAAATCACTCCCATCCATTGCCCTGGTTCACATGTACATTTCAGATCACATTTATTTGCCATTAATGTTATGCAAGACATTAGAAGAAAGTCTGGTCGGGCACTTGATGTAATTGTAGCTATGGTGACTGCCTGTGGAAAACACAGTGAAAGACACTGAGTGGGCTTGACATTTATTGTGCAAACATATTGCACTTTCTTGTTAAGTTTGCTGCGTATTTCAATTAATGGAAGCAGGGGTAACTGCGTGGGTTGTCATCCGTGGATATGGTAATGGAGAGGGAGTAAGTCTGACCAATAATATGTATTTTTGCTGTGCACGGAAGGGAGGAGCTTTCCTTCAAAATACTTAAAAGTTTTCAGAACGGACCACGGAAAGAGGTCAAAAGGATGGAATCTCAGAGGCGCACATTCTCCAGGCCGTTCACCACAAAAGTATTAAGGGGAAAATATTACCATAATTGTATTATTCATGGTTATTACTGGGGGTGCAAGCAAAATCTGTTTTGTAATGACCTCACACGAGTTCAAGAATCTCATCAAAAAAGTGAAGCAGCTGTCATTCAGAATGAAATCAAGGAAAAGCTCTCTTAAGGTATGGAGTCTAACTTCATTGGCATGTAGGAATCATGCTACGTGGCTGCAGATTGCAGTAGACCAAAGGTTTATGGGCCACAGTGTTATCCAACATTGAAATAACAGGTGAAAGAATATGTCATTTAAATGCATAATTTACTGATGTGCACTATGAAGATGTGCCTGGGGCCTTTGCTAATTTTCATCTTACTGTGGAGGCCCACATGTGGAGGGCACCCAGGCCCCCTGCAATATTGCAGAAATCAAGATGATTGCTGGACTAGATCTACACAGAAGCCAGTAAGCCTTTCAAAACTCAGCTCAATCTATACATGCTGGAATTTTAGTGATTTCATCTTTTTTTTGCACTTTGCTCCAGTGGCTGTGAGAGCAACAGCCCACCCAGCCTGGTGGGCAATCAGCCCTTTTCCCCCTGCCTGTTCTGGCCATGCTGTCTCTATATATTACCCACCACTTTTCATCCATCTATATCCATGCGTCTGTATTTCATGCTGCAACCGTGGGTAGCAAATTGCTAGCCAGCTCACAGCAGTACATACTTATCAAGTGTTGGGAGCTAGGTGCATTGAGTAATGTTACAATAGGTTGCAGAGTCCCAACAGTGAAACTATTTCAGCAATGGACAGGATTTCAGAGACATTGTATTGGGGTCAAGGTGTAAAAGTCTGTTTTCATGGTGTGTATTAGAATTCTGTTTTTTGAGAAGTAAGGAGATGGCTTGGACGTGTACATGCATGATACAATTTGGTTTTGTTGTGATGTTGCTGCTTGACTATACATCGAAGATAGACTGGCACTTGTTTGTAAAAACTCTTTCCACAGTAATGCTATCACCACCTAGCCCGATCTGAGCCATGTGGACGGGCAGATCTGCACTCCAACCACACTGCTGCAGGATAGCCTCAATTCTGTACATCCATAGCCAACAATACATACATGCCCAGGTTAGTAATGCTTGTTTATGAACGCTAGCAAACAGTAATGTGTGGTGTACGTGTTCTGCACCCAGGGTTGGACTGGGACAAACATTTGTGTCAGTCAAAATGAAAAAGTGGCCCACATTTGCAAAAAGCTAATTAGTTCCTTTCGTAACAGACACTTTCAATAGCACCCGAGGTTTTTTTTGTTGATAAAATGAAATACAAGTTGTGAAATTTAAAGAATATTTATTCAGCAACAATGGTCAAAACTACTAGCTACATCATGAAGTAACTCATGTCAGTGGTCCACATTTGCCATAAGAATTAGCCCACTTTGACCAAAAAATAAATGGCCAACATAAGCATTTTGCATTTTTGTTTTGGGCAGTCTGAGCCTGTCTTCACCTCGCCTAGGCACTTCTGTGAAAGAATCCATAAATGTTGTAGGACCAGGCACCTTGATACCATTAAAATGGAGGTACATATTTTGCTATATGGAATACTTTAAATATATAAAAAACTGAGGTCAGATGCATTGGAATTTTTTTTAAGATCGATCGATGTATGCCTGATCAATTGGGCCAATAAAAGTTCTGAGCAAACTTCCACTTTAAGACGGTATTTTCACACAGATATTGTTTCTTTCCTCAAATGTTTCTACTAAAAACTCCCAACAATATTTTCAAAATATTGTGGATGATCGAAAGATGCTCTGTTTGGGGTATAAGAAGGCTAGAAAATAATCAGAAAATCAAATCAAGGCCACTAAAAAGTGACTGGCAAATTGTAAAAATGATTCTCTAGCTACCATTTTAGGAAAAACACAATGCTGCTTTTATTATTGTGGTAGATGGTCCATGGTTTCTAGACAGGAAAAGTTGGATGCTGTTGAGGTTAGGTCCTTTTGTATCAAATGGGATCTCCCAAGTATTGTGAAAAGAATTGATGATTTTAGTTCACAAGAAAATGTGTTTCCTGTTGAAAAACTGCCTTCTCTTAGGAATCAAATTATTAGAACTAATCAGAGCTAAAATTCAATATATCAGCTGCTTATAATGCAGATATTGTTGGTGAAATATCTCATTCACAATGTTTTTTTCCTTTTTTTCGAATGTATAAACAAAGCCCCAGAATACAATACTATGGTAAGCGCTATCAAAAAGTTGTAAAATTACATCATATATTAAAATCCTTGTCTAAAACGAAATGAAATTTGGATATAGGTTTTTAGTAATAAATACTTAACCTCAATCAGACACAGTACCCTATGTGACTGATCTAAGGACACAACCACAGATGAGGAGCACAGACATGACACACTCAAAAGAATGATGTGGAATCTGTTATTGATGAGTCGAGAGGGGAAAAGGGGGAAAAAGGACAAGGAACTTGCAATGCATTTAATATAAGGAGAGGGCAATTGTTCGTTTGGGTGAACATTAGGAGTTAACAACCACCTTACGTGTTGGCACACAATAGTATGTGAAAGGTACATAATCCATACAACCCCTTCCTCGCCACTAGATAAACACCACAAGCAGTGGGATAAGGGGTTGTTACTGGGTCACCCTGTGAGCTGTTATTACAACAACACTGTGCATTTGTATTCCTACTGTGTGCAAACACTCATGTCGGTGTGGAAACATAAACACGTACATTTCAGAGTGCACAACACTGTCCCTTGTACACTGGAAGGGTTTGTTTCGTCTCTGGCCTCATCATTAGCCAAGGTGAGAAATATTGTTGTTAAGTTTGGCACAGAGTTAAGCACCATCAAAATAAAAAACGATTTTGTAACATAAACATAATTTTGAAAAAGGTAGGAAAATACAAGCACATTCCTTTTTTTCTTCTTTGTGTAAATTGGGGTATCATTTGTGACTGAAATGTTTAAAAATAAATGTTTGCTGCCAATTTCAGTGAATTACCCATTTTGCTTTTTGTAAACAGTTTGTATTATTTATTGAATTGTGAGGTTGGTACATTGCTGGCACATAAGACTTTAAGTTGCACATGAGAAATACAGAGATGTGAGTACATCACCCAAGTGAAAGCATGGAGTTGTGGCTTGATTCCCCCCTCCCCTCCGCCCTACTTAAAACGCTATTTAAATAAGGAAAGAATGATCCCACCCTTCTGTGAAGACAAACTTTAAGTGATATACATTTTTGTGATTTAGATATGTAAGAAGTCCACGCCAGTGTACTTTGTATTAATTTGAAATATGTATTGCATGCTTGTGATTGCAGTAAGGTATGAGCATTATATCACTGACACTTGTTTTGCACTCTGTGGTTTGTCAAGGTGTATATTGATATTTAATGATCTTCTTATCCTTGATTTTCATAAGACAATGGTGGTATATCACGTGTATATAGTTCTGAATTTCAATTGACTCATAGAGGATTAACCTTTCTGAAGATTTGCTACGATAGTCCTACTGATGCCGATCTATGTCTTCTCATGGTATCCAGGTCCTGATGAATGAAAGAAGTGATAGAATTGCAGAAACCAGTCGACATTTGTCAGGGCATAGGGCAACAAAGCAATGCGACTACCCCATGGAATTCTAAAGTGCTATCTCTGACCTATACACAGCGTGGGTTAGTAGAATAAAAATGGATTAGTCTTCCACAGGCTGCATAATGCAGAAACCTTGGCCTTTATGTGCCCTTTTCTCTTGCTTATTTTAAGTTTTCTAGTTGTTTTGCATAGAATTTTTTTATACCTTGAATGAGATTCTATTGTGATTTGTTGGATACACCTTTCTCATATATATCTAGTCATTTATGTTTTGGTTGCGGGTACTTTATCTGCTGTTAAAGAGGGGTTTCAAACACTTGCCTGTAGAGGAAATTAGTGTTTGCAATTGGGAAAGTTTAGTTTTTCGGAATATATCTCTCTTGAATATATGCCAGGGAAATTATTGTCTTCGAAGTAGACCTCAATCGCAGACATGGTGCTCCAGAAAATGTGGGTGTATCATGCACATTGGGAGTATTGGAGAAACGGAATCTTGTAGAATACAATATCTTCTCCGAAGGGATTGTGGTAAGCGCAGAGATCCAGGGCTACTGCTCGTGCCTGTCTCTTGTGGTCATCAGAGATCCAGGGCTACTGCTCGTGCCTGTCTCTTGTGGTCATCAGAGATCCAGGGCTACTGCTCGTGCTTGTCTCTTGTGGACATGAGAGGTTTTGGAAAATATGCAAACAGTGCCTATGAAGGGTTGTGAGCAGGTTGCTCACACCAGCCTATAAATGATGCCGTGTGATCCAGCCATGAAATAGTCACCTTTGTCAGGGTACCCACCTAGAACTAAATCAAAGGGTGTCTTGCAGCCATGGGTGGCACTCAGGGCAGCCTAGATTTCCTCCTGTCTCAGAGGCCCACACTCAGGCTGCATCTGGCAATAGGAGGTTTGAGGCCTCTAGTGGGAAACCTGTAGGCTGCGCATGGACTGTGGTAGGCCCTAAACCGTAGCGCATAGAAACCAGCAGCAGGTGTAAGGACGATGATCAAGTGATGTACACGTTTAAATTTAGACAATACTGAAGACCCCAAACTAGTTGTATGGATCAAGTGCTGTTGCAGCAGGAGTTGAACATTGTCCTCCCACTTAGTGTACAATTAACATTTGTACACATTGTTCCTTTTTTATCAGCCGATTCAGCAGTCTCGCTAACACGACTCACAACTATATTGCCCCATTTTATGTCCAATGTGCTCCTGAAATAAGGGTTTTTTGTTAGGTGTGGGCGCTGGCTGGATTAGAGGGTCCAATATTTGCAGATTTTGCTAATTGTTGGAATCCAGTCATAGTCCAGTCTTTGTATTTTTGGCATGGTGTTTTATTGGTATGTTCACATACAGCATAGTCAATGTAGCATTTTGTGCCAGAAGTGGTGAAACAAGACAGCCGACACGCGTTTCAACCGAAGTCTTTATCAAGGCAAAAGAAGTTGAAGTGGCAGCTGGCTCGAGGTAGAGCTGGTGCTGGTCAACCTAGGTTAGGTTGCCGAGTGGAGGCTGTGGGCCTTATCTGGGGCCGGCATCGGTGTGCGGTTCCGGATAGCTCCTGAAATAACCGTCCGAGGCGACATCTCTCATTTTGTTTCTCGATGTCTCATAGTCATTCAACTGGCGTCAAATCACCAAAGTGCTTGCATCTGAGTGCTCGGTCCACAGCAAACACAGGTGCGCATGAAGACGAGGGTGTGATGTACAAGTCCTTCTAAACACACAGGTGTTCAGGTGCCCATCATAGCCCATTAAATAGTTCGATTCGAGATTAAACTCTTGCACTAAATCAGCTGGGGACCAAGGTTCGATCCTGGTGAAAAACTTAATCAAATGGGTGAACCCCTGAATCAAGCAGGGCACTGGGGTTCGATCTGCTCCAACAGTGTTAAAATGTTTTGTTCACACAGACCTATTTTTGTGTGCATTCAACTCCTTCAAACTAATAGATTGTAAGAATGAGATGCCATTCCAATTATTTTATTCACTGCATGCTGGCAGACTTATGGATAAAATGTATGCCAGGGAAATCCTCAATCAGCTGTAGCCAGGTGATTGCAGCGTGATTCCACCAGCCAACAATGGCACTATAATCATTTTATTTCATATCCCCACGTAAAACATCTTTTATTTGTGTTATAAGGGATAATGTGGCTCATTACAAGTTTGGTGATATCCCGGGGTTAAATCTGCTGAGAAACCACCAAACTGTATTACTGATTCTGCCACTTGGTCCGGCGGTATTACCGCCACTTGGTTTGGCGGTATTACAACGTATTACAAATGGCGATGGCGGTGTTAGTCCCCATTGGTTTTGAGTCCAAAGGACTCTATGGGGCATTTTGGGATAATTATCACAGCAGTCATCCTGCTGGGCAGTAACTCCACCAAAGTCAGGCGGCAAGTTGGCAGATTTAACTACAGCTCATAGCTCGAGGTCAATCCTACAAATGACTGCCAAACATATAGTTGGGCAGGGCGGTAATGCAGCGGAATATGGTAAAACTGCCACATTTTACCCACACCGTCCAACTTGTAATGTAGCCCAATGTGCAAAGCCATATATTCCTGTTGTCACTGTAACACTGCATTTTGAGCACAGCTCCTGAGAATCAGGGAAGTATGTTGACATCACCCCCCGCACCCCAGAATCTGCCCCTAACCACTGCTAGAAGCACATGTTAAGTTTCCTAAGCTTACCTGCCACACCTGTGCACACCAGATCAAATCCTGAGAGGCACAGTACACAGGCGATGCATCCATGTCACTTTCCTCTGCCCTGCACTGAGCTCTATTTCAATAGATTGTGCAACCAGAAGTGGCATTTTCACCTCCTTAAAAACAAACGGTTTTTGTGGCATAAGGTCAGGTCAAATGTTTTTTTCATACAGCTGTAAACACAGGATTCCGTTCCGGTCAATGGGAGTACAGCAGGTATTAAAAAAAACGCTGCAGAGATTTTAAAGAAACTAACTGGTAATATAAACATTCCAGGAGGACAGAGGATGCAGGAGTGGGTTAATCGAGGAGAGTAGCCTTTTATCCTGCATGTTTTACATACGAGTCATCGCTTCTTGAATAAGACAAACCCTAAATGCAATAAATATTGTTTTAGATATAATATTCTTTCTGACGATAAAAAGGGACATGAACAAGTTACATGGGGGAGGTCGTGAATAGCAATAGCACCAGGACCACTAACCTCTTATGCAACATACTATATATATATATATATATATATATATATATATATATATATATATATATATATGTATTTCTTTATTAAAGTGTCAGCTGTTAAATATAGAATCAAAAAATAGGGCTCCTGGTGTGGAACCTATTCTACCCAGGAGGGTTAACTAGGAAAACAAAAGATACAAATGAATAGGTCCAAGGATGCTAGGCTCAGAACAACACCTCCAAATGGTTTGCTAAAACAGAACAATCCGACAAAAAAATATATTTACAACACACAGTGCCCAAAAAACATTTTTTGGGACAATCTCCAAATTAGGATTTGCCAAGAAATTCACATATTGCAGTGTACATATTCAAGTCAACATTTGGGGAAAACACATAGACCACTACTCCCCCCAAAACTACAGCACATTAATGCTGTTTACGCAAGAAAAATAATTTTGTGCGCCTACCATTGTTCTATGTGTTTTCCACAAATGTTGACTTGAATATGTACACTGCAATATGTGAATTTCTTGGCAAATCCTAATAGGAGTCGGGTTTGTTACACACACACAATTTGGAGATTGTCCCAAAAAATGTTTTTTGGCACTGTGTGTTGTAAATATATTTTTTTGTCTGATTGTTCTGTTTTAGCAAACCATTTTGATGTCTTAATTTCTCTAAATGTTGGATTTATGTCTTTTTGCACACAACTTTAATATAAAAAAATGAGATTTATCTATACAACATACTATTGAAGAGTGATTCCTTCCTTAGCAATGCAGAGTTTGATAATACATGTGGAGGTGTTGTTCTGAGCCTAGCATCCTTGGACCTATTCATTTGTATCTTTTGTTTTCCTAGATGTTAAATATAGACCTTTAAACACTAAGAAAAAAAGACAATACAAATAGTATAAAAAATATAAACAAGAAAATAAATGACATACAATTCTCATGTCCACACCTTATCACAAAGGATTCATTAATACCGTTAATTAATTAAGGCAGAGAAGAAAAAGAAAAAAAAACCTTTTAAACTTAATTTCATACACAAATACAATATGCAAAATCTTCTTTACAGGTCAATTATACTACCTTAAATGTGACTTTCAAAATATTCATATCACACAACAAGGCCCATATTGAAATCCAGCTTGCTCCTTCCTGGCCAGCCTTGCAAACTATATACACTGGCATTTGTATAAAAGGTACTCTGCTGCATGACCCCACTACTCAGTTTCCAGCACCAGCTTCTTTTAAATCTCCACTCATTTTAGGCTGCCCTCGCCTCCACTCACCCTTTTTCTCATACAGACTGACTGCTGTTAGCTCCAGGTTTTGGGACATCAAGCATAGTTTGCCCTGCATTGCAGCCCAGGTGCAACTGCATTGCCTTCTCTGGCGCCTGGGTGATCAGGTTCAATAGGCATTTATATTCTGGGCAGACAGAAATTGACCATTGAAAAGGTGCAACTCCAGAGCTGTTCAAGAAAGCAAAGGCAGAGGGCACCAGACCATAAGTACTGGTGTCTTAGTAGTAGGTTAACACATGAGTCCATATCAGCCATACACCCTAGTTAGAATTAGTATACATCACCATGAGAAAAAGACATGATGCCCTGAGACGCCGTACGCACTGGTCCATCACGCGCGACATGGTTTCAGGCCTAGCCTCAGTAAACATAAGCAGGAGGCTCTAATTCAAATGAAAGACATGTAAAAGCTTAGCTCAAACAGACAGAACAACTGAAGCCCAAGTGGCCAGACAGATCCCCTCGACTACCAAGCACTGAAAGAAATGGCTCTCAGAAATAAAAAGATCATAAACCGCAGTTAAATACAGTTATTGTATTTTTGTTTTAATCCACACAGTTTATCTCCGTCGAATGCATGTGTTTTAATGGACGCTAGACCTACTGTAGGGGAAGATGTATTTCATCCCAGGACAGACCACCTGAATCACCCAAGCGTGCAGACAGATCCTCAGACCAATACCTTGGTTACAAAGACTCAAGGCTAATTCCATAAGAACCTCAAATATACACTCGAGTAAAATGATAAGATTTTGCTTTAACCCGGAGCCAATTAAAAACTGTTTGTTAAAAACCAGCATTGGACTTCATGGGGTTTGAAACTGGTGCACTATGATATGTGCAGCGATTATCTCAACGTATCCAGCATCGTGACAAAGGTGAGGGCAGAGGCTCTGGGACAGCAAGTCAGCAGACCAGTTTCTGCCCCAGGCGTATATAAGCTTCATTCTCAAATTATCCATCTCTGTTTTCCACTGAATATAGACAAGAAAATAAAAGCAACAATATCAAATAATAAAACAACGCCAATTGAAAGAAAAGGCAACGGAGGAGTCAAGATTCAAACTCAAATCCCCTAATGTGGGTTAAAACTACTTCAAAACCAATGTTGCGATTATGGAGCCAAAGGAGTTTACGTAAGCAAACACATACATATTTTCTCAGAGTCCGCTCGTCGATAGAAAGGGTCCTGTATTACAGCAAAGTGGATTCTGACATTGTTTAGGAAGTGCCCAGAGCTCTTCTCCCTGCCCATTGGCTTCCCCTGTTGTGCTGTGTGGACTTTCCTGAGCTTGTGGTTCATGGGCATCAATCAATCTGTTCAAAAGCTTCCCCTTTGCAGGTTTAACTCAAGCTACAACAATGTAACACACAATGAATTCTCCATGGTTTTCAATAAAAATAAAGTTGCAAGGGAAACTAAAGTTCACGATAAAACCCCCCCAAAAGGATGAAAATAAAAAGCTTATTAATGCAACAAAGTCTCTTAACGAAGGGTTCAGTCTCAGAACTGCTCCAGTCACTCACACTCGGGAGGATTCACGTGGCCCTGAAAGTTATTCTTGTTTCTGGGACTCTTTAGTTACAGTCTGCTTCTTGTCCTGAGAGGACTGGCACCGTAGGCCTAGGCAGACATGAGAGGCCAGGCATAGTTTCCCCAGCAGGCCCCAGAGTAGCACCAAGACCAGGCCCCATCAGATGGTTTGTGGATTGGAGGTTAGGTTAACTATCAATGTTGTGCTTGCTGTCTCCAGATGGGGCACCTATCTACCTCCTCTATGAGTTGGTACAGTGTTGTGCCTGTATCTTTCTCTCTCCTGACAGCCCTAGACACAACCCTTCTTTCTCTACCCTGTCTTCCTCTTCAACTCTCCACCATGTGTTTGTACGTCCACTCCTCCACTCGCACCCTTCAGGTGTAAGGTGTGCTTGCTCCTCTCTCACTTTTGCTTTCCATGTCTTGGAAGCGGTACGTGCAATATTGAGCAGAAAGCCCAGGACTGTCATACTGTCCATAACCACCCAGCCTAAGCCTTTTGCCAGCAAATGCATTGTTCATTGATAACTGCTCGAGATTCCAGGCGCGGCTAATAGTAGTATTGGGTTTTAGCAAGGAAATCAAGTCCCACAAATTTACAGAAACTTGATATTTTACTAAACATAGATACGCAAAACAACAAAGCAGATAAACAAAGCACATTTGCTTGCACCAGTCACTTTTCCAAGCATTGGTTGAGCACACCATGAAAATGCGTTATGATTGTGGACACAGCTACCCTTGATCTTCAGGTTGGTGCTTTTGACTACACAAATAAACTTCACCAATGGCTGACCACAAATCCTCCTATGTAATTTATGATCACCTTTAGTCATTTTCATAATCTATTTTAAGCAGCAGTGGAATACAATGTATTTAGGCTCCCTTAACAGCCAATCATCCAGCAGTAGAGTGGTGTGTGATTTGATGGTGGTGGACAAGTCCTCCACACTAGGAAGAGTGAAGTCTAAATCATGAGCACAATCATCTTTCAATTGTGTAGATGCTTCAGTTATTTCAGTGTGTGATATTTCTGGATTTTTCGCAGGTATTGGGGAAACAGGGATAAATATCTCTTTCTTGAATTAAAATTGTTTAGACAGTGTTAATTGTGTGAGCGGGTCTGCAAGTAGTTCTTAAACATCTTCTATGTTGTCTGTCTCTCCTGGGTGATGTTGTGTGCTGTATCAAAGATCCATGGCTACTTTTCATGGATCACTTGTGGCATTTCATTCAAATTCCAGTCACTGGACATCTGCATCACGACTCTGAATCTTGTGGGGACCATGCTGAGCCTCACAATGTAGTTGCTCCAAAGTGACACTGGTTTGGCAACAACATCCTTAGTTTGTGTTGTTGCCTCTAATTGATGAAAAGAAACATCCTTAATTTATAGCACACTGGCAGAATATATGATTTACCACCTCAAAATGTAATATCAATAAAATAACTTCTAAATAACTTATTAAAACAAACATGTTTGTTATTCACCCTTGTTTACCTAGTTTGCCTTGAAACAGTCAATTTTGATTTGCCGGCCACAAGACTAAGCTGAAAAACAGCATTTTGAAAATGTATAAACCAAGCAATTTACTCTTCTACTTCAAGAAACAGATATACATATCTACAAATAGAGCCTAAGTTCCATATGTAAAACATTAAAATATATAAAAAATTACAAGAAGATAAAAAGGGATAATAAATGATATTTTATAATATCCTATCTATGTCTCTGGTCCATGTGTCTCTTCAATTTCAACCTCTTCAGAAGTACATTACTTGCACATAACAAATTCAACAAAAATAGTACAATTGTTAAACATTTTAATGTTCAAATCTTTGATCTACAAAGTACCTCTTGAGAAAGTTGTTTTAATCATTGTCCATCTTAAATGTTAAATGTTGAAAAAAGATATGGTTAATCATTGTAATACAAGTTTTACATTCTTATTATGATAAAGTTGAACACTCTGTATGTGTGACATTTTTTGGGTCTGGGGACCCACGCCACTCCTTACTGATAAGGCACAATGAGGCCAAAACATGTTTGGGGATGCTTGTGGTCTCATGCTGAAGGGATGTGACCAAGCAGTTTGGGCTGGACTGCCCCTTTTGGGGTGCAACCAAGCCTAAATTGCATATGGTCTTTCCCATTTTGCAATGGCTTGGCAGGCAAAGAACGATGGTCTGGATGGTTGCCCAGAGCAATTCCAGAGGTTATGATTCATTCTAAACCTTCCAGTCATCGCCTATTTTCTTTTTCTTTAGTCAACCCGAGTGGGACGGACATGCCGAGATGTGGGTCTTGCACCTGCTGGGCCTAGAAACCCAAGCTACTCCTCACTGATGAGGCCCAACGAGGTCAAAGCATGTTTGGGGATGCTAGTGGTCTCATGCAGAAGGGATGTGGCCAAGCAGTTTGGGCTGGACTGCCCTTTTAGAGGTGCGACCAAGCCTGAATTGCAAATGGTCTTTCCCCTTTTGTAATGGTTTGGCAGGCAAAGCACTATGGTCTGGAAGGTTGCTCAGAGCAATGCCAGAGGTTGAGATTCATTCTGAACCTTCCATCCATCACCTATTTTCTTTTGCTGATGTTTTAAAAAGACACATTTTAAATTGTATCTGATCACTTTCCGAGATGACACCGAGAGTTGGTGTGAGATCATCCTGCAAAACATAGTGAGTAAGTTGTTGCCGCCTAAAGTAGTTCGCATTGTAATGTTTTTTTAATCTATTCAGCTTTGGGTAGTCAGTTAAACGTTATTAACAAAGACATAAACCCTTCATGTAGTGAAAGGTTACATGTATTTCAGTTAAAAAGTGATGGTTTACTTTCATTGTTGTATGTGTGTGGGTGATAAATACAACTAAGCTGTTGTTTGTATGTTTTTCAATTAGCTGACAGTATTTAAAATGTACCAAAAATGAACACGTATCTTAATTTCAAACAAAATAATATTAATCAACAACTACTAATATAGCTCAATAAATTCTCACTTTTCATACCTCATCCTCCAGACCGGTTGCAGTAGAAGAATAGTACATTGATGAAGTGGCAGCCTCCCCTTTTAGCAAAGCTTTTGTTTTAATAAGGATGTGAAAGTAAAATTGAAAAAAGTTACTTGCAAAAGATGGTCGATATTGAGATGCAATCCCTTATGCCACTTTATATCAATAGCTAATATGATACATAAGAATGATCAATATGTTTAAAGTTGAACTTAACCATATGCAAGTATTGTGTAGTCGCAGTTGAAGGATCAGTACAAAAAATGACTTTTAAAGTGAGTGAGGTTGCTGTTGACGCCTGAATAGTGGTCGATGTTGAATATCGGTCTTTTATTCAATGTATATATTTATATCAGTATTCAATAGAAGATGGGATCTACGTGATTACTGAACAGCCAAAAATTTAAATCGGAAAATTCTGAATGAAAAAACAGCAGCATGCAGTAATCACATTGATTACCCTTGCCCACATTCCCCCTACCCGCCACCCCGTAACACCTATATAAGTCGCATCGCAGTTACCTTTTTTTCTTTCCTGTGTCAGTTTCCATGCCGTGTCAGTTCCCTCTCCCAATTGTGGAGCGGAACTTCCGCTTCAAGGTCCTTTTTAATTGAACTTTATTTCCCTCCTCCTTCCCGCTTTCCTTGTTATGGAAGCAGGTAACACCACTGCAACCACCAAACCCATAATGCCAAAAAAGAGGAGCGGGGGACACCCCCACAAACTCTGCTCCCCTTGTTCGACATTATAGGATTCCAAATTCTTTGTTCATGCTGAATGCGCTGTAAATGCACATTCAGCATTTCTTTTGAATCTTTTCGGGCCTTTCCAGAAAATCCATATTACTATTATAATTTAGACCACATCAGACTCTCTAAAATAATTGTATGTGCATGTCGGTTGACCTCACCGTTTGGATATTTGATGTGTCTGTGGTTTCTTCTGTGTTAACGGTCTGTACTTCCATCAGGGTGGTCTACATACACAAAGACATGGTAATCAACAGAGTTAACAAAATAACCTATTTTTAGAGGACATTATGTAAGTGTTTAGAAAGGCTCCCATTGCACAGAGTATCCCTAAAGTACGGATTCACAAAGTAGTGCAATGTAAAAAATGTATAAACTACAGTACATTGTGTCACAAAGGAAACTTGTGTAATAAAATATCGACTGAAATCATCCCCATACCATTCACCATGTTAACTTGTAACACTATTTCACTAGATTGAGTGATCATTTAGACAACATATGTATACAGATCAATTTAATACATAGCAACATACATAAAAAAACAAATCGTCCACTATTCACCGGAGTCAGCGTCTGCTGAAATTCAGTTAGAACTAAATTGGGAAGTAATTTGCGAAATTGGGGCAAAGGTTTTTAGTGTACCTTAATGGTTCGTACATATCTTCAGAGAAGTGCATGCTACAGACGTGGACACGATTGCCCCTCACGCCTTCCAAGACATCCTTGGCTCTGCTTTCAATCTCGGACACTGGAATTCCGCTGTTCAACAGCCATGTTCTTATTAAATTGAAATCCTTTGGAAATACATGCATCACTGTGCCATGTGTTTTGACATGGCTGATATTAGAGTAACCAAAAATGATACATGAAGGCATTCTTGGATTGTCCTTAAAATCTGTTAAAAAAATATAAATAAAATATTACATTAATTAATGATTACAGTGAGCAAATCAACCATCAGATAGCTTTGACAGTAAACCTTTTTTAAAGTAAAAAAATGCTCAAAATCATTACTCTACTACTCTACCAGGATCTATGTGATAACTGCGACCCCCATAATTGTGACGGCCAAAAATTCAGACTTTTTATTTTATTTTGTAATCCCCCTTTACAGCATATACATATGCGGGCAGAGACCCCCTGCAGCCCTCCCTATATTACTATTATATCACATACCCCCCCCACATATTTCCGAAGTGTAAGGGGGGACTAAAAAAGTCTGAATTTCGTCCGTTGCAATTATGAAGGTGATTTTTTGGGCCATTACCTTATACCACAAGCAGAAACGTATTACTGGTACATTGAACAAACTTTGAGCCACCTAAGGAAAAGAGGCATTGAAAACATGGACTACAAAACATTACATTTGGAAGCAATACTGTGTAATGATTTGTGCTGATTCCGGAGATAAAAATACATAGAACGGTTGATAATGGTAACATCTTTGAGATACATTAAAATTGCAATATGGGGTACATTGAGTATACAGCAAAAGTATGTTGCTGAGCAGAAAAAGGTGACACTCCAGAAATCAAAAGTTCAACAACCCTTATCTGGTTCCAATTCAGCAAGCCAGGTAACAAGTGGATAGATGAAAATATACGTTTTAGATTGCAGAGATGTTTTCTTTGTAACTTTCAAGGTGTTTATAGAGGCTTACAAAAGTCGGTATGAATGTGAATATCTGACATGTTCGTTCACACCCACCCTGCCTCAATGACAATGTTTGACAACATCATTCCCGCCAGTACAGCCCCCTTACAAGCCCATGGCCACAGCTGCAAACTGCCATTGATGGACTGAGACCAATGGCCCGGCAGCCCCTATAGAGGCAGTGACCTATTTATAGGGTCTCACCAACCAGCCACGCAGGTTTCTACTGTATGTATGACTGCACCTGGCAGCACAAATCACGTGACCCAGAAGTGAAGGCAGGAAAGCCCGGCTTTCTGATCTTTCTTGATCGATGGGGGGTCTAATAGGTTTATGATCAGTGGTCTGGGGCTGGCTGCTATCTTGGAACTCAGAGGTCCTAAGGCTAGGGCATTTGGGTGATATCATTTAGGATTGGGATTGGTAGGGTTCAGATGCCTGTGCCCTCCTTCTCATGGGAGTGTATCGTACAAAGACGCTCAGCCCTCCTCCCGTGGCCTTGGAGGGCACATTGTTCGCAGAGCATGAAGGCTGGTAAAATTTTTGGACCATGAAGTATTTATGGATCTTTGTGGATCTGGCCTTTATCATCAGTGCCTGGGACACAACCTACTCCTTTCCTCACGTTTGCAGCCTAGACCTGGGATGCTGGCTGATGCGTTTAAGCCTTATGTTCCAAGCTGCCATTTGTTCACGGATGTGCACTACATCTGAGAAGCATGCAATAATGTGATTGTGTCAAGGCCTTTAAAGGTACCCCAGCTCCCTCTGGTCCCTTATATTATATCTTGCTGTCTTTGGGTTATTCTAAAGCGCTTGGGGGTGTGGGAAGATCAACTCTACTTCCCAACATTATCAAAAAACAGTTTCGGACATAGGGAAACATTGTTTTTAACTTAAAAGTGAAAGAAACGTAATTGTTTGAACATTAAATCTTGTGATGGACACTTTGATTTGAGATTAGTACGAGAAATGTATTGAATTTACAGGAAAAAAATGTTTGTCAGTTATCCATCGAAGTTAAAAGGATGTAGGAGAACAACATGAAATGTTAGCTGTCTTGGTCGTCAGACATACAACATATATAGAGTAAGCCTACTTGTTACATGGAAACCGAGCGAGAACTGTAGCTCGAAGTTCGTCCATAAGGACCATCATCGTTCGCAACATGGATCTTGTAAGGCAAGCTGCCCTGAAGTCACGCAGCTCGGTAAAGAATAGCGCAGGGTATCTTCTTCAGCAATGTAGGCCAAGCAGTCATAGTTTTTTTCTGCAACAGCAGTTCTCCACCACAGTTGACATAACCTCACAACGATGGCAGGTACACCAGGTGGAAAAGTCTTCCATGCAACTGGGTTCATGCTATGATGATTGATCGTCACGACTTTCATGGGATTCCCCATTGTCTTGACTTCTTTCTCTTTCAAGGATTTCCTCTTGTGAATATTCGGGCTTGTACAGGTAGGGCTGAATTGTTGCCATAGTTACTGAATAATGAAAAAGTGCAAAATCAACATTGAGAAAAATAAAAATGTTTTTCTTTGTACATAGTAACGAAAAGAGGTTTTACATTCAAATTCAATGTTAAAGAAAGACAAGAGAAGAAACGGCCATGTTACAAACAACCATTGTTCAAATACATGATTAACAGGCCCAAACTTTGAAAGTTCGCAAGGACACATGTAAAGAACATGCCATGTTAAAGTAGAATTTATATATGGTTTGGTAAAGACGTATGAAGAGGGAAAATCCGAATATACCTTCCCTCCCGATGGACCCCCCCAACTAGAAGAAGTATTCACGACAAAATGACCAGCACCTGTATGGGTTCGCTCCGATCCCCAGTGCTCCCACCATCGGCATGCACCACGAAAGATACCCGGCCAGCCGACCATACAACGCTGCGGTGGTACGAACCCTACCCAAAGTGAGCAAGGAGAGACAAGACCGAGCTGGAGATGACTACATGGACAGAATCGACGAACACCACCACAAAAACCATGCTGCAAGTCGTTAGTGACGTCATGACAACATAGTTATGTTAGACAGGAAGCACATGTGAACTCCGCACATTCGGGACAATCACATACCAACCTACACAAAGAATACATGTGTACAGTTCTATGAGATAGAGGACGATAAAATATACATACTGTCTGCACGTTTATTTTTTTGCCACTGGGGTCGCTACAGCACCGCAGAAACGCAAGATGCCAGAAGAGATTGTGTACATGCTTGCAGATGCTACTTGCTATTAACCCTATGGAAGGTCAGGAGCACTCGAGTGACCTGACTGACTCATCTTAAACCTATGGACATGATGCAGGACACATATTCAGAGCCAGAATAGGCATTAGGAAAATCCAGCAAGCCAAGATCATCTCACAGAAACCTCAAGCAGCGAGATGCTGTGCAAGCAGAATCACCATGGCAGACGCAACGGCAGCCAAGGCCATGATGTTGCACACGACTTTTCACACACACCGAGCCAAGGTGACACTGACCCTAGCAGGGACTCATCCATGCAACATACAAAACAAAATGAAGTAATTCAGCCTCACACACGGTTGCCACACATGTGACCCGGCCGAAGCTGATGTGATGCCAAGACCTACAGACTGGGAAAGCACAGCAGCCTCACACCTAAGACCGAGCTTGAAACACATCGCAACATATCAGCAACATTATACGTTGGGAATGGAACGCTCTCATGGCAGTAGTATACGCACCATTGTTACTCATTGTCACATAGTCACAAATTGTTGATGCACAGTAAACATGGCCAGGTGTTTTGCGGGCTGGGAACATAGTTGGTCCCAGGCTTGCGTGCCCGTAGCTTGCCCAATCAGACCCCTGGGGGCTAGAGACAGGTGGTGGGAATCCCCAGCCAATCACAGGGTTCGCCAATGTAGTAGCAATTTTTAGGGATGATCCAAGCACAGCACCTGACCCAGCAGGGTCCACTAACATTGCACAATATATACGTTCCCATAAGGGACCTGCCACTCTGGGAGCCAATCCTGTGTGGTGTTAGGTTTGGGGATGGAACTTGCTGAGTGACACAGATAGTAACGTCACTTGTCTTCAAAACTGGCCTGCGAGTCAGAATGATTGTGATTTTGCCTGGATTGCTCCATGTACATGGTCCCTGTTCGTTTACACTATTAAACAGCAGTACCGCTTGCTCCTTGTGTGGACCTCGATTTCTTTGGGACAAGGGGAAGGAGTTGGGCCCTTCCGTCAAGCGGAGGTCCGCCGACCCCAGGTGCGGCTCTGCCAGCCCCCGGAGTAACCCTAATATGTACATAATATAAGAAATGTTTACATAAAAGCGACTGCTAAGTTAATTCATTTTAGACCGTATAAGTGCCTGTTCTCAGTGCATTCTACTTGTAAGATAGCAGAACAGAGCAGAAGCAAGTAAGGGAGGCTGGAAATGAAATACACTGACACAAAGGAAAAAAAAACTCCAACGTTGTGTGATCAGAAAGGGTTTATTTATACTTGTTGAGGAAGAGACGTCTTGGCATGTCCATGGAGACACGTCAATAGATTGCGCACAAAGGACGTTGGGCCTCATTATGAGGAGGGCGGTAAGGGGTTAACGGCGCCGGTAAAGGTGCCGCAGCCGTTAACCCCTTACCGCCCCATTACGAGGTCCGCTCGCGGGACCCGCTCTGGATGCCTGCTTTTACCCGACGTCCTTAGCGGGTTCCGCGAGCGGCGCAGCATGCTAACAACGGGCCCGTCATTAACGGGCCCGTTATTCGCATGCTCCCGATTCCAATTGAGCCCTATGGGGGCTCAAATGGGAATGGGGATGGACCGGGTCCGGGTTCCCTGAATGGGGAAATACCGGCCCCTCCAATGTCGGAATGGCCCAGTATTTCCCCATTCAGGGAAAGCGGATCCGGACCCGGACCTGGGTTTGGGGTAGCCATGCCTACCTCCAAATTCGTAATGAGGCCCCTTGACATGAGACGTGCATTGCATTTGTGAAAAGGGGCGTAAGTGTCTAGTGATGTCAGTTTTAGGGGAGGGTGATCTGAATTACTGCCACAAGGGCACTTGAATTTAGGATGATGGATCAACGGATACGAATAGCACAAGATGGCTGTACCTGCCCCGTCGTTTTCCCATGTGTAAAAGTGAGAAAAATGAAGGTAAGATGCTGTGGACATTTTTTTAAGATCGATCGATGTGTGCTCAAAAATACAGGCCTTTTGATTGGGCCAAAATTTCTGAGCGAGCATCCACTTCAATGGCATTAATGTGTCTGGTCAGTAATAGTCTAAAATTAAAAGTCACCTCTGTCTGCGTTAAGGGGCCCATACTTCACTTGAGCTCTTAATTTGGTTGGATGCCAGTTAGCGTCAGGATCGCTCTGTTGCTGCTGTTATATCACTTCATTATAGCAACTGCGAGAATGCTGCAGGTAAAAGTCAGGTTAAGTAGACGATCAACATGATCTCTGATATTTCAGAGTATATTTTATAACCTGAAAGTCCCCTACTCTCAATCAATATTTATATGACTGAAATAAAGTCTTGATTGAGAGTCAACAAAAAAAGAGATTATTTGAACACTGCATTTGCATTTCTTACCTCTGGGGATACAGCATATATGTTAGTAAGCAAAGGGCTCAGCGGTAACCATATTAACGAGCTCATTTTAATCAAGGGTGTAATCAGTCCAAAAAGTCGGACTGAGCCGGGGCCCTGCCGGGGGCCCCCATCCTACCGCAACATTGGCGGGATGCATTATCCCGTCGTGGCCACAGCCGCGATGGGAGATGCACCTGCCATGAAGTCAGGCGAGCTGACAGAAGTGGCAGCCAGCTGCCACTTCCGTCAGTCATAGTAACTCCCTCTTGTGACCCCTCGCGCGAGAGGTCACCAGAGGCAGTTACTGTCCCTTTGTTTCCCCAGGTCGCCGAGGTGTCTTTAACCCTCAGCGAACCTGGGGATTCCTTGACGTTTATAAAAGATGGCTTGGAAAGTACACATTTCAAGCCATCTTTTATAAAGCTTTGCCGACGGACAATTTTGTCCGTAGTCAAAGCTTTATAAAAGATGGCTTGAATTGTGTACTTTCCAAGCCATCTTTTATAAACCCGAAATCTTTAAAAAAAAAAAGATGGCCTGAAAACTAGGCAAACCGTAGGGTACGCACACAAATATAAATAAATGTTATATATTTGTGTGCGTACCTTACTATGGTTTGTGTACTTTGCAAGCCATCTTGTATATAAACGTAGAAATATGTTACATATCTCTATGTTTAGAAAAGATGGCTTGCATAGTTCACAAACCATAGTAAGGTACGCACACAAATATATAACATTTATATATATTTGTGTGTATACCCTATGATTTGTGTACTTTTTAGGCCACGCCCCTCCCACAAGCCACGCCCCCAAATGAGGGCCCCCTCTCGATTTCCTACCCCACTTAAAGCCCTGGGTGTAATGTTACTGCAAGGCGTCACACCCCTTCCACTAACAAGCTGCAATCTGCATTTCCGACGCCTCCCTTCCTCTCCGCCATACTAATGCCCCAGCGTTTACGCCGGCATGCATTTTCATACCAGTGAAATGCTGGAGATCCGTAAGGGGCCTGCCAGCTTCACACACTATCATGAAGCAGGCTGGGTCCATAGGGATCCATTGAACACTCTGCCAGACATCCTCACATGGCTGGCAGCAATTACAAATAAACTATGCCTACCATCCACGAATGGCAGGCAGTGTTTTAATTGTAATTGTAAACGGTGCCTGCCATGCATGGCAGGTACTGTTTACTCATTTGGACAGCGGATTGCCATTGTCCAGGGCAAGGGCGGAGTACACATGTGTACGCTGCCTTTTGCCCTGTACATTTGCACTCTGCCAAGCAAATTACAGACAATTGGCGGCAGGGAGCCGCCTACGTGTATGTCTATAAGTAACAGCTCCCGTCTGCCAATTTACAGCCAGGAGCACAATGAGCTCCTTAGTGTACTTAGCTGGAGGTTAGTACATTAAAAGTAATTGAAGCTGGAGGTGAATCGTTTGAAAGTTTCAATCAATCATAGGTTGAAGGAATTTCAATTTTTGTGCCATTATGTCATAGAGATACTACGGCCAATAACATTTAAGCACATTCTTGGCCTCTACCCTTAATTCTAGGAATGGAAGGTCCATATTCTGTGGCAATGGCCATTGACAGTAATGACATTTAGGAGCTAAGGTTAAAATTATTTCTCAGATTAGTGGAAAAAGAAGAGTGGCTGCAAACAGAGGAGTTTTATTATAGAGTGTTTTGGGGGGAGAGGGGTTGAGCTGGGCCTTGGCATCGCTCTGTTAAAATTCTTGAGTGCAACAGGTATAGTGCCCATAAACGATCAATGAAAACATTTACTTCTTTGAATCTGGGTACAGTTTTGGACTGGTGTGTGTTTTATTTGAATTTATTCTAAGTGTGGGATTTAACTATTGATTTGTTGGTCTAGATTTATCTATTTATTGCATTTATTTTCTGATTTTTATTTTTTTCGGATTTTAGATTTTAGATTTATGTTTATGTTAATTCATTTTTTGTGATTGTTTTTAGACTTTGATGGTTTTATTTGTAATGATGCCATTTTTACAAGCAATGAAAAAATGCATTGATTAATTGATGAATGTATGTGAATAACGTGGTGATTTATGTTGAAATGTTGGTGTGTTTATGTAAGACCAATTTGTTTGGTCAATTCATAATTTAAAAAACGGGATTTCCATGTTTATCATTATGTCACAGAGCTACTACCCCCAATAACAATTAAGCACCTTCTTGGCCTCTCTTCCTTTTTCTAGGATTTTGGAACCATATTCTGTGGCAAAGCCAATGGGCACTATCACTGATTTTCACCTTTTTAACATAGTTCTGGGGCAGACCAGTTTTCTCTACACTCTGATACAGCTAGGTCAAAGTCGGAGCAATATCGTCTTCAACATTTTTTACTGCTCATCTTAAAACAGTCGTGTCTAGCTGCTGTACTGCTGACTAAGTCGTGAACAGCACGTTGGACTTTTATTTGCAGTGCTCTTTGGTGGCAATCACATTTAGTCGACCTCAGAGGTGTGTTGCAATCTTTATTCATATCTCTAATAAGCTGATCTTGATTAGTAATCAAACAAGATCGCTGAGAACTTTGTTAATTTGACTAAGAACATCTTCTTTTCTACATTGCAGATCTGGGACACACCCTGTTTTTTGGGGAGATTGTTTTCACTTTGTTTTGTTTTTTCACATTCATGATACATTATTTCTATCTTTTTGGAACCTATATGATCTAAAATGTCTTTTAGGTTAACTAGTTGACTCAACAACTGCCAACCCGCCATGTAAGTCAACATAATTACACACGCACAAAGAGGATTCGAATGCAGTCTGTGATGATATACTGTCTCTTCCTTGCTGATGCCTAATGAAGTAATTCAGTGCCTACCTATTCCTAGTGTAAACTCATCCCACTGTCACACAGCAGCATGGATTGTTTGTTTGTTTGTTTATTTGTCGTGCGCACCAGACCCAAGGGTATCAGGGCGCAAAAAGCAAGAATATGTTCAGCTTGGTTACATATAAGAATAAGTACATAACATATATACAAAATATACAAAGCAGAGATATACAGGCACCCTAGGGTATAAAGGCGCAAGAGGTCAGAGTATGTTCGAACTGAGTAGGAATAAGAATAAGAACATAGCGAATATACAGAATATACATATGCAGAGATATATAAGCATCAAGAAGGTACAAGTAGAGTGTCAAGTGTCTAAGGTGCAAATATACAGGCCAGGGACAAAGCAGGCAAAGGGCAGGTAACTCAGACAGATGTCGAGTACAGATTACTGTCGTGGACAGAATTGTTGGCGAATGTGTCACTGGACAGGAGGAGTTACTTGTCATTCTCTATGCACCAGTTGGTCAGGTTCTGTCTAAACTTGGTAAACATTTGATCCACTCTCAATGGAGGTGGCAGAGAGTTCCATAGTTGTGCTGAATAAACTTGGAAACTGGAGCCCCCGATCGTGGAGAGTTTAAATCGTGGTACAAGGAAACAGTTAGAGTTGGCTGATCTTGTGGGTCTATTAGTCATTTTTCTAGTGATCCTTTCTGTCAAATAGTGAGGTGCCTTATTGTTTAGGCCTTTGTGGATAAGAGATGCCGTTTTAGACGAATTTGATCAAGCGTGGATAGCCATTGGTGTTGTCTCCTGGTTGCGGAAATGTGTTTGTTCCCTGTTATGCTTAGTGCTACTCTCAAGGCGTTATTTTGGAGTACCTGTATTATTTTCATGATGTGTTTGTTCGCGCCAATGTAGAGGGCATTACAATAGTCCAGTTTGGATAGTCTGGGGGCTCTGGCGAGAATTAGGCAGCTGTTAGAGGAAAGAAATGGTTTGCCAGCTCTAATTAATTTGCAAGTGTATGCAGTAGAGTAAGCTAGGGAGTTTACCTGTTTAGTAAATGTTAAGGTGGCATCTAAATAAAAACCTAAAGTTTTCACCTCTTTGGCCACTTTGATGGGGTTTCTGTCAATAGCAAAAAATTAGTAGTCCGGGCTTAATTTGGTGAAGTGGACAGTAGTGCTGAGGATGATGAGCTCTGTTTTATCATCGTTCAGGAAAAGTCCATGGGTGGCCATCCATGCCTGAACGATGCTGTAGATTTCATTCACAAAGGCCGAGTCTTTTCCATAATCTCCAGTAAGTGTTAGTAGGATCTGAGTATCGTCTGCATAGTTTGTGTAGGCGATACCCAGATGGTACAGATCATCAAAGAGGGGCTTGGTGAATACAGTGCACAGGGTCAGTGAGACACATGATCCCTGGGGCACACCGCAGGTGATGGGGATATGATCCGCTGCTGCAGAAGGGGAGAAAACCCTCATAGTACTATGGCTAAGGAAGGACTGTATCCATACTATAGCCTCCTTGGAAAAATGGGCTGCTGAGCCAAGGTGGCTGCATAGGACCTTGTGATTTACCAGGTCGAATGCAGCTGACAGGTCGAGGAGGAGGAGTAGTGCTAGTTTTCCATTGTCTCTAAAGTCATCTATTTGGGAGTTAAGGTCAATTAGTGCTGTTTCTGTGCCATGTTGAGGCTGTAAACCGGATTGGCAGGCTCCTCATAGAAGGTTAGATTCCAGGAAGTTCTAAATTTGGATGTATGCTACCTTATCTAAAATTTTTAGAGGGAAAGGCACTGTGGTGATGGGCCTGTAGTTTGTTGGTATAGTTGGGACTAAGATTTGCTTCTTGAGAAGGGGGAGTACCCAAGATTCTTTCAGGTTACTGGGGACGGTGCCTGATGCAAATGAAGCGTTGATAAGTTTAGAAATAAAGGGTGAAAGGTCTCTAGCAGTGTCCTTGATAAGTTGCGCTGGGCATTGGTCACCCTTGCAGTTGGACGGTTAGAGTGCAAGTATGACCCTCTCCACCTCGATAATAGAGACTTTAGAGAAGCTAAACCGAGTCTCTTGTTTGCAGGGTGGCAGCAGAATTTTATTGGGCACAGTCAAGGGTGTTACTGAAGCTTTCTTTTGCGCAATCTTATTTTGAAGGTTGGAGACTTTGTTAGTTAGGGCGTGCTGAATGTCGGTGCACCAAATTTTATCCTTAATGCAATTTTCTTCTTCTATGATAGGTGTTTCTAATTCTTTTAGTATTGTGAAAAGTTCTTTTATACTAGAATTAGCTTGTGAGATTCTATTGTTGTAGGTCTCCTGTTTTGCCAACAGGATGTCTTTCTTATATTGGGTTTAGATATTAATTAAGTTTGTTTTATTTTCTGCAGATTATAGTAGTCTCCATGCAGTTTCACATTTTCTTTTGTCTAATCTTAAACTTTTCAAGTGGGGGGTGAACCATGTGTTAAGGTGACTTTTAGATTTACTCTTCCTAAGTTTAAGTGGGGTGATATCGTCAAGGGCGGTGGTCATGGTTTTGTTGAATTCGTCAACTAGTAGGTTCGGGTCCATATCGTCAGGTAGGGAATTAAGATTGGGTAGTAGTTTGTCTAACATAATATTTTTTTTATTTCTGGTTAGAGTCGGGGGGCAGGAGGTGTTGACTGGGCGATGGGCCTTTTAGTGGCCAATGTGAATGTCAGAAGGTAATGTCGGTCCAGATTTGGTGGGAGATGGTAGTGATTGATGAGTTGCAGTTGTAGTCCGCAATCCAATCAAGGATACGCCCTTTGTCATGTTTGTTTGTTTGTTTGTTTGTTTTGTTATTTATAGTGCGCACCTGACCCAGGGGTATTCGGGCGCGAAGGCAGAAACAGGGTTGTTAAGCTTAAGTTACAAGGAGCATAGGAATGCATACAGCTACAGTTACAATACTGTATGCATGATCAACAACAACAGCAACATTCAGGGCAAATTATAATAAGTATATACAGTAAAAGCCGATAATAAGTGTGAGGCACATACACATAGCAAAGAACAGAGAAGTCACATATATATAGTAAGTACTACGGGATGATTACAGATAAAGTGAGGTTAGACGTCATGTTCCCTTAGCCAGTGAATAAGACTAGATCTGAATTGTAGGTAGGGTAAGTTTTCCCTCAAGGTAGGAGGGAGGGAATTCCAACATTGCGCAGTTATAACAGGGAAGCTGCTCCCTCCGGATTTAGTGAGCTTAAATCTAGGTACTAGTAGTAGATTCGAATTAGATTTTCTTAGGGGCCGAGAGGCTGTTTGTCTAGTGAATCTGGCTGTGAGGTATTGTGGGGCTGCTTGGTTGAGACATTTGTGTGTCAAGGATGCAGTTTTGAGTAGGATTGTATCTTTCGTGGAGAGCCAGTTAATGGATCTCCTAAGGTCAGAAATGTGGGCATTTTTGGGGAGACTTAAGGCGGCTCTCAAGGCATTATTTTGGAGAGTCTGGATTTTGGACGTAATATATGTATTGCTACCTATATATAAGGCATTGCAATCATTCAGTTTGGATAAGAGTAGGGCTCTCGCTAGAGTAATGCAGTTGTTGGGTGTAAGGAAGGGCTTAGCTGCCCTGATCAGCTTACAGGTGTAGGAGATGGCTGATACCATAGCGTTTACTTGTTTACCAAAAGCCATAGCGTTTACTTGTTTACCGTAGAATCTTTGTAGAAGCCAAGAGTTTTAACTACTTTGGCCATGGTAATATTATTGTTATCGATTATAAGAGAGTCGTAGTTGGGACCTAGTTTTTGATGTTGGATGTTGTGCCTAGAATGAGGAGTTCTGTTTTGTCATCATTCAGGCATAGACCGTGAGAGGCCATCCATGCTTTGATGATGAGGTAGACTCTGATCACAAAGACCAAATCCTTGTCATAATCTCCCGTCAACGGGATCAGGATCTGTGTGTCATCGGCATAGTTCGTGAAGGTGATACCTAGACCGTCTAGATCATCGAAAAGGGGCTTTGTGAACATGTTGTACAAGGTAGGAGATACGCAGGAGCCTTGGGGTACACCGCATGATATGGGCGCAGGTAGGTAGGGTACCTTTCTGAGTGAAGCCACGTTCTGACAGTAAATTGGCTACGGAGGTGGCCTGTGTATCTTTAGTATCATTAAATCCTAGATTGAAATCTCCCAACAATAAGGTTTGAGGGGTGTTTTTTAGGTTGTCTGACAGGATGGTGGAAATATCTTCGATGAAGGTACCAATTGGGCTGGGCGGTCTATAGATAAGATGAATATTCAAAGTTTGGGAGTTGGCAGTAGGAATTTTAACTGATAGGAGTTTGCAGGATTTCATATTGAGCAAAGGGGCTAGTCTCATGGAGAGATTCGTTTTGGCAATCATTGCTAAGCCTCCTCCTCGTGAGTCACGTCTATCCGCTCTTAGGATAGTGTAATCATCAGGGACTGCGAGAGAAAGGGATAGTCCTGCTGCATCATGCATCAGGATTGTGGGCCCACCACACCACCCATGCGATAGTTTTGCCCTCTTGACTATGTCTAGTTGGGAATTCTTAAGCATTGCAACTCCCTCCCCTCGAGAACACGAGGACAAAGAGGCAACCATGTCAACCAGTACTAGGCACTGGTTGGCATTTACGGAGAGGAATTGTATTTATTTATTTGTTTTATAAACAGAGAGGAACAATGCAATTTTGATCACAAAAGAACATACAATAGATAAGAAATCAGACTTGACGGAATGCAGTGAGCGTCTTACAATGGGTGTGAGTTTGAGTAACATCCTGACCAGGTTGTGGAGGGGAGTAAATGGAACAGTCACCATGGACAATATGAAATGCCTGATGTAGTGGTGGCTTAATTTCTAAGAATCCCTTAAAAAATAAACCAACAAGTTGAGCAAAAGTAAAGAAAGCAAACAAAGTAAAGAAAGCACAAAAGGCAAACAAAAAGTAAAGTAAAAGGCCAAAATAATACAAAGAACTCGAAAAAAAGCACCCAAACAATAATTACTGAAATATAAACAAAGGTTCATAAGAGTAACCAAAATGTCAAATTGACTCAATGGGCTTCATTACGAGGTTGGCGGTAACCCGCCGGTGCTACCATTGGGTTGCCGCCAACCCCGTAACACCGAATCCGGTGCCTGACTTCCTAGTGCCGGATTGTGTAAGTGCCCATTCCCATGGGAGTGGGGAGACAGAAGCACTGGCGTGGTTGGTAACGGTGCTGGTGCTTCCGTGCCGACTAGGCCTACCGGGGCCGATGCGCCCAGAAGGTCACTACACACACACACAACACACACACCCACACTCCACCTCTCTCTCTCTCTCGAGCTCTGTCTTTATCTCTCTGTCTTTCCACGTTTTGACCATCCCTGCCTGACCCTCTACTATCCTACCTAAATGCAGAAGGAAACAGAAGGACAGAAGACTTTACATGGAAGCCAGAATTCTCCCCTGAACTCCTGAAAGAAATATGAGTGATTTGATGGGCTCCCAAAACACACTCAAAGATGTCTGCATACAAATTACCTGCAGAACATGCCAAGCTTCCTGTGGGATGTTTGGTGAAAAGGAATCACTCAATTTTTGCCAAACCCCTCTATCAAATGCAAGCAATGCATATTGGCTGGCAAGCTATGTAGAGCAGACTGGTATCCAAGACCGGTGCCTAAAATGTGCCTACTTGTGGGTAAACATTACAAAACTCGTCAGTGGCATCCCCACCATCTACTCTCATTGAAAGCCTCACAAGTGTTGATCATACAAAGCTCAACTCATTCCCCATTCTTTTCTATATTTACCTGCATATCCCAGCAAAACTCAGGTTTCATTTCATGAACTGTGCTGACGAGATCCGGATTTGTATCTAGTTGGCAAGAGACTGCTACTTCGCATTGGACAAGATTAAAGGACATTTCCCTCCTTAATTAATGACTGAATAATCATTAGCTTCATAAAAATTAAATCCAGGATAAACCAATGTGTCATCAGCACCTGAGCCTCTACTTTGTGGCCGACTGGATGGGTGTCTTTCCAACACTCGTGCCAACAGCTATATTTGGAATAGATGTGCACGCAGAGGTAACAAATACACAGCTCACCTCAGTGGTGCAATCCCTCTTTCAGAGTCAGATAATTAGATGTCGTTTCTCTCCTCTGTCTTTGCATCACGGAGTTCTAGTTATAAATGGCTTTGAATCAGACAGTTATTGTCCTTAATACTTATGTGGGCCTTTCGGTCAATCGTATGTTGCCTTTGTTGGCAGTGACTATAAATGTGTATTTTGGACTTCTGCCACAGGTGGGTAAATTCAAGCATCTCCACAGCTCTACGCTGACTCTGCGTGCAGAATTTGGGCACTAGGCATGAGGTTATAACCAGTGGCGTGTCCAGACTACTTTGACTGGGGTGGCCCAAGCGGGGCACTGACTTATGCGGGGGGTGGCATGAAGTACGATCGCACACACACATAATGATCATAGTTTAGGATAATGGGGTGTCACGTGGGGTGGCCAATCAGATGCTAGGGGTTGCATGTGCCACCCCAGGCCGCTCCCTGGACATGCCCCTGGTTGTAACAGGCATGGCGTTGTAACAGGATGCGCCTTGGAATGTGGCAATCCCTGAGCCTGTTGCCATGTCCTCGGTCTTCGATGACAGAGGTCGGGGACAGAGGAAAGTGAAGTGATGACAGGAGTCAGCACGGATCCCCAAAGCCATTTTCTCTTCCACAAACAGAAATGCTTACTCCGAGCATGAATGTTGTGTTCATTCCTTCCACTGAAAGGGAGAAAGACATCCAAAGAATGCCTTGGCGGAAATGAACGCTTTAAGGCTTGACACCTCAGCACTTGCTGATGAATCTGGACATTCTGGCGCCAGCCGTCCGTTTCAGCATGGCGCCTTGGGCGCAGGAACCTGTTAGGCGTGCCCTGTTGGCCGCGTCCAGCAGTGCGGACCTGCATGCCAAGGTATTTATGTTTGCGTAAATATAGTGCCAACCGAAGCACGGGAAAATGCAGTGCTTTGGTAGTCTACCACTGCATAGCTAACAGCCAGAAAGATGCCCAATACTTACTTATGCATGGGGGGGGGGGGGCGCCTTGCTCATTCTAGCGCAGACATATCCCTGTTTTGATATGATTGGTTATTTATAATGCGCTTAATACCCAGAGGTTTCTAAGTGCGGACTCGGGGATCGTACCTGTGTCGCTCAGTGTCGTCTTCCTTCCAAGGCGAGCAAGTTGCCGCTAAGCTATCCTCCCTTGCATGAGGGATTTGCATGTAGGGAAATCAGAGGGCAGAATAAGAGCGCAAATTTCCCCTTGCTCTCCGGCCTCACATTTATTTTTGATTTGGCGCCTTTATCTCTGATGTAGGAAACATTGTGTGCCTCCAAATATTCCCCTTTGACCTCTGGGATGACATTTTACCATCTATTGAGAGCATTGCTTTCATCACGAACACCGCACTAGTTAACCTGAATCACAGAAAATATTACTGACAAAAAAGCGCTTTATTGATCTAAAATGCAAAGTTTAAATCCAAACAATTCTACTTTGTTACCTCCAGAAAAAGTCAAACCAAACTTTGGGAGTTAAAAACTGGCTCTTGCCGATAACTTAAGCGCATGCATGCTGGGGACACCCTTTTTCTATTTCCAGCACCAAGATGCCCCCTTGGGCCAGCATTGTACTCTTTCCAAATCCAGCCACACAACTCAAACTGAAAATGTTCTTTTAGGGTCAAGAGGATCATCCCAAAAAATACAGAGGACATTGCATGGACCAACTGGCGGATTTTAGGCAGGTTTTCTGAGGCCTTCCAGTGAAACACCTTGGCGGTATGTCATACAAACCTTCTTCCTAAATTATTTTCTTTAGCTTTAAGTACGTTTAAGAAGATATTGTTTACCTACATTTGTTGTTCCTGTCTAAAGTACGTACAATCGTTTTTATTCCTATTTGTTTCAAACTTGAAAATGTTGCACCACGAATGAGGCACTTCGTCGTAGTAGAATTGGTTCCAGTATCTTCTTCTTGAAACTATTTGTAAGTACCCCTGAGCAGAACAGTACTATTTGACAATCTTCACAAGGCACGCACACACAATATTTAACATCTGTATATCTGTCCGGGCTACTGAGGGGCCAGTATGAAAATGATGTTCTGGCGCCCCCTGGCCTCCAGTTCGGAAGAAACAATCTGGGGCACCAGTGAGGTGCATAGATCACAATGGAGACAAAGGAATGCAGCAATGAGCTAATAGCTGCAGATTATCATGGGACAGGCAGCCAGCCAAATTTCCACTGAAAAGCTATTGATCTCTCTTTATCAACAAGGTGCCTGTGAAGTCGAAACCAGAGTAAAAGACAGGGATGTGAAAATAACTGCTGGATACTACAAGGCCCAAGAGAGTAAAGGCACCAGCGAATGCACCCTGAAATGTGTGCACTAAACATCACAAATTGAATGTCCGGAATTAAAGAAGTACTTTGCTTTGTCATAAGACTGGCAACATCGGGGCCGCTGCATGGCTGCCCCCACAAGGTTGCAGGCCCATTTCAACTGAAAAGAATGAAAGGCCCTGGTGTTGTTCTTATACCTATATATAACAGTCAGTTATTCCTTGACTGAAGGAAGACCAAATACAATAATAGAGTGGGCAAATGCAAAATCTGGATTGCCAACATTTTGAGAGGCTTTGAACATGACTAAGAAACAAGACTGGGCCTATGGAGAGGTTGTTCTAGATAGCTTCCTTAAGCTCCTGATTTCACATACAATCCAAAAACCTGTCCCCACAACCATAGAGGGGCACTGCAATGGGGATATTATTACCTGTAATCTTCATTACTCCTAGTTCCTAGTAACCTTTGTATTTTTACCCCTTTTGAAAGTTACTGAAGTGCCATTTTGCTCCCACTTCAGGGGAACATAACTTGTTCAGAAACCTATTGGTTTAGTACTGTAGTGTATTATAGTGTGATATTGAGCTGCTTATTACTAGTGGAATGTTTTCTAACTAACTGTAAATAAATTAATATTGCTTTACCAAGAAACCTTGACTAAGGTTTTGCTTGAACCACTGTGATTGCAAGTCCTTTGTGAAACACCTTGTACTGCTCACATCCCTCTTGAGATAAGCCTGGCTGCTCAGCCCTGCTACCACAAAACTACTGTGTAGCACAGACTTATACCAAAGGTGAGATTGTGCTTACACATGTAGTCTTGATTGTGTGTAGTGTTCCCAAAGGGTACTGCATGTAATTCTGCCTAACACTGGTGGCAAGTGGTGAGAATATATATAATTGTTACATTGAGAGTGCTGCACTTACTTTTGTTCTAATAACCTTCACAAGGCTAAGCACCACTAGGAAAGCAATTGTTTTATCATGCCTAATATGGATAACTACAGACAGGAGTCCCTAGTCATTTTAACAGTTGATCAACTAAGGGAAATGTGTAAAACTAGAAACCTCACTGTTAAAGGCAAAGATAATTAATTTATAGACAAATTGTTGGAATGTCAAAGTCTAAGAAATAGATCTACTATACCTCCTTCTGTAGAAAATGTGGAAAATGATGAAGAGGATGATAATGTTTCAGAGTCCAACTCAAATGTTATTGAAGAGTTAGAAGAGGCAGAGGAGCCTCAAGATGTAGGCCCTGCTGCACCTCTATCTGCTCTTAGGCCTCAATCTTTAGCCACAGGACCCTACCAGGTCCAGTACTGAGTCCAGAGTTTGTCTCTCTTGAGAAGATGAAACTTGAGTTAGAATTCAAAAGGCTCCAAGCACAAACTGAAAGTAAACATCAATAACTTAGACTTGGGGAAATGGAATTACAACACGCTCTTGAAATGAAGAAATTGTATCTTGAGAATGGTTCTCTCCCAGAGTCTTCTAGGTCTTCCAGTCCAAAGATGTAGTAAGTATGTATGAGGTTAAGCTTGATATTTTGGATTGGTTGGCTGCTTTTGAGTATAACTATGGGATTCAGGAAATTACAGGGAATCAGCAAATTCCTTGGCTTTTGTCTAGGTTACCCCAAGTTGCAATCGATGCTGTAATGGAGGTGGGGGAAATAGACAGGATGGAGTATGAACATGTGAAACTAGCTTTGATAGCTGGGTTTGGGAAAACTCCTTCCCAGTATCTTAAGAGGTTTAGAACCCTCAAAAAGCACGAAGGTACACCTTGGGTTACCTGGGTGTGTGAATGTTTGAAAAACTTAGATGGTTGGGTTTAGGGTTACAGAGTTAACACTTATGAAGGTATGAGAAATATGTTTATGTTAGAGTCTATCTATGATGCCTGCTCTCCTGAGCTGAGACAGCACTTGGCTGACTCTAAGGAAATTGATCCTAAGACGTTAGCAAAGGCTGCTGACTTGTGGGGTGCCAACAGGGCTACTCACAAGGATTCTGGGGTTACTCAGAAGAAGGATGAGGGAAATCGGGCACAAGAAAGATAATTAAGAGAATTACAATACCTCTAATCTAAAAGAGGGCCACAAACATAAGAAGGGTAAGCCCCTTGGGAAAGCGAATCAGGCTAGTGAAACCTATGGTGCTAAACCAGAGGGAGGTCAGACGAAACCCCCATTCATCAAAACTTTTGGAAAGTGTTTTGCTTGTGGGTAAAACTGACCATGTGAAAGGGGATCCCAGATGCAAGGGTAAACCTTCAGGGATCCACACTGTCTCCTTAGCCTTCTCCCCAGAGGAAAAAGTACAAATGGTGAGTGGAAACCTTCACCTACTAGCTGGGGAACCCATGAACATCTCAGCCAGTGTTTCTTCAGTGTCCCTGGGTCTGTGGGAACAACAGAACTTAGATGTCTATAATTCCATCCCAGACAATACTAAAGAGTGTTACAAAGACAGTGTGCTTGTGAATGGTCAGGAGACCCCTGCCATCAGAGACACTGGGGCCAGCATTACTGTAGTGGATGAATCTTTTTTAAGATTGAGGATGTTGCTAAGGCACCCAAATACCTCACTGAGCTTGCTGGAGGCTCTGTCCAAATGCTTCCACAGTTACCAGCTATCATCCAGTGCAATGACATGACTGTCAAGATGCCTGTTAATGTGCAGAGTGAAGTACCTGGGATAGTCCTGCTGGGGAATGACTTAAAAACTCTTGGAGTTGTATCAAGCACCCCAGGCCTCCCAGCAAAAGGAAACAGGAGCAGACAAGGAAGGCCAGAGAAAGTACCTGAAGAGGCTCTCTAGGGGAAATTATAGAGGAAACTATAACCCCCCAGTCCACAGGACTTACTGACTGTAATTTCAAAGAAAAAGGAGGAAAAGGGGAAACAAAAAACTCCAAGAAAAAGCCAGCAAGCACTCCTGTGGTACCCACAAGGACATCCCCGAGAGGACTGTCCAAAGTCATACCTGTGACTCCTCCACCTGCTGAGGCTTAGTGTGAGGAACAACCAGGAGTGGTTGAATCAGCTTCTGAGGAATCAGAGCTGGAAGAAGACCTTGGCCCTGTTGGAGATCTGGATCCTGCAGACCATCCTGAGCTGCAGTCTTTGCTGGCAGAAGGTGGACCCTATAGGGCAGACTTCATCAGAGGTCAAAGAGAGTGTCCTACTCTTGAAGGTCTTGGCCAACAGGCAGCTTCCCAGCTGGAAGGGCAAGAGCCAGGGAAGCATAGGTTGTACCGGGAAGATGGCCTCTTCTACAGTGAACAAACCAAGTCTATCCCAGGGGACTGCAGAAGGCTTGTAGTGCCTCTGGAGAGCAGACAGCAGTTCTTACAGTTAGCCCATGAGATTCCTTTGGCTGGTCACTTGAGTTTCAAGAAGACTAAGGAAAGGCTTTCTCTATTTCTACTGGCCTAAGTTGGGGTCTGATGTAGATACATTCTGTAGGAGCTGTCACACTTGTCAGACATCTGGCAAGAGTGGAGCCAAGAATTTGCCTCTCCCAGTGGTGGGAGTCCCTTTTGAGAGGGTAGGAATCAACATTGTTTGACCCTTAGACCCTCCAACCTCTTCAGGCAACAGGTTTATCCTGGTTGTAGTAGACCATGCTACTAGGTATCCTGAAGCAATACCTACTAGGACTGTTACAGCTCAGGCTGTTGCTAAGGCCCTACCTGATATTTTTACCAGGGGAGTTTTTCCTAAGGAAGTCAGCTCTGACAGGGGATCCAATTTTATGTCCCACTACATGCAGGCCATGTGGAAGAACTGTGGAGTGACTTACAAGTTCTCAACTGCTTACCATCCACAGACAAATGGACTGGTACAGAGGTTTAACCGTACAATGAAGAGCATGATAGGTGCTTTAGAAGAACCCCTTAGAAGAAAGTGGAACCTTCTCCTGCCATGCCTTCTATTTGCTTATAGAGAAGTCTGTCAGGAGGGAGTTCGATTTAGTCCCTTTGAGCTTCTCAGTGCCCTTCCAGTTAGAGGTCCCTTGGCCCTAATTAAGGAGGGCTTCGAGAGTGCTCCTTCCCCCAAGCCAGTGAGAGTCACTGACTATGTGATAGGTCTCCGGAGGAGAATGTCACACATGATGGCAGAAGCATCAGATAACTTAAAAGCAGGTCAGGCTCTGGTGAAGCATTGGCATGACCAGAAGGCCAACATGGTTGACTTTACTCGAGACCAGCAAGTTTTAGTTATGGTACCTACAAGGCCGAGGGCCTTACAGGATAAGTGGATAGGACCCTTCAAAGTTGTGGGCAAACTCGGAGAGGTCAACTATATGGTGGACTTAGGCAATCCTAAGGAGGCTCCCAGAGTCTTTCACACCAACCATCTAAAAGCTTATGTCTCAAAACCAGACGTAGGAGCTTTGCTTCTTGCTTCAGCTCAAGAGGAGGAGGAGAGTGAACCTCTACCTGACCTACTCAGAGGACAACTTTTAGGTGAGAAGATAGAAGGAGTCAATCTCTCTTCTAATCTGACACTGGAACAACAGGAGGAGTGCAAGTTTCTGTTAAATCTGTTTGCCTCCCTGTTTTCACTATCACCAGCCTTGGCCCCTTGGGACCAGCATGATATTCTCACTGGTGACTGTTTACCTGTTAAAAGCAGAGGTTACAGAATGTCAGATCAAATAAGAACCCACATAAATGAGGAGGTCAACAAGATGCTTGATCTTGGGGTAATAGTTCCATCTACCAGTCCATGGTCTAGTCCAGTTGTACTAGTGCCAAAGGCAGAATCCAAAGAGTTGAGATTCTGTGTGGACTATAGAGCTCTTAATGCAGTCACAAAGACTGATGCCCATCCTTTACCAAGGACAGATGAACTGGTGGACACACTTGGTTCAGCCAAGTACCTCAGTTCATTTGATCATACTTCAGCCTATTGACAAATAGCACTGACAGACCATGCCAAGGAGAAAACTGCATTCTCAACCCCAGCAGTCCTCTACCAGTTTAAGGTAATGCCCTTTGGACTAAAGAATGAACTTGCAACATTCCAAAGGATGGTTAATCAAGTTCTGAATGCGATGGGGGACTTCTGCATGGCATCCTTGGATGACATTGCAGTGTTCAGTCCTACTTGGAAAGAACATGTTGACCACTTAGGATATGTTTTGCAGGCTCCTGAGCAGGCCCATCTGACCATAAAGGCAAGTAAGTGTCAAATAGGTCAGAGTAAAGTGGTCTACCTTGGACATGAGGTAGGAGGAGGTGGATTCATGCCACTGCCCAGCAAGGTACAAGCTATACAAAACTGGGCCACCCCTACTACTCAAACCCAAGTGAGAGCCTTCCTAGGCCTCACTGGTTACTATAGGAACTTTATAGAGAACTATGGGACCATAGCTTCTCCCTTGAATGTGATCTCCTCACCCAAATTTCCCAAAAAGGTCAGGTGGAATGAGGAGTGCGCTTAAGCATTTGAAGAATTTAAGAACGCCCTTTGTCAAGCTCCAGTCTTAAGAGCTCCTGACTACAAACAGAGCTCCTGACTACAAACAGACCTTCATTGTGCAAACAGATGCTTCCAATACAGGTATAGGTGCAGTTCTGAGTCAGCTGGATGAGAAAGGTAGGGACCACCCCATTTGCTTCATCAGCAGGAAGCTGAAGGAACCTTAAACAAGTTGGGCAACCATTGAAAGATAATGTTTTGCTATTGTGTGGTCACTGAAGAAGTTTAGACCATACTTGTATGGATCTACTCTTGTGATTCAGACTGACCACCAACCCTTGAGATGGTTGATGCAAATGAAAGGGGAAAATCCTAAACTATTTAGATGGTCAATCAGCCTGCAAGGTTTTTATTTTACCATTGAACACAGGTCAGGGTGTAACCACCAAAATGCTAATGGTCTCTCCAGGATGTTTGACCAACTGGATTAAGGAGATTCATCATCCAGGAGTGGATTAAATCCTCCTGTCCCTTAGTCTGGGTGGGGGCGAGTGTTAGGGAGAATTCTCATAAATGTGCTAATTTCCCTTACCTTTTGAGACCCCGAGCAACTTTGCTGGATTTCTAGGACTTACATTTTTACCTGGAAAGAGTGTGAGCCTTTTTTCCCACTCTTACATGTATTTTGGTGCGCGTTTTACTTTTGTGTTCTTTGGATATGGAGTTTTACCCAACTTCATAGGCATCATCTTTTTCTTGTGTGTCACACAGCACCCTCGGTGCAGTGGCACAGGCATGTCTTTTAGACTTCCCAAGGTTTAAATACCTTCTCTGGGACTGACTACTGTCTCCCAGTAAATGTAAAGTTAAATTGACTTTGCTAGTCTTTTTAAATTGCTAGACCCAGCACACACTGCCTTACAGCAGATAGCTGGAGGGACTACCTAGTGTTCCCTATGCCTACAAAACTCATGTAGCCCTCAAAAGCTACCCTTTCCTCTCAGAATGACTGGTGGCAGTGGTATTACCATGATTTCCCCGACAGCGACCCGTTTAAATCACCAGAGCCATGTTTTTCAAGATGGCGTCTGAGCCCCCTCTGTAAAAACAGGCTTGGATCGACTTTTTTTTACCATTTCTTTTTGGAAAAGTCCTTCTAGTGTTTGTCTCTGCGCACTAAACCAGGTTTGGTCCCTTTGTTTGTTTGCCTTTGGCAGGCTTCTGTACTGAAGCCCCACTGTGGCGCCTGAGTGTCTGGGGTGGACAGGATTTGAGGCAGGTGCCCGGAACTCCCTGTGCTTAGTCTCCTAGGAGACCTCAATGCACTCTGGCATGATTGGCTGGCTGATTTTCCGGCAAGGACAGCCACCCTACTGGGTGAGTGACAGCTAGGCTGGAATTAATGGGAGAAAACTGTTTAAAAGCAGGTCTCTGGGACTTGGAAGGCAGAGTCGACCACTGGAATGAAAGAACCGAAGATGAGCTGAAGGAAGATGACTGCTGCAACTCCTGGACCGTTGGTTTGCCTGGTGAAGCCCTGCTGCAGGTCCGAATTGCCTGAAACTCCCTCGACAGAGAAGCCCCTTCAATGACAACTTCTTCCCTTGAGCTGGTGGGAACAACCAACTCGCAAGCCACCTGGAAACCATCTCCATACTGGTCGGATTTTCTTCAGAGTGCTGTTGAAAACCGGATAGCCAGTGAGAAGGATACCAGTTTGTGGACTTTAAGGCACTCACACCTTAAACCAACGTATTGCCAAGCTTGTGGACCTGTCCCCGCGCAGTGCAGGAACCTCCCCATGTCCTCCCTCTTGTCCCCACGACTGAGGCTCAGGAACAGCGATATCTGCAGGAACTGCCAGGAACAACTGCCTCAGCTACAGCTTTTCTTCATTCAAAAGGTACTGTGCAAATGCGGTAGAGAAATCCTCTTTGCCGCAGTGAAAGTTTGTGAAACTTTCCCAACTTTGGAGTCTTGTTCGCTCCTAACCCGACATATAACTCTTTTTCATGCAAACTACTTCTAAGAACATTGGCAAAGACTTAACTGTTTACTACCAGAACTGTATTATCCTTTCCAAGACACTGATCCATTGACTTTGGCACAGGCCTATTGAATTGAACTGCCTCTTGCAGTGAACTGAAACTATTTGTCCTGCCTATGAAAATTAATTGTGGTAGATTCTTATAACCTTTGTCTTTTTACCCCTTTTGAAAGTTACTGAAGTGCCATTTTGCTCCCACTTCAAGGCAGCCTAACTTGTTCAGAAAAGTATTGGTTTGGTACTGTAGTGTATTATATTGTGATATGGAGCTGCTTAATACTAGTGGAATGCTTTCTAACTAACTGTGTAAATAAATTAATATTGTTTTACCAAGAAAACCTGAGTAAGTGTTTGTTTGAACCACTGTGATTGCAAGTCCTTTGTGTAACACCTTGCACTGCTCACATCCCTCTTGAGATAAGCCTGGCTGCTCAGCTCTGCTACCACAAAATTGTGTAGTACAGACTTATACCAAAGGTGAAATTGTGCTCACACCTGTAGTCTTAATTGTGTGTAGTTTTCCCAAAGGGTACTGCATGTCATTCTGCCAAACAAGTATCTTTAAGGGAACCTCCTCCAGTGGTACAAATGGTGCTTTCTGAAGGACTCTGAGAGCCAGGGGCAGATCTTATGGGGGCACCCTCAACACCACTACTGGTCGAAATGAGGAAAACCCCTTTAACAACTTTGAAAACCCAGGAGAAATCATTAGCCCCCCCAACCTGATGCCCCCCAAAAGGCCCAGATCTCTACCAACTTTGCTGCCAATGTGGAAACAGCTAGGCCCAGATCAAGCCCCTCCTGCAAATATTGGCGTACCTCGGAATCCGGCATTAAATTTCCTGCCACCCATTCTTGCCACACTGAGACCAAAACATCTCCTAGTTTAGGACTAATGGGGTGGAAGGGCATCTATCCCTCTGAATTGAATTCACTATTCTGTCTGAGAGCCCCTTGACTCACAAACTCTCCCTCTCAACTGTCACACCCCCACAAATTCTCAGCAGCCGGAGGACTGATTCTATTTCTGGTTGTAGGAGTAATAGAAACCATTCGGTGTGCGACCAGAGGGGAACTACCAGAATGAGTACCACGTCTGAGACCCTAATCTTGATTAAGACCCTAGGGATCAAGGATAGAGGGGGAAACATATAAAGAAGACGATTTGTCCATGGGATTGCATCAGTGTCCGTCCCCCAGGATCCATGGCATGGGAACTGTGAGCACAAGTAAGAGGTTCTTGTTGTCTGAGGGGAAGCAAACAGATCCAACCACATGGTACCAACATTCCTGCAAATGGTCAGAGAAGACCTCCTCCAGCAGTTCCCAGTTCCTTGACAGGAACACCCTTTTGAGATTGTCTGCCAGTATGTTGTCCAGGGCCCTGATGTGCACTGCCCTGAGAGACAACAGGATCCTTACCATCCAACACTAGAGGGTTGTGGCCAGCTCCTAGAGATGGGGACTGGCAAACCCCAGACTGTCTGATGACATAGGAAAGTGTGGTTGTATTGTCTGTTTGTAGCAGGACTGCTTTTCCCCTGAGGAACATCTCGAAAACCCAAAGTGCCTGAAAGGCTGCTGCCAACTCCCTCCAATTGGCAGACTAAGATGCTTCCCAGCTACTCATCCATTCCCGTTGTAAGAAGCATTGCCCCAACATGACCCCAGATCCCTCTTGCAGGCATCAGTTGTAAGAATGATCAGCCTTGGCTGGGACAGGTGAAAACCCTTCAGTAGCACCCAAAGAAGCAACCACCATTGAAGATTCTTTCATAGTGAAGGAAATACTAGGATCCACTTCTCGAAGTTCTGTTAAGCCTCCTTCCAGTATTGATTTTGGTGGTTCAACAGCGGGCTCCTATGGAATGAGGAACATGAATGAGGTCATGTGTCGCAGTGTTCTAAGAAACTCCCTTGTCGGTGCCCTCATGTGGTTAACAAAGTCCTGGGTGTCCTCACTAGGTTGTCTGCTCTTTCTATCGGCAGGAGTACTCCTGTGTGGTCTGAACTTAAGCTCCTATAAACTGGGGATCTTGGGAGGAAGAATGATGAGATTACAAGATTCAATTCAGACAGTCACCAGGTATACAATATAGTGAGACAACACTGGCACCTACTCCACTTAGACACACATATCTACCATTGGCTTGATCCCAAGCCCATCCTTACATATAGCAAAGGCAAGACACTCAAAAATAAGTTATGCCCTTCCTTTATGAACATACCCCAACATCCAGCCACTTGGCTACATTCTGCTCAAATAAAAGGGTTCCACAAATGTGGGAGTTGCATGATGTGCAAATATGCATTAGAAACATAAACTGTCCATTTTGGATCACAAGGTGATCATCAAGTGCAATCTTTTATTAATTGTAATTCCAAATTTGTGGTATATTTCATCATCTGTACCTGCGGTTTGCAATATATTGGTAGCACAATCCGACCATTAAAAATATGGATTAGAGAACTTTTGTCTACTATTGGCAGTCAGGAGTCTAAATACCTGCTAGCCATTCATTGGCAGGCCCAGCATCAACTAGATTGCAAGGATGACATTAAATTCGTGGGGCTTGCCAAAGTCACATTGCCACAAAGAGGTGGCAATTTGACACTTAAATTGCAGCAATTAGAGGCTAGATTTATATGTAAATACAGGACTGTATTAAATGGATTCAATTCTGACCATGAATTTGCTGTATTTTTGTAAATATATATAGTTTACAGGGTTGCACTAAAACACCATAGACTTTCGCACCTTCAGCATTGACGGTTTTCTGAATTGTTAACCAGTCTAATCTCACAATGTGTTTGTGCACTGCATTTGAAGTGATCGATTTATATTGAATTAATGTAATCGAACCCTCATTTGGTTTTGGATGACGCGACCACATGGACACATTTTCCACACATTAGTGTTATAATATATCTTCGAGTTCATTCATCTTCATTATTACATAAGCTTATCTTAATTCACCCTAAATTGGCCACCATTTATGTCTGATACTAATTGTTCATGTCATATAATTTCTGCCTTTAGTCCTTAGCTTATCGTTTATTTTCTTGGGTTCTCCGTAATCCTTAATAATTTAGGACAATGATCTTTGCCAAGTTGCATTTAAATAATTTCACTTTAATACTAGAATGCCACTGCTTACCACGTGTGCGGTGGCATCCTTAAGTCAATAGGGTCACGTATAACCCAGCGCTGCTCGTATCATTCACTCATCTTTCCTTTTAAGCATTAACTCACCCAAGATGGCGGCTTATGCTGAGCCACACAACGTCCAGCAACCTATCTGGACTAGTGGCTTTGCCTGTCAGAGGCACTTTCTATATATCCCCTTATGGCTACGCACTCGTTCGCACTCCCGCTATTCATTGGAGTACCAACTTTGACCACCAGGTAAGACTCTTTTCGGATGGCCCCCAGCATAGCTGCCCCATACTCATTGAAGTTGCGAGAATTTCCAATCACAGCAGAATTCGCCCACTCTGCAACTTGGCTTACTTGCACTTACACAACTGTAAATATTTCCTGATGTGATACACTCTTGATTGTTTACATTTTACTAAGGCTAACCAACTATATTTAGACGTATACTCCTAATGCGGAGACACAGTAACTCTTTAAATAAATTGGAATAAATTGTTCCCCTTATTTCAGAATCCGCTGCAACTGCGAAGCAGCAGAGGTATGTCCTCGCTTTCAAAATATTGCATTTTTGACGTCCAAGTACCTCGGATATCAACCGTTTCAACATACATTGTATGCATTATTCCAGTTTCTTGCAGAACAGGCACAATTTCCTGCCATCCTCAATTGTTTCTATTTTCTATTGGACGCAAGTTATCATTCATCCTTTTCTAGTTCTTTATCACGGCAAAATATCTCTTTTTTGGTAGCATTTTTCAAACACTGATGACACTAATGTGTTCTTTTTTTGTATTTTTTTGCCCTTATTTTTTCTCCCTACCCTTGTCTCTCTCAAATTTGAATGGCTACATTTATCTCATGTCTTTCATCAACTTTGAATTTGTAATGTTATCCAAAATGTGTATTCTTAATTTTTATTTTGTTTCAATTGGCCCTTTTGGTGAGTCATCCTTTGTCTGTTCCCCCTGTGTTATTGGCCAAGTATACAATGGCAATTTTAATTTGTGAAGATGTTTTTACTATTTGGAAACTTTACTTTATATATTTTTGTGTTAAAATCAGCATCCGAAGAAGAGCTAGGAAAGCTCGAAACATGTGTCAGGCTGTCGAAACCTTCAAAATACCTTCAAAATAAATACCATTTGGAATTTAACTTTGGCACCTTTTTGGCATAGCGCTACTGGGACCCTTATGTCTTAACTGTTAATTTTCTGTGGTAGTATTTGGCAGTATACCCACACCTCCCAGGAACCTGGTGCCTCTAGGGCTTAGCATAACTTTTGGTACAAGCGCTGTGGATAACTTTGACTTACTCTGCCATTTGCCTCTCCTTGACTTCATCATAGGTTTCATCTAATAGAAACTCCACATTTGTCTCTACCATCTTGTTGTGAGATGCCGGTTCTGACCCCTTCTGCAGAGCCTTTGCTATGGTTCTGAGACCACTCAGTGCAGTCTCAGCCTTAAACTATGACTCGGTGTCGGTGCACAGAGACAAGTGGGCCCCTCCTAAGGCTTTCCTCAAATCACTGCCCATTCCCCTGTCAGTGGAGTCCTTCATGGCTTCTTCTGGAGCTATAGAGGAGTGGTCAACCAGGCTAGGCAGAATTCTATCAACCTTTTCCATCTGCAGAGTGATTTTCTCCTCCCCCTGGAGTGGCTACAGCTTGGCCAGGAACCTTTGGACTGCGTTCCTGTCCGTTTCCCTCCATTCATCCAATTTCACTTCTGTGAGAAGGGAGAAACCCGCCTTCAGGGCTTTCTTGAATTGTGAAGGGGGGACCTGTTCGCTCCATCCATACGTACAGGATCCGGCATCACAAACCCCATACAGTGGGAAACTTGAATAAGAACAAAGACTGCAGCATCTTTATCCAAATTTTTGTCCCTCTGCTCCTCTTTAGACTTGGCAGATCCAGAAGAGTCTGAGGAGAAATCTGAGGAAGAGGAGCTGGGAGAGGGAGGAGATGTTCTGCTCTTCCTCTTTCCTCTGACCTTTACCCTGTATAGCCTTCTTGAACATTTGTAATAGCCGTTTCTCACACCACCCTGCCCTCTTTTTTCTGGGTATCTCTGGTGAGGAGGAGTTAGGCGAGGACATTTCAATATGCAGTCTCTTCTCTGTGTGCTTCCCCATGGCTCAATCACTGCCTGTGGTGAGATCCTTGCTTACACACACCTTAGTCCTTCCACTGCCTTTTGAAAACCAAAAATAGCACGGGAGATACGTAACGACTGAGGTAACCATGGAGATGGCCCCAAGCATCCAAGCAATGGGGCGTCCTGTTGTGAGCTCTGCCCAATCCGGGACATCATTTCACCAAAATGCCAGGGGTAGCGGAAGTGACATCACACGACCCTTGACCTCTGACATCACAGGAAGTGATATCATTTGACCTCACCCTGAAGTGACATCATGGGAAACGATGGAACACAACCTTTCACTCCTTGACATCACAGTAAGTGGCATCACATAGCATTGTTCCTAAGTAAACTACAAAAAATATGGTTACGAAATCACTATAATGTGATATAAATTTCATACAAGAATGGATCACCATATGTATCGGTAATATCAGTGTGTATAGGCCCATATTACCAAATTACTGTGAATGCAAGAAGACGTTCAAGGCCAAATAATAATGATGTGTTATTAAATAGCACTTATGCTTAAGCGTTTTATATACAACAAATATACATACAATATCACCCAACCTGGGGGGTGTGGCCAGCGGGCTCAACATGGAGATGTGATCTTTTTGAGCTCCTGAAGTTCACTGTAAAAACGGAGGCAAACAGTTACATTAATTAAGAGCAGACATCTACCGCCACAATTTGCTGAAGTTGGGAAGCATTCCAGTAACTAGATCCCGAGAAATCAACTGAAGAAAATACAGAGACCGTCACTGGCGAGAACCCAAGATGGCCACTGCGTGCCAAGAAAGAGGAGCGGTCACACCGGACTAACACCCTCGGGGGCAGACGGCGCTGAGGTGCGTAAACACTGGGGAGCCCAGTAGCGATGGAGGCACACGTTCCTTCCAGCGGCGCTTCGCTTCGTCACTGCTGAGGCGGCCGCCGCAGACAGAAGCCCCCTTGAAATCAGAAGCAGCTGGGGTGGACGTAACAAGGGACAGACAGCGGAGCCCGATCGGGGACCCAGCAGCCCCGAGGTGAACGCAAGCAGGCGAGCTCTGATTCCCCGCTCGGGGACTGGAAAAGGTGGCGGAACTTTGAGCAAATCCACGGGGCTGGGACCGCGCCCGTGGGCAGACCGGGTTGCGACATCACTGCCTCGCGCTGCAGTATGGACACTCGCGGGCACTCCATATAACGTTGAGCGCCCGCTGATATCCTGCACAAATAAGCCGGTAAGGAGAGGGGAAGGTGGAGTGCAAGAGCAGGACTCTGAACCAAGGGCATCATATTGCACGAGGGGGAGACTGAATCCCCCTCTCCCCACGGCCTAGCACACTGGCTATGCAGGCCCAATATACAGGCTGAATAATTAACCTAACAAGAACTGTTGCAACGATGAGGGGGTACAAAGGTGGATCCTGAAACAAAGACTACAGGCAACAGACAAATACTCCAACACGAACTGCCAGTAAAGTAGGAGGTAACCAGGGGGAATGGGACCCAGGAAGTGCAAAATGGGACAAGGGAGGCCATACATACCCTAGAATCGGAAAATTGGGAAAGGGGAAACCCCCCCACCCAATCCTAACAGCCGCACAAGACACCCCCAAGCAACGCTTTCGACCAGAGCATAGACTGCGACAACCCCTATAACCAGGGGAAAAAAGGAAGGTGAGATCCACAGACCAGCCCAACAGTCGGAGGCACCCATCTGGTGTGTAGCGCACTAAAACAAGACCTGTAGAATACAACAAGGGGAGAATCACACATAGATAATAAGGAGCTACATAGGTGCATGACATGCTCGAGATACCAATCTCCCTACAAAATACAAGCAGCACTATGTGAACCACCCCCACAAGACGAGCCAGAATGCTAAAGTCTGCACTTTACACAGCAACAACAAGCCAACAGACAATCTCTGTAATGGGCAAAGATAAGACAAAAAAAGTGGCCGATCAGAACACAATGGAACAATACACAACCACCACCCTGCCTCCGCCAATGGAATCGAGCAGGTCTGAAGATACACAAAATCCTGAAGAAAACCTATCCCTAAGAGATGTGATGAACGCCATTTCCAACTCGCGAACCTCTGTGGCATCTCCACAAAAGTCTCCCTGCTGCGCCATGACCTTCAGAAGCTCTCATCCCGCACCGGAGAGGCTGAGACCCGTATATCTGTTGCAGAGGACAAACTGAGAAGTATGGGCCAGCAAATGAATAGAGCACTAGAACGCATAAAGGTACTTGAGAGCAGGGTGGAAGAGGGAGAGGGCAGGTCAAGGAGGAACAACATCCGCATTCTTGGCCTGCCCGAAAAGGCTGAGGGGGAGAGCATGGAACTTTTCCTAGAGCAATGGCTTGCCGACCTATTTGATCCCAAGACCCTGTCGAAACTTTTCTCAATAGAAAGGGCACACTGAGTCCCAACGGGCAGGCCGGTACCTGGAGGACAACCGCAAACTGTGGTAGCAAAGATCCTTAATTATAGAGATCGAGATGCAGTGTTGCAAATGGCCAGGACAAAGGGTGAGATAACATATAACGGCTCCAGGATCGGCTTCTTCCCTGACTTCACTAGAGAAGTGCAGAAAATGGGGCAATCTTTCGACCCCCTCAAAAAGCACCTACAGACACTGAACATGAAATATGGTCTCCTGTTCCCAGTACAGCTAAAGATATACCATAATGGCATGACAATACACTTCGCTGACCCTAAAGAAGCATGGACCTAGGCAGAGAGGAATTTGAAAGGAGACTCGAGTCCACGCAAATGACAAGAAGTGAAGAAGAAACAGGCCGCGGCTAAACAAACCACCAGAAAGAACACCCCACCAAGAAATGGAAGCAATACCACAGAGAGAAGACAAATAAATGCAAAGGCGGATGGATGGTGAAAGCATACACGGCACAAAACCAAATGAAATTTGTCTGACACATATAGCAACCGGAAAATGAATGCTGGCGGCCCACAGACCAGCACGGCACAACCCCCCACAGTATCAAGTGCATACCGAGGTATTCCTAATACCAAAGAGACCTAAGCACTGAACATTAGTTTGATTGGTTAAATGTTTTGTTCAATGGGCGACAGATGCTTCAGTTGGGGATGGAGTATGGGGAGGGGGAGTTGGGCGTTACACAGGTATTCAAATGGTACTTGGCTCAGCAGGGCTACATCAATCACAGTAAACATGAAGGTCGCAAGGGATGGCCACCCGCATGTAGAACTAAACCCAAGGGTCAATGGCCACAACTGGAAATAATGCAAAAAAACTCGCCTTCATGACATGGAATGTGAATGGCCTGGGTACCAGCATAAAGCGAAGGCTAGTTATACAATATATAAATCGGCACGACCCAGATATAGTTATGCTCACCAAAACGCATCTGGCAGGCACAAACTGCCAATTCTTCAAGAGAACCAAGTATAGGACGGCAATCCACGCTGGCTTCTCCATGGGCTCGAGGGGAGTGCTAATATTGATAAACAAAAGAACCCCGATCGACATAGCTAATGTAACCCAAGACCCTGGAGGCAGATTTGTTTTCATGCAAGGCACACTATGGAACCAAACCATAGCCATATTGGCGGTCTACTCGCACCCAGCACTCATGACAGCCTTAATTGAGGAGATTACACCGATAATAGTCAACAACCCGACAGATACATTGGTAATGGGCGGAGACTTCAATGAGGTGATGAACATTATTGAGGATCGCACACATATAAGGGGGAGAAATCTGGCACTACCAACCAAGCTTGCTACCTTTACGTCAGCGCTGGGCCTGAAGCATGCATGGAGAGACCTTCATCCAGCGGAGAGGCAATTCTCGTTTCACTCGGGCACACACACGTCGATGTCCAGATTAGATTACTTCTTCCTCCCCGGCGAAAACATACACAGAGTAATGGATACGACTCTACACCCCCGAGGGATATCAGATCACACCCCTCTCACGATGCTGCTTGAAACAGAGAGACCCCAGCCTCCGCCAAGGTGGCGATTGAATGCATACTACCTAGGATTCCCGAAACTAACAGAGAAAATCCAGGAAGCAACCTCAACATACTTTGAACTAAATCAAGTCTCAGTGGATGACACGGGGATAGTATGGGAAGCATACAAGGCAACTCTGAGAGGCGAAATTCTGAGCTGGACAACTGCACACAAAAAATCACATCAGCAAGACGTTGAGGATGCAGAAGCAGAGGTGAAACGTGCCGAGGCGAAATACACAAGCACGGGAGCGGAGGAAGACAGCACATCCTTACAAATGGCACAAAAGAAGCTACATAATGTCGCACTGACATGCGCGAAACAGGTGCACAGAACCATGCGTGCCAGGCTATACGAAACAGGAGACAAAGCCAGCAAGATGCTGGCATGGTTGGAAAGGAAAGAGGAGGGTCACCTTCAAGTGCACCGTATAAGCACCACAAACACCGAATGGGCCTCAACGGACTCAGATATTGCGCAGGCCTTCGCATCCTACTATGAAAAGCCATATGCCCCGCAGATGACCCCGACGGATCCTAATATATTGGATACGCTAACCATCCCAGCACTAAACTAAACACAGAGATTGAAACTCGAAGCCGAAATAACGGAGGAAGAACTGATGACAGACATCTCCCAGCTCCAAAATGGGAAAACCCCAGGGCCCAACGGCTTCCCAGTGGAAATATGGAAGAAAATTGGCACCGGAGAAGTGCCGCCACATATGCTTAAAATGTTCTTGCATGCAAAGGAAAAAGGAATCCTCCCGCCGGACCTAAGAAAGGTCTGTATAGTGGTAATACACAAGGAAGGCAAACCTCCAGATGCATGCAGCTCCTACCGACCGATCTCTCTCATAAATACAGAGGCAAAAAAATACTGGCAAAAATACTGGCCAATAGGCTACAGACAGTGATACCCTTTCTGGTCATCCGGACCAATGAGCGGCTTCATGCCACAGAGATCCACGCACATGAATATTCATGGACTCCAAACTGCCATTGAAAGAGCACCGGCCCTACAGGACCCACTGGCACTCCTCACCATTGACTTTGAGAAAGCCTTTGATTCGGTCCACTGGGAGGCCCTATGGCTCATAATGGGTAAAATGGGATTCGGAGCTCACTTCACAAACTGGGTCAAACTTCTATACAATGCCCTGACAGCAGAAATCAGAGTAAATGGCTGGTCCTCATGCAGCATAAAGCTTGGGAAAGGAACCAGACAGGGATGCCCCCTCTCTGTGATGCTATTCACACTGGCAATTGAACCACTAGCGATAATGCTGAGAGAGTCCCGGGATTGGAGAGGGTTCCACTGGGCACAGAACTGGGAGGACAAAGTGTCCCTATATGCAGACGACCTTCTAATCTACCTAAGTGACCCAGCACTCTCTTGTCCCATCGTTACGAATATATTAAACACCTATGGGATCCTTAGTGGGCTAAGGGTAAACTATAATAAATCCTTGTTATTTCCGATCAAGGGACTCGACGCAGTGACTCTAAGCAACTGCCCATATGAAACCGAGAAAGAGCAGTTCCTATATCTTGGGATACAGATCACGACAGATCTAACACAATATGCAGAGAAAAACCTGCATCCAATAAGAGATAGGTTTGTGAACGATGTGAAGCACTGGGTGACCCTCCCGCTCACCCTGCTAGAGAGAGCTGCCTTATTCAAGATGTTGGCCCTACCCCGGTTTTTATATATCCTGCAGAATGCACCATTGTATATACCAAAAATAGAATTCCACAAACTAGATGAGACACTTAGGAAACTTCTGTGGGGAGGAGGGCATCCTCGAATCGCACTGAAAACCCTACAGCGCTCAGTATGGGATGGAGGAATTGGTCTTCAACACCTACAAACATACTATTGGGCAGCCAAAATTTCAGTAGTAAACAACATCCTACATAACGACCCGGCACTACCGCACAACAGAGCAGACACTCAGGCGGACCAGGGGATCACCCCTATAGAAAATCTCTATCAAAAGAAAACACGTCCGGTCCCATCCACAATAGCTGCTCAGAGAACCCAGATTTGGATAGACGCACATAGACACCTGGGAGGGGAAGGGAAGGTCACACTGAAACAACCCCTGTGGCGTAACAAGCATCTTCCAGAACTTAGAGAAATCCCCAAGTGGGCGGCCTGGGAAGAGGCTGGGATAGAAAGACTAGAAGACATGATAAGGGACGGAGAAATAAAGACTTTCCAAGCCCTAAGGGACGAATACAATCTTCCCGCCACAGAACACTTCCACTACAGGCAAATGAGACACGCACTCACCACAAGTGAGATAGACTTCCCTAACATACCAGAGTGCCGCCCGATCGAGAGAAACATAGTGATGGAGCGAATTGACCACAAAATAACCTCTACAATGTACAATGCAATCAACTCGTTTGCTACAACAGAATTTACAGAGCTTAAAGGGAAATGAGAGAGAGACGTGAGCCCAATCCAATCAGAGGACTGGACTACAGCCCTCATGTACCCCAGGAAGACAGCAATCTCATCCAGAATCAGGCTGATCCAACTAAAAATCATGCATAGGATATACTATCCCAGAGAGGCCTTGCACCAATGGGGAAGGGCGACGGTTCCCAACTGCCTACGATGCCACCAAACGAGACGGACTTTCTTCCACATCCTATGGGAATGCCCACAAATACAGGACTTTTGGCAGAAATGCTGCGACAGACTATCAATAGTGATTGGCCGTGAGATACCGATGGACCCCAAACTTCTAATACTGGGGATAGATGCAGATATAGAGTTATCCCGATTGGGTAACGGATGTAGACATGTGTGCCAATGGAAACGAGAGTGTATACCACAAGGGGGTGCCCAGAGAAAGCGTCCAAGATATGGTAAAGATGGGAGGACAACTGAAGGCATGTAGAAAGGAGCCGAAACCCTGCTGAACTGCCGAAAAATAACTAATACAGGCGAACGAGATGAGCCCAAAAAATACTTATTAGGCGTAACAGCTCTACAGTATGTGCAAAGAAGAGCCAGGCACCAAGAAGAAGTGTATACATGTGTGTTTGAATGTATTGATTAAGTGTTAATGTGTTTCTGCTTTGTTTTATTTGTACCTATAAAATAATAAAAAATATTTTATCAATATCACCCAACCTGTGTTTGTACTCATTTATCGACCTCTGAAGGATGAAAGGCTGAGTTGAGCTGTTTAAGAACAGACTAAATCAGTGACTCACCCCCTGAAGTGGACCTAAAATAAACCTTTAATGAGTCTAGCAATTATTGTTTAGAATTCTAGAAAGACAAATTATTTGTTATTCCTATTCTTTCTTATTTAGGGTCACTTCTCAAAGTGTAACACTTGTGGAACGCCCTGTTTTTTTTAATAGGCCTGAACATTAAAGCCAGTCACTCTAAAAACAAAGAGCCACATAGCGCTGGCCACACCCCAGGAGCTTACATAAAAAAGAAATGAAAAATAAACCTTTAAAAAAATATTTATTTTATTTTAGTGGTAGCAAGGGAAACCACAGGGGTAGCAAGGGAGACCCGAGGGGTCACAGCTGCCACCCCTGGTGACCCCAAATGATGTCCCTGCATCCTGTCCCCCAACTCCTTAATGGTGCCCCAGAGCACAACCGGGGCGCCATCCTCACCCAGAGCTGGACTGCCATGTCGGATGCTCCTGAGCATGATTCGACGCAGTCATGCACTGCAGGCATGATGTGTCCGGCAACCGGCGTGTCACAGTGCAGAGGAGCAGCTCATCCGGTTTCCGACAGCTATACAGGGAACCCAGGAGTAAAGCCTGTAGATGCCAGAGGGGGGTGTCGTACTTCTGCTCTCTATATGGTAGAGGAGAATCACAGAGGACCCTAGCCAAGATTCTCTGTAAGGTAGCAATGGACGAGCAATCAAGGTCTAGCTTCTCAGGAGGTGATGCAGGCTGGTTCTTAAGTACAGTGCACCGCAAAGAGTTTGAAGAACTGTGGCCCAGCAAGGGCGTCGAATCGTCAGCATCTCTGTGGTCTTTGGGTGGCGGGAAACCCACCGGCGGATGCTCCTCGGCGCATCGAAGGCCTGGCCTTCTGTGGCGGGATAAGGTGGGCGGCAGTGCAGGCGAGAGCGTCCTTGGATCAAATGAAGTTCTTAGCAATAGGAGCACAGCGGCTCCGGTCGCGACAGCGGTCGTCGACGGTGGCGGACAACAGTCCGGGCGCTTCTCTTTGGGATTCCATGGCAGTCCCCGTCTCTGATCGGCAGCCTGTCACAGATCTGTCTACCAGGGAGCTTTTGCAAAGACCAGCTGGTGCACGATGGTCCCTCCTAGCTCAGGAAGAGGGCGCCTTAATAGGTCCTCTATGGGTCAACCTTGGAGACACAGCAGCTTTCAGATTGATGAAGTAGAGCAACAGCAATTCTTCTCTTCCAGCAGGGCTTCAAGGTGAAGCTTCAGTTTTACTCCAGTTACTCTTCGTAGTGGACTTCAGCTTCTGAACACGAATTCTAGCAGTGAGAGGCCCCCAGATATACTAGTTGATCTCCCATTCATTCTGCGGGGTCACACTCAGGCAACCAGTCGGTCAGAAGGACATTCACTTCTCTCCAGACACTCACAACAAGTTATGTATTTTGGGAGAAGTACCCAGCCATCAACACTCCACACTGCATTCATACCAGTTTCGGGCAGGGCTGTCTCAGTCATTGTGTCAAACACCAGAAACCAGACATCCTCAACAAGAATGCGTATTCGTCACACACGCCATTCCCCATGTCCCACCCACAGGGCGTACCCACAACATACAGTTATTGGGAATGCTCCAGCCAGTCTGGTCCTGCACTTCACAACAACACCATGAATGGAACTTCCACCCAACAGTCAGTCAGGGGGAAGGGACAGATTCAGGGCTTCCCAGGACTTCGGGATGATCAAGGTAACAGGCGATGGAAGGCAAGAGGCCATGGGGGCAATCTTGTCTCCATCAGGAATCTACCAATTCCCATTACAGGGCTTGGGCATCCCAAAATGGAGGACGCTCAGGGCACCAGTCAAGTCAGCACGGAGCTGCCATCAGCCCATACCCTGCTCTGTGGCCCACACATAGGTGCCCAAAAACATACACTAGAGGCACAGGGTTGCACCCCCACCCATGGGTGCCATAATGGTATCCCATGGGTCCGTTCACCAAAACCAAAGGAGAGAGCTGCACCGCCAGGAGTCCCACATGAATTCCTGCGTGGAAAACACGACAGAACACACGATAAAAGGCAATAAAGGACAAGGATACAGAGGCCCTGTCCCTCCAATGCATTTCCAGCATCACACGGCCTGTGGAAGACCTTCAGAAGCTTAGCAGTGAGGCCTGCCAGCAGGCTCCTAAACATCGCCACCTCTAGCAAAGCTAGTTTAGGAGTTGACCCCAAATGGAGGTAAGTCCCTTCCCGGGAAAGGACATTGTATAACTCAGGCCATTCAGTTGGAAAGTGAGTTATAGCCTCCAGGGAGGGGAGGAACACGATAATAGAAAAGTATTCCTGGGGAGAAGGGACACTTCACGCATTAGTACTGGGACAAGGAAGAGGGACGTGGAGGTAATGGCACTTTAACCTATCCACAGGGAAGAAATGGGCAGGAACAAGGCAGAGCTGTGCTCCAGCAATGTATGTCTTGCGTGCACATCCTGAGGCCCAAACCCAGTGGCTACGCCAGCCCAGCAACTCCCAAAATCTGCTCCAGACGACCCGCACTTAAGACTTGCACAAGTTAAAGCAATAATGAACTTACTGTGTCCAAATGGGTAGGTATATCTTGGGATTTACATACTTTGTTTTTTAATTAGGGTGAATATTGAGATAAATGAAAAGAGCAGAGAGCCCAATTTGCATTGCTTGATAAGAACGTTGCATGGTGGATCACTATCACAGACATATTTCAAATGTAAAATGTGGTCATTCTGAGGTTCTCAGAAAGCTATTTGCTTTTATGCAAATTGCCAGGTTTGCATTCCTTGAAGAGATAGGGTGATGCATGTCTTGAGCTTGGGCTCTGTCCATCAGCTCCGCCCACAAAACCCCATCTACCCCCACAAAGGATGAGGAGTCGGCCAAATTAAAGTTTTTCCATTTCTAGAACTGCTTATGCAGCAGACATTCTTGCACCAGGCCTGCTGAAAACGTCAGAAACTGGTGAACAGCGTTTCATGAAGTTTGACAATTTAGAAATCTAGCGATGAGTGCACCTATGAGCACAAGGTTTCTTGCTTCTGGGCTAAACAATTATATAACATGACCTTTCTGCAGGGGCGTTGCTAGGGGGGGGCTAACGGGGCTGTAGCCCCTGATCTTTTGGTTGTAGCCCCGGATAGAATCTCAGGAGCTACAGCCAAAAGACTAGCTAGCCCCCAGTCCCAACAGTTCCGACATCAGCTTAGCCCCGGGTCTTTTCCAGACCTAGCAACTCCCCTGCCTTTCTGCCATGTGGCAATAATGAAGATGTGAAAATGGTGTCCTCTTAATCTGACTCATCCCAAGAAATAGCATTTCTTGAATACCTTAGCATTTCAAGCAGCGGCACACCGGGTTCCTACCGGCGAGATAAGTTGCTCAAAAAGAACATAATTTAATATGTGCAGTGTTGACAAGAAGAAATCTGCCCAAATGGCGTCGCGTTCCTGCCGGCGCGTGCTGTCAAGGATGCCTCCCGGATTACTCAGGGGGCGATATTCAAGAGACGAGTGGCAAACAGAAACTCCTCAGGGGCTGCTGCTGCTGCTGCCTGATGGAGGTCGAAGTCTAGAAGAATCTTTGTGTGTGACTGTCATTCATCAGTGGGCTGGAGGGGAGGGGAGAACGCAGGGGGCGAGGGTACCCCTCACACTGGTAAGGGCTCCTCGACGATGTGTCACAAATAAATCAACTTATAAATAGTGCCCTCGATTCACATAGCAAGGTTGCCATGTATTATTTCCTTTTAAATGTATATTTTTATTAATTACTCACAGCAGGGTTAACACCTCTCCCTATTGCGTACAGAGTATGCCCTATAAACACGGTGCATTGTGTTAGGCAGAATCCTGTGCAGTGCCCTTAGGGACCACTATACACCATTAAGACTACAGGTGGCAATACAAGTTTTACCTTTGGTACAAGCCTATACTACTATGTTAAAGTGGTAGCAGTAGCGGAGCAGCCAGGCTTATCTCAAGAGTATATGAGCAGTAGCAGAGATTACACAAAGGGACCACAATTACTGTAACTCAAGCAAACACTGACTCAAGGTTTCAGGTAAAAAATATAAGTGCATTTATTTTTAAACCATCTGTTATAAACACAATGCTTCCATTAATTCAAAACCACACGTAAAATACACTACAACCAACCAATTCACTTTGGTACACTCTAACTCAAGGTAAGTACCCTATGTTTTAACGGACCGGTGTTGTGAAACAAAAGACGTTACCGGGAATACACTTGCAATCACTTTTTGACAGTAATGACAGTTCTGTCTTACTAAAGAAACGCGTATCCACGGCAAGAAATGTTACTGGGGCAAAAACACACTTAGCACCTGAGTTAACCAGAGAGAGTTGTGGGCAAAAATCATAGGCAATACTTTTGTCAAGGCAGACAGAATCAGAGAACACTATTTGACGGAATTCAAGAGTTAATAGGCCAGAGCCAGTGTCAAGTGGAACCGGGTTCCTGTTGTCGAGGATCACACAGTCGCTCAGTTCAAGATTCAACGTTGCCAGGAGTACTTAGATATTGTCAACAGAGAAAGCAAAAGTTATAAGAAAGAGGGAAAACAAGGACAAGCCTTGGAGGCGAAGAAATGGTATTCACCCTAATTCCTCAAGCAGAACACAGTCAGGGACGTCATTTCACCAAAATGCCAGGGGTAGCGGAAGTGACATCACCCGACCCTTGACCCCCTGATGACATCACAGGAAGTGATGTCATTAGACCCCGCCCCAAAGTGATATAGCGGGTAGCGATGGAACACGACATTTCACCCGTTGACAAAACAGGAAGTGGCATCATATAGCATTGTACACTATGAAAAATATAGTTATGATATCACTATATGATGTACATTCATACAAGAATGGATCGCCATATCTATCATTAAGTTCAGTGTTTATTGGCCGTATTACCAAAGGACTGTGTATGCAAGCAGACGTCCATGACCAAATGATAAGCGTAAGTGCTGTGTAATAACACATCATTAAGCGCTTTATATAGAAAAAATATACACCCAATATCACCCAACCTGTGTTGGTACTCATTCATCGACCTCAGAAGGATGAACGGCTTAGGCTTAGTGAGGCGTTTAAGAACAGACTAAATCAGTGACTCACCCCCTGAAGTGTGCCTGAAATAAACATTTAATGAGGCCAGCAATTACTGTATAGAATTCCAGAAAGACACATTATTTGGTATTCCTATTCTTTCTTATTTAGGGTCAGTGCTGAAAGTGTTAGAAGAAAAATAAGAACAGGAGTGCCTCAAGTCTTTTTTTTTAAGGGGCCTGAACAAGAAAGCCAGCCACCCCAGAAGTAAAGAGCCACAGCCCAGGAGCTTGCATAACTTAAAAAAAAAAAAAAAAAAAAGTATTTTTTTTTAGTAGAGGTCGCAAGGGACACCACAGAGGTCGCAAGGGACACCACAGAGGTCGCAGTTGCGACCCCTGGCGACCCCCAAATGACGTCCCTGAACACAGTACCTTATTCAATGAAGAAGCTGGTGCCACAGCAGTTGTTCCTGTTGGTTTCCTGCAGACCCATGGTTCCTGGAGCTTCGGGGCAAAGGAGGACGTCTGGAGGGGTCTGCACCACATAGGGATGAAGCCGGCAGCAGCGACGGTGAATAAAAGGTGCGCTCCTTAAAAACAGGAGAGACTCTTCAGATGGCTATCCATACCACAACAGCAGTGTGCAGCGATTTTAACCAAGAAGAGGATCCTCTGGCTGTGGAAGATGAGCTGGTTATCCCTACCAGGCTCAAGGGAAGAAGACTCTGGACTGGATCTTCTCTAGTCATCGAAGGGTAGATAGCTCGGGACTGCAGCATGGCTTTACCGAGACGTGGCAGTTGCAGCAGCCGTCGTCTTCTCCGCTTCTCTTCGGTTCCTTGTAGTTCCAGTGGCGACTCTGACTTCTAGCCCAAGAGACCTGCTTTTTATGCGAAAATCCCCCATTCACACAGCCTGGCTGTCAATCACGCAGCAGGGGGGTTGTCCAGCCCGGACACCCACCTCAGCCAATCATGGCAATGTGCGACTTGGGTTTCCTAGGATACCCTGTGCAGTGGGTGACTACACCCCTCCCTCACATTCAGCCCACCTAGACACCCAGGCGCCTGGAGGAGGGCTTCTTGGCAGAAGCCCGCCAAAAGACAGTGAACAAAGGAGGCAAATCTGGTTTGCTGCGCAAAGTAAAACACAAGAAGGACTTTGACAAAAAGAAATGGCGACTAAACCCGACCGGAGCCTAAAGAAAAGTATTTGGTCAAGCGGGTTTATATTCGAGTCTAATAGCCAAGAACAGTAGCACGTTTATATAATATAAAAAGTACTAGAAAAGTTAGGGTAGATACCACTGCCACCAGCCAAGTCTAAATGTTAAAAGAGCGAAACAATGCTCTAGGAGGTACAGATAAAAAGGGATACAGAGTAACCCTTTCCAGTACTCCATGTAAGATGGGGTGTACTGGATCTGTGGTTAAATGACTAAGTAAAGTTAATGGTAACTTTACCCTTTTCTGGGGGACTGTAGTCAGCCTCAGAAATGGAGTAAGTGGGAAGTCTAAAAGACAACCCTGTGTCACTGCACGGAAGGTGCTGTGTAGCACACAAAAGAGGGGGACTACTGAAGTGGTGTACTCCAGAGTCCGCAATCACAAGAACAGGTAAAAGACACATGTCAAAACATTGGTAAGAGTGGGGGAAAAGCTCACACTCTTACCAAGTGAAAAATGAAAAAAGTAAACGCCAGAAATCCAGCAAAGCTGCTGGGGGACTCACTAGGTGAGGGAAATTAGCTATAAAATGAGAATTCTCCCTAACACATTACAACACACCATAATAAATACATTCATATATAAGCAAGTAAATACATAAAATAACAATGATTCCTTCAGTTTGCAAAGCAAGGAGCCACTCCAGACTCAATGGTGACTATTCCTGAGGTATTTAACAAGGTTCAATAGTTTCTGTGCACAATTTGTGGCCGATTGGAGTTCTTGGAGGTAATGGTCGGCTTTGGCATTGTGTATGGCTGGTTTGTATTTGTTGCAGAAATGTTTTAGTGGTGTTCAGGTCGCGGATGTCTCAGATCACAAGCAGGTGTGATCAGCATCTGATGATTCGTCCATTCATGCTACCATTCACATTCAGCAAATCAAGCTTTTGAAGGCAGGTGTGTGGCAGATGTTTACCTTCTCTCACTTTCATGTCATTGTTCCAAGGTAATGGTCCGCACAAGGGGGACAGTTTTATTTTGCTGGGTCATCTAACAGCCTGAGAATGAGCACATCTGCTTTCTATTTCTTACCTGTAGATGCCTAACTTTAGTGTACTTTCTGATTGTTTCAAGGATTGTGAGCATTTAGCCTTTGTAATAGTTCTGAGTCAGTGTTTAATGAAAAAAAAATGCACATAGCGGAAGCGTATTCATATTGTAGAAACATCCTTCATGACACTGAACACAAATGTTGCCTTTTTTTCTATCAAATGACTGTGCTATTTGTCAGTTTCATGGCTGTGTATTTCTGATGCTGCTTGGACTGCACACATAAGAGATTAGCAGTTGTGTTCATACTGTAGTTGTGGCATACCTTACCATTAAAGATCAATTTTAGCAAGGGGTCTTTTAAATGATGACGATTTAACTTCATATTGTGTTGTGCATGTTTGATACAAAAGGGCCTGATTCACAGAAGCGTTTTATAATGGTGCGATCCTGTAGGGAAACGCTCTGTGAATCAGGCCCTAAGTGTTTACACATTGGTAAAATGTAAGGACATTAATTAAATTAATTTCGAATGTGCATGAAAAGAGTGCTTGCTCATATGATTTAACAAAGAGCCCAAGCAGGGCTGTGGCCACTCTAGCAACACTCTCAATGACAAATGACATCAGCCGATGCTGTGGGTGTGAAAAAGGAGGTATATTTAGTGGAATATTACATGTCCGGGGGCAATGCTCTCTGGGCACGTTTTCGCCTGGGGAATCCTGCTCTTCCTCAGGGCTAATGCAACATTTCATGACAGACTGGCCCATCCAACATTTTATCCATCTTACCCATGATCCTATTTGGATGCATTGCACACCATCTTTTTCGTGTTCTTCAATGATAAGCCTCCAGACCACGTGATCAATGTTGCCAATGCTTACAAATTGAAAACTTTGGTGCCATAATCCCAAGAGCCTTCAGTTCAACTCATGAGGTCCGCATTGCAGTTACCCCAAAAGGTTTTTTCATGTACAGATAAATGAATATATATCAAACAAACAAATTTGCTTAATTTGCTGGGACATGTAATATATAAAGCACATTGTGTGGAATTCTTAACAATTGTAAACAGTGCTAGAAAAGACGACTGATACAAACTATTTTAGTTTGGCATGTGGCCATTACAATATTGCTGTGGTCAGAACCCAAATATTTCTAAAAATAAAAACAAGTATAAAGTACAACCAAAACATTTTTTAAAAAAGTTGTTCATATAAACTATATGATCACATACTTAGTCACCCTTACTTGTAGCCCCTCAAGGTGCGTCCCCTGTGTACACTGCACATTGCTTTCCAGTTAGGTTCAGGCTTTATAAATCCCATACATAATTGGGTCCAAGGTGATACCACCATCGAATTGTCATCTTTAAGGATCATGTGCGTATGATTTCAGATGAGGGCATAATACAACACCTGACCCAACCGAGACACAGTTGATGAGTTGAACCATGATGGCATCTATTGCTGGAAGGCCTCTGTGCACCAAATGGAGGGACACATTATCCAGCAGGCCACACACGTGCACATTCTACTAACCTGCTAACGTAGAGATCCGGAGTGACCAAAACAGTAACATTTGTATGACTATCACAAGTGTGCCCCATAATGAGCCCGGAAAAATAAACACAATAAATCTAAAGTGCTCTGACTAGCATGAGGAGCCACACACATGCTACTAGCATGCACCATTCAGGGGACATTCCAAATTCCAGATGTTATCTCATGTCTGACTCCCAGACACATTCCAGCTCCCAGAGAGCAATGTACTTCCTTCCCAGCATTCAAAACAACCGAGCGTTTGGTGTATAAACTCAACATCTAGCAGATTGCTATATGTCACACAAGAGCCTCCTGATTGCCAGCCCTCAAATTGGTGTTTATCCGTTTAGCGTAAAACTCAAATCTATTCACTACGCGTATGACACTCACAAAAGAGTGTTGCAACTGGGTATGTGATGCGTTGGGCAGCAAAGATCATTTTCAAACACCTTTCAGTAAGTGTCTTTATTGTCAATCTATGGCGAACTTGGTGGTATTGAGAAATTACCTTTTTTGAATATTTTTTTGATTTTTCTCTAATTTTGTACAGGAACTCTAATATTTCATATGCGGTCCTGAGGAAGATGTTTTAATCAGAACACACTGCAAAAGTCATAGTTAGGCTGACCCTTACTCATCAACTAAAATTTCTTTGCAGAAAAAACATATTTGAGTTGACAGTATACCTTGGCACTTTACCAAAGAGATTCTGCACACTTTACATGGCTCTCCTGAGTGTGTAAGCAATACTGTTTTTTTTTTTGAAGTAGGAAAGGTGTCGCACTTAGATGGATTTGGGGGAGTAGGAAAGGTTTCACACTCTGATGGATGTGGGGAGTAGGAAAGGTGTTGCACTCTGATGGATTTTTGTGGGTAGGAAATGTATTGCTCTTAGCTGTATTTTGGGGATAGGAAATGTATTGCACTTAGCTGTATTTTGGGGATAGGAAATGTATTGCACTTAGCTGTATTTTGGGGATAGGAAATGTATTGCACTTAGCTGTATTTTGGGGATAGGAAATGTATTGCACTTAGCTGTATTTTGGGGATAGGAAATGTATTGCACTTAGCTGTATTTGGGTGCAGGAAACGTTTGGCATTTAGTTGGATTTTGAGAGTAGGAACAGTGTCGCACTTAGATGGATTTGGGAGTAGGAATGGTGTCAAACTTGGTTGGAGTCTTGGGAGAAGGAAAGAAGTTGCACTCAGATGGATTTAGGGGAGTAGGAAAGGTGTCAGACTTCGATTTTTGGGGGTAGGAAATGTATTGTGCTCAGCAGTTTTATTGGGTGTAGGAAATGTGTCGCACTCAGATGGATTTAGGGAGTAGGAAAGGCATCACACTTAGGTAGATTTTTGGGGTAGAAAAGGTGTCACACTTAGATGTATTTCTAGGGGTAGCAAATGTGTCACACCCATATGGATTATGGGGAGTAAGAAAGGCATCAAACTCATATGAATTCGGGGAGTAGGAAAGGCATTGCACTTAGATGGATTTTTGGGGGTAGGACATTTATTACACCTAGTTGCAATACAGGGGCAGGAAACGTGTCACACTTAGATGGATTTAGGGGAGGGAAATGTGTTGCACTTGGATGGATTCGGCGGGTAGAAGATATTGGGTAGGTTAACACATGTGTTGCACTTAACTGAAATTGTGTAGATTAGCAGATCTATTTGCATATGAAGAACTGTGCAGGCTAGCACATGCACTGCTGGTAGAACAAAATTGGGTAGGTTAAGCTTAGAAGAAAATGTGAAGGGTAGCACATGTATTGTACTTAGAATATATTGTGTAGGTGAGCAGATGTATTGCATATGAAGAACTGTGAAGGCTAGCACATGTACTGCTCTAGATGAAATTGGGAAGGTAGCACATATCTTGCATTCAGATGATCTGTGAAGGTTAGACAAATTTGAGGATAGGCAGTGTGCTGCACTTAGATGGACTTGGGAGTGGGCACGTGTGTTGCACTTTATGTTAGCCTGTCAATTGCGCTCAAAGGTATATGACGATAACCTATCCATTGCACTTAGAAGATCTATAATTTAGCCATTGCAACACAAAGATATATGCAAGTATCTTTGTTACTGCACTTAGAAGATGCCTGAAAGTTGCCCATTATAGAATTTACAAGATATATAGTAAGACTATAAGGGTAGCCTGTCTATTGCTTTTAGAGATTCCTGTGCTTCCTAAGATCTTATGGCAGCTTGTGTGCCACTCCTAGATGTACTAAGTTAGCCTGTCTAGTGCACTTAGAAGACTTTGAGGGCAGCCTGGCCATGGTGCCTCAAAGAGCCTAGAAGGGTACCTTCGCTTTCCACACAGATGATCTGATCACACAGCGAGATCAACAATCAGCTCCATCTTAGTTTAAGGTACGTATAACGCACCATTTCGGTGGACATCTGCCGCAGGCACGGGTATCCATCCATACACATTAGAATGCAGCTACGACTATGACAAATTCAGTCAGACCGGACACTTATGTCTTCACCTCCTCACACCAGACTTGCCACAACACCTCTGCCATTAGAATACAGCAACCACTTGGGTTGCTTACTGCAGCCTAGCCAGCCCAACTAATTCCTAATCTTGGTCAAATGCGCACACACATTCTAAGACTTTTCTGAGAATGTTCCCATACCTGGACTTCGGTCCCCAAGGACTTTCCCACCAGAAGCTCGTTGAGGCCATACAAATGGGAAAAAAGGCACTACATAAATGACAACTACTACTACTAGTACCTTCATACATGTAAATATTCCCTGGACACTTTATGTAATTTTATATCACATTTTGTTGGTAATCCTTATTGGATTGTTGTTATAATCACAAGTGTATATGTAACATAACATAACTGGCGTTATGTTTAGAGTATATGGGTTTGCTATTCATATTATGCAGTTTCTGTACATTGTATTGTAAAATTGTTTTATTATGCACTGCCATTCTATGTTAATTTGTTATTTCTTGAAAATTGATGAATATATTTTGTTTACAAAAATGTATCAAGGCATTTCTATTTCATTTACTTTAGAAATTAGGTAAATTAGTTAATTTTGACTTAAAATATACCCGTAGGACCTATCTTCTTATCTCTTTTCATGGTATGCATGAATGTGATATTATTCATCTGAAATGTAATATTGTTTACAATACTTTTAGGAACAGAAAAATCATTCTTTGTAGAAGCATGCTTAAGAATATGACAATATCGGAGATCTGCGTATAATTAAAACAATCCACAACTGTTCCTATATGTTTTGCATGTGCTTATTTATTTTCTGGCATTTCTAGAGATTACTTGTTTATTAAAAAAAAGACTTTTTGTCAGCAACTGGCTCTAGTAGGAATTATTTTGAAATGCAACAATTCAGAATAAATTCTGAAATTAGGCTTCAATATGCAAATTAACACATAACAAATTTGCATAATGTGTTTTTATAAAAGGAACCTAATTGGATTAAGTTCAAGCATGATAAGTAGTGTTGAAAATTGAATGTAGACATTTCTAAATATATAAATGGCAAAATCAGAACCATGTATCGCTACACAGTAGGCCCAAATGCCCTCCTAATGGGACAAAACGCCCCAATGTAATTCACTCAATCTTAGAACATAGTTTCATAATCAACAGTGAAGGTAATTATTTACTTCAATTTTAACACGGTTTTCATATTCCCAAATTCAATCAGGGTCATATTTCTATGAACATTTCTCTTGACATTTCATAAAAAGGTAATCACAATGGTGTTTAGTCACACAAAACGCTCACGTCAATAACCTTCATATGTTATATACAGCTAAAGTCAAAGACCATCACAGTGATCATACATATCATGGACAGACGTCCTTCATATCATCAAACATAGAAGTAGTATCCCAACTGACTTAGTTAGGTTTCAACAAAACTCAAATTAACTGATTGCTGCAATGTGTACACATGGGTCTCCCACAGTTCATCATACAGTCTTCATAGCATCAAAATAGCTCATTTTTGACATTCCTATAACCAACGCGTTTCAGATCAGAGATCCATCTTCAGGGTTTGCAGCTATATGTTCCTAGTGGATAGAACTTCTTTGAAGAGGCCCTACAGGGTAATGAGAATGAACATTAAATCAGGGGACAAACTGGGCCCTTGTAACAATATTCTATATGTTCTAAAGTAGTACTAACCTGTGTGTATCTGTAGCAGTGGCCAAATTCAAACCTGTATTTGGTAATAAATATTGTATGGAAAAGAAAGTGCTAAACTACATACTGGCATCTAGTAAATGCTAGGGACAGACGCAAACTCACCCAGTCTTCAATGAGAGGTCTCGAAGGCTTGGCATCAAGGTAATGCGGTCCAATGGTACTCTATGGTGAAAATGGAGGCTGGTAAGAGCGGGAGATTCTTAAAGAAATTAATTTCTTTAAGCTGTATGTACATTATATGGAATGTTATTCTACCACATCAATATAAAGTTTCTCTCGTTGAGAGAAGACAGGTCTGTGCACCTCTATCTCCCTTCTTTTCTTAAACATATAAATGGGCCATGATCTTTCATTAACACCTATGACAGATGTATTTTATTAACTACTTCAATAGAGAGATTTGCAATCAATTGATGATTGAAGTTATGTTATGTTATGTTGACTTATACTGCGCACTGCTACCACCCAGGGGCAGTCTACAGGCGCTTGTGTGGCTCTGCAAGAGAAGAGGGCTGGGTGTGTTAGTGGGGATAGGATGATAGGATATCTTCAGAACCAGGATGAACTGGTGTCCGTGAGCATTGTCTTGCGTGTGGTAGTTGGTTCGGGAGGCTCTTTGTGTTGTAACCATATGGGTAGGACTCAGTGCTCAGATGTGTGCTAGTGTTTGTGTTGGGTGTGTGCATCTCATTTGATGATTATTTATTTATTTATTTATTGGGTATTTACAATGCATCTATACACAATGTGTTTTGAGGCGCAAAGATTGTGGGGTTTGTGATCAGGCGCACTGGTTAGTTTTATCCATAAGCGGTCCAGAGTGACGGATGGTGGTTTGGTGTATGAATATATTGTGTTGGTGTGCATTTGTGTAGAGTTGATGAATTTATGGACTATGTGTATGGAGTTCCCTCTAGTGTTGTTTCCAGAGTCTCAGAGTTGGTAGGGTGCGTACAGTAGATTTGTTTCTGTGTGTTTATGTGTAGTGCGGCTAGCTCCAAGTCATGCATAGTGTCATTGGTTATGTTGGAGGGCAGGAAGGCGGGAAATGGGTGAGTAAGTCAGTCGGTTTGACAAAGCCTTTGGCGTGAGTCTTTGTTTGCCGCTTAGCGGTTTCTACCAACATTCTTGTTGTTGTAGTTCATTGGCCAATCTCACTGCTTCTCCAGGCATGACAGCTGATTTCACCTGCAGGTTAGGTGGCAGAGGTTTGGTTTAGCTGAATAAGGATATTTGTTATGTATGATCATGATATGATCAACTATAATGATCGAGCAAAGCTAACAGCTATTTCTGATGGTTGGCAATTGGTATATATGAAGACCATGACTGGAACAGATTATATTGTTGTATTGTGGAAGTGAGTCACAAGGATTAGGATGAGTGCATATGATTTGGTTGGAAAGTTGTAGATATTTTAGTTGTGATATTTTAGTTGTGAAATACAGTACATGGAGGCAATACAGGAAGTACACAAATGTAATTGGAAAGATTACAGAGTGTGGGAAATGTCATTTTCTTTACTTTTGAAACATCAGGGGGAGAGACGGGAGGAGAGACGAAAACACAAACACACATGCATGCACACACACGCATGCATACACATGTACACACACACACGCACACACACACGCACACACACATGCACACACTCATTTAGGAATAACACGAACAAATCACACCTTACTGCACTCTCCATTTTGAATTAAAAAGATTGTGGCACTGAAGTATTCCAACTCTTCAAATAGGAAAGGCAGGTTATTGAATGCACGAGAATGAACATGAAATGAGTGACAAAGGGTGGAAGGGAACTCCCTGACCATGGACAAACATCCCTGAGAAAGATGCTGCACAAAACATTAAATGAAACCTAGAATAGTGTCCAAAGAAGTGAAGGGACTTCCCCAGTATACATGTATACACATCCCTGAGAACCATCAAAAGAGCTGAAGCATACTGTACTGCCAAATCATGTAAATAGACTCCCCCAGTATTCATGCACACCTTTACGAACATACTATATTCTACTATATTCCGCAAACAGTGCAGGTAAGCATTATGTGACTTCATTCGACTCCTCCGGAGTCATCCTTGATGTCTACCTAAACGGCACTGTCATGGTCCAAGGTCCTTGGGCCAGCTCCTCCTCTTCGATAGGCGGTTTCCTCGCCTCATCAACTTCCTTTCATCTCCGGCTGTCCCCTCCTCTCATTCCTTGGCTACCTTCACCACTCTGCCTCCTCCTCTGCCTCTCTTCAGGTTACCTTCAAACTCCGCAAGGAGTACCTCTGATTTGTACCCCTCCCTGGAAGGTCTTTAAGGCCGGCAACCTTATTCATCTTGCCACTCTCAACTCTCGCTCAGCTGTCAAACACTCCTCTGACATCTGCCACCTCCTTGAAGAATTGGACCTTGATGTTCTCGGTCTTACGTAGACATGGTTCACAGCCAGCTCTGTCATGAGCTTTGACACTCTCCTCTCTGATGGTTACAAGATCCTCTCCACACTCAGATCCACCCGGCCCGGAGTGGGTGTAGCCCTGATCTTTCCTGAGTGGATTCCTGCCACTATCATTCCCACTCAGATTTACTCCTCTTTCAAATGCCTTGTCTGCAGGCTCTCAATCTCTCCTAGCCACTCACTTACTGTTGCTACTCTCTACCGCCACCCCCTGGGCAAATCACCTCTTTTCTTTCTGAGTGGGCTGACCTCTCCTCTTTCCTCCTGAGCTCTACCACTCATCTCCTCCTCCTTGGTTATCTCAACATCCACCTCAATTCCCCCTGTCCCTAATCTCTTCTCTTTTGCGACCTTTGCTATTCCCTCTCCCTCTCTATCCTGTCCTCTGGCCCGACATACTCTGCAGGACACACACTCGATGTCCTGATCTCCTCTGGCCTCCCCTCTCTATCCCTCTGACCACTCCTCTCTCCTGGAGCGACCACTGCCTTCTCTCCTCTCATCTCTCACTCTCTTCCCCCCAAGCCAAGCTCATCCCAACACTGCCACCTGCCTTCTTGGATATCCGATCTATGAAGCGTGTGTCAGTTGAGGCTTTCACTGCTACTTTCTCTCCCCCCTCTCCTCCTCTGGCTGACTCACACCCGGACACAACTCTGTCCCTTCTCTACTCTTCCATTTCTGATACTCTTGATGCTCTTGCCCCTGTCATGAGGATCTGCTTGAAGTCCAAAGCCAAGTGTAATTCCTGGTATGACTCCAACCTAGCTACACTTAATCATAAGTGTTGGCAGCTGAGAGGAAATGGAGGGCTTCTTGTTCATCCTCTGACAAACTGACCTGTCACCTGCTCCAAAGGCAATACCAGCTCTCTGTCCACACCAAGAAGAGAGTCCACATTCAAGCCTGTGTCTCTGCGGCATCTAACAACTAGGCTGAACTCTTCAAAATCTGCAAGGAGCTTGCCAACCCTACTGCAGTCTCTACCCCTCCTCTTACCTCCCAAACTCTCTGCAATGACCTTGCCTCTCACTTTATCTCAAAAACCCAGAACATCTTGTCCACCCTCTCCTCCCCTCCCACTTTTATTCCCCCTCAGTCTGCACTTGCTAACCCCCCTTTAACCGACCCTCCCTCCTTCTCTTGCTTTCCTCTCTTCTCCCCTGATGAGGTCGCTAGAAAAGTCTGATCTATGAAAGCCTCGTCAAAACAGGTTCATCCCTGTTCCTTTAAAACCATCAAGGACCACATTGACACCCTCGCTCCGGCCCTTGCCGATTTTTACAACCATTCCTTTGCTTCAGGAACCTTCCACTCTCCTCTGAAACACTCCCTTGTGCATCCTCTTCTCAAGAAGCCCACAGCTGATCCTTCCTGTCTGGCTAACTATTGCCCAATCTCCATTACTCCCTTTCTGGGCAAACTCCTGGAAAAACTGGCAATCTCTCAGCTTAACCTTCATTCTGATTCTGCTGGCTGTCTCCATGACCACCAGTTTTGTTTCAGAGCAGCCAGAAGCATGGAAACTGCTCTCCTGAGCATCCGTGAAGAACTGCTCTCAGACCTTGACTCTAACATTCCCTCTGTCCTCATCCTACTCGATCTCTCTCTTCTGCCTTCGACACAGTCAACCATACCATCCTGCTCAACCGTCTCTGTGAGAACCTGGGTATCACTGATCAGGCTCTGGCCTGGCTGACCTCTTTCCTCTCTGATCGACCCTCCCAGGTCCAACTGGGGTCCTTCCTTATGCTCTATCCCCCCTTTAACCACCCCTCTCTACCTGTGGTGTTCCCCAGGGGTCTAGCCTCTCGCCCTGGCTTTTCAACCAATACCTGGCAACTCTCGCCCACTGCATTACCACTCTATGCTCAAATTTCCAGTGCTACGCTGATGACACTCAACTAATTTCAGGCTGCCCTTGGTCACCTCCTCTCCCTCTCTCATCGTTGATTGCTTAACGGCCAACTCAGGGTCAGTCATTACTCAAAGAAACGAGCCAGGGGTAGATCTCTGTCTTCGGCTGGGGCCTCCCTCTGGAACAGCCTCCCTGCCACTCTAAAACTTGAGGAGAACCATCTCTAGTTCCGGAAGTACCTCAAGACCTTCCTCTTTGCTCCCCTTCTCTGTTGCTGATCTGCTCTCTCTTGGCACTGTGCACCTGGCCACCCTATGTCCCCTTGGCCCAGGTTCCTGCTCACCCTGCCACCCTTCTGCACTGCCTCCCGGCCACCCCTTGCACTGGGGACTGTACCTGTACCCATACAGTCTCCCACCACCCATTTTCTTCTTTTTATGCACTTATCAGACTTGCCCGGTTCTGCTACCGTAAACACAGCACTTGCCACTTGCTGGTTGCACTACCCCTGTTTATTGCTCTATTATCTATTTTATTTGTATTTTTTATTATTTAACTTTTTATCCTCTGCTCCGCACTTTCCACTCTCCCCCTTCCAGGCACTTTTCCCCTTTCCCTTTCCCATGCATTTGCACAATCTCAATGACACTGGGCCTAGTAAGATCGTTGTTTTGTTCTCCCCTGTTCCCCTCCCTTGCCTTGTCAAGCTCTGAAACATTTGTGTATGAGCGCGATACAAATAAAACATCATATCATATCATATGTGCTTAAAAGGTAACTCTGAACTCACAATTCACCTATGCATGCACACAGTACATTCGCCAGTTGAAATATAAATAAGCATTCAACTACCCAAAAAGACTGCATTCCAACCACAAACCTTAGGGTACTCTGAGCCCAACAAAACATCCTGCAACTGCAAGAAATCCAACAGATCCCCACAGAAAATGACATAGCTGCAAGGTAGTTTGTCAAAAATTGTCAGAGGGTAAAAACAACAGCCATTTATTAACAGAAAAAACACGTCTGCACAAATCTGCAAATGTAGAGCCCACAAAACAAAACCTCACTTCCTCCAGTGGGAACTCGAGCATTACAACACCTTTTGATAAGCAGTCTGCAAGAATGTAATGAGAAGAAATTTACTTTAATACGCAAAGCACTTGTAAAGTCTACTGAAACAACTGATAATATTATACAATTTGCTTCTTTACACCCTCAGGGAAACACCCCCTCATCCAGACGAATGCTCGACAACTTCCCATCCTGTGTGTATCGTGCATGTTAGTGCAACAGCTTCTAGTAAGGTGCACATTTACAAAAACAATGTTAACAGAGTCAATGATGAATGCAGCTGCAAAAGGCACGTTTATTATTTGTTTACAGTGACACCAGAAAAAGAATGCATTAGGACACAGCACAAAAAACAAAAAAACACATAAATGAATGACTTCATTCCAGTAAGTAAACATCACAACTGAACATTTCACTGTGCTTAAAAAACTATTGACCATCAAACTTTTCATATCTTCATAGTGTGTGTATTTATGTAACAACAAGTAAACATTGTTAGTAATGACACTTTGAAAATGTAAAGCTGATAAGAGTTGATACTACAAAAAATTCAGGTTAATTAGAAAAACAAACAACTACAGAGATTAGAACATGTAGCAACAAACACAGATTTAGTGTTAAAAAATATAACATCAATATTCATGTTTTTATAGGTACAAGTCGCTGAAAGTCACACCAATCCCCACCATGCAGACCTGTAGAAAAACAAAAGCAGAAAATACCACAACACTGTTAATTCATACAGGCCACAAGACATTAAACACACCATAACTACCATTACTAGCTCCGTGTAAACACACCAGAATAAATGGATACATGTGATCCCTGCATGAATAGCAACTATTCACCACAAGACACACAAAGGCAAAATAAACGCCAAATGGTTTCACAGCTATTTGGGAATGGAATCCATTGAAAGGACCTTCTCTAGGAAGCAGAATCACACACACAACTAGAAAGCCCCCAAAAGGTATGTCTGCATGTTAGTTCTCTCATTTCCCGAATCAGTGTCTTTCTGAACAACACTGTATCTAGCCAGGATTGTTTTTTTAAATGTCTCTTCCATGATTTCCCTACTGAACATATAGTAGTTTCCACATCAAGTTTTCTTAAGGTTCCCTAGTTACTTCCCTGGTTTACCAAGCACACAAATCAGTGCTTTCTTGTTTTCCTTAAGGTACTTTTTCTGGTTCAACAATCTCTGTCCAAGGCTCTTCCGAGTGTCACTCACACTTTCTGATACAGACTTGCTCTGATGAATGACGTCCTAATGGGCTGGTGTCTGCTTCTGGTGCACTGCGTGTTGGGTAACACCACAAAGGTATTACATGAACTCCTGTTGGATCTCAGTTCTTTCTTAAGAAGATACTGCAGCATCTCCCAGTCGTGAATTAAGTCACCAGGAGGGCTGCTCGGTGCTGGATTGGGATCTGGGTTGCCTCCCTATTACAGGGTCCTGAATCTATGGTCACACAAGCCCATCTTTCTAACCTCCTTGCTGAGCTGATGCTCACACTAACGTATAGGCCTGTCCCTGCACTTCGTGACTAGTCCTTGAGCCTTCATTCTTGTTTCTGTCACTCCCGAATCCCATGAAGGACCCATTGGGCATGGCCTTAGTTTTGCTGGGATTCCCCAAAGTAACACATAGACACCCCTGACCAGGAGCAGTCTACTTCCAAGGCCTAGAAAGTGCCCACTGGGCTTGACATGTCACATTGTCCTGAATGGCGGTCTGCGGCCACCAGGCTGGTCTGCAGCCCAATAGTGGTTAATAATTCATGTTCTAAGCATTACACCTGGATGGTAATTCGTAGAGTGGAGTCTTGTGAGCCAATATTCTCTGATAGACCCAAATGATAGCTTGCGGGTCAGCATGACTGAACAGTGATTTCTATTAAATAATCTAGGGGCATATTGTACTTGTCTAGCACCTCCCTCACCCTGGAACCCCCTTCGGTCAGGGGTTATCCAACTTTTTTTCCATTGGGTTTCCCATAGAGCCAAAAAAGAAAAAAAAGCTACACTTTTCGTGTTGCATATCTCAAAGTTATCTGTCTCGGTCCACTTCAAAGACAGAGCGGTAACAGGCAAAAAACAGAGCGGTACAAGGCAGGTAACAGAAAGCAGATCAACAAGTGACAGGGGGCAGACAGACAACAGATAGACGAAAGATGGCACACATGTATTAGACAGACACAGAGATAACTAGGAGTACTGTCAGAAGGTCACCTGGTTTCCCAGGGCAACCACTGGCATTCCTTTCCTGGTGGGGGGAGGGTTGTTGCAGGTAGACAATGACATATAATGGGCTTTAAGGTCTCCCTTTCCTAGGCAGGTCTTCTGACATTTGGGGACGGCAGTCTTCTCTCAACACAAGCAAAGTCTCAGTTTGCATGGCGCTGATCGTTTAAGTTGCTGACTGCTCTGCTTCCCCGCCAAAGCTGAACTGCATGTCGGTGTCATGTAGGGCTCTAGAATTGCAGCTTTAATGTTTGGACCATTCCGAGGTTCTGTTGAAGGGAAAACTGCATGTCTGTGTTGTGTAGAGTGCTGGAATCGCCGCTTTGATGGAAGGAATGCTCTGCTGGTACACAGCTTCTCGCTTTCTCTCTCCACGTTGTGTTGCTCACTCTCTCCAGGTCTTGTGGGGGGTGCAGTCCTATGGGACAAACAGGCAGCAACTGCCCAGCAATGTGCAATTCAGGTATAGGGCACGAAATGGTGATACTTCTTCTAGCTGTGCAGGCTCACGTAGAAGGGACAGGGACGTGGCCCTCTCAACTGCCACACCCCACCTCTGGGGCCGGACTGGCTCTGTTGAAAATGCTGGTAGGCCTTCCACCCCTGGCTCAGAGGGGTCACAATCCCTTCTTGGCAGTGCCCAATCCCTGACCCTGTCACAGCATGTGAATGATTGATTGAGAGAGAAGCTGCATGGGTGTGTGATGACCTGTGTGAATGGGTATGAAATTGCGTACATGGAGAATGGGGGCATTGGTGCAAGGGTCCAGCGAGGACATGATTTCTAATTATGGCATAACATTTTACACTGGTATTAAAAGCAAAGCCATATGATGAGTGTTCTTCCACTGCACCAATGTAGTCCAGTATGGTGTCTTCAAAACACAATTTTCTTAAACTTTGATATTGACTTTTTACTTACATCAAGGACAAAGTTAACATGATGAGTGCTTGTATGTGGTCATACTGGCCTACTTTACTGCAGACAGTCTGGACATGTGTTCTTACTGTGGTATCACTAACAGGCAAAGTAGGCAAGCCCATAAACCCTCCTTTCCAGATCAAAATAGATATCAATAATACAAAAATATGGAAGGAGGGTGACTTTAAGCAAAAATGATACGTTTATAACATTTTTAATGATTCAGTATAGCTGTATATTGCTGGCAAGTGACACATACAATTTAAGAAACAAATGAAGAAAGACATTCAGATAAATCAAATTCTTTTACTGTTCAGTGGTGTTCCTCAATAGATAACCCTCTTGAATCACAATCTGACAATTGAGTCCAAATTTAATTTAATGTGACACATTTTAGATCAGACAAAAGCAGCCATGAAGGGTGGCTGAGAATCCTAATCTGATATAGATGATGAAAATTAAAAAGAAAAAGCAGAATAACAGCAGTATTGCAGATTTCCTCCAGTGAGACAAACTGACAGGAATGGCCCTAGTGTACAGTCTACTAGGTAAGACAATTTAAATGCAAACGATTGTCTTCCAGTTAATACATGTCTTGAGCTCTGAGTTTGTGGGACAGACTGTTCGCCCCAATCCTAGCTTCAACTAAAGCCTGTGGTGGGCTGGTTTTCATCAGGATTGGTTTCCTGTTTCTGCAAAAGATTTTATACAAAAAAGAAAGAGGCTGGTGTAAAAAGGCATACCCTAAATAACAGGTGTGTCAAGCATAAACACAAATATATAAAAGTAGAACATAGACCACAGGCTGCGCTTACGTTCATGCCATCAAGTGTGTGCACATTGTACCGTAGGCATCATGTGTAGATCACCCGCAGTAACCTCTAAAAATGCTGGGAAAAAACCCGGAAGGGTTAAAGATCCAGCATGTTGTACATGTTTTGCCTAAGTGTAACTCTAGAAGGTGAATGGTAAATTTAAAAGTTTACTCACTGGCTGTTTAGGGACACAATGGGTCATGTGTGTAACGCTGTTTGCGCAGGTCCGCACTGCAAAGGTGGGAAGGGCAGTGGGGCAAACAGAGATAAAAGGGACAAAAAGGAAAAACCTGTTAGTGTGGGTTGGACGCACTAGCTATGGGGTGCCTGGAAGCAGGCGAAGAGGGGACTTTAAGCCGGGATAAGCCGTCGCCCCCTGGGGGGCCAGGTTTACCTTGGCGAAGGGGTCTGGGGTAGGTGCATCAGGTTGTGCTGCCGGGTTGGCCAGAAGACTAATTGTGCAAAGGTGGGGCCTAAGGGGCCACGTGGTGCACTGCTAGCCAATGAGGAACTATGGAGACCATCAGGTGGAGACATTGGATTGGACGCGGGAGGGCCATTGCTAAGGAAGTGGCTGGCCGGCGTCATAGCAACATCACTGCGAAACTCGACGGCGGTGGAAAAAAGAAAGAAGAAAGATACAAAGGCTGCCTGGGGTGAAACTGCCAAGAGGTGCGGGAAACACGGGTGGGGCAGGGGGCATAACTGCAAGGGGGAAACCCGCAATATCTGCAGGCCGAGGTGGGACAACAGAGGTCACATGGTATCTTACTTGTGACTAGGTGCCATGGAAACCATCTGGTGGAGACAACGATTGGACAAGGCGGGCCGCTAATAGGGAAGCGAAAGGCGGTTGTTAGGGAGAATTCTCATAAATGGCTAATTTCCTTTACCTATTGAGTCCCTCAGCAGCTTTGCTGGGTTTCTAGGATTTATTTTTTCACCTGGTAAGAGTTTGACTCTTTTTCCCACTCTTATTGGGCCTCATTACGACCCAGGTGGTAAGTTACCGCCTGGGCCGTGACTTTACCACCAGGGCGTAAACTACGTTTACGCCATGGTGGTTGGCGGACTTACCGCCCCATTCCGAGGTTGGCGGGGCGGTAAGTCCCCAATCCCCATTTACCCTTCCCCATTCCCATTTTTGCCCCATAGGGCATAATGGGAGTGGGGAAGGCGTTAATTACGCCACCGTAAATTACGGTGGCGTAATTAACTCCATGGTCCCTTAGCGCCATGGATTTTAACACCTGCTAAAAGCAGGTGTTAAATCCTCCATGGCGCTAAGGGACCTCGGAATCAGGCGGAAAGGGTCGGCGCTGTTTACGCCGCCGTAAACCCCTTACCGCCTGGGTCCTAATGAGGCCCATTGTGTTTTGCTGTGTGTATTTCTACTGTTTGTGTGATCTTGGGCACTGGAGCCTCACCTACTCCATGTGCACCACTTTTTGTGTGTGTTACACAGCACCTTCAGTGCAGTGACACAGGGTTGTCTTTGAGACTTCCCACTGACTCCATTTTTCTGGGGCTGACTACTGTCCCCCAGAAACAGGTAAAGTTGCCATTAACTTTATATAGTCACTTTAAACCACAGAACCAGTACACCCCATCTTACATGGAGTATTGGAAAGGGTTAACTCGTATCCCCTTTTGTCTGTGCATCTTGGAGCCTTGTTTCGCTCCCTTAACATTAAGACTTGGCTGGTGGCAGTGGTGACTACCCTAACTTTCCTACCGGGATTATCTTATATAAACGTGGTATTGTTCCAGGCTATTACAGTAGCCTCAAACATAAACCCGCTTGACCAAATACATTTTATTTTGGTTCCGGCTGGGTTTATTTGCCATTTCTTTTTGTTAAAGTCTTTCTTGTGTTTTTCTCTGCGCGCTAAACCGGGGATGATTACTTTGTTGGCTGTCTTTTCGCGGGCTTCTGTACAGAAGCCCTCCTTTATCCTTTAGGCACCTAATAGTCTAGAGGGGCAGGATGTGAGGGAGGGATCTTCGGACCCCTGCCATGGGTTATCTTAGTAACCCAAGTCACACTATTGTCTGATTGGCTAAGGGGACTTAGGTTGGAATGACCCGGTAAATCCCCATTCAGGGAACACGGACCCGGACACGACTTTGGAGGCAGCCATGGCGCTAATAGCACCATTGCTACCTCCAAACCCGTAATGACCCCCATTGTGTTCAATAGGTTCCTGGACAGGGGCTATCCCAGGCATGCTCTGAGAAAATGTAGAAAAAGGAAAAGGAAGTGTCCACAGGCTGTGGATGACTCGCGTCCCCTGCACACTCAGGTTATTGCCAGTGGCAATCAATTGTTCAAAATGTTTCTCTAATACTCTTGAGGATCTGTTTCAATACTCCATTGCTAGTCTGCACTGCTTACACAGCAAAGAGGAATAACTTAAAGTTGATTAGCCACCAACTGGGGTTATCTCAAACTGCACTTTGGTAATAGTCATTTACACGCTTTCTTAGTCTGTAGAGGTAATAATCATGCAGTCACTTGGTTATTGATTTCAGTAGAAAAGTACAATGTATTAATACATGCCAGTCTATATTCAGCAATATGACCAATTGTTGATCATCATATAGTGTCATGTCTTCAATCACAAAATATATACATTTCAGGTACATTAGAGGCCTAACTACTGTTCCAAATACCTCAACGCGTTTCGGGAAATAATTTTCCCTTCTTCATTTCGGGAAATAATTTTCCCGAAACGCGGGAAAAAAAAACTTTTCACAACATTAACAATAAGAAAAAAGTTTAAAACACAAATATTGCACGTCAATTACAAGAGTATTGCACATCAATTATTTAGCATATACAGCAATAAAATTAATTATGTGTTTTACTATCAAAGTTCCCTGAGCTGCACGCTTCACTAAAATACCTGTACATTTAACACATTAAGAATAAAATGTCATGTTTCCCATGGCCTAAACGACCCCATTGTTATATAACACTAAAGGCTATTCAAGAGTAGGCGCCATATAAAGTGCACAGATTAGGTCAATTATAAAATCTATTCAACAATTTAAAATCTATGTAATATGAAAATAATCTAGTCTAAAAATAATCAGGTTTAAAAACCTCTTAGTTATTAGCAAATATGTATCCCCTCAATTAATTAACAAACAATACCACAATCTTTCCCAATCAACCGACATTTCTGACCTCCAACTAGTAAACCTTCTAGAGCGACATTCAGCCAAAGCAGAGAATGCCGTCATTTGTTTTAGCCTTTCAATGTCACTAGTGCATTGCCGGCAAAATCTCCCATGCCTTGGAATGTATATTCTGGCCCCAGTACTTCTAGAGTGGGGAACAAATTCAAGTTTATTTTCCGCATGACCCTGCGGCACACCCTTGGAGGATTTTTTCCTAGATATGGCTGTAATGTTTTATGCACCTTGATATCGAATGGAAATTTGTGGAAGATTTTTATAACCAGGCAATTCTTTTCTGTTCACTATCCAGTCTTACTCCATGCCCCTTTCTTTAACCCTTAGTGGGTGACACATTAACTCGTCTTCACATGAATCTAATTTGACCAATATGAGCTTAGTAGTGGCAACCCGAGCATTCAGAATTTTACATGCGTGACATGTCAGAAGTTCATGAAGAATCTCATGGCAAGTATTCTCCGGAGGTAATGGAATAGATGTTAGCAGCAGCAGACGTCGCCATTCAATGCGGGAATTAAGAGACACCAAACCGTTTCAGAATTCGGTGGATTTCCAGAAATAACATAGGCAGAAACAGCTAAGTACAGCTCCAGCTCGCGATAATACCCATTGAGTTCCATCCACAGAAGCATTTTATAGTGGCGCACTCCGATGTAAAAACGCTCTGTGAATCAGGCCCATTGCGTTTTGTTTAACTTTGGTGAAGGAATGCAGTAAGGATGGTTTAGGTCTGTTCGACCGAAAAAAATGACCTTTTCCTATTTGACCAAATTGTTTTTGATGGTTTTTTTTGTTCAAATTTGCAGGGGGAGACTATCCGCCACCTCTCCTCCGCGACATCCCCACACTTTAACCTATTCCCTTACCCCACATATATATATATTTTATTTTGACCGAAATTCAACAAAAGAACGATCAAAAAAATGTGGTTAAATAGAAAAGGTCAATTTGACCTGTAATCAAGAATGTTAATATGACAAGGATGACTATGGTAGTATTTACAAAGCTCTCATTCTATTTGATACCACAATATGGCACATTTCAAATAATACTCTTCCGGTCATCAATATAGGGCCAATGGCAGCCAAGCATAGTAATTGAGTAGTTGCAACAACGTAGTACCCCACTTTATTCTGTGAATAGATTTAGGCCCTGAGAACAAGTGTTACTAATGTAAACTCAATGATACTCATTTCAGCAGCCTTAGAAGTATGAGAGTTTGAGTGGACCTACCAGGATCGCAACCCACAACCTCAAGGGTACACACAGATCTCTGCAGAGAATGCATTAGTCCACGGAGCTATCTTACCGACTAGTGGCACTTATTAAACGGGTTGCTGGTAAAGGAGATACATGCCTGAAGACAAAGGGAAAGGTTATCAGGTATTTTAAACACAAATTGGTTAAGCCAACAGTTTTGACTATTATGTAGGCATGGAATAGATATTTGCCAGGAACTGCCATTATGGTACTACCTTGCCATAAGACGGCAACATCTGGAAAATGGTGTGAGTACCTAGGCATATGATGTGCGGGCCTCAGAAATGCCTGTCCACTACCTGTGCACCAGCCAAACTGTTCATTTTGCCAATTTTCTTTTTTGTGTATTCAACTCTTTTTATTGGCATTTTCAACAAAACCACATAACGTAACATAGCTCAATGCTCATGACATTACCAGTAACAATGATTTAAGACGGTATCTTAGAGTATACATCTCGGCTTGGCTGAATAACATTGCAACTAGCCCTGTCCCCCCTCTTCCCCTCAGTTTCCGCACGCGCGCCCTCCCTTGCCCCTCCCCCTCCGCCCCCTACCGTTGTCCATAGCGAACGTCACTCTTCATGTTTGGATGACAGCTCTCGAGCCTTAGTGCCGTAATGAGGCGTTGCCCAGGGGTTCCTCTGACAAGTTCTAGAGACCCAGAGCTCTAAGCTGTGGGGGGCAAGTGCAATCCTTGTTAGAGTCCTTTATATATTGTAGAAATGCTCCCCAGTTACAGAAGAAAGCCTCCACCGCACCATGCAACATGTAGGTCATCTTTTCACAACTGAGTAGTGTCCAGATTCCGCTTACCCAGTCCTCTAATGTGGGTGTTTTGTGTGGATTTCCATCGAGCTGTGATGGCATTTCTGGCAGCATCAACCTGACATCCGCTGTGGCTGACTTTGGATGTGTGTTGTCTGATCTTGGGCAGAGGGCCACCAACCCAGTAAGCAGAGCTCAGAGGAGCCCTACAGTGGGAGGCCCGTAATTTGTGTCAGCGTGTCAACTACCTTTTCCCAATAAGGATTTAGCTTGGAGCAATGCCACCAAATATGTATTTAGGTGCCTGCTGCGCCACATCCATGCCAGCACAATCCCGCATCTGTGGTGCCTATGCAGACTTCTCTCTCCGGGCAAACGTACCACCCCGTTAACATTTTATGGTTCTGCACTGATCTTCAGCTTTGCTTCTCCCCGCCATATTTTCACCCATTGATCACCGCTTATATCCGCCCCAGATCTTTGTCAATCTTTAGTGTAGGGGGGAGACTGGTCAATGCCTGTGTTTGCAGACAGCGGTATATCTGCGATATCAGGCCTGCCAACACCCTCTGTTTGAAGGCCAACTTTTCAAAGGTGATAAGGGCTCTATTGGCACCCCTTTTATCGTCTCCTTGCAGCACCCAGTGGCGTAGTTGTACGTTTGTGAAGGGCTCACCTTCGGGCCTTGCAAAGATATCCTTACGCTAAGGAAAAGACTTAATGTCCACCCACTCGAACATGTGTGCTATGTATTCACATCCTCCCTCGTGCCACGTCCTAAAGGCATTGTTCTGGTATGCTGGTGAGAAGCCACTGTTGGGATGGATTGGGGTGGCCAGGCCTGAGAGTTAAGTTAAGTCTAGCTTTTGTGCGAACACATCCCATACTTATAATGGCGCGGCTCTCAAGGCAGTTCCTATAGGCATATGGGGCTCTACTGAAGTGGCACCCACACCATATGGTGCAATGGTCTTCCCGCAAGCTGTTCCTCCACCTGATTCCACAGATTTGTGGACTGTGGATCCACCCAATCGCGCAGAGCTCATAGTTGCATTGCCTGAAAGTATTTCCAGAAAGCGGGGAACGCCTGATCACTCTCTTGCATAGGTCTATAAAGTGTGGTGCTTGCAATTCTTGCCGTTCTGTTATTCCCCACAAAAGTGTTGATGTCTTTGTGGAGATTTTCTACCATGTTTCTGGGGGATCCCAATCAGCAGCACCATCATCTTGATGGACGCTACTCTGCCCACCATGGAACGCTCCTGTGAGCTCCATTTAGAAAGGTTCTTTCCCATCTCTCTAATGGCGCGTGGGTAGTTCACGTCATACAGGCCCTTCACTCTTGCTGCGAGCTATATTCCCAGATACCGAATAGACCTCTCCACCCACTTGAAAGGAGATATCTCCATTATACCCTGTAGCTCAGCGTCGCCCAGGGAGATATTCAGTGCCTCACAGATGTCGATATTCACCTTGAATCCCAATAGTGCCTTGCACCTATCCAGGAGCTCGAGGATCCACGGAAGTCAGTCTTTTGGCTTTGATAATGCTGAGAGGATATCATCTGAGTAGAGTACTAGCTTTCCCTCTCTGAAATGCATCTTTCTCACCTTTCCCTTATCTGTACGTACTTTAAGCTTCCAGGCTAGCAGCTTGCTTGGGAGGATAGCTGAGGGGTAATGTGCTCGCCTTGGAAGCAAGAGGTCACAGAGCACCACAGGTTCAATCCCCAGGTCCGCGCTTATAAACGTCTGGGTTTAAATAAATAACCTATCATATCATATCATGCTCATAATAAAGCTGCTTTGACTTTAGGAGTGGGAATTCTGTTTTATCGCCTTCAATCAGACTGACCTGCCTTGTGAGCACCTGAAGCTCCCTTTAGACCTTATGCAAACCTGTTTCTCTGTATTTCCCTTCTGCTACTTTCAGTTGCACTAGTAGAGACTGTAGTTCTAGCTCCCATGCCTTCTGGAGGTACCCCCCTTTTGCGATCGTCAAGCCCCTAATATATGCCTTGAAGGCCTCCCAGAGAGGCACCTCACTCGTCTCCCCCTGCGCGTTCTCTTGAAAAAAGTGCCCAATCTCCTCTCCTATCTCTTGCTTTCACACTATGAGTCATTGAGAATGGATGTTTTGAGCCACCAACAGGGGATTTTACGGTATTTCGACCGCAGCACCCGTTCTATTATCACTGGGGCACGATCTGAATTGGTAATCGTGCCGACCTGCCCCTGTCACCCCAAATGTTTTATGTCGCCCCAGCATGATATGATCAAGTCTGGAATACACCTTGTGTACATGCGAATAGAACATGAAATCACGCCGTCTAGGATTCAACCAGCAACACCATTCCATCAACCGCATTTCCTCTAGCCCCTTAAGGAGTGCTTTAGAAAGTTGTGTCACGCCCATATATGTGCCCCTCAATATGTCCCAATTAGGGTAAAAATTCAGATTTAGGTCCCCAGCCAGCACTATCTCCCTGGATGCAAAGCTCACCAGTTACTTTAGTACTGCACGACAGAATTCATTCTGACCAGAATTTGGGGCACATACTGAGGCTATAGTGAGGAGCGCTCCTTCAAACCAGCCTTCAATGAAGAGGTACCTTTCATGTTTGTCTACTTTGGTTTTCTCTAACTGTAATTTGGGCTCTTTTGTGTACTAGTATGCAGGACCCCTTGCTTTTATTCTTGGCACAAGTGAAAAACTGGTGGGAATCCTTTTGAGTGCAGTCTGCCTGTGTCTTTGCAAGTTAGATGTGTTTCCTGCATGCATGGTACATCTATTTGCAGGCGGGCAAGCTCCCTGAATAATCTGCCTCTTTTGTGACGGGTTTTCAGACCCCTCACATTATAAGTCAAGACTTTGAATACCAGTGTCCTCTTTGCTCGACTGGGCTTGGTCGTGACCCATCGCCTCTCTTCGCCCCCTTATCCTGCCAAAGGAAATGTGGCGTGATTATGGAGCATCTCCCTCCCATTTCCCCTCCCCCATATTTCCCCCTGACCCTCCCGCTAAACCCAACCCGAAGATAGGCATACATTTGAGGTGATCCACTCCTCCCTTTACCTCAGGACTCCTTGGTGGTGAGTGAAACGAAAGCTCCCAAATCAACATCACCCCGTGGGGGAGGGGGACACCAGTGTAACAACTTGCAAAATTCTCAGCTCACTTCTGGAGACATGGTGCGCAGCAGTTGCACATCTCGCCATTCGCCCGGGCCAGATGGGCCACGTGAGTGTCTGCGCTTGGGCCTCGTGGACCAGTTCCTGTCACCTGTATTGTTGAGTCCCTGTTCCAACTGCAGGCACAAAACCGGGGCTGCCTCTTCGGCGACATAAATCTTGTCTCCCATGAATTCCAGGTGAACACCAACCTAAAGAGGAAGGTCCATCTGTAGTGGGCCCTGTCCTTCTGCAATTTTGCTGTGATCTGATGGAAGTCTTGCCTCTTTTGCAGAGTAAGGGTTGCTATGTCCTGAAAGATAAGCAGGGGTATGCCTTGGAAGTCCAAAGTTCCTATCTTTGTCGTGGTGTAGAGAATCTCCTCTTTTGTGTTGTATACGTGAGATTTCTTGACTATGTCTCTTAGTTGGGCTACTGGGGCTCTTCCTAATGGTCCCCCCCGACTGACCCAGTCTAAAGTTATTCCGTTGGCCACCACCTCCGGAACCACAGCCTAGATGACCCGCTGCACTCAGCCTTGGAGGTCTGACTCCTCCACTCCCGCTGGGGCTCCCCGTATGCACAGATTCTCTCACCAATGCCTATTTTCTAGGTCCTCTATGGTTGCCACCAAGAGCGCCAAGTCCTGTTTAGTGCTAGCTATCTCCCTCTGTAAGTGCAGCACGTCTTCCTGTAGCGATTTCACAGAGGTTTCGGTGTCGCCCACTCTGGCGTTGAGCTGTTTCGCATCTTGGAATCGAGTCCACTATTGATTTGTTAAGCTCTTCAGTGCTGGATCTGATCTCCCCTCCAATGGATTGCTTAAGTTCTTCCCTGAGCTCCGTTTTGAGGTTTATCAGACAGTCAATGAGAGTCCCGCAGACCGTGCTTTCACCATTTTCTCCATTGATTGATTTGAACTCACAGACTCTGCCCTCAAATGTGCTGCTTGTTTTCGTCCTGCAGTTTTCTCCAGAGAAGCCCACAGGTTGCTCAGGGTTAGGTTTCGTGTGCCTCGGCGTGCTGTCTTTTGTTGCAACATCAGCTGCTTCTGTGCTGTCGTCGGGAGTCCTCTACCTTGCCAGCCCTTCTTGGGGTCACTGCGGCTCCTCACCTGGTTCTACCTTGCTCAGTCTGCACTGCTCTGCCTCAGCACAGCGTACCTCACCGATGTTTCTTATCTGCAGTCCACGCCTTTGGGATATATGCAGCACCGTTGAGGTTGCCGCCATCGCACCTGTGCACTGGCGCCCCCATAGCTGTATGTGTGGGTTGTAAGCTCTCTTTTCTGCTTCACTTTACCGTCAGGCCACACCTCTGTCTGCGATCTTCCTTTCCGTTCTTGAGTCCTATACCAAGTGAACTGCAGGACTTGTAGAGAACCGGGATGGGGTGCCTAACTGCAGAGGCATTGCTAGGGGAACTGACAGGGTAATAGCCCCGGGTCTTTTGGTTATAGCCCCAGATAGAAGCTCAGGGACTAAAACCAATAGGCTAGCTAGCCCCGGCAGTCCCGACATTAGTGTAGCCCCAGATATTTTCCAGACCTAGCAATACCCGTGCCTAACTGAATTCTCAGCGTCTGCAGCTTGCATTGGGCGCCCACGGCCTCTACTCCCTCCTGCCGTGCCTTCAAACTCGGCTCTCCTCAGACCCCACTGCTTCTCTCCTACCAGCAGTTGTTGCTCGGTTTCCAGACATTTCGTCGAAAAAAATTGGTCGACCAGACAAATGGTCGAACCAATTTGGTCGAAAACCAAATGGTCGACATTTTTATTTTTTTTATTTTAACCCTTTTTTTTTTTTTGGGGGGGGGTCCCACCCCCCAAACCCCTTTTTTTCTCTAAAAACCCCTTTTTTAACTAAACGAAAACCCGAAAAATAAATATATAAATAAAAAAAAAAATTCGACCATTTGGTTTTCGACCAAATTGCGTCGACCAAATTGCAGTCGACCAGTTTTTTTTCGACGAGTTGACTGGACACCGTGTTGCTCTCCTGGCCGTCTGCTGTCTCCAAGCCCTCAGTGGATTCCCCCCCGCTTCCTTCCTCCTGCTTCTTCCAGGGCAGTCTGCACTTGCTGTTCTGGGCACGGGAACCCTTCTGGAGCACTGCTGTACACTTTGTTCCTCCTGACGTGTTGCTGAAGGCACCTGTGTTGCTCCATGTCCCGCGAGCGGTCATGCGGTGGTACCGTACAGAGCCTCAGTGCTTATGGTGGGAGCCCCGCTGCGACTAGACTCCTGGGTCTGGGTCTTCGGATGTTGCGGTGTAACGGATCTGCCTTTGCTGTGCTGTGCCCACTCCAGCAACCCCCCACTTGGGACCGCGTGAGGCGCTGCGTCCACCAGCTGGGTGCTCTTCTCTCACTGTAGGCTGCCACGTGGAATGGGCAATCGTGCTTCACCCTGTGGCATGGATGTTCTCAGGCCTCTTCCTGGTCCCACATGGTGCGTTGGGTTAGAGCCCCGATTTCCGAAACCTGCCCCATCAGTGCTCGAGAGCATACAGTGTTCGGGTCTTACATTGTCTAAGGTTTTGGGGCCGTAATCATCTCCTTGTCGGTTGCCGTTCCCCTGATGATCTCTGACCAGCGTAGTTAGGTGGCCATCATCGGCAGCCGTTAGCCACGCCGCCTCCAATTTTCGTTTCTTTTTTTTTTTTAATTTGTTTTTATTGAGTTTTCAAAGTAAACATTCACATGAAAAAGGAAGTACAGAATGAGAATATCATTTGGAATAACAACGAGTACCTGTTCAGGTCAAGTTCTTCCTATTGATTGGAAGATACAACTAAAGAGCATGTATAATCAGAAGAACATGGAGAGACCAACAGTGTAAACAACTATATCTTCCCTTTTCCCACAACAATTTTAGAATTAATATTCCCTCCCCCCTCCCCCCTAGAATGGAAGACTGATCTTTTGGAGATTTTTTGGCATCGTGGTCAAGGTATAGGTTGTGGGTCAGGGTTTGGTCAACGGAGTTCAGTTATGGGCGCGTCCATGAGGGGGGTGTAGTTGTTTGTCTGAGGTAGTTGCGTCTAGCGGGGTGGGGAGAGATGTATGGCAAGGTGATGAGAGGATAGTTTCCTGAAAGGAGGGGTGGTCCGGTCCGACCCACTTCAGGGCAGAGACCTGTTTTCACACTGGGTTGGTTCTGCAGTGGACGTGTATGCGTTCAGGAAGTCGGACCATAACAGTTCACATTGTGACGCTCTACCATGGAGTGATGCAGTTATCTTTTCCATCGTACAGAGATTCAGGGCGACATTAATCCATTCTTTCTTATTCGGGGTCAACAATGATTTCCATTTGGCCGCTATTAGTGCCCTCGCTGCAAGTAATAGGTGGGGACTACTCCCTGGACCTTCGCCCATTCGCCGTCCTCCACCTCAAGGCTAAACAGCACCAATTGCGGGGTCGGAATTCTCTGGATCCCGTCCGTGTGCCTTATCCAGCCAAGGACCTCATCCCAGAAAATCTGAACCTTAGGGCAGCCCCACCACATATGCCAGTAATCGGCTGTTTGACCACATTCGCGCCAGCAGTGGGGGGATGATGATTGGTACATCTTTGACAGTCTATATGGGTCGTATTGCCAACGATGGAGGAGTTTGATGGAGTGTAGTTTGTATTGGTTTGCTATCGAATTGCGCATGGCCATGGTACACATTTTGTCCCACAGTTCGTCTACAATTTCAATACCCATGTCGTTTTCCCATCGTGTTCGGAGAGTGTGTGTTGACCCAGTACCGCCCTCCAACAGCAACTTATACATTATAGAGATCAACCCCTTCCTATCAGTTTTGGAGTCTAGCATTTTTTCAAATGGGGTGAGGTCTCTGCTCAGTTTATCTTTCCACACATCTCTCGTCAGGACTCCTTTAATTTGGATGTAGTGAAAAGTGGAAAGGGTTCCTATGTTTAAAGTCTCCGTTAGAGCTGGCAAGGTGATGAAGGAGTCGCTACGTACAAGTTGGCCTACCCGCTCAAGTCCCGCCTCGTACCAGGTTTGAAATCTTTCTACATTGGGGATATGATTGTTGATACCCGGTGACCATAAGTGGCTCAGTGGGGACGGCCACGTTGTAATGCGTACCATATCTACTCCCTCTCTCCAGATTTCCCAGAGGGCTACGAATAGTGGGTGCTCTCTCGTTCTTCTCATTACCCATTTCCGTGGTGCCCACATCCATTCCCCAAGTGTTGCGGGCGCTAGGTAGTGGTTGTCCATTGCTACCCATTGTGGTTCACTGTAGTTGCGCAGGTGGGGGACAAGGACACGGAGCTGGGCTGCTGCATGGTATTTTCTCAGGTCAGGTAGTCCTACCCCTCCCTTATCTTTGGGCAGTGTGAGGGTGGTATAAGCTATCCGGGGCTTCTTTCCCTGCCAGAGAAATTTTAGAATTTCCCTCTTGACCTCTATGAAGTACTGCTGTGGGATCCGGATTGGGAGCATCTGGAATGGGTATAGGAACCTCGGGAGGCACGTCATTTTTATCGCATTGAGCCTGCCCAGCCACGAGATCGTGAGTTTATCCCACCTGGCGAGATCTGATCGGAGTTTCGTTAGAAGCTGGGGAAAATTTGCTTCGTAGAGAGAGTCAATAGTTTTGGTGATTTGTATTCCTAGGTATTGTAATGTGTGGTGTTCGATCGTTAGCCCCAGGGAGGAATATCTTTCCACATTCGTAGTTGGGTCACCTTGCAGAGGGAATAGGACAGACTTAGCACGGTTAATCTTGAACCCTGACAGGCGGCCGTATTCCTCGAGTAGAAAGATGGCTTGAGGGATGGAGGTCTCTGGGTTGACTACGTGCAGTAGTATGTCGTCTGCATATAGTGCCAACTTGTACTCCACGCCTCCCAAACATATGCCCTCTACACCGAGGTCTTTTCTGATTTTGCATGCCACTGGTTCTAGCGATAGCGCGAACAGAATAGCTGAGAGGGGGCATCCCTGCCTGGTACCACGCATTAATCGGAACCACCTGGAGTATTCTTCATTTACATGGACCGCTGCCGAGGGAGCTGAGTAAATCGCTTGTATACCCTTTAGCATGTTGGGGCCTAGTCCTATTTTTTGAAGGACCTTCATCAGGAAGTCCCATTCTACCCTATCGAACGCTTTTTCTGCGTCAATAGAAAGCAGTGCAGGGTTGGTGTGGAGACTATGAGAGGTGTGTATCAGGTGGAGGGTTTTGCGCATAGTGTCTGCGCCTTGGCGGCCTATTATGAATCCTACTTGGTCAGCGTGGATGAGACGGGGGAGGAACGATTCGATCCTAGCGGCTAAGACCCTAGCGTAAATTTTCGCGTCCAAGTTTAGAAGGGAAATTGGGCGGTATGAGCTGCATCTCGTGGGGTCTCTCCCCTCCTTTGGGATAACCACAACGATCGCCTTCGTGAATGAGTCGGGGGGTTTCCCTGTCTCTAAGATCTGATTGAAGAGATCGGTGAGGAAGGGAGCGAGTTGTGTTGTGAATGTTTTGTAAAATCCTGCTGAATACCCGTCCTCCCCCGGGGATTTACCTAGTGTAAGTCTCTTTATGGCTTCATGGATCTCCACAATCGTTATGGGGCTGTCAAGGGATTCCGCCTCTGTGACTGTAATTTCGGGCATGTCAATGTCGTTTAAATATGTTTGGATGTCTGATGTGTCGGGATCTCCGTCGGGGGTATACAAGGCCTCTAGGAAATCGGCAAATTTTTCTGGGATGGTGGTTTGGGCCCTTTTCGGGATGTTTTCTGAGTCAGTTAGTTCGTGAACCCTTCTGTCGGCTTGCTGGGCCCGTAATCTGGCTGCCAATAACGCGTCCGCTTTGTCCCCTTTCTCGTAGAACTTCTGCTTCAGGAGGAGAAGTTTGCGGGCTATTAAGTCATGTTCTAGGAGACGGAGTTCCTCCCTTTTTTTCCGGGCTTCTAAAACCTGTTCAGAGTCAGGAACCCCACTTTTGGTTGTTCCCGTTTCTAGTTGAGTAATTTCCCTGCGGAGCCTATTTTCAATCAAAGCTCTCTCTCTTTTTTTACTGGCCCCTTCTCTCATTAAGACCCCTCTCCATGTGGCTTTGGCCGCCTCCCAGACAACCTGTTTGGAGACCTCACCGTTATCATTTAGTTGGAAGTAGTCCTCAATTGCGGTTTGCATTTCTTGTTTGAAAACTGCATCTTTCCAAAGTGATTCATTACACCGCCATCTACCCCTCCCTGTTGGGAGGGAGCCCCACACCAAATGGGCTCGTACCATATCGTGGTCTGACCATGAAATTGCAGCAATATCTGAACAGGAGGCTGTGTCACATAGGTCTCTCGAGGAGAAGAGGTAATCAATGCGGGTGTGCGTGTTGTGTGGGGCTGAAAAGAAGGTGTACCGTTTATCTGTGGGGTGCATACAGCGCCACACATCCATCAGGCCATACAATTCCATCATCCTATTAAATTGGGTGTAGTCTCCGGTGGGTTTGTCTCTTGTTTGGGGATTACCGGGGTGCCAATCCATATCGGGGTCCGCCCAGATGTTGAAGTCCCCACCTAGTATCACGTGGCCGGTCGCTTCTAGCATGATTTTGGGTATTGTTTTGGAGAGGTATTGGATCTGACCTACATTTGGGGAATAAATCGTGGCTACCGTGATGGCTAGTTTACCTATGGTACCTTTGACAAGTAGCGCTCGGCCCTCTACATCCGACCACACCTTCGTGACCATTAGGTTTATTCCTTTCCTGATCAGGATCCCCACCCCACCTTTGCGCAGTGGGCCCGATCCCCAGAACTCCAGCCCCGTTCGCTTCCCCAGTATTGTTCTTTCTTCGCCTCTCAGGTATTTGGTCTCCTGTAGGAGAAGGATATCAAGTTTCGATCTCCTGAACTCTCTATAGACAAGGGACCTTTTTGTAGGCGAATTCAGGCCTTTCACATTCAATGTACCCACCCTCATGATGCCCTCGGAGCATGCCTCAGCCGTCATCACGACGGAGGTGTCTTAGGTCATGAGGACGCGCTGATCTTTCCCTTGTTTCCCCGTGATAACCGGGGGAACCCAAACCCATCTCCCCGTATACGCTATTCATCCAAATCGCTAACGCGAAGTCAGCTTCCATTCCCCTTCCCTCCCTCCCCCTCCCCCTATGTGTTTGGTGGCGTTCGATTGAGCCGAGTTGGGAGCACTGGCTCATAACCGAACCACCAGTGGAGACCGTTACTTCACAGTCCCCTTGCAGTATGTACATCAATATAAACTTTAGAGCCCCCTGGAACCCACCCGCCAGGTGTACAAGTTAATTGTGCGCAGATAGGGTCGAAGCACCCTACCTATGAGGTGCCCTTCGGTCTTATTTTCCGGCATGTAAATTAGTTGAGTAGGGCTGCGAGGAGATGAGATCAAATCGGTCCTTCTGGCGAGCCGTTTCCTCTGCGGTATTTTCTCGAGCCTTTGACTTTCCTCCTCTTCGGGCCCTGTATTCGCCATTCCCTGTCTTCGCGTGTCTTCGGTCGATCCTTCTTGAGATTGGTGACCTAATAGGTCAAGGATGCAGTCCTTAATTTCTCTCTCCGAGTTCAATCTGATTCTTGATCCTTCGTGATCGAAGGAGAGAGAAAAGGGGTATCCCCATCTGTATTTTATGTCCCGAGATTTAAGCCATGTGGTGAGTGGTTTGCACATTTTCCTCATTGCGAGGGTTAAAGAGGAGAGGTCCTGATAGATCGTTATTTGTGCCCCGCTCAGGGTGATGGTACCTCCGTTCCTAGCCTTTTCTAGCACCCTCGATCTGTCCTGGTAATGATGGAATCGGGCGAGGACGGACCGGGGTCCACCGGGCGGTCCCCCCGCCCTGTGGATGCGTTCCGTTTTGGGTTCATCAATGTTATCGTCAGCAACGAGGAGCTTTATGATATCATGTATGGTCGTTTTCAGGTCCTCTTCCGTTTCCCCCTTTTTCTGGGATGCCGAAAAAACGCAGATTATTCCTTCTTTCTCGGTTCTCCAAATCATCCATCTTCAACTTACACTCTTGTTCCTTCTTCTCCAGCTCGCTTATCCTTACAGACAGCTGGGTTTCGAGGGTATCAATTGAGGTCTGATTATTTTCTATCCCTTCAACTCTGTCCTCAATGTTATCAATCCGCTGTGTAAGTTTATCTATTTTTCCGCTGATGTTGGCACCTATGTTCCTGATCTCTGCGAGCAGACCCGCAATGTCGCCTTTCGTTGCCGCTGTGTCCCCGTCCGGGGTCGGGTTCATCGGGGACGTCATCTTCAGGTCGCCGCTGGGATCGGGATTTGCATTGTAGGCGTAGATGGCGAGCTTCTGTTGGGGGTTCATAGTTTGTGAGAATCTATCCTAGACTTGTGGGTGAGGTCGCTCGTCAGGGCCGTAAACACCACTGGGGAGGCACACGCCCCTATATCGTTCTTGGTATCGTTGGTGTGTCCGGGAGGACAATGATGAGTCAGGGGGCCATTCCCCCAGCGGTGTATAGCGAGGCGGAACTCCAGTAAGTTTGGGGAGAGTTGAGTCTAGAAAGTGCTCGCAATGTGAAGCATTGAGGGTTCTACTCCTTTTCTATAGTGCCTCGAAGTCGCAATGTTCAGTAGATCTGCGCAGCATGCGTGTCTCGGGGTCATCCACTTCTTGCGGGCCCCGCAGTGCTTGGGTAGTACCAATGGGCCGCGCGGACCTTTCGGGGGGTCCTCGGCAGCCCGCCCTCCTTCTGACCTCCCCAGGAGGTGTTTGGGCTTGTCCCGCTTTTCTTCCTGGGTCCCTCTCTCTGTGGCTCCGTGGACAGCGCTTGTATTCTTTGGTTTTGGATGCGTGGAGAAAGCTGTCCACGGGGTCCGGTGTGGTGGGGTACTATCGGGGCCGATAGGTTGTGTCCAATCTCTGAGGCCGTGTTCCTTGCTGTTGTCCGGGTGCTCCGGAGGCTACGGTCCTCCCACCACGTGCAGCGTAGGGAAGTCGCGGGTGCCACCCGTAGGCCTGGGAGAGCAGGGCCCTGCCCGTGGAAGTCTGTGTGGTTGGGGGTTCCGTTGGAGTCGGGCGTAGCAGGGTTTCCGTGTGGGGCCTCAGCTCACCGCGTTGGGGTCAGGCGGGGGCAGGCGGGGAGTGCCAGCAAGTACACTCACTTACTTGGTATCCCGGTGGGGTCCGCCGCAGCTGCGTCGCGAGGAGGGCCGCCTTCTGCCTTGTCGCTTGGGGGGGGGGCTAACGTGCTCAGCGCTATGCGTTTCTTGGCAGCGTTCACAGCGCGGGGCTCGGCTGGGTGCTGGAGATCACGGATTCCACCAGTGAGTCGTTCCTGTGAAGGTGGAGTGCGTGGGTGTCCGAGTGGTGCCTCCTCACCGCGGGTCGAAGCGCGCGAAGATAGTCGAGGTCTCTGGGTACCGCTGCGTGGTGCCCGTTCTGGGCAGGATTGGTTTCGCTTTCGGCGTGAAGCGCCCAAGTCTCTTTATCCCGGAATACTTGTCCGATTTTGGACGGATTTCGCTGAGTTGCGGGGGGGGCCTTCCGACACCTCTGTGCCAGCTCTGAGTCCGGGGGGGTCCCTAAAAACGGGGGCTCAAACCAATTTAGGGGACCGTGCAACGGGAGCTCACGCGGACCAGGTCTGCATCCGCGCGCCCCCTGGTGGCCACTCCCAATTTTTGTTTCTAACAGGAATTCAGTGCAAGGAAGAGATGAGAGCACACAAATGTTGCTTATAAATGAAGTGGTTGAAGTCACACGAGACCCATTTAATGGCATCAGGAACTAATTTACTGAAGTGATTAAGCCATTAACTATCATAAGACTGTAGAAATGACACTGATAGGCCCTATGCAGAACAAGGTTTGATGTTACAGCATGATAGAGCTAGCTCAAAGAGATCCCAGGAGGGTATATTTCGGTTGGAGAGGGGAAGGTAGTGGGTATGAATGACAATACGGATTTTCATGGCAATGGGAGGTCAGTAGATGGTTAAGTAACCAAACAACGACCACAGGCTCAAAGTACCTCCTCAGATCCTATCTCCCTCCCATTTTTACTACAATGCAATTGTTTCTGCATATATGTGGTGCTGAAGCTTCACATAACAGCTAAAACTGAACCCCAGATCAGCAAATCCAACATCACCAAATTCCATACAGCAATGGCCAAAGTGAGGCTGTCTTTACATACACTGTCATGATAAGGTGAAATTATTGCTGGCAGTTTTAGGGTGGGAGCAGACAACCCGTGCCTGCCATTTTTCAAGAACAGTCCATGAAGGATAGATGGCTGGACCGACCAGAGAGGAGAACCTAAATAATCGAAGATGATTATCACATCAGGTTTAGGTTGAGTAGGGGTTTTTGGGGTGGGGTGTTCACACGCTAGAGAAGAAAAATCCAAAGGCTATCCTTGGGTACACTGAATGCAGGCAGAGTGGTAACAAACCTGGGTGTGACAAAAACCCCCAAACCAGACGTGCAGAGGAGGTCCCGCAAGGGGACCTCGTAATCAGGTGGTATGGGGTTGATGGCGCCGGCACCTTTACCGGCGCCGTTAACCCCTTACCGCCTGACTTATAATGAGGCCCAATCTGTCAATGATGAATCCAGACTGGTCTAGGTTGATAAGTGTGGGCAGAATTCTTGCAAGTATATTGGTTGGTATTTTCCCATATATTTTAGCGTCAGTGTTTAGGAGGGCGATGGGGCTATAAAAGTTGCAGTGTGTCTCTGGTATTCCAGGCTTAAAAAGTAGCACTGTCAGGGATTCTGCAATGCTCTGCCACTTCTGAGGAGGTTAGGAATGAGTGTAATAAGTCAGTTAGAGGATCTACAAGACAGCTTTTGTACTTCTTATAAAATAGGGCAGTGAAGCTGTCTGGGCCAGGGGTTTTGTTGGTGTCTATAGAGGCTATTGCTGCATCTACCTCCTCTTTAGTAATGGGTTGGTTCAGGGAATTCCTATTCGCTACTGATAACATAGGAAGATGTGTCTGTTGTATGTAGTGTTTTTGCGCCTCTCTTTCCTATAGAGTGCCAGTCATGAGATGTGAGAAATATCGCAATGCAGTTTTGCATTTCTCTTCTTCCCTTTACTGTGACACATTGGATATGTCACAAACATGAGGGAATCTATTCATAGCTTTGAGGCCTCATAGTTTACTTGCTACAACCTATTGGCTTTATTACCCTTAGTACAGTATTTTTGTGGTATGCAGTAATAAAATCTCGGCAAAAATGTTGCCTTTGCAAGAATTCGAGGCAAAAATGCTGTGGTTTCACACGGTAAAGGTGTACCCCATTATACCATTTAAGGGGAGCGGCGTTGTGGGGGTGTGCCCCGCTCCCTTTAAATGGTATAATGGGTCTGGGGGTTGCGGGGTATTCCCCTGCATCCTTTATATGTATTGCGGCGGCAAAACCACAGCCTTTTTGCCGTGATTATTTGTGTAAACGGCCATTTTTGCTGCGATTTTAACACATGGAACCATTTTTGTTTAGTTAATGAGTTTGAGTATGCTGTGTGGTGGCTAAGTGTGCCTTCAGTTTAGCCCGCACCGATTGAAGCTTTCTCTGTGCCGTCAGGGAGTTGGATGTTTTATGGACAGTCAGAAGCTTCCTCAGCTCATCCTCCATTTGTCTCTAGACGATTTCTTTGAAATTGACGAATACCAAATCCTAGATTTGCATTTTCCTGCAAGGACAGCTTTGAAAGCATCCCATATGGTGCTCCAAGGCAGGTCTGGGGTTAAGTTTGTCGCAAATTATTGTTCAATAAGGGCTGTTATTTCAGTGCAGTTGAACATGTCTCTCAGAAGTGCCTCCTTTAGGGGCAAGGTGGATTTCGGGTAGGTCCTAATCAGTTTATTTGGAGATCTGCCATGACTGAAGAGTGACCTGTCAGACATCTGATTCCGATTTCAAGGTTGGGCAGATGAGAAGTAGATTGAGGTGGGAATAGCCCCAAGGTGCCAGTGAAAAGAACATGTAATCTGCCTATTTGAGGTGAAGAACCCACCAGGTGTCCACTACATTTAGCTTGCGAGATAGGTGAAGTAGAGTTAAAGCATTGCAAAATTCCAATTGTGGCAGCGGCAATGATATATCTATCTGGGATTATGGCATAATGTTGAAGTCCCGCATATCATGATGAGGCCCTCTGCAAAATCTAAGTAGTGCATCGCTTCCTACAGGAGAGCTGACTTTTTATTTTCTTGGAGAGTGCAGATGGGCAGATTATGAGGATGTCCCATTTAACGTATACTGACTTTACAACATATGGCTGTTCCTTATGGGGGGGTGGGGGTGGGCAGAGCCCCAGATCACCCGCGAACACTGTGCCCCTAAGGAAAGTATCTTGGGACTCATCTGGGGTGCACATTGAGGCACACAGAAGTCCCGTAATGAACAAGAACCGGTTTTGGGGTCTCATTTGATTGCAAGCAGCCTAAATGACTGGTTTCTGGCTACGAGGTTCGCAACCCCCCTTTTTTAGAGATGTCGGATGTGAAGTATTGTTTTGGGAACTGAAGGTGTCTGGGGCGATGCTCGTCGGTTTGGACCAGATGTTTTCTTGGAAGAAAACTAGGTTTCCCGATGATTGCTGGAGGTATCAGAAAATCCCTTTCCTTTTCATAAGCAAATTGAATCCCTGTGCATTGAGGGTGATAATAGGGGTGGATGCCAGGGTCCCGCAATCTTTTAGGGTGGATATGAATGGATGAGGAGGCAGCACAAGTGTAAGCTGTGCCTAATGGAAAGTCTCCATAACCTTTCGGTTCCCGGTAAATGAAAAGAGGGAGAAATTGGCCAACAGCGGAGGAGGTTAAGAAGAACATTGGGTAACGATAAGATAGCTCAGCGGGTTGAGTGCTTGCTGCTGTGATCTGCAGGTCGTAGGTTCGAATCCGAGCAAGGCCAACTCAGCCTTTCAGCCTTCCGAGATCGATAAATGGGTACCAATTTAATTTGGGTGATATTGTATGTAAAAATGTGCTCTGTAAAGCACTTTGGACTAAGGCGCTATATAAATGACTTATCATTATAGGTATGAACTGGTTGCATGGTGAACCAGAGGATCAGTGTGGGGGCATTTGTTGGGGTGCACCTTGTGTGTGGAGTAAATCATGACAGTTGGAGCCGACTGGTCTATTTTTCAAGCATATCAACAGAAACATTGAAACCAGATGAAACAACAAAGTTAAGACAACATGCATTTCTACATAAGGATAGTAGAGATCGATAAAGCTTGGTGTGAGTAGTCAATCGCTGGTCGATGAAGCGGGATAGAGTGTGCTGAGTGGACCGCAAGCTCCCACCCCGTGCTGAATGGGGTTCCTTAGACCAATGCCATGCCTTGGAGGGATTTCAGGGTCTGTGGTGGTGAGGGGCAAGCCTGGTACTCAACCCAGGCAACTTCAATGGGTCCAGCTCATGTGGGTGTAGCAGCGGTCTGCTTCTCCAAGGGGTGAGAGGGATCAGTTTTTGTTCTCAAGTATGAACTGGAGTAAGAAAGGGAAGCCACAGCAGTATCTGATGATGTTGTCCCTCATAAAGCACATGAAAGTACAGCATTTCACCATGGTGGAATGGGCAATGCTGTAGGGCCTCCCAAAGCGAGGCAGGGTAACTGCTGGTACCATCCAGCAAGCCTGGGAGAGGGCCAGCTCCCCCCACTACCCAGACCTGGCCCCTCTCCACTCCACCACTTAGACAGGAGACAGCAGTCTCCCTCCAGTACAAAGCAAAGGAAGGGTGAGGTGAGAACATCACCTCACCCTTCCACTAAGCAGCAGGGTGCTAAGCGCCCTAAGGAACTAACAAGGCAGGCAGAGAGAGCAGGAACACACCCCCTCCTGCCTGGGGGGCCAGACAGTCGGCTCTGCTGGCGTGGGGGCTTGGTCAGCCCCCAACAGATACACTTCAAAGACCCAGGGCTTGCCCTAGGTCTTATAAAATGAGCTTCCAGCTCAACAGAACACACAATCTGTTTGTAGACCCTGAACGGGGACTCAAACTGGCGGGAGGTGCACGGTTAACTCAGTGTCTTCCATTTCTTCCTCCTTTTCCGCAAAACCCTCCCACCCTAGAAAAGAAGGTAGAAGAACAAAGGAGGTACAGGGCAGGCGGCGTGTTCTCTACATTTGCAAGTAAGTCAAGCCCCCAGCCCGGGTTGCACAGCAACAGGGCACACATATGCCGTTTACGCGATCTCAACAAACATGGAGCAGCATGCTCGATCAGCGCATGCATATACAAACCCCTCCCCAGACCTCGCCGCCATGGAACAGCGTGACAAACAGGGCGCGTATATGTAAAGGTTACACTGTTTGAAAAGAAATTACTTGGAAACGCTAAGCTAGCAAAAATAGTAACAGAGAATATAATTAACAAGCAACTTGGCAAACTACACAGAGCACGGACCACACTCATTAAATCAAGTACGGTGCCACGCGTCTCAGCTCAGCAAGGGGTTTTTGTAGAAAAAACAACATTTTGTTTAACTTGATCATAAATCAACTACAACACTTTCGTTTTTGGAAGCAAGACGACACAAAGCAACGCAGTGTTGCATCCCGTGAGCCGCGTAGCACAATACAAAATGCAGTTCACAGCAAGGAAGGGTGGCAAAAGACTTTAACAAATCACAAGTCCTACTTTAATAAACATGCCCCCCCTTGTTTTACAAGAAATGCGCAGAAACAAGCCAACAGTTACCAAAGTCTTGTACACAGAATAAAAATCGTTTTCCTCCAATTAACAGGCAGATGGCTCCCAAAAACGAAAAACGCAGGGAACTGCAAGCCACCATCAAAAGCCAAATCACCCCACCTGCTCGCAGCAATCGAGGCAGCTGAACACTACGGTTGGGCCTGGGTCAGGGAAAACCTATACGGCCTACCTAAAGAAGGGATGCCCATGCCACCTGAGTTGGGTGATACCTCACCACCCCCAAAGAAGAAGAAGTCAAGTGAAGGATCAGGCAAAGGTAACAAAAGTAATATTTTGTCAAAATTGTGTGAGAACATGAGGGACATACAACAAATGATGCTGGATTTTAGAAACAAACAGCAGTCCCCTGCAAACCCAAATGACCCAAGAAACCACAACACCCCGCTTGAGCCATCAGTTATCATAATACCGCCTCCACCCCCCCTGCCCACACCTGCAACAGCAACAGTGGACCAGGCAGCAGCAACACCACCCCCATCACTTACCAGCACAACTGATCCAATCCCAAATAGGCTTACAACAACAACAGCCACACCCAACCAAGATGGTGCATTAAAGGCATGGGCAACCCCCAACACCAGCACACCTGGGCAAGCAGATGCAGCCAAAATTGGCGAACCAGAGATGGTAATGATCACCAGTGCTCAATTAGACCAAAAGTTTAAATCTTTCCAAACAGAAATTTTGAATAGATACAAAAGATACCTAGCATGGAACATAGACACCACAATCAAAGAAGCCATATGGGCAAAAGAATTTATCGAAATCTTTTCAATAATAGAAGCCCAAAGAAAAGGGAGGGACGCTTTTAGGGATCCCAAGAAAATAGAAGAAAAGGCAATAGCTAGAAATGTCCAAGTAGAACAGAACTGGGACAACTGGCTAAAATCCTTCACCATTTTAGCTACCATATATTTGGAAAGAATCCCTGGGGATGGGGCCAAACTATGGGCCTACATGGATAAAGTCAGAGAGGTAAAAATCGCCTAAAAAGGCAGAATCTGGTTGGCCTACGACATCAGATTTAGACGGAGTATGTCAGAGAGGCCTGCCATAGAATGAGATGAGGTGCAAAATGATTTATACATTTTGAACGCCGAGCTTCCATCTGAGGAAGAAGTCACACAACCAACAACCAAACCCAACAAAAATTCTCAGGGCAACAGGGGCACAGATAATGAAAAAAACAAAAAAGGGGAGCAGCCCTTTCGGAAAAACCAGCCCTGGCGGCTAAGTCTAATGCCCAAGGACAGAACTAAAACCAACACAGTCCCAAAGCCAATATTCCATGCAGGAACTTTGCAAAAAACTCATGCATATGGGGCAAAGAGTGTTGGTACAAACACAATTGTACAAACTGCAGTGGCGACCACCCGGTCAGCAACTGCACCAGACTCCCCACCAAAAATACAAAAGATTAACAAATACCCAGGCCAGCCAAAAGAACAAGCAATATTAGCACCAGGCAGAACACCCATCAACCCCAGCAATCAGCAAAGCACTACGGGAATACCCAGACAGGGAAACAAGCGCAGCAATTCTACAAGGTTTCAGAAAAGGTTTTATCATACCATTTAAAGGAAAGAGGGTCCCTCAACATCCCAAAAAACCTAAAATCCGCCAGGGACAACCCAGAAGCAGTGAAATGCAAGCTGAAGAAAGAGCTAAGCCTGGGCAGAATAGCGGGCCCCTGGGATGCCATGCCTTTCCATGACTACCTAGTTTCACCGTTAGGCCTGGTTCCCAAAAAGGAACCAGGTAAAATGAGGCTATTTCACCACCTGTTCTATCCAAAGGGCCACTCGCTGAATGACGGCACTCCGCATAATGAATCAGCGGTTTCATATACCCAATTCCAAGAGGCAGTAAGACTCATACAGGAATTCGGCAAGAACGCACGAATGGCCAAGTTAGACATCAAATCCGCGTTCAGACTCTTGCCGGTTCATCCTAAATCCCAACAATGGCTGGGTTTTACCTTTGAAAGCACATTTTAGGTTGATAGATGCCCCCCAAGGGATGCGCAGTCTCCTGCGCCCTATTCGAACAGTTCAGCTGCTTTTTTCAATGGGCTTTTCAGAGGCAACGCCCTGCAGCAAAAATAGTACACTACCTAGATGATTTCAGGGTCATGGGGCCTTCAGAGTCAAGAGAATGTAAACAGGCATTAGCAGAGCTGGAATAGATGGCCACCATATGGGGCATCCCCCTGGCCAGGGAAAAGACAACCAAGCCATCCACCAACATAATCTTCCTGGGTATTGAGATAGACTCAGCCAGGGGTATTTGCAGAATCCCCAGCACAAAAATAGCGGAACTACTGGAAGTAATCAGAATTTTAAGCACAAAAGACAAGGGCTCAGTAAAATAATTGCAATCACTGGCAGGCAGCCTCAACTTCGCAGCCAGAATCATCCCACAAGGGAAAGTTTTTTCTAGGAGTCTTGAGTTCAAAACCAAATCCTGCACCAAACCCCATCAACATATCCGGCTAGGTAAAGAAGTGAAAGAGGACCTAAAAATCTGGGAGAACGTCCTTAAACATTTTAATGGGAGCATCCTGTAGCGCACAACAATGAATGCATGGGCCAAAAGAACCCTCTTCACAGATGCAGCCGGGAGCAAAGGTTTTGGAGCCATCCTGGGGAAAGAATGGGTGGCTGGGCAATGGCCAAAAACATGGCAGTCGGCAGGATGGCCAAAGAACATCACAGTTTTAGAAATATTTTCCATCTGGCTAACAATACGCTTCTGGGGCAGGCAGCTAGCTAACACGGAAGTCTTGGTTTGGTGTGACACCATGGCAGTGGTAGGCATCATAAACAGAAGAACCACCAAATGCCAGCTGGTACTAAAAGTCCTAAGAGCCATTACCACGGTCTTGCTACAACTGAACATTGTGGTAAAAACCAAACACATCATCGGAACGGATAATAACATTGCAGATGCTTTATCTCACAAGATTCCGGGAGCTAGCGCCGCACGTCCAAGAAATGATGACGTTAATACCAGCGGACTGCTGGGAAATTATGGGAAAGTAAAAGAAATTACATCAACGCCGCCGCCAGAGAGCCAAGGCCGGGATGTACAAGAAAAATCAGCCACCTCAAATACGGGTGCCAACTATACTCTGCTCACAGAGATCACGAACCCTGGTACGGGGTTCCTTACAGAAATGGCAGAGAAAGCGCTGGCCAGCACTACTACAGCACAGTACAGTAAGTGCTTACAAAATGTGTTTAAAACAACAGGTTTAAACCACGTTGAATTAACAACAGTACAGGAGATAGAAATGTTTTTAAAATGGGCACACGACAAATGGTACAAAAGGGATTGGGCAAGATGACACCTAGTGGCAATATCCTACTACTCCAAACTCCGGGGGGACGCAGACCCCACCCAGAGCGCACTTATCACGTATGCCATGAAGGGCTAGGGCAAAATAGGAGGAGCCCAGGTAGACACCCGCCGCCCTCTTGATTTTGACAAACTAGTAAAAATAACGAGCCAACTGTAAAACATATGCCACCATCATATGAGGGCCTGTTATTTCGAACATCTTTCTCCTTGGCATATTTTGGGGCTTTCCGCATTGGAGAGCTCATCGTCTCGACCACCAAAGCCAGCAATTGGCTAGGCATAATGGAAACCAGGGTTCGACAGGACAGTGTCACCATAGATATACAACAGTCCAAAACGGGGGCCAGAAGAACCATCAACATTTGCTGCATTGACGATGTAACAAACTGCTCAGTGTGCATCACCAACCTATATTATGCACAGAGGCGAAACGTAGGGGGGAGGTTCCTAATTCACAGGGATGCCTCGGCACTAAGCCGCTATCAATTCAAAGGGGTTCTGTCAAAAGCCATCAGCATGGCAGGATGGGACCCCCAGCAATTCGGGACCCACTCGTTTAGAATCGGGGCCACAACCGCAGCATGGCAAGAGGGACTCGCCCCCCAACAGGTAAAAAACATAGGGGCATGGACGTCAGACTGTTACGAAAGATACATCAGATAGAACTAATATACCTCCCTCCAACCCCCCACCCTGTTTTCTCCCACCAGAACCTCCAGCCAAGTGCATCAAACCCCTCCGGTCAGCATGGATAGTCGGCCACTCGTTTGTCAGGACAGGGCGTTGGGCAGAACCAACCAAGGAGGGCCCACCATTTAAGAATACCATCGCATCCTGGTGGGGACACAGAGGCCTCCGTTGGGCAGACATACACAACAAGTTAGATGACCTGGTCGCCTACAGGGACCCGCCTGAATTTTTGATAATACATTTAGGTGGCAATGACCTGGTGTCCACAGGAAGAAGAAGCTTACGAGAGGAAATGTGTGCCTCTCTAGCAGGCATCTCCCATAACTGGAGAGATACTGAAATCTATTTTTCAGCCATCCTGCCCAGACGAAAATGGCAGGGGGCCACCTGTTACAAATCTATAGACATTTCCAGAAGAAAAGTCAACAGCAGGATAGAAAAGTTCTGCATAGCCAGGGGCATAGGGTTCATAAAACACCGGGCCATCACATTAGGAGATCCCGACCTATTTCTCAAGGACGGCACACACCTGTCAGGACCAGGCATGTAACATTTCTTCAGAGAAATCTCCTCCACTTTAGCCACCAGGGGCTGCAGATAATCACTTTTGGGGGAACACGGGCGGCCGATAACCTGCCCATGTGTGGTGGCGCGGGCCAGAGTGGGCTACCTCTGGACCCGATGCCCAAAAGTATGATATCATATGGATATGTGATTATTGTTATTGTTTCCATAACCATATCTGTAACAATAAAATCCTATGGCCTTTTATTGCCAACACTTGCAAACTGTGTGGTCTAACTCACTTATACAGGGTGGGTGGGTCGGTTATGGTATTTGCATGCATATGGGTCCAGCAGTTATGGGCAATGCTGTAAGGCCTCCCAAAGCGAGGCAGGGTAACTGCTGGTACCATCCAGCAAGCCTGGGAGAGGGCCAGCTCCCCCCACTACTCAGACCTGGCCCCTCTCCACTCCACCACTTAGACAGGAGACAGCAGTCTCCCTCCAGTACAAAGCAAAGAAAGGGTGAGGTGAGAAAATCTCCTCACCCTTCCACTAAGCAGCAGGGTGCTAAGCGCCCTAAGGAACTAACAAGGCAGGCAGAGAGAGCAGGAACACCCCCCCTCCTGCCTGGGGGGCCAGACAGTCGGCTCTGCCGGCGTGGGGGCTTGGTCAGCCCCGAACAGATACACTTCAAAGACCCAGGGCTTGCCCTAGGTCTTATAAAATGAGCTTCCAGCTCAACAGAACACACAATCTGTTTGTAGACCCTGAACGGGGACTCAAACAGGCGGGAGGTGCGCGGTTAACTCAGTGTTCTCCATTTCTTCCTCCTTTTCCGCAAAACCCACCCAGCCTAAAAAAGAAGGGAGAAGAACAAAGGAGGTACAGAGCACTGTATGGTGTCCACAACAAGTTATGGGACAGGAAAGGCGGCACGGGCCAGAGGGGGCTACCTCTGGACCCGGTGCACAAAAGTATGATATCACATCATATGGATATGTGATTATTGTTACTGTTTCCATAACCATATCTGTAACAATAAAATACTAAGGCCTTTTATTGCCAACACTTGCAAACTGTGTGGTCTAACTCACTTATGCAGGGTGTGTGAGTCAGTTATGGTATTTGCATGCATATGGGTCCAGCAGTTATGAGCCAGATGCTGAAAAAGTTGAATCTTCGTATCTTTGAAGCATAGATCCTCACAAGATCAGGACAGGTTTATTATCTCTTCCTTGATCTTATAAAAGTGAATTCTTGAAGGACATCCAAGACTAAGTTGTTGGACTTCTGGAAGGCTGAGTATACCCTGTGGGTGTGGTCCAGGACTATGTATTCTTCCTCAGAGAGCCAGAGGATATTCTTGAATAGGCCCTCGACTAAGTTTTCTAGTTCCAATTGCTGGATTGGGGTTGGTATGGCTCTAATCTGGATGTGGTTTCATCTATCCCGGTTTTCAATGGACTCATGTTTAGCGTGTGGTTGGTTATTAGAGGCTTTGAGAGTTTCTACTCTTGTGGTCAGTGCCACTAGATTGTAGGATTGCTCGCCGGTTGAGTTTACCAGGTCGTTGTCTCTACCCTACAGCCCAAGACCCGCTTATCCATAGCCACCAACTTCTGTCCCTATTCAGACGAACTGCAGTGGATTTTGTTTTTCAGTTCGTGGAGTAGGTCAGGTTTGGTGGCTGCAGTGTCTAGGAGGGGATCCCAGGTAGATGACGTATGGACCTGGGCCTCAGTCCTGATTCCTGCCTCCTCCCTTTATCCAGAGTTGCATTCATAAGGGAGAGGATGTCGGCCAGTTTACAGCTTTATTTTTGGCTGGCCACGGAAGTTATGTAGAAGAGGACAGTTATCCCAGGTGGTAGGGTACGTCGACTATTTGCCAAGCTGGGAATAAGTCTGGAAGGGCTCCTGAAAGAGTAATCAACTCATGGTTGGCCTCCGACCCCCCCGGCTCACAGGGCGCAGGACACACCGCATGGGCCCCTCCTCTGATAGTGTGATGTGGGGGGGCCTGAACCAACCCGCATATCAGAGACCCTTGTGTCGTTTTCATGGGTTCCCTATCTCTTTATGGGGTGTTGGGAGGTATTCAATGTGTTCTGGTGATTTGAAGGTGGTACCCAGTGCGAGCCGAGGTTCCCAGTGACCAGGCATCGCAAGGAGGTTCCATGCTTCAGGAAATCACAGGAGGGGCAAGGTCGCCAGTACACCTTGAGGCATGAGCCGAAGCTCCCAGCACTGCATAAATAGAGACGAAAAAGGGAGCTGACCACCCCAGCCCCATGCACCTCAGGGACAGCAGGTCCGTGGCCAGGTTCACAAAGCTGACTCCAGTCACATCATCATTCACGGCCCGCTCATTGGTCAATGGGCAGGCGTGTGACCATGCTCCCAGCTCCAGCATGGGATGGGAGCAGGCTGCTCTATTCCTCTGTGGGCCCTGGAGTCGAAGGCAAGGGTCCACACAAGGGTCTGGGCCAGGCCGCAGCATACTCGGTCCCCGTCTGCCTCCAAGATGGCAGGCACAGGCGTTGGCTTCCAATGCCGGCACCAGATGTGGGCATGGCCCAGATGTCATCACCTCACAGGCGGTTGGAGGCCACTCCACCTGGTCCGCGTGCAGTCAAGTCCTCGTATCAGGCCAGCCCGGCCCCTCCAGTGAGTAGCTCTGCACTCACCAATGAGGCCTCGGGCTCCGGTGTCCCATGCTGGAGCATCCCCGGTGTCAAGTCCCTAAGGGACTGCTCTGCTGATTTGGGGCAGGAGGATTCTACTGTCCAAGCCACCCAATGACAACGAGGGGTTGGAAGGCTCTCTTGGAGATCAAGCTCTCCTCTAGGTCAGGCTCCATGCTAGTTCCAGAGCGTGCCCCTCAGAGCATATTTAGAATGCAACCACCATGAACGCTGCTTGGCCATGTCCCCTCCCATGTTTTTTGGTTTTATTAGTTTTATATTCACCTGTTTTTACTTTAAAGTGTCGTTCTGTGTTTTTCCATGTTTTATTGTGTCCTACCAGTAAGTGCGGGAGACCTGCATATATAAATATCTGAGTTTGTATTTGGCACTGTGGAACTTTGAATATTAATAGAGGCCACAGTTGTTCCCTTCTTTCCTTTGCCTTATCTCTTAATGTTGTTTGATTCCTTATTTACTTCAAGATTTGAACACTGTACTATCATAACCAAGTTTCTCTTTATTTTTTAAATTTGATTCCTACTTGTTTGTCGTTTTTGATCTTGGTTCTCCTTTTTAACTAACAATGGGCCTCATTACGAGTATGGAGGCAGCCATGGTGCTATTAGCACCATGGCTGCCTCCATACCGGGCTCCAATACCGGGGTCTGTGAGGGAGGAATTACCGGGTCACTCCGACCTTGGATGACCTGGTAATTCCTCATGCACAGAACCATTCCCCATTCCCATTTGAGCCCACATAGGGCTCAATGGGAATGGGGATGGAGCTAATAACGGGCCCGTTAATAACGGGCCCGTTATTAGCTCCTTGGTCCCCTCGCGGGACCCAGAAAGGACGTCTGGTTTTACCAGACGTCTGTTCCGGATCCCGCAAGGGAACCTCGTAATAGGGCATCCCGTAATGAAGGGTGCCGGCCCCGTACCGGCACCCTTCATTACGGGACCGCCAGGGTCGTAATGAGGCCCAATGTCTTTTTCAACTAAAAATTTTCTACAAAATTTGTTTTGCAACTAAAAATGTTCTATTAAATTTGTTAAACAACAAGGACTGTTTTCAGCATCTATAGAGGCTTAAAATAATTCTAATATCTGTTTTTGGATACACATCACCTGGAATTGTTTAAATGTATTATAAATGTGTTCTAGCATAGTGGATACTATTGGTTACACATATATTTTCTGAATGTCCCAATCCACTCTTTGCTTTAGGGACTCTCCCTAATTTACTTTTGGTATGAATCTTACCAGTAAGTGACCAGGATGCATGTACATTTTATTATATGTGTCATGGAGTTATGTTGTGCTGGTTCTGCTTTTTGAGAACCCCAACCTGAATTCAGGATAGATACGCAAACTAACCAACCCTACTAATAATTTCCCTTTCTGCATACACCTCTCAAACTCCAAACCAAACACAACCAAAACCTACAGCACAACAAACCGCACAAACTTCACTACATTGCAACAACAAAACAAAAACACACATAGTCTTGCACAACATTACACGACGACTAGCAGCCGCAAACACCCCAGGCCCAGTCAACGGACCCACCGGGCTGAGGCCGCCAACAGCACATCACTGCTCTCTTGCACTTTTCCTGCTTCCTCCCACTAACTCATCCTCCCCTCCTCTTTCAGAGCCGCCAGAACACCAGGGGACCACTCTGGTGGTGATAGTGTGCGGATCAAATGTCCTTTAACATTAACATTAACATATCAGTTCCACTTTCCCATACTTTTCCATATTAGGGTTTTTATTGACATCCAGGGTCAGAGTGTGAACTATGAACCCACGCATGTCGGTTAACGGAATCACTAACTGAAAAGGATAAATAGTAGAGGTATAAAATGTGCTATTGGCTGTAGATTTTAGTTGATGATTGATTGATTTCTAGCTATAAACCATGGGGAAAAATATTGTTTTACTCATTTGATCATAATACTGTGGATAATATGGCTGCAGGAACGTGAAAAGCTTTAACACTGATGCTAATCATCTCTTGCGGGTTTTCCAAATTGCTCATATTGTTGATAGCTTCAAGGGATATCCCAGTGAGACACTGCCAGTGTTCTATATCCAGTGAGACACTGCCAGTGTTCTATACCCAGTGAGACACTGCTGTCGTTCTATACCCAGCGGGACACTGCCAGTGTTCTATGCCCACTGAGATACTGCAGGTGATCTATACCCAGTGAGACACTGCCAGTGTTCTATACCCAGTGAGACATTGCCAGTGTTATATACCCAGTGAGACACTGCCAGTGTTCTATACCCAGTGAGATATTGCCAGTGTTGTATACCCAATGAGACACTGCCAGTGTTATATACCCAGTGAGACACTGCTGTCAATCTATACCCAGCGGGACACTGCCAGTGTTCTATGCCCACTGAGATACTGCAGGTGATCTATACCCAGTGAGACACTGCCAGTGTTCTATACCCAGTGAGACACTGCCAGTGTTCTATACCCAGTGAGACACTGTCAGTGTTCTATACCCAGTGAGATATTGCCAGTGTTGTATACCCAGTGAGACACTGCCAGTGTTATATACCCAGTGAGACACTGCTGTCGTTCTATACCCAGCGAGACACTGCCAGTGTTCTATGCCCACTGAGATACTGCAGGTGATCTATACCCAGTAAGACACTGCCAGTGTTCTATACCCAGTGAGACAGTGCCAGTGTTCTATACCCAGTGAGACACTGCCAGTGTTCTATACCCAGTGAGACATTGCTAATGTTCTATACCCAGTGAGACACTGCCAGTATTCTATACCCAGTGAGACACGTCAGTGTTCTATACCCAGTGAGATATTGCCAGTGTTGCATACCCAGTGAGACACTGCCAGTGTTATATACCCAGTGAGACACTGCTGTCGGTCTATACCCAGCTGGACACTGCCAGTGTTCTATGCCCGAGATACTGCAGGTGATCTATACCCAGTGAGACACTGCCAGTGTTCTATACCCAGTGAGACATTGCCAGTGTTCTATACCCAGTGAGACACTGCTAGTGTTCTATACCCAGTGAGACACTGTCAGTGTTCTATACCCAGTGAGATATTGCCAGTGTTGTATACCCAGTGAGACACTGCCAGTGTTATATACCCAGTGAGACACTGCTGTCGTTCTATACCCAGCGGGACACTGCCAGTGTTCTATGTCCACTGAGATACTGCAGGTGATCTATACCCAGTAAGACACTGCCAGTGTTCTATACCCAGTGAGACAGTGCCAGTGTTCTATACCCAGTGCGATACTGCCAGTGATCTATACCCAGTGAGACACTGCCACTGATCTATACCCAGTGAGACACTGCCACTGATCTTTACCCAGTGAGCTTCTGACAGTGTTATATATCTGGCTAGGGAGCGGGCACTTCATGTTTGGCCCGATTGCTGTTTCTTCTTACCAGATACCACACAGCTTTTAATGACCTCCTTGTATGCACTGTATACACACTGTGCCGTGGGACACGGGCACCTTTTGTCTTTGTCTATACAGCTCTTTCGAGACCTTGGTAATCTTGGGTAAAATCTCCCGTTGCTTCACAAGTTCACCAGCCCCTGAGAAGCAGTTAGCATTCTCCCCTCCCCCATCCTCTCCCTGCCTAGTCCAGCTGAAGTAGAGAGACATATTAATTTTGTCCACGTGCGAGCAAAAAGGTGTGTAAAGGGGCGGGATACATTCCCGAATCCTTAGAGAAATGTAATTACCCACCTTAGGTTCTGCACCCCATTAGTACCAACCGTCCACTGCCACTACATTTCAGTATCTACTTTACTAAGGCACCATACAGTCCTATAGGTTTTCGTGCCAGTAGGTCACCGTCCGATTTGTCCACTCCTTGTTATGGTGCAGGGTCGCACTGGGACATAAAATTGTCTCGGACACCAATGAAAAAGTGGCCCGCAGATGCAAATGGCAAGTCATTCCTTTTTACGACGGACTGTTTGAGTAGTACCCAAGGGGGAGGTTTTTTAAATAAAATGTGATGCAAATTGTGAAATTTAAAGAATATTTATTCAACAACAACGGTCAAAATGACAAGCCGCATAGTGAAGTAACTCATCAAACTGGCCCACGTCGGCCTAAAAGTGTCCCACTTTGGCCCCAGAAACTGGCCCACAGTAGCATTTGGTGTTTTTGGCTCAGGTTTGCCCTGTAGGCCAGTCAGAGCCTGTTATGGTGTCAGGACAAGGACACCCGCTGCAGGCACAATGAAGGGTGTAATCCAGGAGATAATCCATGGAATGACCACCACACCACGTAATTACATTGCGCACCGAGCAATCATAAGTATCGTTTTCCAAACGTGCGAAGTTAATTCGGGAGGCCATTGCCATCTATCTCCCACATCTCCTACCAAGGGACTCAAGAAGAGGGCCTGAGACGGGCCCAACTCAACGGGGCACTAAGACTAAACATTTGGAGACACTAACAATGAGTTCAGGATTCCACGCAGCTAAAGGTCATCGACCCCCTCAAGAGGTAGGCATCCCCATCCACTCCTTTGTTTTTGCCCCCTGACAAGGCACAGGAGCCTCCGGGGCGCACAAAGCCACTCGGAACAAATGCCAGGCTCACCAACATTGAACCTGCCCATTGACAGATGCAGCGTGCCATGGTGTAGCTGTTCTCTGGTTTATAATGACATTTCCGAGACATGCACCCTTTGGGTGCGCCTCTTTTCTCCATGCCCACCTCCCTCACATACTTTCTCATTTTCCCATTGGATTCACCAGACGGGTCAAGGCGCTATTGTCCTTGTGCCCAGTGACTTGCAAACTCCCTGCCCGAGCAAATCTCGGTTGCTTTTCTGTGCCACGGTGGTACACCATGGACATGAGGCCCTCTGTATGGGGCAGGGCTGAGGCCCGTTTTGAGCCCCCTCAGTCCTTTTATGACCTCTTGCTTCTATCAGGAGGACCCGTGCTGCATCGAAAAGTGCACCCTTCAGTCAAGGCAGCGGACCCTGTGATTTTTTTTTCTCGGGAGGATAGCTCAGGGGCAACATGCTCACCTTGGAAGCAAGACGCCATGGAGAAACACAGGTTCGATCCCCGGGTCCGCGCTTAGACACCTCTGGGTATTAAGCTCGTTATAAATAACCTATCATATCATACTACACTCACACAGCAGTGGACCACTGGGGCAGCCCAATATGGACAATCTGCCTCTCCCTTCTATTTCCCACATACCAGGTATCACAAGAGGCAATGCGACATGGACTTGACACCTGAAGCCCAGGGACTTGTATCTTCCATCTTCCTTTCTTTCGTTTCTTGATTTTCCTCTTCTGGCAGAGAACGCAAGGTGACGCGCTGGGGCTGCTGAGGCCGAACCATGAAGATGTTACCCCGACAGCCAACTGGAGAACTTTAGGAAAGCCAAAGAGCCTCCCATAGGAGTCCACCTGAGGCAGCAGTCCTTGCTGGAACTACTCCCCCTCGCCTCACTATTCTCTCTCCAACCGTATTTCTCTACCAATCTTTGGTGAGGGGGATAGCTCAGGGGCAACGCGTTTGTCTTGGAAGCAAGACAACACAGCGCAAGACAGGTTTGAATCCTGATCCCATGCTTAGAATCCAATCTCTGGTATTAAGCGCATTATAAAGGAACAATTATAAAAATTATAATCAATTGCATCCTATTACCAATGGGATGTCCAGGCACAATGTTAAACTCTTTTTCAATATGTAAATCCCCACCGCTAGTTCAGGCAGAACTATCAATCCCCAGTTATCTAACCTGCATAGAAAGCCCCGGATAATGAACATGAACCTGTGGATACTCAGAATAACGATTAACAACAAAAGCAAAATTCTGGCGGAAATTCTGGAAAAAATCTTGAACACTCAGATGGGCATGTGACATCATATGACTGGATTTTCATTCTGAAGTCATTTTTTGCTGAATCCTGTGGACTATCTGGGGGTCCTTCATAAAAGAAACGGAGCTCCCTGGGCCTACAACACCCAGGGCCCTGCCTGCATCCTGGCTCGAAGTCTGAAAGCCATCTCGAGTGAGTACCTGGATTGGCTCACAGAGGGTGAACTAACTCGCTTGTTTGTGACTCTCCCCTGGGTGCCCAGCCTGGGCATCCAAACCTAAGATCATAAAGTAACAAATGCCAACTCCCTGTTTGGGCCCGCTAAGGCCAGAAAGGACTGAGAGCCAGAGCCCCTGCTAACTCGCGGCTTTGCAGTGCTCGCCCTGTTCCTGACTCCTGCTTCCATACATAGGGACCCTTCGACCCAGGGACTCTCTAAGCACCGCAGAGCTACTCGTACCTCATAGGACCTAGGTGCATCCCTGTTTTGGGTCTGTTACCTGTCTTTTGATTACCTATAGCCCCATTATAGCCCAATTCAGAACTTATACCTGATGCTTCCCCATCAATCTTTCTCCCTTCACTTTCCGCTCAACCACCTACCCTCTCTCTCTCTCTTGGGCTGCATCCTTTCTTTATTATCTTCACTTGCCTATTTCATTTACCCTCCATCATGCACCTTGACTTCGCTCCATTCCTTCTTGTACTTACTCTTCTCCTCCCCTTCAATTGTAGCCTTTGTCACAACTCAGTCTAACTTCCCCCTCTAACCAGCCACCCATCCTCATTTACTTCCACCCGATCTGTACCCACAACCTCGAACTCGATGATCCAGCTCTCTCATGATCTACAACCTCATTATCCCCCTCACCTACCACAAAACTGTTCCTCTCCCTCACTGTTTATCACTCTTTCATTTTGTCTCTGGAATGCACAATCCCTCTAAAACAAGTCTTCCTACATCACTGACCATTTCGACTGTTATCACACTCAACTTTTACTTCTTGCTGTCACAGGCACTTGGATATCCCTCGTGACTCTGCTACACTAGCAGTTCTTCACACTGACTCTACTACCTTCTTCCAGTATACCCAACCAGCTGGCAGGGGTATTGGTGTGGAGTTCCTTATCAATAAGGCCCCCACCACTGCGCTCGGTCACCCTCTGACATCAGCTCTTCCTCTTTTGGACATGGCATTATTGAACCTCTCCTCTCACTGTTCTGATTCTCTATTAACCACCTGGCTCTCTCAACTACTTGTCCCTGATCTGAACCTTCTCATTGAGTCACTTTCCACCAAAATACCCATTTTAATGATTGAGGAGTTTAACCTTCCCAGCCACCTGCCTTGAACGTACTTACTTCCTATCTGATCCCTCCATCTTCTCCCTTCACAACCAGCCTACCCAGTCTGGTGGGAACTCTCTTGACATTGTCTCTCTCTGTGTTGCTCTCCTTCTATGACTTCTCGAGTGACCCCTCTCCCTTTGATCACTCCATTGTTTACTTTAACTTCTCAGTCCCTGCGCCCTCTACTCCTTCTCTTCCCTTGTCAATGATCAAGCGAAAATTAAAGCAGAACTCTCTTGCCTCTTACCTTGATAATGTAAGGAGCTCTCTCCTGACTCTCTCCTATTTATGCCTCTTCCATTGCCCAGCCCATGCTTTTTCTGACTTGAATTAGGCACTTATGACTCTCTTTGACCAACACTACCGTGTATTTACATTCACACCCGGCCTGTCCCCATCCTCAGCCATGGATCAGCTCTGATATCCAGAATATCAAAACAAATTTATGTTTTGACATATGATGCTGGTGCAAATCACAGATCTCCATTCTACTCCTAGCCTACAGAAACTCCCATAATGCCATCCTCCCTGCACTGCACTCTGCCGAATTCTCCTACTTCCCAAACCGTATCTCCTCCCTTTGCAATCACTCCTGCAAACTTTCATCTACTCTCCATTCTTTAGTCACGCCTCCGGTATTACCCAAATTGTTCGTTTACAATTGTTCGAATGAACAATTGACCAAATTTAAAGGGTCACAATTGACCTTTTCACAATTGAACGTATATATGTATATATCTCGGTTTGGTTTTATATATATATATATACATAGGGGTTTTGGGGGGTTTGGCGTTGGGTGGGGGGTTGTGGGGGGTTTCCCCCCACACATATGTTGCAATTGACCTTCACAATTCGGTCAATTGTGAAAAGGTCAATTGTAATTCGAACAGTTGTAAAACGAACAATTCGTATACAACCACACCTCCCATGCCAACATTCATGTCCTTCTCAATTTCTGCTAATGATTTTTACTCACATTTCCTGTAAAATCTCTACAATTTTGACACTCTCCCCTCTCCCTTTTCCACCCTTCTTCTGTCCACCTCCTCTCCCCACTTCCACTTCCATTTTTGACTACTTGTCCCCTACCGTATCTACCAAATTAGCACCCATCCATCGCAGCACCAACCCATCTTTCGCTACTAGCGCTCAGTTTACTGTTCAATTGGTCAAAGACCTAGTATCAAACACCTGCTCTTACCAATCTGTCCTCTTTAACCTCACTTTCTCTCTCTCTTGCTCTCTCTCTCTGCTGGACTCATCCCTGCCTCTTTCATATCTGCAACTGTCCTATCCTTTCTGAAGAACCCGTCTGTTGACTCAGTCCCATCGTACTAGCTCCCAGTTTCCCTCCTTCCCCATTATTACAAGGTCCTTCTGTAGGTGGTCTTTTACCGGATCACTAAATACCTTGAGGATAATGGCTGTGGAGATCCACTACTATAATGTGTCCTTAGTAAACATTACACTCAGACTCTACTCATGCAGGTCTCCAAACTCTCTCTATGCCCTTTTGATATTTTCAACCACTCGTCTTTCATTCTCTCTCTCCAGGACCTTGGGTTTTACAAATCTGTTCTTGCCTGGATCCCCTCCTACTTCGATTGTTTCTCCTTTAAAATCTGCTGGAATTCGCAAACCTCTGACCCCACTCCTTTCCCTGTCAGCATCCCCTAAAGCTCTCTCCTTAGACAGCTACTCTTCACCCTCTGTACATCTGCCCTAGGAGGACGGAGCTCATCCTTTGGCTTTCACTATCACCTGTTTGCTGATGACACTCAAATATTGTTCGCCTTACACTCCTTCAACCCAGCCATCTCAGAACAGATTTCCAACTCCCACTCTGCAATCTGTCACTGGATGGTTCATCCGCGACCAAATGCTGAACTCTTCAACAATGGAAGTAATCTTTCCCCCAGCTTCCAATGCCATCCCTTCCCTCCCCCGCCCTATTTCCTTTCTGCCTGACCTTCTTGCTCTCTCACCCAAGTGTCTCAACATTGGGTTCTTCTTAGTTAGCGATCTCCGAAAGAAATAATGTATCACTACCACCACCTCTTCTGCTAATATTAACCTTCTTAAATTTCAGAAATGTCATCCATTTCTCACTCACCACTCTATGAAAACGGTAATCTCCACCCACGTGGTCATCAAACTCAACTACTGTTTGAGCCTACTCCTTAGTCCTCCTCTCTGATATGTCCTCCCAAATTCTCAACTTGTCTACCTACATTCTCTACAACCTACCCAGAACCTCCCTCACTTCTACCTACTGACACCAGGCTGGTTGGCTCTTCATGCACCACAGCTTACTTTTCATCCTTCTTCCAGTCTACAAAGCTATCAGGGGTCTTGCTCCTCAGTACCTGTCTGATTATATCTCTATCTGCTCAATCTCACGTGCCTTCTGCTCCTTCTCTGGACTTACCCTCACTGTCCCATGATCTGCCTCTTAGTCCTCTCGCTTCTGCTTACTCATCCCCCTCACCTCGCTCCATTGGAACTCTCTGCAAAACACATTAAAAGTCTGTCTAACTGGGGATCTCTTCTAAACCCATTTTATACTTCACTTACTTGCCAAAGAGGGAGCACCCCTTCCCCCTTACCCAATTCTCCTTACCTGACCCTACCACTTCCTCCAGTGCTGTATGTATATATATATATATATATATATATATATATATATATATATTCTCTCAAAAAAAACTTTGTTAAGGGGACGTTATGGTTAAGTTGCCCTACCAAAAACCTGTGCACTTCACTAAAAAAACTTTTCAAACGTGCCATTATGGTTCCAAGTAAAACCGAAAAACCCCTGAAATTCATCAGTTACGGTAGGCTAAGCGACCATAACTGCCCGCACCACTGTCCTCTGCTAACACTAACACCCAGGACATGAAAGATGGCATCACAAATGTCATTAATGACATCACTGATGACATCACATGTTATGGTAAGCTAAGCAACCATAACTCGTGCCACCACCGTGCACTGCTAAAACTAACTCCCAGGAAATCAAAGATGACATCACAAATGTCATTGATGACATCACTGAGTCACAGGTTTTTGGTAGGGCAACTTAACCATAACGTCCCCTTAAAAAAGTTTTTTTTAGTGAATTTTATGGGTTTTTAGTAGGGCAACTTAACCATAAAGTCCCTTTAACAAAGTTTTTTTTTTACTGAATTTCACAGGTTTTCAGCAGAGCAATTTACCCATACCGTCCCTCTTGCAAAGTTTTTTTACTAAATATGATCGGTTTAGAGTAGTGCCACGTAACCGTAATGTAAAGCAATTTCTGACTTATTTAAACACCCTGAGGAGAATACCACTTGACAATATGCTGGTGTACAGCACGGTAAAGTGTCCCAGAATCCGTAAACACTTAACAGTAAGATGTTTGTGTCATGGACAAAGTGGAAACAGATTTCATATTGATATAGGAACATCCACCTTCAACATGTGCCTTGCACAGCGCCAACACGTATTGGTCGTTATCCATTAACAATGTAGTGCACATTGCATACTTTCAGCAAAAGTTTTAGTTATCTGAAAATGACTTCAGCTAAGGCCATCCATCCTCCCCAAGAAACAACAGCACTACTGTAATGAAGGAGCATGACAACCACTGCCCCAACCTTAGAAATAACAAACACACAATATTTTTGCACCGGCTACCCACTCTCCCATATCACTGTTTGATACGTCTTTCCTAATTTCCGTTCGCAAATGGCCTTATTAGCTGTCCTACCAAAAAAGAAAGCCATCTGTTAACAAAGTAAATGTTGCGTTAAGAACCACCTTTCACAGTACAGGACATAGACGCAATAAGATTTGACAATAATAGTATAGATGTGCAAACCATTAGTGTGTGCTACGGAAAAATGGGATTTCTGGTTAAACAAAATCCTTTTTCAAGATGGCCACCATCGAAAGGAAAGGCGGTTGTTCCATACATAGCCCCTCTTCGCTTTCCATGACAGCAACGAAAAAGCAACAGTATGTACCGTGATGCAGAACCTGTAAATAAACATACAGCGACGTATAACGTGGTACATTACATTTCGAAGTGATACACGCAATTTTAAAAGAAAACGGTAACATTTTAGAATATGGAAGAGTATAGATGTGCAAAGTATTAATGTTTGCTACGGAAAAATAGGATTCCTGGATAAACAAAATCCTTTTTCAAGATGACCACCATCGAAAGGAAAGGCGGTTGTTCTATACATAGCCCCTCTTCGCTTATTAACGTGGTACATTACATTTCGAAGTGATACACGTGATTTTAAAACAAAACGGTAACATTTTAGAATATGGAAGAGTATAGATGTTCAAAGTATTAACGTTTGCTACGGAAAAATAGGATTTCTGGATAAACAAAATCCTTTTTCAAGATGGCCACCATCGAAAGGAAAGATGGTTGTTCTATACATAGCCCCTCTTGGCTTTTCATGACAGCAAAGAAAAAGCCACAGTATGTACCGTGATGCAGAACCTGTAAATAAACGTACAGCGACGTATAACGTGGTACTTTACATTTCAAAATGATACACATGATTTTAAAAGAAAACGGTTACATTTTAGAATTTGGAAAGTACTTTTATTTAACAAAAAACTGTCAGAGATGAACAGACTAATTGCATTTGCAAATAATTTGTAGCAATGACTCCAAGGGCCAACAGTGAAAATGTTCATGGAGAGACACATGCAGTTAATTTCGTATACGCAAAGTATGCTTTTCTGTTGAAGCACTCCATTTGTTTGCACAGGTATTTCCAACACGGCGGCATCACCGTTGCTTTACACCACCATAAATGATAATAAGTCGCTCCTTGTCATAAGTTCAGCGTAGGGACAGAGCGGCCCAGGCCTGTCATCCCATAACATTATAATGGACAGGCACCCGGTCACCAGCAGTTGCATCTGGCTTGGAAAGAAGCCGTCACTCAGCATCTGAAAACCGTGGCACTCACATTACGGCAAAATGTGGCTAGGCGGAAAACATAAGACAAAATGTGTGTCAATACCCAGAGCGCCCTGATGCCTGCGGGCTACCGGCGCTTTACAAGCATAAATACATACATACATACATACAACCTTTAGGAAAAATTTCCAAAACAGACACAAAGATTGTGGAAAATACTACACAAATGTAAGTGGCCAAACATGACATTTTAAAGAAGTATTAGAGTTCACCATGGGGACATATAATGACACCCTACAAACGCAGATAAACAGCACTTGCCGTAAGGGTTAAAAAAAGGACAACTACACAGTGACATGGTAATTTGGTTATGGATGCAGCATGAATGGACAAGCAAGAAAAAATGACATGTCATAATGTTACACAAGACCCAAAGAAGTGCAAACTGTAACAAGACCAAAAGAACGTGCAAACTGATACATAAAGCTATGTGGGTAAGCATAACATTTCAAAGAAAAAGAAATAACGTTCACCAACGGTGACTCTAGTCTTAGCTTGCAAACGCGAACAATGTACACTCTCTGGTATTGGAGGAAAATTACAACTCTGCAAAAATATAATACTTCAGTTACATTGTCACAATTAGTGTACAATCGTCAACATTAAACTTACATCATCTTCACAGCCTCCATTATTTTTGGCAAAGTCACACAGCAAACTGTTTGCATCAAAGAATATTCGTGAACTGATATTTCATGTTCCTTACAAGTGTTTTTAAACTATAACCTTATCAAATAGTATTTATTTTTCAAACTTTGATTCCTTGCGTAGCTTTTAAAGCTTCACTTTCGCTCAAGGTAAAAAAAAATAGCCCCTTATGAATTCACTTGAATGCGTGGGCATACTGAGCATGCAACCAAAAAAGCTAATGAACTGACCTTCACTCAGAAGGCACATGCATTCTCACTTTGCAACAACAGATGAAAATCCCCATCAAAGACTCCAGGTGGCCGCCTCAGATTTCAAAACATAGGACGCCAGTCCGACTTCAATATTAATCTGAAAACATTACAACACAGATGCAGGCATTGCTCGCCATACATTGAGCACCAACTTCAAACCTGCCCACAACCAACATGCATCCAAGACTGCAGGCCCTCCCCACAACCACCTGAGTGATGTGCAGTAGTATGGGTGTATCTATAAGTGTGGTATGCTTCAGTGGTTGTGGCCAGAGGCTACACTCCTAGCTGTATGTCCCCAGATATTACAATGTATGTGTGTGCAGTGGCTTATACCTCCAGTGCCCAAGACTCTACACACTCCCCACAACCATCTGATCGATAAGCAATACTACAGGTGTATCCATTGCTGTGACATGCGACGGTGGTAGTGGCCAGGGAGTACAGTCTTGGAAGAATGGCCTTCGGCCTACGGCCTACGGCCATGCATCCAAGATCTACGCCCTGGCCACAACCACCACAGCATGTCACACCCATGGCTGTATGCCCTGGCCACAACAACCGCAGCATGTCACACCCATGGCGGCGTACAAATGAATAGCACACTCATAGGGAAAAAATAATTTAATTACAGCATGTACTCAATTTCAATGTTCGCTAACACCACGCGTGTCCTTAAGTTGCCTGCGCACAGCACGGACTGAAATACTACCCTTATGATACCCCTCATTTTCTGTATTTACAAACATCCCAAACAAGGCGGGCATAGGGAATAGATCATTAACACCTACCGCCTGAACAAATACAGTTTTTCACCCATCTCTTACTGTCTAAACCTCCCCAAGCACTCTTGCACAACAAAATAGTTTTCGAAATAGCATGTTGCCTGCTGGTGGCCACTGTGCTGTCGGCGGATCCAAGATGTCGGGCGCATCCAAACAATCTGACGCAGAACATGTCTCACTGCAGCCAATCGGCAGAGACGTTGTGTGTCCGCGGTCATGATGGCAGTCCCTTAGCCAATCGGTGTCTTGTCCACAGAGCGAACATGGAAGTGTGTCTCCGCAGCGAGTGTGTCCGCGGAGCGGACATAGATATTACTAATTTTTTTGCTTCATGTTTTGGTCATTTTAAAAAAAACTACTGGACGGATTTACACCAAATTAACAAAAGCACGCTTTCGTCCAGGGGGAGCGGAGTTATACGCCGCCCAAAAAGTGCTCTTCCTATGGAAACAGCAAATTAACCATAACTACCGTGGGCGTGTAGTTAATTTGTGCAGATTTAATGCAACAAATCCCTTGAAATTCAGCCGGTGTGTGGTCATGATCAGCTTAACTCGTTGGGCTCCCGTTGATTTCCCCATAATGCTATAATTGGTTATTTATGTGCCCCATAATGCCCTTTTGTATGTCATTGTGAACACCTTCTCTTATAATATGTATGTAACTCATGGGCTTTGCAACAGGAACGTGCCACGTTATGGTTATAATAGCAATGTACGACAAATAAGCCTGGTTATTCGTGAACGCCCTAAAAAAGTGTGGTTATCCGTAAAAAGCACACAAAAGCGAATGCTCTTCCCTGACCTCCCAGCCACTCACCAAGTGCCACCTCCTCTTGCCATGCGCCCCCACTCCTCTCAAGTCCTTTCTCCCTCCCTAGCCCTATCCCATTCCCCCAACACTCGTCATTTTGTATGACGCACTGTATAACCCCTGTTATGTGAAAATGTTTGAGCTCTGAACTTGATCCCTAGCTACTCCCCAACCCCCAAACTCCCCAATTTATTGTGGTGTCCTCTTCCCCCCACTCTAGCCTGATGCAATTTAATCCTTTTCCCTCCTCCAAGCGGAGGTTTCAGCTAACCTTGGTTTGAACAAAATAAATGGTGGCTTTTTCATTTCTGAAAAGGCTCTCTGCTGCAAAGCACCATGAGAGATATAGCTATAATTATGGGAGAATGGGACACCCTCTTCTCCGTCAAATAATTTACCAACTACTGGATGGAATAACCCCAGACCCCTCCCAGGAAATCCAGTCAACGCTTCGTGCCCAAGTTGTTTCATAACTGTTCCAATCTAGGGACTGCCTCCATCATCCGTAAATGTATTATTGTAAGCCATTTCTGATTAAGATGTACATCCCTGTCCTTCAAATAAAAATAAATACAATATACAACATCAATATGCAATACATATCCCCAAATATTGTGCATTCTTTAAGGAGACACAAACATTGGTCCAATTAATGAAGTGTGACGTAGGTACGGTGTTGGCGATGATTATTATTACTATTAATAGGGCATTTATTGAGTGTGGACATATTTCGGGGAAGCAACAGAGCCCTTTACAGTCATAGGGTGAGTGAAACAGAGAAAAAGGGAACAGGAAGCTAACAGCCTTGCGGGCAAATGGCAGCAAGAGGGCTACACGCAATCAGGGGAGGAAACAGTGGGGATCGGGACACCCAGTCTCAGGTAAGGTGGGTAGTGGAGGGTGTGTGCACCTATATGTCAGGGTGGAGACATTTCTTGAAGAGGAGGGTCTAGTGCTCCTTCCTTGACTGTAGAAGCGATGGGGTGAGTCCGATGTTGACGGGGAGGAGGTTACAGAGTCTTGGGGCGTAGAGACAGAAGGCCCGTCTTCCTGTTCTTTCCTTCCTGCACCGGTGGATAAGGGTTGTATGTGATCTTAATGTTTTTAAAACATTGTGTTGTGAAATGTCAGTGAAAAATAATGAGTGCTTAAATATTGTGCCCTGATATGAATAATGGCACACTCCTAAAACACTCTTATAAATCATCGATGTGCTGGAGATGGGGAAATCAAATATTGGTAATTTTTGTAAACCCTCAAGTGAAAACAATAAAGGAATGTCATACAGTGATTAACCAGGCCATGCAGATGAAAACCGTGTGGAAAAGTGTAATTGCTTACACAAGAGAGAGAAGAATCGCGCCATGCCTGAGGCAAGTCTGCCCTCGGAAGAGAGATTTATGATCACAGAAGCCTGCTGCTTTACAGGCATATTTCCAAAGGAAAGAAGTGGTTAGCTTACATGTAGTGCAGAGTTTTAGGCGGTGAATTAAAGTGTGCAGCATCGCGCTTTAAACTGTGAAGGAATTCTTTAATATTGTTTATTGATTTCATGGCAGAAGAAACAGTGTGGAATACATGCACTCACAGAAAAGAAGGAATGCAGTTGTTCTACTAACCCTTTCAGGGCCACACCCACTGATCCCCTGCCCCCCCCTTCTTGTGATATTCTTTTTTATGTCGCTTGGAACAACATGATGTGCCACTATTATTAAATTTAGGCATTTCTTTGGTGTCTTTTTATGTGAACAATGTTTTGGGGGAACGATTATACTACTGGCTACCGATAATGGGTAACCCTGGCAAGTGTCTGTCTTTAATTGAGCCAGTGGTTACATGTTCCCATTTTAAGAATATCCTGCTACATTATTACCTAAAGTAGTACCTATTTTAGCACCCATATTTTAATGCTTTTCCTTGTGGAACGGATAACCAATACCCTTCACCGCATTACGTCCAAGATTGACCCAAGCAAACTGAGAAGGACATTGGTCAATTACAAACTAAAAATGGTATTGCCAACTAAGTACTTGTGCCTCCCATTGGATGACAGAGAAGATACATCCCTCAAGCTCCACCTCCAACCTCCTGATAAACAATGCCCTCGCCCCATGAATCTTCCCTCCCTACAACCGACAGACGTACTATCAGCTATTTGTACATGTCCATCTTAAGCAGTCTATGGCAGGGAGAATGGAAGAGGTTGATTCGCAAATTAGGATCCTCGTTCCGCTTTGGCCGATTCTTGAAAATCTATAGATTCGTAAAACACATGAAAAGAAGTCGTATGCAAGCTTTACATGCAAGCTTTTTGGGAAATGCCACTTTTAGAATAAATGGATCTATTTTACAAAGGGGCACTCTTCTAATTGCAAAATGTCTTGTTACGAGAAGCCTCATCTCAGATGACCTCAAGCCATTCTCAGCCTGACAGGGTGATTTTCAATATTTTGAGGTGAACTCTAAAATGGGGTAGAGGCCAACAAAGGTGTCTTGCTGTGTGTGATGTGTTTGCAGTCTTGTGGTATTTTGCACTGCTGAAGAAAAGTCAAGGAGATATTAGTTATCATTTTTAGTTGAACGGCCAGCGATCGGGCATAACCTGATTCACGGACCTGCTGCTACGTGCTACTACTATCTGGGCTGGGCACAGGGCACCACCAGTGTCCACTCCTTGGTCCTTCGTTCTCACTGCCGGCCCGTGCCCCCGTTCTGTCAGTGTGAGCTTGTTGACTGACTGAACTGTCTCAGGGCGGCCAGGGCCGCCGTGGTGGTAATGCTGGTAGGCTGCAGGCAGGCTGCCAGACAGGGCCACGCAACTGGTCCAGGCCAGAACAAGAAGAACATTGGCACAAGCTGGGGGCATGTGCAGTGCTTGCAATGCGCAGGTGCCCGGGCTAAGGCCCTGCGCATGGCACAGCGCCACCATGCCCACACACCACAACCGAACCTCATGCGTCTGCTGCAATCATTGCTGAGTGTGCAGCGTAGAGAGGGATTGAATTGAGAATAATGTATTAAAAAATGATAACAAAAGTGCTTATTGCAGTCGGCTGCATTTGCCTCTTTCTAACATTCCCATATAGGCAAGCGCCTAACCTTGGCTAGTGCTTCCACCGGCCCTGAAAAGAGGACACATAGGGCAACAGAAATCGGGCCCTTCTGCCACCATTAAATGCACAGGCCAGCGTCTGTGTGTATTGTGCGCCAATGGATTGTGTAGCAAGCAGTACTACATCACTAATGCACAAGGGTAGAAACAAAACACACTACTTCTGCCACTAGATCATCCCGAATCAAAGAAAACTAAATGGATGTCGGTACTGAGCCAGGCACTTTCCTGACAAACCGGCAAGGTCGGTTTGTAGGAAACGGAACATTAAAAAGTCCTATTTTCCCAAAGATGAGTCATTCTTTGTTATGAAGCTCAGACATGAGATGAAGCGACAATTCTACTGAGGAGAAATCTTTCATTTCGAATAAGGTTCTGACTTGGATGCGAGCCAAGACTTAAGTGAAGCATAAAGTACCTAATACCTTGTCAATAATGCATCACATGAACCGGGCGCTTAACACCAGAGTGCATGTAATCCGACCCAGAGAGAAATGGCGGCCGGCATTTCACCGCCATTAGCACTTCGGTATGTAAGAATCACTCAGTCTTTGCAGGCCGAACATGGCAGTCGACTTTGGAGCCATCTGAGCCAAAACGCCTTAATTGAAAGTCAAGACGAATTAATAATCCATACGGGAAAAGGGGCACTTTTTTCAAAGTTAATACGGTAATGATGGCATGATTCTCCAATAACCGTTTTCAATAAGTGTGAGGTTTCACTGAAAGCAGCAGAACTGGGTCGGTAACATAGCTGGGCTGAGCACACTTTTTCCCACATAAACGGCAACCCCCTTCCATATAACTACAAACCTCGGAATTCGCCCTTATGTGTGAACATGTTTGGAGGGAGATGCCAAAAGCGAAAACCGCAAATGAAGTCAATAATAGCAAAATCACAAACATTTAACTCTCATGGTGTAAATAACAACAGCGTTCAGTGTGGGCGTTCAGTGTGGGCGTTCAGTATGTGGGTGCTCCAAGAAATGAACACAGCGACTTACAAATCAGATAAGACTGAGACATTTCTAAAAAAAAAAGTGCCAGCCATTCATTACTATGTCAGATCGATTTTAAATAGGTATTATGTGACAAATACCTATATACCTATAATGGACTGTGGAGCTACAGTCGAATTCCATTCTATCAGCATTTAAGCAGTGGTAGAAATGCACAACGTGGTGGAACTGTGGTCTTGGCAGGGGAGAGGGTAGGTGGAAACATAGTGCCGCATGTGGCAAGGTGTTGAGCCCGGGGCATTGCAATAGTCCAAGTGACTAGTAACTAATCAATTGATTGTTTAAGGGACCTAGGTTTAGTCACCCTAAGTTTCCTAGGGTCATCCAGAGATCGACTCCCTGCTCACTGTGCTTGTTGAGGCACAGCTCCACCTCACTGATGAGGCCCAACAAGGCTGAAACACGTGTGTGAGGTTGCTGTTGGTACTCTTGTTCAGAAGGGAATTGCCATAGCATTTCGGTGCTGGACTGCCCATGTGGGCGGGACAAAGACCGATATGCAAACAGTTATTTCCCATCTGTGAAAGGTACAGTGAGCTAAAGCGTGGCTGCGGACTCTGGAGTGGGTACCTTCCCAAAGAAGAGGTCAATTGGCCGTGTTCCTTTTCCGCAGAGGGGCGCCTATGGACTATTTTTTTACTAGTAACTAAGGCTCCTATTACAACTTTGTACTTGCACATGGACTTGAATGACAAATCCTCTGTATAGAATGGTGAATATGGTCGTAAAATGTAGAGGCAGGGAAACAGAAAAAAATAAAAGTAGTGGAACACTGCTCCCGGCCCTTTCCGCTCACTTCGATCACTGCATTTAAGAGGTAATTGTATAAACTACGATGAACTTAATTATTCAAAGTCTTAATTATTCAAAGTCGCGTGATCACAAAGTCACTTTTTGCGTGTACAGTGGCCTTTTCAAAAGATACTTTGAGAAGCCACACTTTCAGACCCACCATTCAGAAAGAAAAAGTATGCAGGCTAAAGGGAATATATATGTAAGTCACGAAAGAGCAAAACATGGTGAACAATAGGTGGAATAAGGAAAGGGGCGGAGATGTAAAAGGGGGAGACAGGAAGGGCTTTGAACGACACTGACAAGCATTGGCAAAGCCAATTTTTTTATTTCTTTTGCATAGGCATGGTAAAGGCATTTGCCAGACGCTGCCATAGTGGATTTAACTGCCCATCGATGGCAGCAGCTACAATGTGGTATGAGTACCTCCGGATATAATAGCAGTGCCTGACAATTACCTAATATTTATACACAAGCCAAAACTGTTGGCTTTGCCAATTCTTGTTTTTAAGTAGATTTCAGCAAAGGACATGCATAGTGCTTATGAATAGAGTGGCTGAAGGTGGACCTAGTTAAGACATTTTTATTACACCAGTAGCAAATTTACAACTCCAATTAAGCCATTCACTCTCATTAACTCTCATAAAACTGCTTTGGAAAAACACTGGCAGGCACTTCGAGCACAATGTTTAATGGGAAGGCTTGATAAAGTTAGCTCAAGGAAATCCCAGGAGGATGTGTTTTGGGTAGAGAGGGGCAGGAAGTAGGTGGGAATGGCCATAGGGATTAGAATGGCCATGGGTAGTCAATGGATGGGTAAATAATTGTACAACGCCTAGCAGCATTGTGTGCTTCCTCATATGCCATCTCTCTCTAGCTGTGCTCTAATACAATAGTTTCGGATTATAGGTGGTGCCATAGTGCCACGGACTAGCCAAAATGAAAAAGGCAACAACATGAATTCTTAAAAAAGAAAAAGAACAAAATGGACAGTGTAGACCATTCTCAATAAAGGGCCATTTGAATGGATGACCCATCACCAGTTTTAGCCTTTCTTTTATGTATTATGTAGAATGTCCTGGCATATACCTTGAAGGGGGGTACTACTAAAGAGTCCAATATTTTGCCTCAAGGGAGATCATGAATAACATTCTAGCTCAATATGGAGCACTCTAATTAACAGAGCCTTTATTTCGTGTTCCGATGGTACTCTTACCTTGCGGCAACAGGACATGCATTTGATACTGGTTACCTGAGGAAGGGATGGTGCCCCTTACGGTTGGTATTGAGAACAGTTCTAGTACAATGGACCCTAAAGGAACTTGAGGCTTTCAACATGAGGATTTTTCTGGTTCTCCTGGAAACAGCAGAGCCGCTAACAGGAGACTTTTTCAGGTGCTCCCCACTGACGAGAGCCACAAGCATGGGAACCTTTCAGATCTTCCCTGCTGCACAAGAGCCAGCAACTCGCGAATCGTCCAGGTTCGCCCTGCTACACCAGCGTAACGCAGGCCTAAGACCTTCCTCAGGGTCATCCTGCTTCGCAGTCGCTGCAACTGCTCATTTGCATTCAGGGCCTCCCGATTATGATTACTCAGGATCTCACTGCAGATGCAAACAATTCATAAGGTTTCTCCGCAAATATTTGCCAGGATCTCCCTGTAAATATTTGTCAGGGTCTCCCTGGTGCTATTTCCCAGAGTCTCCCTGCTACCACTTCCCAGCACCACCCTGCCGTGCATGATCTGCAACTGCAAATAATTCACAGGGTCTGCCTGCAAAAATGTCTCAAGGTCTCCCTGCTACCATTACTCAGAGTATCTCTCCTACCACTTCTCCAGGTATCCCCCTATGCAATATAGGCAGCTGCAAGTAATTTATAAAGGGCTCCCTGCAAAAATGTCTCAAGGTCTCCCTGCTGCCGTTACTCAGGGCATCCCTCCTACCACTTCTCCAGGTTTCCCCCCTATGCAATAACGGCAGCTGCAAATAATTCATAGGGGCTTCCTGCAAAAATGTCTCAAGGTCTCCCTGCTACTATTACTCAGGGTATCTCTCCTACCACTTCTCTAGGTAGCCCCCTAAGCAATATCGGCAGCTGCAAATAAGTCACAGGGCCTGTTTGCAAAAATGACTCAAGGTCTCCCTGCTACCATTACTCAGGGTATCGCTCCTACCACTTCTCCAGGTCTCCCCCCTATGCAATATCGGCAGCTGCAAATAATTCATAGGGGCTTCCTGCAAAAATGACTCAAGGTCTCCCTGCTACCATTACTCAGGGTATCCCTCCTACCACTTCTCTAGGTCTCCCCCTAAGCAATATCGGCAGCTGCAAATAATTCACAGGGCCTGTTTGCAAAAATGTCTCATGGTCTCCCTACTACTATTACTCAGGGTATCTCTACTACCACTTCTCTAGGTCTCCCCTTAAGCAATATCGGCAGCTGCAAATAATTCACAGGGTCTGTTTGCAAAAATGTCTCAAGGTCTCCCTGCTACCATTACTCAGAGTATCTCTCCTACCACTTCTCCAGGTATCCCCCTATGCAATATAGGCAGCTGCAAGTAATTTATAAAGGGCTCCCTGCAAAAATGTCTCAAGGTCTCCCTGCTGCCGTTACTCAGGGTATCCCTCCTACCACTTCTCCAGGTCTCCCCGTATGCAATATCGGCAGCTGCAAATAATTCATAGGGGCTTCCTGCAAAAATGTCTCAAGGTCTCCCTGCTGCCGTTACTCAGGGTATCCCTCCTACCACTTCTCCAGGTTTCCCCCCTATGAAATAACGGCAGCTGCAAATAATTCATAGGGGCTTCCTGCAAAAATGTCTCAAGGTCTCCCTGCTACTATTACTCAGGGTATCTCTCCTACCACTTCTCTAGGTAGCCCCCTAAGCAATATCGGCAGCTGCAAATAAGTCACAGGGCCTGTTTGCAAAAATGACTCAAGGTCTCCCTGCTACCATTACTCAGGGTATCTCTCCTACCACTTCTCCAGGTCTCCCCCCTATGCAATATCGGCAGCTGCAAATAATTCATAGGGGCTTCCTGCAAAAATGACTCAAGGTCTCACTGCTACCATTACTCAAGGTATCCCTCCTACCACGTCTCCAGGTCTCCCCCTATGCAATATCGGCAGCTGCAAATAATTCATAAAGGGCTTCCTGCAAAAGTGTGTCAGGTTCTTCTTAATACTATTTCGCATAGTCAGCATCAGGCGCAATAGCTGCAGCCTCATGTCATTCACAGAATCTTGGACAGCACTCCCCTGGCTGACCCCCACCCAACATTTGCCTGCATGCCGGAACAGGAGATCACACATGGAAGCACAACCAACCTTTACACCTGATGGTATGGAGACAACACCAGCCTGATTGCTGTGGTTGATGTGCTTTCTTATGCTGAGATGGTATACCTGATTGCTGGGGTTCCATCAACCAACTCCACATCTCGGTGGCATATAATTCTTCCGACCCACTGGAGGAGGGTATCACAGAGGCAGAGTGATGGATAACACATCAGTGTGAAACGCCACTTTGTGCCACTAAAATGTGCCTATAAATTGCAGTCATGCCCAGCGCATTGCACTCACTTTTTGTGCCTTGTGGGACACCTTCTTGCAGAGCTTGAAATCATGTGTACACTCCTCTGCCTGTGCCTTACCTACAGGCATGGGGAAGTAATGCCACATGCAGGAGGAGCCTTTTGTTGAAAGTGCCAGGGCAGTGCCTTGTTGATTATCATGTCCCTCTCCCCTTAGTTTGGTAGTCATCTGCATCAGTCTGGTCATTCTCTGCCTTTGCTTCCTCTGGTTGCAATTCCTTCACCACCTCCCGCTTCTCATCTTCCTCTCTTATATAGACACCCTCACCTTGCTCCTCCTGCACTGCATTTACCTTATGTTCCCTTCCTTGCCCCATAACTAAGTCTCCGTCAACCTGAATTGCTGGGGAACATTCTAAGCACTGCTGACTTTCTTGTGGCGCGTACACGCAATTTTACATTCAATACTGAGTCGAGAATTTACAAAATTCAATTTTGGTCAATGACTTTTAATAGAATACAATGAAAACGCATCTTGTTCTTCTCAAAAACCAGATCTAATAAGGCAATGAATTTCGCACTGTGGTCCTTCATCAGGACAATCTCTGAAAGTGATACAAAACAATCCAAAATGTAGACAATTCCCTATCCTAACCATTGTGATCTCATTGAGAGAGTTTTAGAAATCACAGAAATGACTTTGATTGATGCTAAATAGTTTCCAAACAGTGGCTCATACCTGTTTAGAAAACGTATACTTACGTTATCTAGGAAAAAACTAAAAAGAAACATGTCAACAGATGGAGTGTATAAGGTCAATCTATATAGATAGTTGACTCTGTACATGTAAACTAAATAAGATAGTACATGGTGCCTGTACCACTACCTCACATCTCAGTGAGGTTGAGTTCCATAAAAAGGAAGAGCTTACAAAATATAGAAATCTGGTACAAGCGCCTGAATGTCCTAATTCTCATTGAATTGCTAGTCCCTGGAACATCTACTTGAAATGGCTTACCTTCTCTGGAAGCCATGGGCATTTATAGCGTGTGTACACTATGTTTTATGAAATCTACCTCAATGTACTGTTTGATGTAAGTAGCGTGCACGTACGTTCATTATGGCATCATCTTGTGTTGTCAACGATGATGACATTGAGCAAAAAGCAAACAGTTTTCCATCAAAGGTACTCTATTCAAATTAGGCTCATGGATGTCCCTGAGCAAGGAGACTCAATAACAATAATATTACACAATTCATATTGTGGTGACAACAAATGCTAGTATCCATATACTCATTACATATTCTCTTATCATATATTTAAATAAATGGTAATAACCCACAACAAGTGCTGTCTGAGCTGCATTAAGCATATGTGTCTCTTGATGTATTTAACACACAGCAAATCACAATAAAAAATTGATTCCATGTTTGATATTACAGGCCTACATCTAAAGCAAATTCATGCTCCGGGTTAATGACTGTAAGATGGATACATGTCTGATGACATACTGACAGATAGACCAAGATGGTAGGAATACAAAAAAAATCTGGAAGAACTATTTTAAAGGTGTTGAGCATATACAATGTGCTGAGCATGTGGGGAACCAGCATATCAGATCATTCTCTTGTACAGCGCCATAGTAAAATTAATTATGCAAATACAGTCACTTTGATAAACAAAAGTAAAACAAAATATAATCCATCTAATTTATAAAACAATCATTTTAACGATGTTACAGCTCGAGGGTGACAAAGGAACAGTAACAGTATATATCACACTGACCATTCAGATATGCATAGCAGATATGTTTGTGTTATTTATGTAGCAAGTATAGAAACATTCTGAATCTGATTACTAACAATAAATTAATATTATATAGAACATATATAACACATACATGTGTCTATAAAGTATAACAATTGTTATATGTGCACAATCAAATCCTTGACAATGATATCGACATTGCTTGCCTTCCCGAGACATGGTTACACGAGCCAATAGCACCGACATGCTCTATAGCAGTGCCTCAGGGCTATGTGATCCACCACAAGGACAGGGAATTAGGCTCAGGGGGAGGAGTGGCTATGATAGTGAGAGAATCTATCAACATGCCCACGTTCACTTGTATAGGTTGCTAAGTATTGCACCTTAAATACACCCCCACAGCCAATAGCTGTATAAACTTCATATTACTATACCGACCCTCTTCGCTTATATCAAACTTTAATAAAGAAACTGCCCATCAATTGAACACACTAAAGGGTAAAAACACTGTCACAGTAATTGCGGGCGATTTCAACAGATGACGTGGGAACCCAAAAGATAAGGAGGCAATCCATCTTGAAAAAAATGCTAAAAAACATTGATTTTACGATCATGAATTCGCAACCAACCGTGGAAAATGGCACTATCAAACCGTGGAAAATGGATATCCACAAAAACATTAAGATGAAAGGATTTGAAACCAAACCATGTGTTTGGTCAGACCACTCCTCAATCACATGTATGCTGACATTAAAGTGCCCACATAATAACACTACGGGTAATGAGCCAAAACAGATCAAAAGCAGGAACTATAGAAAAATTGAACTTGAACATCTAGATCAGTGCATAAAAAAGTACTTAGTGAATCCAAGGAAGATGATTCATGTGACAAGTTGATTGCAGACTTTACATCTCATGCCAAAAAATTAGTGGAACTTAAAGCACCAGTAAAAACGAATTTGTAAAATCTAACAATAACCACCAGAAGTGGTTCAATCCAACAATAGTTGAGCTGAAAAAACAAAAAAGGAAAAATGAGGATAGATGGCAAAAAAAAGCCAACAGCCGACAATAAAGTCAGGTGGAAGGAAAGTGGAAAATTATACAGAGAAGGCATTAACAATGTAAAGAAAAACTACTCAATCAAATTAGCGTAATATTCTACCAGTAAACTCTTTGAAATTGTCAAAACCATAGAAAAACCAAAATCGTTAATCCCTCCTTTCCAAACATCTAAAGAAGACTGTGACAAGGTTCAAAACGCTTTCAAAGACAAAATTAGGAAAGCCAGGGACACACTAAGAGAAGCCCAAAAAGTCGTTCAAAACATACTGAGCTAGATTTAAGAGTAGAACCTATACATCCCCAAGAACCTTTCAAGTTTCATGCAATCACGACAGAAGAAATGGCATTGACCCTTAAATCTATGAAACCCACGGCTTGCGCCAAAAATATAATTCCATCCAAACTCATCCTAAAGAATATAATTATCTTTTCCCCGTTATTGACCAAAATGGTGAATGCCTCATTTCGGGATGGCCATGTACCAGTTGATATCAAAACGGTAACTATTACACCACTGCCAATAAAGCCTGAATTAGATCATAGAGACCCAGTTAACCGCAGACCAATCACCAATTGCAACTTTCTATTAAAGGTACTGGACAAGGTCGTCACCAAACAATTACAGGCTTACGTTGAAGCCAATGAGATGCTCCATAGTCAGCAGTCCGGCACACAGCACTGAGACTGCTATGCTCGACCTTAAGTCCCATATGCTGAGTATTGTTGACAAAGGGAAAGCCGGCCTCGTTATGCTACTCGATCTCATTTCAGCCTTTGACTTGCTGGTTCACAACCAACTGAAGAAAGCACTGGCAAAGGAAGCTAACTGCTTGACGGAAGCAGTAAATTGGATAACATCATTTCTTTCCAACAGGAAATCAAAGGTCCACTGGGGAGATAATTTTACATTCGAGGAACTTATTAGCTGTGGTGTGCTTCAGGGAGCGAGTTTATCACCACTCCTCTTTAATCTCTACATCAGGTACCTATGCCTAATTCCTCAAAAAATAGGAACATTTTTCACCAACTACGCCGATGATACCCAGTTGATCATTGAGCTTAGTGGTGATTACGACCAAGACAGATCCAAGGTTGACAAACTTTATAAAATCATTGAAACTTGGGTGACCAAAAATTGGCTGTGCTTAAATGCAAAAAATACTGAACAATGATCTTTTGGATTAATCAAGTCAGAGCCAAATTAAGCCACCAATATGAGTCTCTACCAATAAACAACTCCAAAATAAAAGTAGTGCATAACATTAAGACACTAGGGATGCACATGGAGGCCTCTTTCAGTTCTGAGGCACACGTCACTCAGCTCAATAAGAACTGCTCCTACTATTTACGACTACTATACAAAATCCATCCCTTTCTGAATGAGAAAAACAGTGCAACAGTGGCTAGAGCCACCATCCTGTCCTGGCTCAACTATGGAAATGCTCTTATGATGGGAGCAAACAAAGCCGGTACAATAGCACAGCGAGTAGAGCACTCGTTTTGACATCTGTGCAAAGCCTGCTGATGCAGGTTCAAATCCCGGTAGGGCCAAACTCAGCCTTTCATCCTTCCAAGGTTGATAAATGAGCACCACACATTGTGGGTAATAATAAACAGTGCTCAGATGCCTGAGGGTTCATAGCGCTATATAAATGCTAAATTATTATTATTAAAGGACAGATAGAAAAATGTCAAAAAATTCAAAACAATGCCTTGAGAATCATAAAGGGAAAAGGGAAAACAGAACACATCAGCAAAGGCAGGAGAAACCTTGATTGGTTAACTATTTAAGACAGAATTAAATTTAAAGCACTTAGGTTAACTCACTGGTGCATCCATGGCATTGCTCCTGCCTATCTCAAAATCAAACTGGTCACATATGTACCAGGACGGACCCTTAGATCTCAAGCCCAGGGTCTGCTTGAATCCACCAGATCTAGGATAGCAAATGGCCTTGGCAAAGCATTCCACACCATTCCCGCCACCCTATGGAACAATCTTCCATCCCAGATCAGGCTGGAGACCTCCTACACCATCTTTCATAAGAAAGTAAAGACGCATCTCTTTCAATAAAAGAAACAGGTAACTGAACAATTTATTTAATTTAATGTGATATAGTTTTATAAACTAAAACTTTACACATAAATCAACAAATTCATACATTTGATTTTCCTTAATTCCTAGATTCATATCCATCTTAAAACATATACCTCCAAATAAACACATATACAAAAAAGGAAACATTTCTTATTCCATACAGGTATATTACCAGCTCTAAAAAGGAAAAAATATAATAAATATCCAGCAAATCATGTTAAAATGAAACATGTTCAGTCAATTCAATCAATTCCTCTTTACATAATGTACTACTTTACTGGTCGAAGTTAATGAGACTCTACTCTTAAGGTGAAGCAAAAGAGACAATCTCATCATGAGCACTGCTTCAAAGGCGCTATTACACTATTGGGTTTCTATCATTCAATCTTTTGTTGGCCATAATACACACTCTATATAAAGCTAAATGATGACTAGCATTCAGGGTATTAAGGCACAGATCCCAAACTCATATTCTTTAATATGGTCCAAATTGTGAAGGTATCTGCCGTAGTGCTTAATATAAATTGGGCCCATTATAGGGCATAGAATTAGAATATGGCTTATAGTTTCTGGTGCAGCACTATTTTTGCAGATTCGACAGAACCATTCAGTTTTAGGCACCGCTCACTGGGGGCCTATCACCATTAACACTGGAAGATGATTTATGCTTAATAACAATAAAAACTGCCTTAGGTTGTCTGAGGGACAAAGGTTCAAATACTCTTGGGTCTTCTTATCCGTATACAATATATGTGTAACGAAGCTATAACTCATCAGACAATCCAAGTGCTCATAATTGTTTTGCCAGTCCACAGCTTCAGACGCTCTCCCAGCTGATATTTCAAATGCTCAAAAGCTTCTCCCCACTTGGGAGTCCAACCTATTTCTTTAAACAGCATAGCCATTTATGCAGTTATTGTAGACTGTTTTTCCCCACTAATGTCCTCTCTAATAGTTGCCAGCAACAATTTGGTGGGGTTATTGTGGATTTTGATATAGAGTTCCGCCCTCTTCCTTAACACCATGGATTTCAAAGAGAATAGACCAAGTTCCAATCGGAGGATAGCCATTGGTATCCCTTGTGGTAAACCCAATAGCTTCCTCCAGAACTTGCCTTCTATTATCTGGAGCCAGTCCAGATTTATGTTAACCAGAGCCTCTAGTCCATATGTTACCATGGGCACCGAGCATTGGATGTACAACTGGTGTGCTCCCCAGATAGAATATCCACTCTGATTGCGAGAAAATTGGCAAATCATGGCTGTTAGTTGCACAGCTTTTGTTTCACGAGTTTGTATGCCGGTATCAAAATTTCTCTTGGAGTCAAATTCTACGCCTAAATATCTATATGTATAAGCGTACTGTATTTCATGACTCCTTACGCTCATACAGGGGTGACTGATTTTTCCATGGGTGTATAGGATCAATTCAGTTTTATTGTGATTTATTACTAAATCATTTAATTCTGCATACTGCCAAAGCCACTCTGCTGATCGTAGCAGTCCATTAAATGTGTGGTCGAAAATAACAAGATCATCAGTATACGCCATTACCAAACAGTGCTGGGTACCCAATTTAGGAGGACAATTGTGTGTAGCCCGAATAAATTCAGGGATGTCGGATACAAACCGATCATACAATATTGGTGCAGTAACACATCCCTGCTTTACCCCTCTGTTTTGCTTTATGGGCCTTGTAATAGCTCCTCCCCTGTCCAGTCTAAGTTGGACAGAGGTATTGCAATGGAGAAGCTGCAAGTAGTGGAGCATCCCTTCTGGGCAAGCCATTTCCCTCAGCTTCAGCCATAATTTCTCCCTATTAACAACGTCAAAGGCTACTTTGAAATCCACATATAGTCCATACAAGGGTGGGTTATTGGGTTGTAATGCTTTGTTTCTCAAGCTGCTCATGACAAATAAGTTATGGGATGTGGAGTATCCAACTCTGAATCTGCTCTGAAAACGACCCAACACCCCAATTCCATCTGCCCAGGATTGGAATTTCTGTAATAATAAAGAGGCAAACATCTTTTCAGAGCAATTGAGCATAGACAGTAGTCTGTAGTTTCCAGGGTCAGATCTATTCCCCTTTTTAAATACAGGCCCTAATATTGCAGTGTGCCAAGTCTCAGGAATTCTTCCCTCTCTAAATACCTTTTCAATCCGAATTTTTAGCAAATTAGCCGAAAATATAGGGTTGTTTTTCATAACGATGCTGGAAAGAAAGGCCATTTGGTCCCAGAGTACAGGATGATTTTTAAGTTTGCTAATTTTGTCTGTATGTTCTTCTAGGTTCACTGAGAAGGGGGTGAGAACATTCTTAACTGCAGATAAAGATTTAGGGGCCGATTCATGGAACAAACGTGCGCCGAAAATCTTCGCGCAAGCAGACGCAAGCAGGCGCAAGCAGGCGCAAGCGGAAAAAAACAGGCGCACGCGCACGCGTACGATTCATGGAAGTCCCTGCGCGTGTTCACCTCGGGATGTGCGCCAAACCGGTGCATGGCGCACAAGTCACTGCAGCATCCCGAAAGGCGTGCGCGACGCGCACAGTGAAAGCGCACAACCTCGGCGCATACACCAGAAAGTGGGCGGGACATGGGGCCCAACGCGCGGAATGGGGAACAACGCGCGAAAATAAGGGCGTAACTGGGGATGTACTGCAGGGAAGCAGACGGAACGCCCACACGCACTCGAACCACACGTATTCATGGAATCGAATAGGGCAAAGCCACGCACAGCCAAAGACACGCACAAGCTGAAACACGTCCGCCACACGAAGGCAGGCGGTAGAGTCCCAGCGCATCACAAAAGTGGCAACATACAGCAATTGGGCCTGTGCGAGCGGGGCACGTGTATTGCGGGGGTGGGCGGGAAGCAACACACGCGATCGAGAGGGGTACGTGTATTTCGGGGGCGCGCGGGAAGTTACACACGCGATTGAGCGGGGTATGTGTATTTTGGGGGTGCGTGGGAAGTTACACACGCGATTGAGCAGGGTACGTGTATTTCGGGGGTGCGCGGGAAGTTAAATACGCGATTGAGCGGGGAACGTGTATTTCGGGGGTGCGCGGGAAGTTACACACGCGATTGAGCGAGGTACGTGTATTTCGGGGGTGCGCGGGAAGTCACACACGCGATTGAGCGGGGTATGTGTATTTCGGGGGTACGCGGGAAGTCACACACGCGATTGAGTGGGGTACGTGTATTTCGGGGGTGCGCGGAAAGTCGCACACGCGATTGAGCGGGGTATGTGTATTTCGGGGGTGCGCGGGAAGTTAGATACGCGATTGAGCGGGGTACGTGTATTTCGGGGGTGCGCGGGAAGTTAGATACGTGATTGAGCGGGGTACGTGTATTTCGGGGGTGCACGGGAAGTTAGATACGCGATTGAGCGGGGTACGTGTATTTCGGGGGTGCGTGGGAAGTTACACACGCGATTGAGCGAGGTACGTGTATTTCGGGGGTGCGCGGGAAGTTACACACGCGATTGAGCGGGGTACGTGTATTTCGGGGGTGCGCGGGAAGTCACACACGCGATCTCATCAGGGTACGTGTATTTCAGGGTGCGGGGGAAGTATCCCACGCAACATCAGCAGGGTACATGTATTCCAGGGGTGCGCGGGAAGTTCCAAACTCAATTCCATCAGGGTACGTGTATTACAGGGGTGCGTGGGATGTTCCACAAGCGATGTCATCAGGGTACGTGTATTACAGGGGTGCGCGGGGAGCAGCACACATGAATTGCACGTGTGGGTCCTCCAGGTGTTCCCTCTACACCCTCTACGGCCCCTGCAGGTGGCTCACACCACAGGGGCCTACCCAGCACATGTCCTGCAGGCACCCCATCCACCATGGCCATGCCCACCAGCCAACCCACATGTCAACTTGCACTACTGCCCACCAATGCATGTCCCCCTGCACTCCCAGCCACCAGGGGCACCCTCCACCAGGCCCCCACCCATGTCTCCCACCACCCCCACCCCCCAGCAGTGGAGGGGCACCCACCACCAGGCCCCCACCCATGTCTCCCAGCACCCCCACCCCCCAGCACTGTGGGGCACCAGCCAGCAGGCCCCCACCCATGTCCAACTCATGTTCCCCACCACCCCCACCCCCCAGCACTGTGGGGCACCTGCCCGCAGGCCCCCACCCATGTCCAACTCATGTTCCCCACCACCCCCACCCCCCAGCCACCAGGGGCAGCCTCCACCAGGCCCCCACCCATGTCTCCCACCACCCCCACCCCCCAGCACTGTGGGCCACCAGCCAGCAGGCCCCCACCCATGTCCAACTCATGTTCCCCACCACCCCCACCCCCCAGCCACCAGGGGCAGCCTCCACCAGGCCCCCACCCATGTCTCCCAGCAACCCCACCCCCCAGCCACCAGGGGCAGCCTCCACCAGGCCCCCACCCATGTCTCCCAGCACCCTCACCCCCCAGTCACCAGGGGCAGCCTCCACCAGGCCCCCACCCATGTCTCCCACCACCCCCACCTCCCAGCACTGTGGGCCACCTGCCAGCAGGCCCCCACCCATGTCCAACTCATGTTCCCCACCACCCCCACACCCCAGCACTGTGGGGCACCTGCCAGCAGGCTCCCACCCATGTCCAACTCATGTTCCCCACCACCCCCACCCCCCAGCCACCAGGGGCAGCCTCCACCAGCCCCCCCATGTCTCCCACCACCCCCACCCCCCAGCACTGTGGGGCAGCCTCCACCAGGCCCCCACCCATGTCCAACTCATGTTCCCCACCACCCCCACCCCCCAGCCACCAGGGGCAGCCTCCACCAGGCCCCCACCTATGTCTCCCACCACCCCACCCCCCAGCACTGTGGGGCAGCCTCCACCAGGCCCCCATGTCTCCCACCACCCCCACCCCCAGCACTGTGGGGCACCTGCCAGCAGGCCCCCACCCATGTCCAACTCATGTTCCCCACCACCCCCACCCCCCAGCCACCAGGGGCAGCCTCCACCAGGCCCCCACCCATGTCTCCCACCACCCCCACCCCCCAGCCACCAGGGGCAGCCTCCACCAGGCCCCCACCCATGTCTCCCACCACCCCCACCCCCAGCACTGTGGGGCACCTGCCAGCAGGCCCCCACCCATGTCCAACTCATGTTCCCCACCACCCCCACCCCCCAGCCACCAGGGGCAGCCTCCACCAGGCCCCCACCCATGTCTCCCAGCACCCCCACCCCCCAGTCACCAGGGGCAGCCTCCACCAGGCCCCCACCCATGTCTCCCACCACCCCCACCCCCCAGCCACCAGGGGCAGCCTCCACCAGGCCACCACCCATATCTCCCACCACCCCCACCCCCCAGCACTGTGGGCCACCTGCCAGCAGGCCCCCACCCATGTCCAACTCATGTTCCCCACCACCCCCACCACCCACTCACCAGGGGCAGCCTCCACCAGGCCCCCACCCATGTCTCCCACCACCCCCACCCCTCAGCACTGTGGGGCACCTGCCAGCAGGCCCCCACCCATGTCCAACTCATGTTCCCCACCACCCCCACCCCCAGCACTGTGGGGCACCTGCCAGCAGGCCCCCACCCATGTCCAACTCATGTTCCCCACCACCCCCAGCCCCCAGCCACCAGGGGCAGCCACCACCAGGCCCCCACCCATTTCTCCCAGCACCCCCACCCCCAGCCACCAGGGGCAGCCTCCACAAGGCCCCCACCTATGTCTCCCACCACCCCCACCCCCCTGCACTGTGGGGCACCTGCCAGCAGGCCCACACCCATGTCCAACTCATGTTCCCCACCACCCCCACCCCCCAGCCACCAGGGGCAGCCTCCACCAGGCCCCCACCCATGTCTCCCACCACCCCACCCCCCAGCACTGTGGGGCACCTGCCAGCAGGCCCCCACCCATGTCCAACTCATGTTCCCCACCACCCCCACCCCCCAGCACTGTGGGGCACCTGCCAGCAGGCCCCAACCCATGTCCAACTCATGTTCCCCACCACCCCCACCCCCCCAGCCACCAGGGGCAGCCTCCACCAGGCCCCCACCCATGTCTCCCAGCACCCCCACCCCCCAGCCACCAGGGGCAGCCTCCACCAGGCCCCCACCCATGTCTCCCACCACCCCCACCCCCCAGCACTGTGGGGCACCTGCCAGCAGGCCCACACCCATGTCCAACTCATGTTCCCCACCACCCCCACCCCCCGGCCACCAGGGGCAGCCTCCACCAGGCCCCCACCCATGTCTCCGACCACCCCCACCCCCCAGCACTGTGGGGCACCTGCCAGCAGGCCCCCACCCATGTCCAACTCATGTTCCCCACCACCCCCACCCCCCAGCCACCAGGGGCAGCCTCCACCAGGCGCCCACCCATGTCTCCCAGCACCCCCACCCCCCAGCCACCAGGGGCAGCCTCCACCAGGCCCACACCCATGTCTCCCAGCACCCCCACCCCCCAGTCACCAGGGGCAGCCTCCACCAGGCCCCCACCCATGTCTCCCACCACCCCCACCCCCCAGCCACCAGGGACAGCTTCCACCAGGCCCCCACCCATGTCTCCCACCACCCCCACCCCCCAGCACTGTGGGGCACCTGCCAGCAGGCCCCCACCCATGTCCAACTCATGTTCCCCACCACCCCCACCCCCCAGCACTGTGGGGCACCTGCCAGCAGGCCCCCACCCATGTCCAACTCATGTTCCCCACCACCCCCACCCCCCAGCCACCAGGGGCAGCCTCCACCAGGCCCCCACCCATGTCTCCCACCACCCCCACCCCCCAGCACTGTGGGGCAGCCTCTACCAGGCCCCCACCCATGTCTCCCACCACCCCCACCCCCCAGCACTCTGGGGCACCTGCCAGCAGGCCCCCACCCATGTCCCACTCATGTTCCCCACCACCCCCACCCCCCAGCCACCAGGGGCATCCTCCACCAGGCCCCCACCCATGTCTCCCACCACCCCCACCCCCCCAGCACTCTGGGGCACCCGCCAGCAGGCCCCCACCCATGTCCAACTCATGTTCCCCAGCACCCCACCCCCCAGCACTGTGGGGCACCTGCCAGCAGGCCCCCACCCATGTTCAACTCATGTTCCCCACCACCCCCACCCCCCAGCCACCAGGGGCAGCCTCCACCAGGCCCCCACCCATGTCTCCCAGCACCCCCACCCCCCAGCCACCAGGGGCAGCCTCCACCAGGCTCCCACCCATGTATCCCAGCACCCCCACCCCCAGCCACCAGGGGCAGCCTCCACCAGGCCCCCACCCATGTCTCCCAGCACCCCCACCCCCCAGTCACCAGGGGCAGCCTCCACCAGGCCCCCACCCATGTCTCCCACCACCCCCACCCCCCAGCACTGTGGGGCACCTGCCAGCAGGCCCCCACCCATGTCCAACTCATGTTCCCCACCACCCCCACCCCCCAGCCACCAGGGGCATCCTCCACCAGGCCCCCACCTATGTCTCCCACCACCCCCACCCCCCAGCACTGTGGGGCACCTGCCAGCAGGCCCCCACCCATGTCCAACTCATGTTCCCCACCACCCCCACCCCCCAGCCACCAGGGGCAGCCTCCACCAGGGCCCCACCCATGTCGCCCACCACCCCCACCCCCCAGCACTGTGGGGCACCTGCCAGCAGGCCCCCACCCATGTCCAACTCATGTTCCCCACCACCCCCACCACCCAGCACTGTGGGGCACCTGCCAGCAGGCTCCCACCCATGTCCAACTCATGTTCCCCACCACCCCCACCCCCCAGCCACAGGGGGCAGCCTCCACCAGGCCCCCACCCATGTCTCCCACCACCCCCACCCCCCAGCACTGTGGGCCACCTGCCAGCAGGCCTCCACCCATGTCCAACTCATGTTCCCCACCACCCCCACCCCCCAGCCACCAGGGGCAGCCTCCACCAGGGCCCCACCCATGTCTCCCACCACCCCCACCCCCCAGCACTGTGGGGCACCTGCCAGCAGGCCCCCACCCATGTCCAACTCATGTTCCCCACCACCTCCACCCCCCAACACTGTGGGGCACCTGCCAGCAGGCCCCCACCCATGTCCAACTCATGTTCCACAGCACCCCCACCCACCAGCACTGTGGGGCACCTGCCAGCAGGCCCCCACCCATGTCCAACTCATGTTCCCCACCACCCCCACCCCCCAGCACTGTGGGGCACCTGCCAGCAGGCCCCCACCCATGTCCAACTCATGTTCACCACCACCCCCACCCCCCAGCACTGTGGGGCACCTGCCAGCAGGCCCCCACCCATGTGCAACTCATGTTCCCCAGCCAACATGTCATCACAATCTAGATCCCTGGTCCCTATGGTCAGCCTCCAAATGCAAAACACCCACCCGAGTATTGCATCCACCCACTCATAATTTGCAATTACATCACAGAACACCAATTGCAAGTTCCGAAAAACAAGCACATTTCCCTCACATACACTCAATGGGTGTCAGTGAATTTCAAAATACATATCATGAAATGCATGAAACCAATGAGATACCACACATTGAAGTTCACCAAAAAAAATATGTATTAAAGGAAACATAAATAGAATAAAAAATGAAGAAACAGAAATGTGAATGTACAAAAATTAAAAGAAGCATGTCCGTGAAAAAAAGCAAAACCAAAAATAAAAATCCAAAGTAATGTTGTCCAAAGTCAATGTCCACAAAACAAAATCCAATGGGAAATAAAAAAAAAAGCCATTGCGCCATGGTTAAAATGTGAAAAAAAAATACAATCCAACAGTGAACTATGTACATGGGAACAAGCCAGGATCCATTATCCCAACAAAAGAAAGGAAACCTATCTAACTACACTAACTAATAAAATAAACTATATACAAAAATGTGGCCAATGTCCGAAAGGTCCAAATAAAATCAAAACAAAAATGAAACCTAACACTACCTACATAACTATGTACAAGGGCAGCGGGCTAGTTTCACGGCTCACTTGTGGATGTCCCGGGCCAGGGCATCATCGAACTCCTCCTCAATGTCCCGGAGACGGTCCTCCTCCATGTCCCCGAGGGTCCACAGGGCCATCGACGTATCCACCTCCAAACCCCTGCGGATTGCCTCGAGGCACTCGGCCCGCCTCAGGGCCCTCCGCATGGAGTTCTCGGCCCTGACCATTGTGAGCCGTGCCTCTTCCGCCCGCTGCCGCTCCGCATCTATGGCGTGACCCAACCGCTGCCACACGGAAGACACTCTCTGTCCTGGGTCCTCCTGCCCTCCGGCCGATGCCTGCCCCTCCGATGTTGAAGGCCCCGAGCCTTCATGGCTCCCACCACGTTGCTGCTGCTGCTGTGCCTCTGCCCGTGCACTGCCTCCTGCTGCCTGCACATCCTCCGCCAGCTGGGGTGCAGTCGTAGATGTGGCCACCCCTGCTGGACGTCCGACTCCCGACTGTGGCAGGGATGCCTCCTCCACCAGCCTGGCCGCACCGTCAGAGGCAGCTCCACAGGGCACCCAGGTGACTGATGGGTGGGAAGATGGCACGGAGGACGACTGGCGCGTAGGGGGTCCAGTTGAGGAGGGGGTCGTAGCAAGCCCCATCAGACGGAGGAATCCGGCCTGGGTGACCTGTCCCAGCAGGCTGACGTGGTCAACGAGCCATTCGAGATGACGTGCAGTCTCCTCATGAAAAGACTGCAGGTCACCTCGCATGGCCCGTTGACGCAACGCCACACCAGCCAGGACAGGCTCAACCCGGACCCGGATAGCCACGTCCGCAGGCAGAGGAAGGCCAGTTGACGTGAGCTCGTCCCCTGCCTGAAAACGGGTCTGGACGTAGGCATCCCTGCTGGTGCAAGATGATGCAGGGACAGGATCAGGGACAGGATTGCACACAGGCACCTCCGCGACGGCCTGTGCTGCCTCCTGTCCCTGGTCCTGCACTGCACCAGTAGCACCAGTGGGATCCCCACCTCCAGACCCCGTCTCTGGTGCTTGCACGGCCTCCTCCTCCACCAAACCCCACACCAACCTGGATGACTCTGTGCCATCTTCCCCTGTTGGGCCCTGTGGGGTCCCAGCTGCCCCTTCTGCTACCGAGGAGTCCAACTCCAACCTCCGCCTCTTGGACCTCCCCCCGGCAGCTGCGGCCTGGGACGCGGCACCGGACTCCTCACTCCCCGACGAGATCACAACATGGGAGGGGAGCCGGGCCTTGCGTCTCCGGCTGGCGGTGGGATTCCCGCCGCTGTGCTCCACATCACCTTCTCCGCCCTCTTCATCAGTTGACGCTGCAGACAGGGAGAAACAAAACACAGGCATCAGGGCACTGTACAATGGACACATACACACATGACAGTTGTACATGAGTGGCATTGGCAAACCTCAGACATGTCATCACAATCACCAACACACATGTCATTACAACTCGCACACATGAGCCATACCACAGCCATATCGCAACTGCCACCACCATCCATACACATACAACAGCATGAGCAGCCAAAGGTGAGCCAGACATCACATGCAACACAGGAAGTGCACCACACATGTACACACACCACCACACTTGCATGCATGTGTACACCTCTGCCAAGTGTCGCAGTGTTCAGACGGGCATCCATGTCACATCTGCCAATCAGGCTTCCACATACCGGTGTCACATGCATCCATGTTGCATCACTGTTGCACCCTTGTCAAATACACACACATGCACATGTACACAGTGCCAATACATGCAGCCGAAAACAACATACATGCGTGACATCACGAACATGTCTACTTACATACACATTCATCCAAACATGTGTGCCCACACTACTGCATTTGGCATGCAAGCCTACACACACAAGCACCATACATGTCTCACACATTCCAGCCCTGGCATGTGTCAGCCCCACAGCCCTGTACACCCCCACCCAAACTCGACCCCATACAAACAGATGTGCAACCTGCACACTACTGAATAATCACCACACGCACTGCTCACAATAAGGATGCATGTACACTCACCGCTCGACTCCAGACGGGTCTGCCTCTCAAGGACCTGGACGTGGAGCGCTGGGGATATGCGTTCCAGGACCCTCATCTGTTCTTCCAACAAGTGGCCCCGGCGCCCCTTGGCATCCGCTGCCTTCAAGAGGCGCCGGGCCTTGTTCAGGGTCCTGGACCTGAAGTCCTCCCAGCGCTTCTTGACATGTTGTAAGTCGCGGACTGCCACCCCCTCCGCGTTGATGGCAGTCACGATGTCAGTCCAGATCTGAGTCCGTCCTTCCTTGTCGGCGCGGGAACTTCCGAAGAGGGCATCATACTGCCCCAGGACTTGCTCCACCAGGACACCAACTTCGGTGGCACTGAAGCTGGTGCCCCTCTGCCTCTCTGGCCGGGGGTTGTCAGTGGTCTCAGATGGTGTTTGCCCCGACATGACAACCCCAGAGGCAGGAGTGGGTGGGCAACTGGGTCCTGGGGCTGGGCTGTGAAGCGATGGAATCCCAGTCGGGAGTCTTCGGTTCCAGCAGGGGTGGTCACAGCAACAGCACCCCTGGCTGATGTGCAGGCAGCAAATGGCAGGGCATGTGGGCAGCAGGCAGTAGCAGATGGCAGGTGGGAGCGTGCTCGGGGCTCTGGAGGGCAGTAGTTCGGCCTTCTGGGCAGGAGCGTGGTCTTCCGTGTGCTTACGCGTGGCCAGCTTGATACGGAGTGATTTGGCACGTGAAAAATCTGCACGTCAGCGTGTGATTCGAGGAAAGGCCCTTAGCACGTAAGCGCGTCTGCACGCATACGCCTTTTCATTGGACAGAAGGCCCCTCAAGCGCAAGTGCCCCTGTGACGTGACGCGTACAGACGTGCATGGGCATTTCAGCACGCGTAAAAATGCACGTCCGCGTGTAATACGAGGAAAGGGCCCATGCGCGTAAGCGCGCGTGGAAAACTGCACGTCCGCGTGTAATACGAGGAAAGGCCCTTAGCGCGTATGCACGGCAGCACGCATATGCGATTTCATTGGACCAAAGGCCCTTCGCGTGTGAGCGCGTCTGTGACGTGACGCGCGTGGGTGTTTCCCTCATTGCACGTGATGACAGAACACACGTGGATTTCCACCAATCGCGTGTGAAAGTTCCCGGCACCCCGGAACACACGTATCCAGGCTAATTGCGTGTGGAACTTCCCGCGCACCCCGAAACACACGTAACCAGGCCAATCGCGTGTACGCTCACTCCCCTCCGATCACACGCGATGACACTCAGACCTACAGTCTTACCACGTATCCGAATATGGGAAACCCGCGCACGGCAAAAGACGTGCACAGGCGTCAACGCGTCCGCCCACACGAAGGCAGGCGGAGGCGTCCCCGCGCACAGCATAAAAGTGCGCGCAAACAACAAACGCGTATATACAGCTACGATGAATGCCCCATTTGTCGCTGCACTGATCGTGGGACACCGCAGGAGGAGGAGAATAGCCAGGGCACGCATTTTTGCACCACGGACAAGCCTTTTTGGGATGCCTGATGACCAGGTCTACGGCAGGTATAGGTTTCCACTCCATATCATCCTAGACCTGGTCAGGGAGTGGGAAGATGACCTCACATCCCCCACCCTTTGCTCCCAAGCATTGAGCCCCTTGGAGAAGCTGCTCAATGTCCTGCATTTTTTGGCCACTGGGTCATTTCAGCGGACCACTGCCATAGTGGGGGGGTCTCACGGGCCACGCAGTCACGCTGCCTACACCAGATACTGGCAATCATGACAGCGTGCCCCCCAGTCCGCAGGCACATATACATGCCCAGAACACCCGCAGAAAGGCAGGGCGTTGTCCTGGATTTTTTCAGGGTGGCACACTTCCCCAAAGTGCTCGGTGCCATAGATTGCACCCATGTGGCCCTACGTCCACCTAGGGCCATTGAGCACATCTACCGAAACCGCAAGCACTGGCATTCCATCAATGTACAGGTGGTATGTGATGTAAAGGGAATCATCACCTCTGTCTATGCAAACTACCCTGGCTCCACCCATGACAGTTTCATATACAGAATGTCCGCCCTGAGCCGGGCCCTGGAAGCTGGGCAGCATGGCGACACATGGCTCCTAGGTCAGTACAAATGCCCTTGCACATGCATGCATGTCACACACACACACACAAATATCCAAACCCTAATAATCTCAACTATTATCACCTCCCCAGGGGACAGTGCCTACCCTCTGAGCAACCACATGATGACGCCAATCCGGAACCCCACCACACCACCCCAGGTAAGATACAATGCCGCCCATATTGCAACCAGGGGCATAGTGGAGCGCACATTCGGAGTGCTCAAGTCACGTTTCCGCTCCCTTGACCGCTCTGGTGGGCAACTACTCTATGCACCACCAGTAGTGTGCAGGATCATTGTGGCAGCATGTGTCCTGCACAATGTTGCAACACGGAAGGGCTTCCCGGTGGACATGGTGGTGCCCCCACATCCCCAACCACAGGCACAGGCGCTGCCCATGGGAGGGGACAGGGCACGTGGTGAGGAAGCCCGCACCCAGCTTGTGGCCACATTTTTCACCTAAACTCCCACCCCTGCGGAGTGCACACAGGCCTGGCACATACCAGGTGACAATCAATGATGACAAAGAGACAGTCAACTGTCACAACCCTACCACCCTGAGATAGTTGCCATGGACGTGCCACATCATCTGCATCCCTAGCTACTTAAACACAAGCTATCCTGTGTGACCAAAAGGCACACATATGACATATGACATGATATGGGCCATACACAAGTATTCCAAGGCGCAATGAGGCAGGGAGGGGGGAACAAGGGAACACAGAGAACGGTACTACTAGGCCAGGTGTCATTGAGATTGTGCAAGTGCAGTGGTAGGGGGAAGGGAAAAGTGCAAGGGGAGGGTGGGGGGGAGTCCAGTACAGGGGAAGTAGCCCAAAAAAATAATACATAGGTCGCCTGGTGGCAACTGCAAAGGTAAGTGCAGACAAGTGCTGGGAAGGGAGGGCTGTAGGGATAGAGAGACAGTACTGCAGTGCAGGGGTTGCCAGGGAGGCAGTGCAAGTGGAGAGTGGCTGGGCCAGGGACCGAGGTCAGTGAGAGTGGCCCAGTTGCAGCTCCTGTGCAGTTCCAGTGAAGAATTCTGCAAGGGAGAGGCAGAGAGTAAGCAGAAGCAAAGAGGAAGGTCTTGAGGTGCTTCCAGAACTGGAGATGGTTCCCCTCAAGTTCAAGTCAGGCAGGAAGTCTGTTCCAGGGGGAGGGCCCTGCTGCGGAGAGAAATCTACCCCCAGCTAGTTGCTCTGAGAAGCGGATGACCCGGACATGCAAGGTGTGCATCACACACACCTGCAAAACAGGCTATGGCCATCACTGTCATGTCACTCAAACCCTCCCAAACATCAACATGACATGGCAAGCAATACCCATACACCAACGCAGTAACGATAAGGTACACATTGCCATGTCCTAAATGTACAGTGGCATCGGACAATGATGCCTGACCCGGAATCAGATGAAATGACAGACCAACAAAATCTCCCACCCAAAATAAGTCATTTCCAAATGCATTACAACAGTCGTAGACGTAACATCACACTGAATGCCTGTCTACATGCACATTATGCATTGCAAAATCAACACTGCAGCTCATGTGTGCAGTGTCCTACTCCTGCATCACACTGCTCAGCGCACAGCACAGTGAACAGCCATTGTGTGTGATGCACACCCTGAGCATCACATCTAAGTGACAGACCACATCAAACATCAAATTAGGCATGTACTGGATCCATAATCGGTCACAGAACATGTGCTGCCGGGACACAGTGGGCACCAGAAGGCAAACAGTGTACACGTGGATATGCAAGGGTGGGAGTACATGTAGTGCATCCGAGTGCAAGTGTGTGGTTCTGCAAGGACATGCACTCCACATATGCATGTGCACTCAAGTGACCATCAGTGTTCCCTACACATCACATGTGAACATCCACCATGTGTACACCCCAGCATGTCAAACCACAACTATCCCCTCGCACCTGAAAGGAAAACACAACACATGAACAGGCATTGATCAGCAGAACACAACATGTACATAGGATACCACCATTACTATGTCAGAGTTCCCATCACACTGCAGGGCAAGGCAACTATCATCAACAACCCCCCCCCCTCCCTCACAAATGACCATGACCCACTGAACAACTGCACCTGGGTCATGGAGCCTCCAAACCTCAATTCCACCTGGCCACAGGATCACCTTTACCCTTCGTCACCATCTTCCACCTTGTGTGTAAAAAGATGCCTGAACCCTCAGAATCCACACTCATTTCCAAAATCACAAAATTCAAGGCATAAAAACGAACCCGAACACCCTCCAGTAGATGACTTGACGTAGCAGTACCTCACAAAGGCCAAGTACTACCACAATGATGCAACAACCAAAGTAGCACAGCAAAACAATGTCACGACAGGATGTGAGACATGTGTGGTACATGACATAGGATGATGCACCATGAATGGATGTGTACTGTCACAGGTCCTCTGTACAGGCGCAGGAGTGTCACGAAACAACCACCCCCACCATGTCCCGGGTGCCTGCAAGGTCAAACTCACACAGGCCCCTGAGACCCTGGTGGGGAATGAGGTTCAGGGATATGCAGTCGGGACAGGTGTTGACACACTGGATGACTGGAATGAGTGGCAGGAGAGGGGAGGAGGAATGACACATGAAACTAGGGAATGCACGAAAATGTACAACCTGCATGAACACATACACATTCCAAACAAATTTGGACATCATTGTCATGGCCTTCTGTAGTCCAGGCTCAGGAGTGGTACGAACTAACCACCCCCTCTAGGGTTTCGGCGCCTGCAAGTTCGGGGCTTACACAGGCATCCGCAACCCCAGTGGGGAAAGAGGGTCAGGGAACGTTGCTTGGATAGGCACGGGAAGCAGGAACACCGGGTAGAGGGTACAGGTTTCAAAATTGCATAGGATCACGGGTGAATAGGGAGAAAAAACATACCAAATTGAACCACACATACATCCATGCATCAGTACACTCCCCAGCAAGCCTATGCAGAGCAGTTCGAAAGAAAAACAACAAGACACTTAGCTCTGGTTTTGAGTGCTGGCCTCCTGCCTGCGCACTCTCAGGTCCGGTTACAGGAGCACTGCAATGCTGCAAAGAGAGCCACAGTCAACAACCTGTACGTGCCAATTACACAAAAACACAACACCAAACATGCCCCATAGCAACAAACTACTCTACAAACAGACAATCTGTGCTCGATGCTTCGTACCCATATATAACATCACCCCTGTGACGGGTCATACACAGTCAATGCAGTAAGTCAGCCGCTGGTGGGTGCGTGGCAAATGGAACACCAATGTGTCACAATTCACACAACATGCAATGTTCCCTGGGTAAGCCGACAGACCCATATAGCAAGCCATGACTACAGAGCAAGTTGCGTACCACCATGACCAAAACAAAGTTGGCAGTGCATTTATCATGAAGTACGTGGAAAAGACATGCACTGCACTCGAGTATGTCCCTTGCTGTATGTCCCTGTGAGCTGCCCCTTTCCATGTCTCGGAAGGCTACATGGTTGATACAAGTGCCTCAATGGACCTTGGTGTACCGGAGGGTATGTGCCACTGCCCCTGCATGTGTCCCAGACAACCCTACTATCAACAGCCATCAGTCCACAAACACATCTGAGCTGCATTGTGTGCTTCAACACCAATATTCGTCTAAGCTCACCCTCAGTGCTGTGACTAAGTCTGCATGTGCAACTCGCCTGGTGCAAGCTTTGCTGTGTCGTGGCCCCCCTGTGATGCTCACCTTGCCTGGAGTTCCTTGGAACATGTCAGCAGTTCTAGGATGTGGGTCTGCAATCACTGTGCCTCTGCTTGTGCACACATGTGCATGTGGGCACCAACAAACGGGTCAGGAATTCCGTCGTCCAATGGGCCATGTCTGCTGGCAAAGGTGCTCTGGAGGCTCATCCCCCTGCAGAAAGGGCATGAAACACATGATTAATGCTTCAAAGTCATCTGTGTGTGTCTCATCAGGCATCTCATTACTTGACCATGTCAGAGACTCACATCACAAATCACACCATCAGTCCGTCTTTCACCTCCAAAGTGTGGAACACTATCTACAGCATGAATTGCAACAAGCACGTGTACAGGAAAGATATGAAACATACTACACAATGCATAGCAATCAATGTCCACATTAATCATGACACACCCCATCTAGCAAAAGCTGAACAGTGGACAATGACACCTAAATCATCCCCACTAGGGGTGTCAACACAAGTCACACAGCACCAGACATGCCACATATATGACAGTCCAAAGCCCTTGTGTAATATTCTGTAACACCGAACCATCCTTGCAAGCCCATGGATAAGGGAGGCAGGAGTGGCATATGTGAGTCAAGGACCCCAAGCAGCAAACACATACACAAGACAACCATGAAGGGCCCAGCTGGAACAGACAGTGGATGCCTTCAAAAGCCACAAAGCACCGCACCGTCACATGAAAGCACAATAGACTAGCAATTTTAAACTAACTCAACTATTAACTAATTACACTAACTATGGAAAACCTACATTACCTATTTAAACTAACTATCAAACAGAAACTTAACTAACTAAACTAAAAGAAAAATCAAAAATGGCCACATACGACCCGGGGGGAGGGGAGGCACCCAGGATGGGGGAGGTACAGGGTGCTGCTCAACATCCACATGCGATGATGCTGAGCCAAAAAAATAATCCTCCATGGGCTCAACGCCTGCACAGCACGACCTATGTGGGAGATAGATGGTCGTCCAAGTCTGGCTCATCCTGTAAAGGAGGACGTGGCACAGTAGCCTGGCCACGCCTAGCCGCAGCTTGCCCCTCGTCGGCAGCAAGTCTGCCGGATGGGTGAGCCTGGTTCTGTGTGGCGATGTTACATAGGTCTGCATGCAGAACCTCACGTGATACACGTGCTTCCTCTTGCAAGGTAGCACGTGTAACACGGAGTTCCTCCTGCAAGGCCTGGCTGGACAACCGCTGCACCTCCCGGCAAGCCTGTAGCTCAGCCGAGATGGTACGCTCAAGCTGTGCAAACCTCTCCTCTGCCTGCTGCCTCTGGGACATCATAAGGACACCCAGAGTGGATCTGAGGGAAGCATACTCCTCCCTCAGGGCATCCATGTGCGCCTCTGCGTGAGCAGCAATTGCTTGACGCAGAGACGACATTTCAGCCTGGCATGCCCTGTCTGAGGCCGCCATGCCCAGCCTGAGCGAGTGGGCCGTGGACCGTGCCGCCTGCTGCTGGAGAAGCACCTGCCTAGCAGGGGGGAGCACAGATCGGGCCACACGCTCCATGCTCTCAGCGATGTTCTCCATTGCTGCCCCCTGCTGTTCGGAATTGGCAGTCATGTCTTGCTCCCACTCAGTATACAGCGGTTGCGCGCGGCGACCGCGTTGCCGGGCTTGACCCCTGCGGGACCCAAGGACCGGGGGTCCTCGCTGTGTTGGCACCGCCTGCGGCTGCACGACTACATGCCCCCGTCGACGTGATGTCCCAGGCACATCAGTGACTGGTGTGGAGGGTGACCCTGCGTCCCGATCCACCACGGGCGGAGGAACCAGGACTGTCTGATCCCTCAGTGCAGGTGTCGTAGACAGAGGAGTGTCCACATCAGAATCACTCACCCCTGACACATGGACTTGATGCTCATCCAACTCAACATGGACGTCAGAGTCGTCATCAAGGCTGGACTCATAGGCAGCCAGAGACAAGATGGACTGCAGCACTTGGGAGTTTTCGTGGCCTACCACCCCACGACCCCCACTAGTGCCGGGTTGATGTGGTGTTACCAACCCTGTGTCTGGCATGACAACAACATCCTCCGCCTCCATTGCGTCATCACCTGAAAAATAGAGAGAAAAAGGTCACTACACATGACAGAAGCACACGACACACACACACCGACAGCAAAGGCATCCGGCAGACATGTGACACACAACATATGACCTGGCATGCATGCTGGGTCTACTTTGAATAGCTTCTGTGATCAGACCTGTTGAAAGGTGGCAGTTCCCATGGAAGTGGGTCTATGCAGTGCAGAAAATGTGTACGCCACTCACTACCTACATGTACAAGCACTCCATGGTGTGTGCCAGGAAATGTGAAGGCAGTGCAATGTCAAATTCAGACATCACGTGCATTGTGCATTCAATGTGTACCATGTCTAGAAGCCAAGCACCCCTCCACCCCAGTACCAAAGCAGGGATGCCTAGCATGGTATCAAAAGGCTGACCATACACCTGTGTATTGACAGGCAGTGTTGACTGGCATCAACAGCTTAATGTGATACAAATTACAACACTGCAAATGATGCTGGGACAGTGGGCAGGACACATGATGAAAACTCTGGAGGACGCCCACGTGTGAAGAAGACACAAGAGTTGGACAGAGTCATTGGCCATTGAACAGGCTGAGGCCTGTGAGCCACACAGATTGTCAGGGCCTAAACATGTGTGCAACGCAGGACTGAGCCACAGTTGACATGGGGAGGCCGATGAGATGGCAGGCAATGTATGTGACCAAGGACTCATATTACAGTGATCATCCAGTCAAGGACACATAGGGGCATGCGTGCAATGCACATGGAGCAAGAATGGGCACTCATGTCCCTGCGGGACATCTGACCCATGCACAGTACAAGTGAGATACCCTGCATCGAGTACTAAGGCTGTACCACACGGCATATGTCTGGCAGTTTCTACGCTGGAAGTTAGCATCTACACAGGACACATGAACAAGAAACTACACATTGGCAAGATTGAAGCAGACCAGTGCAAAGGTGGAACTGGAGTGCAGAGTGGCGGAGGAGGGGCAAGGAGCATGCCCACATGGAGTCCCGCATGCAGGCAGAGGAGACATGCATGACGGTAGCATTGCATTACTTACACATCACAACCATGTACACGTCACATGTAGCAGCAATCATGCACAACACATCCCACAAGTGAAACACACACATCCTCAACAAACACGCATCAACACTCACTGGACTGGGCATCAAAGTCCAGCATCTCTCCCACTCCTTCAACCAATTCAGGTGGTATGAACTCCGCAACGAGAGCCTCATGTGGAGTGAGTTCTTCCTCCTCTGGTGCAGGCCCACCGCCAGTCACCAGAGTCAAGTTGTAATTTGAGGCACGCTTGGCCTTAGTGCTGCGCTTGATGTCATTCCAACGCTTTTTGCACTCCTGCGCCGTGCCCACCTCATGGCCAAATGAACTGACATGTTCCGCAACATGCTTCCAGTGGGTGTCACGTTGGGCAGCCGTAGTCTGACTATTGGCACCCACTAGCATGTCATGGCTGTGGCCCCGCACGTAGTCCACGAGGAAGACCAGTTCCTGCTTACGGAAAGGCTTCTTCCTCGACGTGCAGGAGGTCGTGGCTGTGTGGGGGGTCCCAGCCTGTGCTGCAGGTGCAACTTTCCTAATCTTGGACTGTGGCGCAGACCCTGGCTGGCTAATGCCGCCCTGACCAGTATGGCCAGTGGGTTCGGTGGATTGAGCCAAGGGAGTGGCAGGTGGAGGGATGACCAAAGGCCTGACTTGTGTCAGTGGCAGCTGGGTGCCCACTAATGGACCCTGCGCAGCAACATCAGCTGTGGCAGGGTCATTGACCGCAACGGTCCTGGTTGGCAGACTCACAACCGGGGGGCTGTTGGGTGCATCTGCCCCTGCACTTGCCAACACCCGGCTGTTCGGGGCTGCAGATGACATGACTGCCCCAGGGACACGTGTCTTGTCTGAGCAGCCTGGCGTGCCCCTATGGTTTCCCCCCTGGCCTGTTGGAGATCTACCAAGGGCTCTTCAAGTGCCAACGCAGCCTGCGCTGGCAGACCCTGAGCCTGGGTGGCGGTGTCCACAGCTGCACCTGCAGCTACCACTACCCTTGGGCCCGTGGCAGTCGATGGAACGGACTGCCGGGTCATACGGGTGCCAGTGCCAGATGCAGGAGCTGCATCCCCCGGAACCACAGGGGGTGGTGGCATGGCTGCACCGACACATGGCACAACATTGTGCTCAAGTGGCGCACCCCTGCCTCTTCCCCCTCTGTGGCTGCCCTGGACACCCTGGAGTCCCCCTACTCCCTGGTCACCACGGCCACGTCCACGACCACGCCCGCCACGAGGAGTACGCCCAGCTGAGGCACCCCTCACCTTTGGTGGCCTCCCAACCATGGCACAGATGTAGTAGTGCTGGCACAGATGGAGTGGTGCCAATGGGAGGTGTACACCACAATTGACCTGGGCAATTGGGGTGAAGGGGGTGGGAAGCAAGATGTTAACAGTCCCCCTGCACCTGCAATGCTGTATGTGACCCCGGTGATGTGGTGACGGGTCACGCAACGCTCAGGCACCCCAAAACTGCAGTAAAACCGTGCACGCAACCCTGCAGCCTACGTGCGTGGATTCAACCTCCGGCAGTATGCGGTGGTACCCAGTAACACGAATAACGCGTACGCGTGGGACACGCAGGTTACTATGACATCGAAAATGGGTGCGATACACAGTGGCACCCACAGTGGGAAAAAGAGCGTGTGCGACTCACCGTCTGACTAGCGCGATGCAGAAAAACACGCGTAGCCAATACCCCCGCCAAAAGAAGAGATACGTCCTTGATAGCTGTGAAGTTGTGATGGTGCGCGAAACAACAGGAAGCAGCAACACACGTCGGTCTCCACGAAAGGCACGTACAGCGAACTGCTGGGCCCGCTCACCTTTAACCCGTGCTGATGGAAACGCACGCGCGCATCACGTCACTTACGCGCATGGGCCCTTTCCTCGTATTACACGCGGACGTGCAGTTTTTCATGCGCGCTTACGCGCATGGGCCCTTTCCTCGTATTGCACGCAGACGTGCAGTTTATCACGCGCGCTTACGCGCATGGGCCCTTTCCTCGCATTGCACGCGGACGTGCAGTTTATCACGCGCGCTTACGCGCATGGGCCCTTTCCTCGCATTGCACGCGGACGTTCAGTTTTACACGCGCGGTGAAATGCCCATGCACGTCTGTACGCGTCACGTCACAGGGGCGCTTGCGCTTGAGGGGCCTTCTGTCCAATGAAAATGCGTATGCGTGCAGACGCGCTTACGCGCTAAGGGCCTTTCCTCGAATTACACGCTGACGTGCAGATTTTTCACATGCCAAATCACTCCGTATCAAGCTGGCCACGCGTAAGCACACGGAAGACCACGCTCCTGCCCAGAAGGCCGAACTACTGCCCCCCAGAGCCCCGAGCACGCTCCCACCTGCCATCTGCTGCTGCCTGACTGCCTGCTGCCCACGTGCCCTGCCATTTGCTGCCTGCACATCAGCCAGGGGTGCTGTTGCTATGACCACCCCTGCTGGAACCGAAGACTCCCGACTGGGATTCCATCGCTCCACAGCCCAGCCGCAGGACCCAGTTGCTCACCCACTCCTGCCTCTGGGGTTGTCATGTCGGGGCAAACACCATCTGAGACCACTGACAACCCCCGGCCAGAGAGGCAGAGGGGCACCAGCTTCAGTGCCACTGAAGTTGGTGTCCTGGTGGAGCAAGTCCTGGGGCAGTATGATGCCCTCTTCAGAAGTTCCCGCGCCGACAAGGAAGGACGGACTCAGATCTGGACTGACATCGTGACTGCCATCAACGCGGAGGGGGTGCCAGTCCGCGACTTACAACATGTCAAGAAGCGCTGGGAGGACTTCAGGTCCAGGACCCTGAACAAGGCCCGGCGCCTCTTGAAGGCAGCGGATGCCAAGGGGCGCCGGGGCCACTTGTCGGAAGAACAGATGAGGGTCCTGGAACGCATATCCCCAGCGCTCCACGTCCAGGTCCTTGAGAGGCAGACCCGTCTGGAGTCGAGCGGTGAGTGTACATGCATCCTGATTGTGAGCAGTGCGTGTGGTGATTATTCAGTAGTGTGCAGGTTGCACATCTGTTTGTATGGGGTCGAGTATGGGTGGGGGTGTACAGGGCCGTGGGGCTGACACATGCGAGGGCTGGAATGTGTGAGACATGGATGGTGCTTGTGTGTGTAGGCTTGCATGCCAAATGCAGTTGTGTGGGCACACATGTTTGGATGAATGTGTATGTAAGTAGACATGTCTGTGATGTCACGCATGTATGTTGTTTTCGGCTGCATGTATCGGCACTGTGTACATGTGCATGTGTGTGTATTTGACAAGGGTGCAACAGTGATGCAACATGGATGCATGGACAGCGGTATGTGGAAGCCTGATTGGCAGATGTGACATGGATGCCCGTCTGAACACTGCGACACTTGGCAGAGGTGTACACATGCATGCAAGTGTGGTGGTGTGTGTACATGTGTGGTGCACTTCCTGTGTTGCATGTGATGTCTGGCTCACCTTTTGCTGCTCATGCTGTTGTATGTGTATGGATGGTGGTGGCAGTTGCGATATGGCTGTGGTATGGCTCATGTGTGCGAGTTGTAATGACATGTGTGTTGGTGATTGTGATGACATGTCTGAGGTTTGCCAATGCCACTCATGTACAACTGTCATGTGTGTATGTGTCCATTGTACAGTGCCCTGATGCCTGTGTTTTGTTTCTCCCTGTCTGCAGCGTCAACTGATGAAGGGGGCGGAGAAGGTGCTGTGGAGCACAGCGGCGGGGATCCCACCGCCAGCCGGAGACGCAAGGCCCATCTCCCCTCCCATGTTGTGATCTCGTCGGGGAGTGAGGAGTCCGGTGCCACGTCCCAGGCCGCAGCTGCCGGGGGGAGGTCCAAGAGGCGGAGGTTGGAGTTGGACTCCTCGGCAGCAGAAGGGGCAGCTGGGACCCCACAGGGCCCAACAGGGGAAGATGGCACGGAGTCATCCAGGTTGGTGGGGGGTTTGGTGGAGGAGGAGGCCGTGAAAGCACCAGAGATGGGGTCTGGAGGTGGGGATCCCACTGGTGCTAGTGGTGCAGTGCAAGACCAGGGACAGGAGGCAGCACAGGCCGCCGCGGATGTGCCTGTGTGCAATCCTGTCCCTGATCATGTCCCTGCATCATCTTGCACCAGCAGGGATGCCTACGTCCAGACCCGTTTTCAGGCAGGGGATGAGCTCACGTCAACTGGCCTTCCTCTGCCTGCGGACGTGGCTATCCAGGTTCGGGTTGAGCCTGTCCTGGCTGGTGTGGCGTTGCGTCAACGGGCCATGCGAGGTGACCTGCAGTCTTTTCATGAAGAGACTGCACGTCATCTCGAATGGCTCGTTGACCACGTCAGCCTGCTGGGACAGGTCACCCAGGCCGGATTCCTCCGTCTGATGGGGCTTGCTACGACCCCCTCCTCAACTGGACCCCCTACGCGCCAATCGCCCTCCGTGCCATCTTCCCACCCATCAGTCACCTGGGTGCCCTGTGGAGCTGCCTCTGACGGTGCGGCCAGGCTGGTGGAGGAGGCATCCCTGCCACAGTCGGGAATCGGACGTCCAGCAGGGGTGGCCACATCTACGACTGCACCCCAGCCGGCGGAGGATGTGCAGGCAGCAGGAGGCAGTGCACGGGCAGAGGCACAGCAGCAGCAGCAACGTGGTGGGAGCCATGAAGGCTCGGGGCCTTCAACATCGGAGGGGCAGGCATCGGCCGGAGGGCAGGAGGACCCAGGACAGAGAGTGTCTTCCGTGTGGCAGCGGTTGGGCCACGCCATAGATGCGGAGCGGCAGCGGGCGGAAGAGGCACGGCTCACAATGGTCAGGGCGGAGAACTCCATGCGGAGGGCCCTGAGGCGGGCCGGGTGCCTCGATGCAATCCGCAGGGGTTTGGAGGTGGAGACGTCGACGGCCCTGCGGACCCTCGGGGACATGGAGGAGGGCCGCCTCCGGGACATTGAGGAGGAGTTTGATGATGCCCTGGCCCGGGACATCCACAAGTGAGCCGTGAAACTAGCCCGCTGCCCTTATACATAGTTATGTAGGTAGTGTTAGGTTTCATTTTTGTTTTGATTTTATTTGGACCTTTAGGACATTGGCCACATTTTTGTATATAGTTTATTTTATTAGTTAGTGTAGTTAGATAGGTTTCCTTTCTTTTGTTGGGATAATGGACCCTGGCTTGTTCCCATGTACATAGTTCACTGTTGGATTGTATTTTTTTTCACTTTTTAACCATGGAGCAATGGCTTTATTTTTTATTTCCCATTGGATTTTGTTTTGTGGACATTGACTTTGGACAACATTACTTTGGAATTTTATTTTTGGTTTTGCTTTTTTTCACGGACATGCTTCTTTTAATTTTTGTACATTCACATTTCTGTTTCTTCATTTTTTATTCTATTTATGTTTCCTTTAATACATATTTTTTTGGTGAACTTCAATGTGTGGTATCTCATTGGTTTCATGCATTTCATGATATGTGTTTTGAGATTCACTGACACCCACTGGGTGTATGTGAGGGAGATGTGTTTGTTTCGGAACTTGCAATTGGTGTTCTGTGATGTAATTGCAAATTATGAGTGGGTGGGTGTAATACTCGGTGGGTGTTTTGCATTTGGAGGCTGACCATAGGGACCAGGGATCTAGATTGTGATGACATGTTGGCTGGGGAACATGAGTTGCACATGGGTGGGGGCCTGCTGGCATGTGCCCCACAGTGCTGGGGGGTGGGGGTGGCGGGGAACATGAGTTGGACATGGGTGGGGGCCTGCTGGCAGGTGCCCCACAGTGCTGGGGGGTGGGGGTGGTGGGGAACATGGGTGGGGGCCTGCTGGAGGCTGCCCCTGGTGACTGGGGGGGTGGGGGTGCTGGGAGACATGGGTGGGGGCCTGGTGGTGGGTGCCCCTGGTGGCTGGGGGGTGGGGGTGGTGGGAGACATGGGTGGGGGTCTGGTGGTGGGTGCCCCTGCCCTGCTGGGGGGTGGGGGTGCTGGGTAACATGAGTTGGGCATGGGTGGGGGCCTGCTGGCAGGTGCCCCACAGTGCTGGGGGGTGGGGGTGGTGGGAGACATGACGGGGGCCTGGTGGAGGCTGCCCCTGCACTGCTGGGGGGTGGGGGTGGTGGGAGACATGGGTGGGGGCCTGGTGGAGGCTGCCCCTGGTGACTGGGGGGTGGGGGTGGTGGGAGACATGGGTGGGGGCCTGGTGGAGGCTGCCCCTGGTGGCTGGGTGGTGGGGGTGCTGGGAGACATGGGTGGGGGCCTGGTGGAGGCTGCCCCTGGTGACTGGGGGTTTGGGGGTGCTGGGAGACATGGGTGGGGGCCTGGTGGTGGGTGCCCCTGGTGGCTGGGGGGTGGGGGAGACATGAGTTGGACATGGGTGGGGGCCTGCTGGCAGGTGCCCCACAGTGCTGGGGGTGGGGGTGGTGGGGAACATGAGTTGGACATGGGTGGGGGCCTGCTGGCAGGTGCCCCACAGTGCTGGGGGGCGGGGGTGGTGGGGAACATGGGTGCGGGCCTGGTGGAGGCTGCCCCTGGTGACTGGGGGGGTGGGGGTGCTGGGAGACATGGGTGGGGGCCTGGTGGTGGGTGCCCCTGGTGGCTGGGGGGTGGGGGTGGTGGGAGACATGGGTGGGGGCCTGGTGGTGGGTGCCCCTGCACTGCTGGGGGGTGGGGGTGCTGGGGAACATGAGTTGGACATGGGTGGGGGCCTGCTGGCAGGTGCCCCACAGTGCTGGGGGGTGGGGGTGGTGGGGAACATGAGTTGGACATGGGTGGGGGCCTGCTGGCAGGTGCCCCACAGTGCTGGGGGGTGGGGGTGGTGGGGAACATGGGTGGGGGCCTGGTGGAGGCTGCCCCTGGTGACTGGGGGGGTGGGGGTGCTGGGAGACATGGGTGGGGGCCTGGTGGTGGGTGCCCCTGGTGGCTGGGGGGTGGGGTGGTGGGAGACAGGGTGGGGGCCTGGTGGTGGGTGCCCCTGCACTGCTGGGGGGTGGGGGTGCTGGGGAACATGAGTTGGACATGGGTGGGGGCCTGCTGGCAAGTGCCCCACAGTGCTGGGGGGTGGGGGTGGTGGGGAACATGAGTTGGACATGGGTGGGGGCCTGCTGGCAGGTGCCCCACAGTGCTGGGGGGTGGGGGTGGTGGGGAACATGGGTGGGGGCCTGGTGGAGGCTGCCCCTGGTGACTGGGGGGGGTGGGGGTGCTGGGAGACATGGGTGGAGGCCTGGTGGTGGGTGCCCCTGGTGGCTGGGGCGTGGGGGTGGTGGGAGACATGGGTGGGGGCCTGGTGGTGGGTGCCCCTGTGGGGGTGGTGGGGAACATGAGTTGGACATGGGTGGGGGCCTGCTGGCAGGTGCCCCACAGTGCTGGGGGTGGTGGGGAACATGAGTTGGACATGGGTGGGGGCCTGCTGACAGGTGCCCCACAGTGCTAGGGGGTGGGGGTGGTGGGGAAAATGAGTTGGACATGGGTGGGGGCCTGCTGGCAGGTGCCCCACAGTGCTGGGGGGTGGGGGTGGTGGGGAACATGAGTTGGACATGGGTGTGGGCCTGCTGGCAGGTGCCCCACAGTGCTAGGGGGTGGGGGTGGTGGGGAACATGAGTTGGACCTGGGTGGGGGCCTGCTGGCAGGTGCCCCACAGTGCTGGGGGGTGGGGGTGGTGGGGAACATGAGTTGGACATGGGTGGGGGCCTGCTGGCAGGTGCCCCACAGTGCTGGGGGGTGGGGGTGGTGGGGAACAATGGTGGGGGCCTGCTGGAGGCTGCCCCTGGTGACTGGGGGGGGTGGGGGTGCTGGGAGACATGGGTGGGGGCCTGGTGGTGGGTGCCCCTGGTGGCTGGGGTGTGGGGGTGGTGGGAGACAGGGGTGGGGGCCTGGTGGTGGGTGCCCCTGCACTGCTGGGGGGTGGGGGTGGTGGGGAACATGAGTTGGACATGGGTGTGGGCCTGCTGGCAGGTGCCCCACAGTGCTAGGGGGTGGGGGTGGTGGGGAACATGAGTTGGACCTGGGTGGGGGCCTGCTGGCAGGTGCCCCACAGTGCTGGGGGGTGGGGGTGGTGGGGAACATGAGTTGGACATGGGTGGGGGCCTGCTGGCAGGTGCCCCACAGTGCTGGGGGGTGGGGGTGGTGGGGAACAATGGTGGGGGCCTGCTGGAGGCTGCCCCTGGTGACTGGGGGGGGTGGGGGTGCTGGGAGACATGGGTGGGGGCCTGGTGGTGGGTGCCCCTGGTGGCTGGGGTGTGGGGGTGGTGGGAGACAGGGGTGGGGGCCTGGTGGTGGGTGCCCCTGCACTGCTGGGGGGTGGGGGTGGTGGGGAACATGAGTTGGACATGGGTGGGGGCCTGCTGGCAGGTGCCCCACAGCGCTGGGGGGTGGGGGTGGTGGGGAACATGAGTTGGACATGGGTGGGGGCCTGCTGGCAGGTGCCCCACAGTGCTGGAGGGTGGGGGTGGTGGGGACCATGAGTTGGACATGGGTGGGGGCCTGCTGGCAGGTGCCCCACAGTGCTGGGGGGTGGGGGTGGTGGGGAACATGGGTGGGGGCCTGGTGGAGGCTGCCCCTGGTGACTGGGGGGGTGGGGGTGGTGGGAGACATGGGTGGGGGCCTGGTGGTGGGTGCCCCTGCACTGCTGGGGGGTGGGGGTGCTGGGGAACATGAGTTGGGCATGGCTGGGGGCCTGCTGGCAGGTGCCCCACAGTGCTGGGGGGTGGGGGTGGTGGGGAACATGAGTTGGACATGGGCGGGGGCCTGCTGGCAGGTGCCCCACAGTGCTGGGGGGTGGGGGTGGTGGGGAACATGGGTGGGGGCCTGGTGGAGGCTGCCCCTGGTGACTGGGGGGGTGGGGGTGCTGGGAGACATGGGTGGAGGCCTGGTGGTGGGTGCCCCTGGTGGCTGGGGGGTGGGGGTGGTGGGAGACATGGGTGGGGGCCTGGTGGTGGGTGCCCCTGCACTGCTATGGGGTGGGGTGCTGGGGAACATGAGTTGGACATGGGTGGGGGCCTGCTGGCAGGTGCCCCACAGTGCTGCGGGGTGGGGGTGGTGGGGAACATGAGTTGGACATGGGTGGGGGCCTGCTGGCAGGTGCCCCACAGTGCTGGGGGGTGGGGGTGTTGGGGAACATGGGTGGGGGCCTGCTGGAGGCTGCCCCTGGTGACTGGGGGGGTTGGGTTGCTGGGAGACATGGGTGGGGGCCTGGTGGTGGGTGCCCCTGGTGGCTGGGGGGTGGGGGTGGTGGGAGACATGGGTGGGGGCCTGGTGGTGGGTACCCCTGCACTGCTGGGGGGTGGGGGTGCTGGGGAACATGAGTTGGACATGGGTGGGGGCCTGCTGGCAGGTGCCCCACAGTGCTGGGGGGTGTGGGTGGTGGGGAACATGAGTTGGACATGGGTGGGGGCCTGCTGGCAGGTGCCCCACAGTGCTGGGGGTGGGGGTGGTGGGGAACATGGGTGGGGGCCTGGTGGAGGCTGCCCCTGGTGACTGGGGGTGCTGGGAGACATGGTTGGGGGCCTGGTGGTGGGTGCCCCTGGTGGCCGAGGGGTGGGGGTGGTGGGAGACATGGGTGGGGGCCTGGTGGTGGGTGCCCCTGCACTGCTGGGGGGTGGGGGTTCTGGGGAACATGAGTTGGACATGGGTGGGGGCCTGCTGGCAGGTGCCCCACAGTGCTGGGGGGTGGGGGTGGTGGGGAACATGAATTGGACATGGGTGGGGGCCTGCTGGCAGGTGCCCCACAGTGCTGGGGGGTGGGGGTGGTGGGGAACATGAGTTGGACATGGGTGTGGGCCTGCTGGCAGGTGCCCCACAGTGCTGGGGGGTGGGGGTGGTGGGGAACATGAGTTGGACATGGGTGGGGGCCTGCTGGCAGGTGCCCCACAGTGCTGGGGGGTGGGGGGGTGGGGAACATGAGTTGGTCATGGGTGGGGGCCTGCTGGCAGGTGCCCCACAGTGCTGGGGGGTGGGGGTGGTGGGGAACATGAGTTGGACATGGGTGTGGGCCTGCTGGCAGGTGCCCCACAGTGCTGGGGGGTGGGGGTGGTGGGGAACATGAGTTGGACATGGGTGTGGGCCTGCTGGCAGGTGCCCCACAGTGCTGGGGGGTGGGGGTGGCGGGGAACATGAGTTGGACATGGGTGGGGGCCTGGTGGAGGGTGCCCCTGGTGACTGGGGGTGCAGGGGGACATGCGTTGGTGGGCAGTAGTGCAAGTTGACATGTGGGTTGGCTGGGGGTCATGGCCATGGTGGATGGTGTGCCTGCAGGAGATGTGCAGGGTAGGCCCCTGTGGTGTGAGCCACCTGCAGGGGCCGTGGAGGGTGTAGAGGGAACACCTGGGAGGACCCACACGTGCAATTCACGTGTGGTGCTCCCCGCGCACCCCTGTAATACACGTACCTGATGGAATCGCGTGTGGAACTTCCCGCGCACCCCTGAAATGCGTGTACCCTGCTCGCACGGGCCCAATCGCGTGTGGAACTTCCCGCGCACCCCTGGAATACAAGTACCCTGCTGATGTCGCGTGTGAAACTTCCCCCGCACCACGAAATACACGTACCCTGATGAGATCGCGTGTGGAACTTCCCGCGCACCCCTGAAATACACGTGCCCTGCTGATGTCGCATGTGAAACTTGCCCCGCACCCCAAAATACACGTACCATGATGAAATCGCATGTGGAATTTCCTGCGCACCCCTGAGATACGCGTACCCCCAATCGCGTGTGGAAATTCACGCGCACCCCTGAAATACACGTGCCCTGCTGATGTTGCGTGTGAAACTTCCCCCGCACCCCTGCAATACACGTACCCTGCTGAAATCGCGTGTGGCACTTCCCGCGCACCCCTGAGATACGCGTGCCCTGCTCGCACGGGCCCAATCGCGTGTGGAAATTCAAGCGCACCCCTGAAATACACATACCCTGCTGAAATCGCGTGTGGCACTTCCCACGCACCCCTGAGATACACGTACCCTGCGGAAATCGCGTGTGGTACTTCCCGCGCACCCCTGAAATATGCGTACCCTGCTCGCACGGGGCCAGTCGCGTGAGGTACTTCCCGCGCACCCCAGTGATACACGTAGCCCGCTTGCCGTGCTGGTACAGGGTTAGCGCAGCCCTTTGTGCTGGATTGGGTATATTGATGGCTTTTCCCTGCGCGAGAGGCGTTCTTGGGGGCGTAACTGGCGCTGCTGCAGGGTCGCTGCGCCAATGTGCGCCACGGCTGGTTTTGGTGGCTGGAATCCATGAATACGCTGTGCGCGGAAATGTATTTTAGCGCACGCGGCTGGCGCAGGGATTCGCATGCGCACACTTTTTAGTGGCATATTTTCCCGTGAAAATAAAGATCCATTTTTCCATCTCTTCAAATGACATGGAGTTAAACAGATTAGAGTAATTTATATCCCAATCTTTAATGTCCTGGCCTGTTCTTAAGATGTTTTTTTCGGACCACACAAGGCGCGTGGCTGAATGGTTAATTAGGATATTACCTGTCTGGATGATCTGCAGGAGATAAATAATACTTTCACTAGTCATACTCAGCACTTCATGATCACTCCAGTCATTACCTAAAACTTTCATACCTTTAACCATGGATGCCACCTCTCCACTTGTAAAGATATAATCAAGTGAGCAGCATGCCCCTCCCGCCCTCCAGGTATATTTCCCCAGGCGGTCACTAGATGTGCGCCCGTTGATGATTTCAAGGTCCCAATCCTTTAGAAAGCTCAACCATTGCTCGCCCTCTCTATCATTATAGTTTTGTTCCATAAGGGAGAGTGGATGTAATGACTTATTATCGGCAGTTCCACTTCCCCCTTTAATTTGACAATTAAAGTCTCCAGCAAGTATTACACAATTGCTTTTAGCTTCACTCCTCCAGATACTCAACAAGTCATGCAATGCATCTTGAATTCGTTCTCTGCCTGTCGCCCCATGAGGATTATATAGATTGACCAGTAGCATTTTTACCCAGTTATCGTTTACTGATATAGTCATCTCCACAGCATTGATTCTTCATGTTCTGTTGTAATCTCTCTAGATCCTATTGACTTTTCCACCCCAATTATTAATTCCCTGTAAGGTCTTCCAAACTGTCCCTTTTTAGCAGGAGTATGATACAGCATATAGACGTCTATTACAACTGGGGAAAGTAGGCAAGTTTCTTGTAACATAAAGAACGAGTGTTTCATAATGAGTGGTAGTGAGCCATTCTTTACAATTAAATGCTTGAAACCCTGTGTGTTCCAAACCAGCAGAGAGCTGGCTCAGGGCTTATTCATTACCAATGGTAGAGCTTCTGCTAGCTACTTAAGGGTATTCTGTATGTCGCTCATCTGTACGTGTTTCCCTGTTGTCAATGATGGGTTGCAGTTTTTATTATCGTTCAGGGCTTTAGGCTTCACCGTTATCATCGGATCGTCGTCCTCTGGGTTGACATCCACCCCTAGACCCACCTGGGCCAGAATGCTCTTATGCTTCCGAATGAGTTGCACTGAAGCCAACACCTTACAGTGTAGTGCCGTCACGTTAGGATTGGAAGTTTGGAGGGGTTCTATGAATGTAAAATCCTCAGAAAGAATTACTCTTAGTTGTGGTTTAAGGTGCAGTCAGGTAAGCAAGGCCCTCCTCGCTAGCCACTTGCCTCTTGTTTTCTGATTGAGGTTCTTGACTATACAAATCTTATTTTCCTCCCTGGTTTTGTCCCTGGGCTCATCGTGACTTTCAATTTCAAAGTCGGTACTTTCTTGTCTACTCCTTTGCGGAGTGGAATATATGCTGTTCTTAGTGATAGAGTCTTGGTAGAGGACAGAGTCTTGACTATCACTACTGACTAGCGATATTTCATTAGATTTTTCTGGTAAAATCCAGCTTGTTAGTGTCCCGGTGCCCTTTATTTGCCGTTTCTTAGACTTGAGAGACCTTTTCCTTGCCTTTCTGGATTTTTGCTGTACGTTGGCCGTATCGGGAAGCAGTGAAGCAACTTCAACTGGCACGTTCTTCAGTGCGGCTCATTTAACCATCCTTCGCTGTTTCTTAGTAAGATATGTCCTTTGTTCTTCATTAGGCACCACAGGAACCTTTATGTTCAATGGAGCCTCAGAGATTACCTGTTCATTATCTCGAGGTTTGGTGTTGAGATTCTCCATCTCATACACCATCCCTGGGTCAGGTATGTTAACCTGGAGTACTGTGTTCACATGAATTCTCCCACAGAGTTTAAGGAGAATTTTTTGTGCAAACTGTAAAGAAGACATGGATGCCTGAAGGTCAGCTATTGCTGTAGCATTTGACTGAGATAGTTCATTAGTTGTATATTCTGCCAATTGGCCCACATCCTCTGAATCAATTTGCAGATTGGGAGATTCAGATAGGCGCCCAGTAGCAAATGGGATAGGTGGGCTATTAGCCGGCTGGAGCACCTGCGCTTCTACAGTAATAGCTACCGCTTTCTGGGGAGTCCCCATAGTATTATTATATATCATTGCATTGCTCGGAGGGGGTGCCATTGATCTCTGTATTGATAGACAGAGGTCAAGTAAGGAATTATTGTCAATGTCTTCATAATTTGTCGTGTCCATAGGTTGACTCCCGTTATGTGCTGATGGTATTACTTCTTCTGGGGTCTTATTGTTATTTGGTGGCAATGTTTTTTGGAATAATGCTGGAATTGTGCCCCTGTCATTAGGGATCGTCGTCGGAGTGTCCACCTCCTTTGCATTTTTAGTTTTCATTCTCACCTTTCTGGAATTGCCCCTTCTCAGATTATAGTTCGTTTTCACGCCACGTGCTTTTGGGGGCATGGCAGCTCCTGAATAATTGCTCCTAAATCAGATCCAAAGGTATATTATGTGTAGCAGTCACCAATTTTAATAAGCACTGATCCTCCGTCGCCATGCCCACATTTACCAGTAAGCGGATGAGTGCAAGTATTTATCCTTTGTACGCAGCGTGGGGTATCAGAAGAGAGATAAGGCTTCCAATGTGCTGCACTCACTTAAACACACACCCCCAACCGCGCTGTGTATACAATAGCAGTGACAGGATCAAACTGGAAGCAATCCCCTGGAGTCTCCCGCACGCTTCGGCACACAAACAGGGGGAGAAGGAAGCAAGTTTACTGTGATGATGTAGCGAGTGGCGTTATCTCCACAGTCCCTCGGGCTCACCGCATGTAGTGGCCAAGGAGGGAGTCCTCCCAACTCCTTCCCACAAGTGACCACAAAGGACCACTTGTACCACCACTAGACCCCGCGTGTGCTCTGTGCTCGAATGGGGCTTAAATAATATTGATTGCAGTCCACTTGCAGTAGCTCCTCCTTGTAGAAAGAAATAGAAAGCAGACTCCAAAATGCACAGGATTTCACAGAATTCCAACAGAGTCCGACCACAAACGACCACTTGCACCACCACTTGACCCCACACGCGCTCCAAGTTCGAATGGGGCTTAAATAATATTGATTGCAGTCCACTCGCAGTAGCTCCTCCTTGCAGATAGAAATAGAAAGCAGACTCCAAAATGCACCGGATTTCACAGAATTCCAACAGAGTCTGACCACAAAGGACCACTTGCACCACCACTTGACAGTTAACATAACAGTTATTTGACTCAGGGTTAGTCCAGAATTCCAACAAGGTACGACCACAAAGGACCACTTGACCACCACTTGACAGTTAACTTAACAGTTATTAGACTCAGGGTTAGTCCAAGGCCTTTTTTTCCTGATGTAATTGAATGTTTTTTGGTCGTCCTGTCATACATAAGTTTTCGAGTACTCATGTGTATATGTGTGCACCCTGATGCCTGCGGGCTCCGGTGCGATACAAGCAAATAAATAGATAAACAAATAAATAAACAATTGTATCCAGAATTAGAGTCGGATTACATCCATGTACGGTAATACATGTCCTTTGTTGGTAATCATGAACTATAACATTGAATCACAAAAAGCAGTACTTCATTCATCCCTTCCGGTATGGCAGAAAATACCTCCTCATTTTTCACTCCTTTTTTCCAAAACGATATATGGACGCTAAGGTAGGGGATGTTTACTGAACCTTTTCCCACAGCATCCTGGAAAACAGAAGCTTTCTGAAGTCTGTTTATGAGATTTATCTTCATGTGAGCATGTAGGCATCCCAGCGGGAAAGAGAAGAGTCTCAAGAGGACCACAGAGGGGAAATCCTGCACAAGCGTGAGAGCCATGCCGATGAGCAGAGTGCACTGAGAGGCAAGAAGGAGATTCACGAATGATGACCCTGTGAGAGAGAGCACAGGTAACAGCCTATGCCGTTGCTGGTAAATCCAGGAGTACATTCTTAATTGGATGTCTGACAGCGAAGTATTAAGCAGTTATAGTGAGATAGACCCAACAAATGAGGAAAATAACGCGAGGGAGTGTGGCTTTATGTTACCAAGAGACGGTAGGAAGAGAAGATCTCTGGTGAACAATCACCAAAGTGGTATCCTGAATTAGAGACAAATGTTTATCACAGTGGGGAGAGGGACAGAGCACCTACGGAAAAGGAAAGAACAAGAGGGAATCCCAGACATAGAGTCAAACCGGACCATTTTAACAGAGTGTGATTGAGACCTCTGCTCCACCATGCTAAATGGAGTGCAGATTCCCAAGTGTTACCGTGGTAACCCAGGAGCATTATGAAAAAGAACCGCACTGGTCCTGGAACTTGGAGGGAAGGTTTCCAAGCATACAACTGTAACACATAAACATTGTGAGAAAGCAACATCTATGCAACACCTGAATTCTGGAGTAGAGTGAAGGTATCCGAGTGTGCAATGGTAACCTGTCAACACTATAAGAAAGAGAAACCTGCTCTGAATCATGGAACCTGGAGTGATGATTTCCAATCGCATAACAGTAATCAGTTAAGTGAAACCTGTGCTGCATCCTGGAACTATGAATGAATCAGGGACGTCATTTCACCAAAATGCCAGGGGCAGTGGAAGTGACATCACACAGCCCTTGCCCTCTGATGTCATCATATGAAGTGATGTCATTTGACCCCACCCGCAAATGACATCACAGGAAGTGATGTCACACGACCTTCAGATGAGTCTAACGTTGTGTATCCAAGCACTCTCATTTCAGCCAGATATAAGAACTGAGGCACAAACGGAGGCGAGATTTGTCCACGATCACACATTTGAGGAATGTAATTTTCCAGATTTGACATGAGGCCTAGATGTAAAGCAGTGTTGCACCAGAGCAGAGTCCTGGTCGAGTTTGTGGCCCCTCTCAACCATTTACATCACACTTGGATTTGTTAAAAGTGAGCAGACCTCAATCAGTGGTGTACCACAAAATGTGCCCCCACTTGTGAGCTATGCTGAGGGCCCCCTATCTGCAAGCTCCTTAAGAAAGCACTGGGCACGCCACACCATGGGCTGGCCTGGACCACCATGTGTACGCAAAGTCCATGATGATTATGCCGCTGCAGGGGCATGCACTACTCCAAGTGAAAAAAGTAAATATGTTTTTTAATCAAAGCTTAAATGTTTCACCTAGTGTAGAAAGAAGGGGGCAGTGACTGGTCCCAAAAAAATATACCAGCCACGGGAATCATTGTAGGCTCCGCACACGTTAAGTTAAATCCATCCATTGTGTCAACGTGTATGTGCTTTCTATACAGTTTAACAAGATAGGGTGGGGGTACTGAGAATACACTTTCCTTTATGCCAAATTCTAGAATGCATTCATCAGTTAACCCCTTTGTCCTTAGTCTTTCTGGTTAGACTGCCTAAAAGGCTCCTACACTCTGTGACCAAATGCACGAATGTGTTAATGACAATGAATATATTGTGAGACGGTCTTTGGGAGATAAATGATTTACACTGCAAACGCTCCAGCCGCACACCTCCAACACCATTTAATGGGCACATCCGCGCATTACTATGAAAGAATCCACGGTTCGTTTGTGTCTGATACAGTGCAGAGTCCCCACTCACAAACGTGCAAGGACATGCTCTTGCCCTCTCGCAACATTCTTTGGCGTAAACTCATTTGCAGCACAGAGAAGAAAAAAATAGACCCCTTTTGGACTGTTCGAAAGGCGAGATGCTTTGCCGTTCCTCTGTACTTCTGCCATGTGCTTTTAGGCAGTATGTTGAATGAATATTACAGTAATACGGCGACTGAACCTTGCGTGCTGTAAATGAACACAATTTCTTGAATTGTGTCAACATCTGCCCATTTATGTGTGGTCGTCAAGACAATGCTGCTGTGTCTGGCTCAAAGGCACAAAGCAGGTTCTGCCAACTTAATTGCATAAACAGATCAGTTTTAGCATTAACTTGAATTGTGATAACTTCGGGTTCCAGCATCATACATAGTTGCAAACTGTTTTCTGTTCAATGTAGAGTTGTTGTGCCTTGACAAAGGGTCTACAATAGCCAATAGAAAACTGTGTGCTGTCCTAGCAATCCTAAAAGCACTAAACGTGTGGTAAAGAAATCTAGAAGCCGATTTCAGAAATGATTAACCAATAGCAGGGCAACATTAACACTTTCTTCCTGGGAGAATCTATTAGATGCTGCTACCTTCATTCTAAACATTTTTGAGAACTGGTTTATCAGTCTATCTACGGGCCACAGCTGGCTCTGTCCATATCACCGAGGTTGGCTGCAGGGATAATTTCTTCATGCTATACCTCATCCCATTCTTAAGAACTGTGCCACCCCATGAATCGATTTATAGACATCTTGTGTTGGGCAATTGTGTTACCCTTGCTTTTTCAGGACCGCCCTGAACGGGAGGCGTTAGTCGGCCTTCCGCACCAAGGCCAGCACAAAGGCTGATTTCCTGTCCCAGCCTGTCCAGCCCTTTCCGTCCATTGGCCAGAAACCCTGCTCCGCTCATGACAGACAAGGACCAAACGCTTTACTTTATTAATAAGGTACTCTGCTGCTCAAATTAGGAGGGCATTAACTATCCCTTGCTACGAGGTTCACCAGCCGCATAAGCCCTATGCTTACAACATCAATGCTTGTTGTGCTTTCCGCAGCACCCCAGTATAGTGTATGCTTCTATGACGTTGTTTGGCAGTATGAGGCTAACACTATCGCATAATGTTATTTGCATATTGTGTATACGTGGCACATAACCAACCTGGTGGTCTGCTTGTAAGTGCTCAAAGCTATGTGCCCCCGCCCTATTCTAGCTTCTGTGTGCAATCTGTAATTTGTTTCCATATCCTTTGCTTAGCCATTAACGTTGTTGCTCTTATGTTAACACTACCTGCGCCATTTCTGTGTTGCCACCTAACGCAATCCCCCAACTGCAGGCTCTGCGTGGCTTGTAGAGAAATCTTTGGGAAAGCGGTTATTGCATTATTGCATGCTTGTACTGCTCCTTTAACCTCTGCTTCTAAGGGCTGAGCCTTGTGCCCTCCTTTATGTGCTAATAGATAGTACTACTGCATATTCCAGCCTGTACTCCACGACAACCGACTCATTGCTTGTGATTGATTTTGTGTGACTAATTATGTTTCCCGAATCTCCACATTGGATACCACATTGTGTTGAACTGATTTACGATTGGATTTGGGATTTTGGCATGATCATGGCTAACTGACTGGTCAATGTTGTTGATCATATGATTGAATCTTGCCATTGACACTACTATGTCTTAGTTCAGCTTGTACTAGCTATAGGGTTTCCATTAAGTTACTAGCCAACGTGATCCATTTCTAGTGAATTACCTTCATTTAACCGTAGTTTATCTAAGTTTCTATATGCCTACCAGTTATTCCAGTGTAGGCAGTTAAAATGCTGTGGACTATAGATTTCTCATGCCTCCTGCCTTACATATTTTGCCCTGCCCTGCAGCCCACATTACACATCAGATCCTACGTCCTGCTCTCTTTTCTGGTCCTGATTGGGACATCTCACATATTATGCACACCTCGCACCACATCTGCACAGCATTACCACCCACTTTCTTCAGCTACCTATTCACCATACTGGCATGATTTAAATACCCTTGCCAACATGACTGTTCCCAACCCTTACCTAAATGCCCCAGCCTATGACTACAAGACTTTGCATCAAAACCCACCCCCAATCAACCATGCACTACCTACCTCAGAAATCTGAGACTTGGATCTCTTGTCATGCAACCTTCAATCAAACACTTATTATAGACATCAACGCCTCCGTACCTACTCTACCCCCTCCATTCACGCTAGAAATCTGAGACTAGGTACGAGACTCCACTTAACCTATACATGTGTACACTCTCATGCTAGCAGCCCAGTACGCACACACCAAGCCTCTTTCTGAAGTCCTCCCAACCAACTTATATACACTCACCCTAGCCAACCATGTCCCATGCACACTAGAAACCAGAGACTAGCATCCAGATCCCACCATGTGACCTACCTACAGCACCACTATCCTAACACCAAACTTTCAGTGCCTACCAACAACTCCTCACCTGCTCATAACTTAACCAATGCGCCGTCACCCAACAAAGACCTCTCACCTCACCTGACCGCTAGCCACACCAATGTCAAAGACAAGGAGCTCCTATGTGTGCTTATCAATGCCTGATCTCTCCCTGCACATGCCCTAGACAAAGCGGATATGATTACATTAGAAAACATAGACTTCCTGGCTATCACTGAAACTTGGTTGTATGCTGCAGCTGGCCCCTCACTATCTCTGGCTGTCCCTGATAACTATTCCATCATCAGACGTGACAGGGACACTAATCAAGCAAAGGGTGGAGGATTAGACTTTATCTTCAAAAGTTCACTTGAACTCAGGGCGATTCCTAACATCCAGATACCATCTGCAGAACTACTCTCCATTAAACTACCTATCTCTCCCAACCAAACGGCTACAGTTCACCTCATCTATAGGCCCCCAGGTCCTATCTCCTCATTTATTGAGGACATATCATCTATCCTTGATTCCAACACCAAGCCTAACTCGCTAATCCTCCTACTTGGTGACTTCAATCTAGGATACCAAGATGTGAACGATTCTAAAACCTCTGACCTTGTAAACACACTAACAGACGTTGGCCTTACACAACACATCAATGAGCCCACACACATCAAAGGTTGTACCCTGGACTGGGTTGCTGACCTGAACTGTACTCTTAACTTGATCGCAGTAACTCCCTGCCTTTGGTCTGACCATCATAAAATAATCTTTGAAATGAACTCCTCTCCTCAAACATCGAAACCTAATCTTGCCCCGTCCATCAAAACCCATAACAAGAAGAATATCACGACGGAGAAACTTCTCCCCATTATTCTTCCCATACTCAATACATCGTTGTCCACTTGCTCAGATCCCACAGTTCTAGTGGATACATATAATCAGGCAATGCTAAAAGCTCTCAACATCATTGCACCTCTAAAACTGCGTGAACAAAAACCCTGTCTTCATCTCAATTCATGGTTCACTCCACAACTCAGAGACCTGCGTAAAGAAATAAGAAAGGCTGAGTCTCATTGGAAAAATATACCATCTCTAATTAACAAAAATAACCTAACCTTTGCCTCCTCCACTTATAAAGCTGCTCTTCTTGCAGCCAAAAATACATTTACAACAAACTTATCCTGCTGGCACAATCAAACACTAAGGAACTCTTCAAGATCCTAAAGAAACTAGAGTCCCCTGTAGCCCCACTGGACACCTGCATCCCTGACACTGCCTGGTGTACCAATATCCAAAAGGCACTTATATATAAAATCGCCACACTTGAAACTAAAATGAATGCTAAAAGAAGTAACCTCTCAGACTCTGCCCTGAACTCACCTTCATTCAACCTCCCCACCCCTAAACATGCTTGCAAACCATTCAGCTTCTCACCTCTTACTATTGAGGAAGTTGAAAATATCATAAGGAAGCTCAAGCCTTCAAACTGTCAAGGTGATACATGTCCTGCTCCTATTATCAAGGAGGCAGTTTATGACTTGCACCCTTTATCACCACCTTCATAACTGCTTCTTTCAGATCTGGTATTGTTCTGGACAACCTCAAGGATGCCTGGGTTATTCCACTAATCAAAAAACCCACTCTTGACCCAAGTAACCCCTATAACTACAGGCCCATTACTAGTGTGCCATATTTACTAAAAATGTTGGACCGTGCTGCCTACCTACAAATTCAGGATTATGTTGAATCGAACTAACTATTGGGTCTGCGTCAATCAGGCTTCCGTCCTAGACATGGTACAGAAACCGCCCTGATTGACTTAAAAACTCAAACTGAGGTCCTAAAAGACATGGGTAAGCTGGCACTCCTCCTTCTTCTTGATCTTTCAGAAGCTTTTGATTTGGTAGATCATAAAATTCTTTGTCACCACTTTAAAACTGATGCTCATTTCTCTGATGAGGCCTCATCATGGATCAGTTCCTTCCTGGCTAACAGAACCATGAGGGTTTTTTCTCCATCGGTTTCGGCTGAACCAGCACCTGTCCCTTGTGGAGTCCCACAAGGGTCCTGTGTCTCACCCACATTATACAATGTGTTTACAAAGCCACTCTTCGATATACTTGACTATCTGGGTGTCTCCTACACCAATTATGCTGACGACACCCAGATACTCATCCCCATCATAGGCGACCATGTCTCTGACGCTAAAGCACTCAATGAAGTCTACTCAGTCATCCAGGCCTGGATGGTACATCATGGGCTCTGCCTTAATGATGAAAAAACTGAGTTGCTGGTCCTCGGCTTGCACCCCACACTGTCTAAACTAGACTCTGCCTACAATTCATTTACTATCGATGGAAACAACATTAAAGTGTCCAGCGTAACAAACAAATGCGGTGGCGTCTGCATCGGCCTATATTTGCAAACTCATCACAGCTTGCAGACCTTTCCTGATGACCGGTAACTGCATCATCCTTGCCAGAACTCTAATCATGGCAAAAATAGACTACTGCAACGCCCTATATTTAGGGACTAGCCAAAGAAACATTTACAAGCTACAAGTTACCCAGAATAATGCCATCAGGGCTGCCCTTAACTTCCCTAGGAGATCTCACATCTCTGATACTAGACGCAATCTACATTGGCTCCCTGCCGCACATAGAATATCTCTCAAAACTCTAGCCTTAGCCTACAAGGCCCAAAACAGCCTGGCACCCAATTACTTGGTCAATCGCTTCACGCGTCACTCTGCCAACAGACCCCTGAGGTCATCCTATGTGCACACACGGGGGTCATTCTGAGTGAGGCGGTAAGGGGTTAACGGCACCGGTAATGGTGCCGGAGCCGTCAACCCCTTACCGCCTCATTACGAGTCAGCTTGCGCGAACCCGCTAGCAGACCAGGGTGCTAACAATAGGCCCGTTATTAACTGGCCCGTTGTTAGCACCCTCCCCATTCCCATTGAGCCCCATGGGGCAAGAATTGTAAATTTTAGCAAAGTGAAAGACACTACCTAAGGCTTGAGCTGCGCTATTTGCTTGTTTAGAACAATGTCTTAACCCAGTTAGAGATGGAGTGAAGGTCATGACTAGGTAGTCATAGGAGGTCACTTGTATGAGTTTAGTGCCCTTGGCATGGACTGGAGGAGGGCGACCAAGCTGCCTTTTTTGCATATTTAGCTGTCAGGTCATCCCGGCCGATTTACAAACATTAATTTCAAGGTTTAGACTATGCCTAAAATCAGAATATGCATAAATAAGCGTTTGGAGAGTACCGAGAGTTCTGGTGATTAAAACAGTCTCATCAACATATGCCAATATGGGGATTGAAAGCTTACCGAAATTAGGTACATCCACATTGCATGCCACAAGTCGATCCATATGTCTATTGATGTATAGTGAAAACAGATGAGGGCCCTTACACAGTCTAACACCATTGTCATCAGAAAGGTAATCTGTACAGTGCCCATTACCACCCCTTCTTACACAGGTTCTAAGGTTCAGATGGATAAAGATTAAAATCTGAATTAGGTCTTTGGGAGAGTTATAATCACTTATACACTGCCATAAAATGTCCCTATTCACTTTATTAAAAGCCGTTTTAAGGTCCATAAAAGCTATATTGACACTCTGCTTCTTCTGCTACAGCGAATTTGCAACTACCAGCTACAGACACAACGTCTGCACATTGGTGCCAAGACCTTCTCTAAAAGAAGGTTGGAATATGGATAATTGGTTTTCCCTGGTTGCCCATTCTTGTAATCTACCCAGGATAATTTTGCTAACAAATTTAAATTGTGCATTTAACAGAGATAGGCCTGCAAAGAGTACAGCAACGAGTGCTGTCGGCTGTCTTCCTGCCTGCAAGTCCTGCTGGTGACTATAAGTGAGTTTATCCATAAGGTGTTTTAAACCTCCGGACAATGTTTACCCTGGACACAGAAGCAAGGAAAAGGAGTGCAGCACTGGTGGGGAACGATCTTCATTCATTGTACTGGCTTATACACCTAAATCCTGCACCCCCAAACAGGACGTGGATATAACGTGCTGGCCACGCGAACTCAAGGAGTGCGCCAAAGAGTGTTGTCGGTTGTCTGCGCATCAGCGCACCAGCAGGAGCAGCGAGAAGTCGAGAGTTTATACCAATGGCAAGTTCCAAGTAAAGCAGTGTTTTGTGTCTTCAAGCGCGTTCCCACCGAGTTTGCTGTCCAGGACCAGTGGATTGGAAAGAGGCCTTCGCATGTTGTATACATCTAGTATTAAACACCCCTTCTTCCTGGTTCTGTGGTGGATCGAGGCTTCTCTTATTTTGCTTGAGGCCCGCATCCCCCGCCCCCCACTTTCTGGGGTTTGATCCAGCTGGTACAGTAATAGTCTCCCATGCAAGAAACAGAAAACCGAGGCCAAGAATAATGCCGAAAAGGCTGGGCTTACGCAGTGAAACAGCCAAGGCTGGAAAACGCCTCAGCAGTCCTCTTAATTGTAAAGACTCCCAAAAGGAACCCCGAAGCAAAAAAAGAACAAAAAAGATTTACTACCTTCAGCATATAAGACTACGGCGTGGCAATCCAAGATTCCAGGGTTCTATGATGCAGTGGGTAAAGGGCTGACCCCTTTAGAGAGGAAACCATACTTGCCAGATACCAGCTGTACTCCCCCTGAAACCAGGTCTGGGGTCGAAGGACAATCAGGGGTGACATCACCGCCCCGCGCCATGACACACGCTCTGATAGAGTTTTTTTACAACCATCTCACAAGTCCCGCTCCGGATATAGACAACAATGGCTCACTGCTTAAGCTCTGCTTAGAGCTCAAACGTACATCGCTGTGTCTTGGTGACACCAGCAAAGATAACATTCCAGGGACACACTTATCATGTAGTACAACTTCACAAGCCCTGTTCTCTCCTACGGGGCCTTTAGAATCTGAAACTTCAGCCAATGAATCAACCGCTACCCTCATCGATGATTGTAGCCCAGGTGCTGGGCCAATGTACGCTCTGGTGACTAATCTCTGTGCAGTGATGGCGGATGACCGGCGAGCCTTCAGAACCACCATGGCAAAAACCATGGAAGGCTTACTGGCCTTTTAGGTAGTGCCATCGGTAAGATAGCAAACAGCCTCCGGAAAGCCTAAGGATCAAGAATTGAGAAATCTGGATGTATCCAGCATTCCACCCTGTAAACCAGAGGTGATAAATCTAGAGAAGTATACCACCCCTACCTCAGACACCTCAGGGGACGACTCACTACATTTGGACTATTCAACCTGCTTGTTAGACTCAGTAAACATTGCGGAGTGCAACAAGGATGATGCCCTGGAAGCCCTCTGCAATGAACTGTCCATGATGAAAAGTTCACCTTTGACTACTGACACAAAGTCAAGAGCTATAAACCAAGGATTAGACGCTTCTCCAGCCACTGCTTCCTTGCTGCCTTTGTGACCTAGAAGAGTACCGCCCGTGTTGCAACAAGGGAAAATCACTGTCCATAGGGATCAGGACGTTGGATCCACTAGGCAAGTGTATTTGAGAGGCCCTTTAGACAAATGGGCCCGCCTGAGCCCTTTATTACCCCGACTAGGGAACTGCAAACCACTTCCCCCCGGAATAAGGGGTACCATTTGAAAGGGGTCGAACTAAGCCAAGAAGAGATCTGTGCCCTCATAAGTTTATGACAGCACCGGAACATAGGAGAGTGACCCGGGTGGCATTGTCGATTGATGAGAGTAATGAACAGAGAAGTGGCCCGCCAAGCTCCACAAATGGCAGGGGAGCCAAGAATTCTGTTCAGAACACTAGGGAGTCTTGTCTTTATGGTGAAGGGGCTGCAGAAACATATAAGTCTTGGGGTTCAATTCACATGGCAACAAACTTGGGTGCCTTGGTGAAGACAGAGCAGATGAACCCTACGACTGCCAGCCCCTTCTTAAACCACACTACCCTACTAGAGCTGTGGAAGAAGATTCTGCATCTATCCATGATCATTGAAGTACCCAAATGGGATAGCCCTACAAATTGGGCACTGATTAAATGTGCATCAACGGTGTTAGTAGCATCCTTCTCCACGGGATTGGGTAACTTGAACTATGTTGACAGATACAAGTAATGGGGACTCGAAATGAGCAGTAAGAAGGATTATTCATATATTATCGAGTCCAAAAAAGAGAAGGCCAGGAGATTGATGTTTATGATTGAAAAATGTGCTCGTAAGTCTGCTGGCTACTTGTTAGAAGGGATAATCATGCTATACAAACACAATGATTGCCCCACAGTCCTGCATGGTATGGAGGCTCTGGCTATGGATAATTTGAGCTGGCTTGATAGACTGGAGGGAGCCTTCTGGAGATGGATATTAAAACTTTCACAGTCTACCCCAGTGGAATATTTTAGCTAGGAATGGGGGCTAGTGTCCCTTAAGGGATTATTGTTGATAAAACGAGGTGAATTATTCTTGAAAGCTAACTCTAGGTCAAAATGTCAGTTACTAACAGTTGCTGGAAGAGATAGGACGACTGTATCGAGTAACAGCAGAGGGGGATTTTACTCTTCTAAATGAAGAGTTATTTAAGACAATAAATTGGCTCCCCTATTTCAGTGGTGGAACAAGGTATTACATTCTAAGAGTCATCTTCCAAAGAAAGGTCGAAAAAGGGCACTGGGGCACTCTCCCCTATCCAATCTTCTATCCTATATTAATACCTCTAATGTTGTGCATCAGTATTTGAAAACTCACATTTATTTTCTACAGAGTTCCAGCCCCGCAGTTTTTAACATTATATTGAGACTACGAACAAACCAGTTAGCCCTCTTTGTTTTCAAGGGTGCATAATTATCGATACCCAGTCGAGAATATGTCGTATGTGCAAGGTTCCACTTATTATTGAGACCCCCCCAACATGTATTCACAGAATGCAAACTCCTGGGGGAGGTTTACATGCATATATGGGGAAAATACATACACAAACTCGAGTCCATTAGGACAACAGCCTTTTGGAATTATTGCTTAAATTCGAAGTCGGAGGGTGTACATATTGACTCATATTGACTCATATTGGATGTGAAGGCACATTGTAAAATAACTTTTGCAGGAGGCTATGGCAGCTAGTTGACAGGCCACATGGGGTAACAGCAACTTTGGAATGCGGTCAATGGTCATCTAACCCGTAATCATACCTTTGCGGTAGGCAATGTAGGTGGGGACTTTGGGTGGGTTTAGTGAAAATGTGACTCCTATTTATTTTTTAATATTTAATGTTTGAATTTTAAATTGGTGACTCGTCATTGCCTATAAGTGGCATATACCTGAGTTTATTGTGCGTATTTTATTGTGCATATTGTATTGATGGTATATTGTGTTTTATTTAACAGCAATGTTAAATTAATTTTTGTAAAGGTTCTTTTAAAAAAAATCAGAACTAAATAAATAAATAAATAAATAAATAAAGATAGTCCTATAAGATACAGGCAGATCTCTGGGTCCCTTCTTATATATTGGGAATATGACAACCGACTGCCATGATTCACGGAATCTATAATAGTCTGAAAGCACATTAAAAAGATAGTAAAAAGGCGTTCCCAGACTTGATGTAGGTTTTGAACAAGTCTACAGAGCAACCATCGGAGCCAGGGCTACAACCTAATTGTTGGTTAGATAAAGCAGCTCGTACTTCATCAAAGGCTATTCTCAAATGTATGGGTCTTGCAGCATGTTCATCGTTTGTCCTAGGAGAATTGGGGTTCGCCCTCGAAAGGTTACTAAAATGGGGCACCTATGCTGAGTTCGCCACATTTACTTTTTTTTCTGCGATTCCCTAATGGATTAGGATGATAATTAACCAGATACCAAAATGTCCTAGGGTTCTGTTGTCCCGCAGCCATAGCACGTTCTTCCCAAGCCATCAATTCCAATGATGTCTTACTATCCTCCATGATTGGTTTTTACTCCTTTAGTGCAATAGCAATCTGTGCGCTACTGGGTGACTTTAGTAGAGAGAGTAGATTTGTTTTAGCCGTACAACAATTTATATTAAACAAGAGCCCTTATTGGGAAGATGGATACAATATTTCTCTTTCTTGAAAAACATGTTGAAAATGTTATTCATGTTCGTGAAGTATAGGGTCAAGTTAGCCTTAGAGTAGTACAGATACTCTAGGACTGTCATGAAGAGCACATAATTAGAACAAATATCTTCTTATATATCAAGGAGCCCTTTTCCTCCTTCCATCTGATCACTTTTCTAGAAGTAGCCAGGGTAACATTGTTGGTATAGGGGAGGATCAGACTAGCACAAATAACACTAGCCCATAGTGTTTCCCCCCTATATTCCTACTCCTCCCCACTGCCTTCCATTCAAAGGAATCAAGTTTAATTTATGTTTGGGGGGAGTGTTGCAGACCGGCCTGGTTCCTAGTCCATTGTGTCACGGGGTGTTTGTGGAGGTTGGGTGCGAGACGGGTTGGAGGTCTGCTCAAAAGAATCCTCAGTATATTCAAAATAAAAAGCGTTTTATTGTGCGCCACATTCATTGTAGGGGAAGGAGTTCCCTGGCTGAGTGTGCCGTGTAATAAACCGTGACACAAGGTAGGATCGGCAAGCATATCCATAGTATAGAATAGACCCAATAAGGGTTGTTTCAGATTAAGTTTAGAAGGGCTATTATAAAAGTTTCCTAAATAAAATGCTGATGAACCATTAGAGTTTTTAAACAATAAAAACTGCACAAATTCGGAATGTATGTGTACACATTGACATATAAGGATAACACAGTTGTATTTAAGTGGTTTCTAAGCACAGGATAGGGATTTGAACCTGTGTTGCGCTGTGCTGTCTTGCTTCCAAGACAAACACGTTGACACGTTGACCCTCAGTTATCCTTCCTGCCCTCAGATTTGGCCAATACAGCAAGGCTGCCGGATAGGCAATCCTAGGCTTTTTTTATGCAAAAACCTGAAAAGAAACATAACCATCCAGAACAATCTCTGTATTTGCCAACAATAGAATTATGTCACATTGAGATAATATAACAAAAATGTCTGGATTGACATGTTTTTTAATTCCTTCTTATCACTGGGAATTTTTGCACAAATCTTGCACTTTAACTTCATGTTCAAAAAACCCCATTAAGCTACTGACCCCATTTTGCTGCTAGATTCCTCTCATAAAAAATAATCCCTTTGGTTGAATTTACAGAATAAATAGATAGGTTAAACAACCCCTCCCCAGTTCAGTTGGGTTCTCCAAAGGTCTAGGTACTTGCCACCAATTTCTGAACCAACACCTTATCAAAGCAAAGTTACTGTTTATAAAACAGAAAGCACTTTACATAGCGTTTATGGATCTGGCTACAGTTTTCTATTGTGTTGACCATAATTGATTAGTAACCCGGCGATAGCGAAGCAGAATGCAACAAGCATTCCGATTGGCTCTCGCCAGGTCCCTACCTGGCCAGATATCCCTCCGTCGGGATTCCACGGCCTTTGTCCCCGGCGGGGGGCGTGGCAGCCCCTCAAGCAAGGAGGAGGCTCGAAGCGGGGCCATCCCCGCTCCGAGCCTCCCTGCGACTGAGAGGCTGCCTTCGCCCCCCGCCGGGGACTCGGGTAAGTAATTTTTTTTTAGTTTTTTTAAAAAAATCCCTTCCCTCCAAAACTCGCTTCGCTCGGGTCCTTACCTATGGGCCGCGGGGCATTACCTGGGACGGTAATGCCCCTGACGCTCGGGTTCTATTTGTCAAGTTGGGAAGCACGAGAGGGCTGCGTACCTGGTTTCTTGGACTTTGATCTTGCCGAGGTCGCCAGTCTGGAACCAGTCGAAAGACGAGCTTGTGGCACGAGAGACCAGCCTCTCCGCCACCCAAAACTGATACTGGGTGGTGGACGGGCCGATTCCCAATGTCACGGAAAGCACTCTCCTGATTAAAGTGACGAAGGGACTGTGCAAGCACAGACAAGAGAGGCTACAGTCTTGTTGCCGATCACGGGCAAGGATGGAGTCCGATGGAATCAAGTCCAAAAGCATGTGAACTGAAGCGGAGGTCAATGATTCCGGCGTGGCAGATATATTCTTAGTCCACAGGAACGGATGTAGAGGGTAAGGCTGGACAGGAATGGAAGGAACCAGGCTGGAACAGGTGACCAAACTGAAGGGGACCGAAAGGTAACCCTCGGGCCGCAATCACAGGGGACCCCGGTAAGTGTATGCTGGCAGACCCAGGGAGATCCAGGTAAAAGTATGTCGGCAGACCCTGAGTTGAGTCTGGTAAGTTGCTGGCAGAGCCAGGGGAACCCAGGTAAAGTATGCTGGCAGGCCCAGGGAGAACCCAGGTAAAGTATGCTGGCAGGCCCAGGGAGAACCCAGGTAAGGTATGCTGGCAGGCCCAGGGAGAACCCAGGTAAAGTATGCTGGCAGGCCCAGGGAGAACCCAGGTAAAGTATGCTGGCAGGCCCAGGGAGAACCCAGGTAAGGTATGCTGGCAGGCCCAGGGAGAACCCAGGTAAAGTATGCTGGCAGGCCCAGGGAGAACCCAGGTAAGGTATGCTGGCAGGCCCAGGGAGAACCCAGGTAATGTATGCTGGCAGGCCCAGGGAGATCCCAGGTAAGGTATGCTGGCAGGCTCAGGGAGATCCCAGGTAGAGTATGTAAGCAGGCCCAGGAGGAAACTCAGATGAGTAGCAGGCAGCCCAGAGTGGACTCAGGTAAGTTGAAGGCAGCCCAGGGTGGGCTCAGGTAAGTAGCAGGCAGCCCAGGTAGGAAAGCTCACAGAACGAAGTAAACCGCATTGAGACGCGGCTTGCCTCGATCTGCGGCTCCTTTTATGGGTCGCCGGCGCCCGTGAGGCTTGAAACGCAAGCCGCTTCACCCCCGGAGCGCCATGTACTCAAAGCGATTCCTGGAAGGCAAGCCCTTCCTAGGACTCGAGCCCAGTCCACGGCGCATGCGCGGAACCGAGACAGAGGTCTCCTGCGCACGTGCCGTGGCCCTCCGGCCCCGACACCCAACGCTCTCCCTCTGGCGAGTCCCCCGGCACGGAAGTGCGGGTAGACTCGCCAGGAGGTGACGGGGAGAGCGGGCGCGGCGGACCCCGGTCTCCAACGTGGCGTGACACTATTGCTTAATTATGGCCCTGCCGTCTCAACCAGGAATTCCAGTGAGCACATTATCTATCCGGATTGTCCCCCAGCAGAACAACCTGGCTTCTGTCTGATATCATCATCAAGGCAGATGGATAAAATATTTTCTTATCGCTCGTGAGGTGCATCAGGGTTGCGTCTTGGCACCACTCTTATTTAAATTAAATTATTTAACAAATCTTTGTACACTACCCTTTGAGGAACTCTTACACAGACCCTGCCTTTTGCTATTAGCAAGATCCCAGTTCTAGCTTACACTGACGACTGTGTACTCTCAGCTCGCACTCTCAAGTTGTTGCAGCTTTTTCTAGAGTCTTATACTGACTATATGACCGAGAAAGGCTTATCCATCGATGTCAGCAAGTCTGCAGTTATGAGCTTTTCAAACGAAAAGTATCTTGTCCCATTCTTTTTTACTAAGGCTGAAAAGATACCAATATTAGTTTTAAATGTATTTATTTATTTGAAGAGGTTACATGACACAAATGCATTTTTGTCACAAAAACGCTAACAGAGGTCAAAGCATAGTTAACAGAGTGGAGGACATTCAGATTCATCATCATCATCATCAAACATAACTTTATTTGGCTGTAAAAACCATGAGAGCAATTTGTTGTATGTACATACATACACATTAATAAATACAGTTGGGCATCCTTTCAACCATAGGAAGGAATTGGGTTTAAGAAGGAGCATAAAACAGCATTCCCAGCTATGTATGCCTTAGGTCAAATTAGTTCCCGGGAGATCTTTTCCCCAGGGGTATAAGATTTGCTCCGGATAATGGGCCTCATTACGAGGCTGGCAGTATTCATTTTTTTCCGGCAACCAGAAAAAGGGAAATCACCGGGTCAGACCTGGTGGCTGTAAAGACCGTTGTTACTGTACCAGCAAACTCGTAATGAGGCCCATTATCTTGATTGTTATTTGGGACAGTTTCAGGGGGGCCAGCAATGCCCAGATAGGGATGCGTACTGATTACTATCCCACTATTGGCAACCCGACCATTGCCTCCAGAACTTCCCAAGACATCCCCGGTCAGTTGCTTGTTCCTGAACACCAGTTTGACAGAATCAGCGAGATTTTCACCCTCACTAGGCCTTCTAAAACAGCCCATCATAGCTTCCCTGGCCACAAAGGCACAATTCCCAACAGCGCGGAGCCAGAGGAGGCATTTACTTGAAAGGGCATCCCTCAGTTAACGCCTGCCGGGGGAAGCTTAGGTACCCGTGGAGGAAGACCGTAGTGTTTCTTTGCTCCCCATATACAGGATGCTTGAGTGTGCACGCCTTTAGTCGATAACTGTGTGCACTATAAGCACTATGGGCAGTATTTCCCTCCAACCTGGGGCACTTAGTTCTCAAAACCGATGGGGGACGGACCACCGACATAATGGGCCTAGTGCACAGGGTTCAAAGTTCCCAGGCTGCCAAGGGAGGTGGCAACTGTTCAACCTGAGGCTGGCTCAACAGTGTGGGAGCCTTCATTGCACAGGGAACAGTATTCAAAAGTTGACATGAGGGATGTGTCCCCTTAATAACAGAAAAAGTGCTTGCAGGCTCCCCCAGTGGACTCAGGTCTACCCCCTGGCTGCTATCCGCTCCCTGGGCATCAATCAGGACTAAAAGCAGTTTTTTATGGCTTCCAATTATGCAAGCACCCGACCACAAGAACAACCCCCGATAGTATTAGCCTCCCTGTATGGTGAGACAGGTGGCAGACTGGCTACCATCGGTGATGGGCTTGGGTTCCCTGAAAGGGGTTAAGTGGAGGAAGGAACTGGTCCCTGAGAGAGTTGTTGACATGTTCTCGCTCCAGGTGCTGCATCTAGGGCTCGGCAAAAGCTTGTCCTCGGTTGCTCCCTCGGACTCCATGGCCATTTCATCCAAAACAGGGGGTGCGGGGACTGGTAAAGGATGGTCGAGAATGGGGCTCAATGCGGACAGAAGAGCAGGGGCCAAGCAGGTGCCAAGCATTAACACTCAGAAGGTGGACTGGGTAAAGGGCAGGCAGCCACAGTGGGTGTCAAAGAGTGAGCGGGCGGTTCGCAGGCACCCTCAGTTCCAGAACCAGGAGGAAAGGCCGAGGACAAAGCATCTGAAATCCCGGTGGAAGCTTGACCTCCTTGGTTCATACTAGAGACTATCCTCCAAACCCTTTATAGGAGGGCTCTCCCCATAACTGGGAAGTTGAACCCCATGATGGACTCTTGGAGGGGATGTTCTTTCACTCCGTGCAGCAGGGGTAGACCTCAGGAATTGGCGGATCTCATTTGCTGCTGGATGTGCCACCCTCATAAAGTTGAAAGAACAGCCTGGTTTCTCACAGCATAACTCCTTGGCCTCCCCTCCCCCCGGTATAATGTTGGTGTCGCTGAGGGTGACGGGAGCCCTGTCGGTTCCTGAGTCAGTGTTAGTAGTGTCAATAGCACAACCAGTGCTGTGGCTTGAAAAATGCCCCCACCCCTGTTTTCTTCGCACTGCCAGGATTTTGCGTTTGGATTTAGGCTCTGGCTCTGGGTCTGATTGCAGTTTGGATAGGAGCGCAGACTTACAGAGATACAACGGGGGGAAAGGAGAGGGTGGTGCGGAATCCATTGTAAGTCTTCCAGTGGTGCAGGGAACCCACCCAGTTCAATGGTGGGCCACAAACTGCACCCCCGCCAAGCGCCAGCTTACACGCTCTCACCTCGCTTCTCCTCACTTAGATGAGGCGGTGGGTGAATGGGTCTACCAACCCGGCCCAGCGGCTCGCTAACACCTGCAGCGTGATGCCAACGCCCCGCACCCTTGTCCCCGCGGGCTTAAACCCTGGTGGGGCTGTGCTGCAATCTTTAAAGAAAAAGGGGGCGTGGTCTGATGAGAATCCAATGGAGTCCCTCCTGGCCCAGGAACAGGAGACAGAAGTGGAAGCGTTACTCCAACACCCTGCACCCTTGAGTTTAGTTTTAGTTTAGTTTAGTTTAGTTTATTAATTTGTATAGCGCGCCATACCCTGGAGTATCAGGGTGCAAGCGGACAAGGATATGCTCAACTTAGTTACAGGTACATAGAAATGGGGGTACAAAGATGCGCTGAGCTTGGTTACAGATATGCTCAGCCATTGCAAGTACAGAAAAAAAAAGGCAGGAAGTGTAGACATAGGCAATATTACAGCAATCGAATGTGAACAGGGAGACATAAGCAGAATTATAGCAAGCAAATATGAACAGGGAGAGATCCAGGACAGGGGTGCGAGGAGCATGCTCCTGTTCACGTAATATATAGTTATATACAGTATTGTACAATGTGACAAGTGGACTAGTTAGTTGTCATTGGCTCTCAGCCACCTGGTGAGGTTTTGTCTGAATTTAGCAAAAGGCTGAGGTTCTCTGACGTCATGGGGGAGGGAGTTCCATAGCTGCGCCGCCTTAACCGGGAAGCTGTTACCTCCTATAGTGGCAAGTTTGAAACGCGGGACTTGAAGGCAGTTTGCGTTGGCTATTCTGGTAGGTCTGGAGGAGGTTCTTTTACGTAATCTATCCATGAGGTAAGGTGGAGCTTTGTTGTTGATACATTTGTGGGTGAGGGAAGCGATTTTGAGATGAATTTTGTCTATGGTGGTGAGCCATTTGTGTTCTCTTCTTGTGGAGGATATATGTTTGTTTCTGTTTATCTTGAGTGCTGCTCTCAAAGCATTGTTCTGGAGCACTTGAATTTTGTGGATGGTCTGTTTATTAGCTACAATGTAAAGTCCATTACAATAGTCTAATTTGGATAGTATCAAGGCTCTGGCAAGTGTAATGCAACTGTCTGTGGAGAGGAATTGTTTGCTCGCTCTGATAAGTTTGCATGTATATGCTGTGGCAGAAGCTAGAGAGTTAACTTGTTTGGTAAAGTTCATGGTGGCGTCTAGGTAAAATCCTAAGGTTTTTACTTCATGGGCTACTTTTATGTTGTTCCCATCGATAATGAAGTTGTCATAATCATGGCTGAGTTTGGATATATAGGTAGTGGTGCCCAGGATGATAAGCTCAGTTTTATCATCGTTCAGGCATAGGCCGTGTGTGGCCATCCATGCCTGAACGATGCTATAAATTCTGTTCACTAGGGCCAGGTCCTTGGCGTAGTCTCCTGATAGCGGGAGGAGGATCTGGGTATCGTCTGCGTAGTTAGTGTAGGCGATACCCAGATGATCCAATTCATCAAAGAGAGGCTTCGTAAAGACATTATAGAGGGTAGGTGATACACAGGACCCTTGTGGAACACCGCAGGTTATGGGGACTGGATCTGCTGAGGCTGATGGCGCGAAGACTCTCATGGTCCGATTGCTCAGGAATGACTTGATCCAAATTATGGCCTCTTTTGAGAAGTGGGCTGCCGAGTCGAGGTGATTGCAGAGGACTTTGTGGTCCACTAGGTCGAATGCCGCTGATAGGTCCAGGAGGAGAAGTAGGGCCGCTTGGCCATTGTCTCTGCAATCGTCTATTTGGGCCTTAAGGTCTATTAGCGCTGTCTCGGTCCCATGTTGCGGCCGGAAGCCTGATTGACGGGTTCCAAGTAAATGGTTAGTCTCTAGGAAGCTTTGAATTTGCGAGTAAGCCACTTTATCTAAGATTTTTAGAAGAAAGGGCACCGTCGTGATGGGCCTGAAGTTAGTCGGAATGGCAGGGTCAAGGGTTTGCTTCTTTAGTAGTGGCAGTACCCAGGACTCTTTTAGGTTGATCGGTACTGAGCCTGAGGTAAAGGAGGAGTTGATTAGTTTGGTTATAAATGGCGACAGTTCTCTCGCAGCATCCTTGATGAGTTGTGCTGGGCATTGGTCGCCTTTGCAGTTGGACGGTTTAAGTCCCAGGATGACCTTTTCTACCTCTATGGTCGATACCTTAGAGAAGCAGAATCGGGCTCCCAACTTGGGCTGGGGCGGTGGCGCTGAACTCTGAAGGATGTGTGGTGTTAGTGATGCCTTCTTGATGGCAATTTTGGTTTGTAGGTTTGCTACTTTGTTTATTAAGGCAAGTTGTATGCTAGAGCACCATTGTTTATCCTTGGTGCAATTTTCTTGGGGTACAACGGGTGTCTCTAATTCTTTCAGAATGCTGAACAGTTCTTTGACACTAGATTTTGAGTTGGATATTCTAGTATTGTAGGTTTCTTGTTTGGCTAATAGTATTTCTTTCTTGTATTGGGAGGAGGCTTTGGAGAGGTTGAGTTTATTTTTGACTGATGGGGAAAGTCTCCAAATGGTTTCAAGTTTTCTTTTAGCCAGCCTAAGATTTTTTAGGTGGGGCGTGAACCAAGAGTTGAGGTGTTTTTTAGGTTTGCTGTTTCTTAGTTTGAGCGGGGCTATGTGATCCAAGGCTGAGGACATGGCTGCATTATAATGTTCGACTAGCAGATTAGGGTCCATGCAGTCAGATAGTGCGTTTAATTTAGGTAGTATAACGGGCATCAGATTTTCTGCTGTCATTAGTTTTTTATTCCTCGTTGGCATAGGTGGGGCAAGTGAGGGCGGGGCAGTGACCTGATAGGTTGTCACTGAGAATAATAGCAGGTGGTGGTCAGTCCAGATCTGCGGTACAGAATCTGTAATATTTACATCGCAATTATGTTCCGCTATCCAGTCAAGGATGCGACCTTTGTTGTGGGTGGGTAGTTTAACTTTTTGGGAGAATCCCAGCTCTTTCAAGGTCAGAGCAATCGCTGACGATTGGGTGTCCTTAATGAGTGAATTCAAAGTCCAGATGATGTGGGAGCAGATGGAAATAGGTACGAGAGACGAAGATAGGGCGTAGTTACAAAGGAACGGGAAGGTGGAGGAAATGCTAGATTAAGGAACAGGGATAATGGATAGGCGCTTTAGGATAGACCAAGGTGAGAGTGGGAAGGTGGGTGAAGGAGAAACAGAAAGAATTAAGGCCAGTTCTTTGGCAAGGAGGAGGGCTTTGAGGTTGGTTGAGGTTGGTTTTGAATAGAGGTAAAGAGGTAGTGGAGCTGGGAGTGAAGGGGAGAGCATTCAAAGTAGGGGCACAAGGAGAGTGAGAGAAGAAACAAGAGGGGGCACAAGGGAAACAAGAAGTGACTAAGAGGTGGGCCAATGAAGATCTAAGGGAAGAAGGGGATGGGTAGGGAGTGAGAAAATCAGAAAGATAGCAGAGGGCAAGTCCATCAATTGCTCTAAAAATAATTAGCAGAAGCTTGCATTTAGCCCTTTTGTTTAATCAAGAGCTAGCCGATCTGGAGACGGGCCAAGGAAGTAGAAGAAAAGCAAAGAAGGTCAAACAGTGTATATGAACAGGGAAGTTTATGGGGCTGATTATGAGTCCGGTGGTAACCCTGCCAGTGCTGCCGGCTGGTTGCTGCTGGACTTGTAACATTTTACCGGTGCCTGATTTACTGGTGCCACCGGGAGATTACAAATCCGGCGGCACGAGAAGTCAGGTGCCAGTAAAATGTTAATCCACATCCCCATAGAGTCCAATTGGACTCTATGGGAGTGTGGACTCGGAAGCGCTGGCACCGTTGCTAATGCGTCCAACAACCCAGGACGAACTGGGAGGCCCAGACACTTATGCAGAAAGCATAGATGAAGGCATACCTATGCCCCTTACTCACCAGCCTTGAAAAAGACCTGCAAGGTCGAAACACGTGTCGGCACAACTTGATACACCATTAACTGAGGAATTCAATTGAATAAAATAAAAAAACGAAACCATGATCTTTGTGGACCGCAGTTCTTCATGCACCTGAGCAGAAAAAAATGAAAGAGGAAACCTCTGTATACCAATCAGCACACGCGCCGAACGAGTAGAAACTAAAAAACAACTTTCTCATGACACATACAACAGGCACCACAAGCACGCCCCTCTTTTAAGTTTCTACCGGCTGGTTGCCAGTGCACCTTAATACCTGAGACTGAAGGAGCAGCAACCCACGGTTCCTGGTGCTCCTAACAAACCATTATCTCATATATTCAGGCGATTTACCATATCGTGATTTGTGATTTAGGATCAGAAGTTTGAACTTGATTCTAGCTTGGATCGGTAGGCAATGTGACTTCCTCAAAACTCAGGACATGTGTGCCCTCTTGTTGGTGTTTTCAACAACTTGGGCAAGAATATTTTGAAGATTGTGTAGACTGCGCTTAAAAGCCTGCATATAAACAGTTGCAATAGTGCAATTTTGTGCCTCTAATAGCTCAAGCGATGATAGCACAATTGTCTTCAGAAATCAAGGGCCTTATCTATCACAGGATCAAGGGCCTTATCTATCACAGGATCAAGGGACTTATCTATTACCGGATCATTAGTTGATAGTGTACGTACCTTAATAGACTCCTAATGAACCAAAAACTATTACACAGAGACTTCGCCAGATCGAGAACCTGAACTGTACATCTAGATTTTTCAGGGCTATAAACTTGGGAAACTCTTTAATTAATGCATGAGAAGACGAAATGAACAGATGTTCTGTTTTTGATTGGTCATGTCATATTATGGGACCCCATAAGGCTCAGGGCCTGCATTTGCGAAATTAGCACCCAAGCTAGGTTCTGCCTTACAGGAACAAGGAGTGCCATTCCAGAATGTCTTCTTCATTCCCTGGCAGGTCCCAGAACCAGGCCAGAAATGTACCTTGGTTGATGGCGTCAAAGGCATCTAAATGGTTCAACAAGATGTGGACTGTAATACAGCCTCTGTCCGTGGTCAATAGTAAGTCGCTTGCACTCAGACCAGGGTGCACTCTGTGTCATCAGCGTCTTTAGAGCTGAACTGAAAGACATTCAGCAAGCAACTCTCTTCCAAGCATGTGTTGAGTTGGGAAAGAATGTGACCTACATCTTCCACATTCGTAGAAGATAGGCAATACGGTGTTAGTTGGCAAGAACATAAATATCAAAGCCAGGCTTTTTATGGAGGGGCTTTATCAAGGCCCTTTAAAGAGGATCAAGACCACCAATGTCAAACGTTGTCAATTAGTGAGCTTTACCAGCCAAGGTTCCAGCATTCCCAGAATATGAATGAAGGCCTGATGCACAGCGATCGAAATTGCAGATAGCATAATTCATACCCATGGTTCATACATTGAGGTCAAGGGTTGAAGTTCATTATGACAAGAGCCACCTGTGGATTGAGACCAGGACTAATAATTAACATTGGGTTAATGCCAGCTCAGACATGCTTGATCTTTCACTCAAGGAACCAATACAATGTATTGAAAAAGGCCTCAACAGTTGCCACACTGATGGTCACAGAGGGTGAATGATTCACACTGCGCCCTATTCTGACAAGAGTGACGCAGCAGTTTCTTGAGGAGTTTATTCTTAGCACAATAGGAGATTTTATGACCTGAGGATGGCTCATTTATACCCCAATGTGATTAGTCCACAGGGATGTCCAGTCTGCTTCTGAGCCCTCAGGAATTATAAAAGTTTTGGCATAATCATGGGACAAGGAGTTTCTGCTTTTCAATGCCCCATTTCAAGGAAGAATTATGTCCTTCAAAGTAGTGAATATCATGTTGGCAGAGCCTCTGCAAGGTGACATGTTGCCTTAAGATTCCATGGCACCTTCATCTGTGGACCACGAGAAATCTCCAAGAAAACCCAAACAAAATTCATGGCCTTATTAAAATGTTTATTTTGTTAAGGAGCCGGTATGGAGAAATAAAGGCAAATGGACAAGCAGCATTTTTCCCTCCAAGTTAATATCAGCAAAAGGAGATACAATCAGCGGGTTATGTTTTTACACTCAATTTGCCTTTGTCTTGCCTATGAATTTCCAAACCCATTATCTGGCAGAGTGATGAAACAGTTGGGAACAGTTTTACTGCCTAGTTTACCACTACTGCTTAACTCTGTGTGAGGCCCTGAGATTGTATTGCCTATATCAGATTTTCTTTTAAAATAACTGCACGGTTTGCTTTTATATAAAGCTACTCACATGAAGAAAATCAAGCTAAATTCACAAGTTCTCATTGTCTGATTACGGTTGATTTATGAATCTTGGGGCAGCCCTCAATTACACAGAATTTATGCTGTTTTCAAATCCAAATTGATTGCCTTTAAATTCATGCAACTTGACGTTTTAACATTAGCCAAGCTCTCTGTGTTTTTAAGAGGTCTAGTAATACATAAATCTACCACGCATTTGTCTGCAGCTGCAACCTACATTCCATCCAGAACAAATGTTTATTTTCTCTTGATTGTAGAATTCAGTCTATTAATTTTATCAAAAGTCTTTTGATGGTCTTAAAAGCTACGAAATAGAGTTAAACATAAGATTTTGGACAGAATTCCATTTTCGGTAAAAAAGTAAATGTATACAGTTTAGGAAGCCTGAACCCATATTACACCATGTGAGCAAGGCCAATGTTGTGGGGGTTCTCCCACAAGGAAATATGGAAAACATTGTTCCAAATAGTACATTCTAACACACATCTTCTCATATACAGGGATTGCAATGTAGTTAAATACAACAGAAAATTGCCATATAATGTTGAAGAGTGAGGAATAAGGTACTGCAAGCTTTCTAACAAATAATGTCCTTCAAAGATGTGTGGGGGATAAAGAGAGATCGAACGAAGGGGGTGGAGTGCATTGGAGAGATGTTCAGAGGAGCAGAAAACCAGGGAACGCCCACAAAAGAAAGAGGCCCATGCTGCACAGGCCAAATGGGAAATATCCAGAGTTCCCTGAAGGCCAGTCCACCTCTGATTCCAGAAGGCCCTAACCAAGACCAGGGATGCAGCTTGAGTGTCACACATTTTGTGCATGTTGGTGTTATGAGCTGCTAACATTTTGCTAGAGTCATATTACATTGAAAAAGTATTAGTATTAGTAATATTAATATTAATATTATTATATATGTCTACAGCACAAACCTAGCTCGGGAGAAACGGAGAGCTGTCTTTGTTATAGAGCAAAATATTGGTTTCAAGAATTTGGGATCAATGCATGTTTTCAGAGTGCACCTGCCATCAGACACAATTCATTAATTATTTTCTAATAGTGGTGCAAGGACATGTCATCTGAATAATCTTATCCTTGGTTATTTGCTTGCCAGCTGGAGATATATCGCTGTTAGTGGCATTCACATTGTTGGCATCTTACCTAATACTGTGTCCTTATCATGAAAACCTATAACTAATGTGGGGATGGGCCTTTAATCACCTTAACCCAAAACAGGCCGACCACTTAAGAAGCAGGTACATGGTTGTACATAAAGCAAGTTTATTGTACAAAGCTCGGGGGAGCAGTTGGATGGTGTTGCAGGACCATACTAACCCAAGTCTCAACAGTACAACATCAGTTGACATCTTATATACTTTTTGCAACAATTTAAAACACTACAAGATACTGTTTTACCATCCAACCCCAAATATTAATATGACAAAAACTCAGCAAAGAAATTCCATCTTTTCCCAATTCTTCCATTTTCATTGGTCAGTATTTTCTTGATTATCATCTTCAGAGCAAATTCAAAACACACCTCTTCTTAGGAATCATCTGTAGCAGGTCATGACGTCCGTACATGGTTAAACATTGGTATTGAAAACATAATTCATTGCTAGCAATAAATGGCCTGGAGACATTAACTTTAGGTGTGATTGCACATGGTCTGCTTGCGTATTTTAGCAAATAGAGGAAGGTCTGCATAGACAGGATTTTCTTTGAACTACTGATTGCGGTCTCAATTCCCCAGCCTCCTGGTTCCTCTAAAAGACCTTCTAATTTATGCGACCACATACAGTCTCTGATGACCTGGAAAAACACATATCCGCCGGACACTAGACTCAGGCCTCATGTTAATTACCACCAAACAAATGACTAACCCCTTCTAAAGATTTTAATGCAAAGAGCGAGATAACATCTGTTCCCTTGCAGGACTGTAAACCTTGCCCTGTTCGTACTCTGACCTTCCTACTTGGTAACTCATTCTTCTTTCCATCAAGAATGTCCCTGCTGCTTTGAATTCATGTGCAACAGCTAACCGTGGAGCAAAGCACCCCATTGAATGGATTGTGTTCATGTTGAACTTGCTCTTTTAATATTGTATCTTTCTATGTTTGTAAAGATTTAATCTGTATACATTCTAAATGATTGTAAAACTAAAAGTAACATATAATGAACTCCATTTGATTCATATGGATTTGCAACACTGCCCCAGTTCGCTGCCAACCCCATGTCATACATATGGTGTGCGCAGCATGAATCCCTCGTAATAATGAGGACCCTCCTTGACCACCACGACACTGCAAATCTGACCATAGTCTCACTCCAAAGACAAATGTTTAGCCTCGGGCAAGCCCCTAGGTTTCATATTGCTGGGACCTCTAAAATCCAATCTAATTACAACTTGTTGTCCCATGGCATGTGGTACAAGCATTCGTTGTGTCAGAAGCAGTGGTCTTTTTTATCCTTGACTTGCGAATCATGTGCTAGATTTGTGAAGCAAAGTTGGAGGACACCAGACGTGGTGCCGCTAAGATCTGATCAGAATGGGGAAGTCTTTGGCTCAAGATTCTCCCGCCCATATAGAGATGGAGAACAGACTGCAGATGCCTTGGAAGAAGTAACTGAGTATTGTGATGGGGATATATTAAATAATAGGCGCGTTATAAATGACTTGTCATATCATATCAAACATAGATGTATTCACAAACTATCACAATCTAGGCGCGAAATTAAATAATCCTCAAAGTCATCTCCATTGACCTGGAATATCTGCCTAGTGAATGTACTCACTTTAATTTCCAAGGTATTTTATATATTGTCACAATGGCCCTCATTAGGACCCAGGCGTTAAGGGGTTTACGGCGCCGTAAACGGCGCCGACCCTTAACGCCTGATTCCAAGGTCCCTTTGCGGGATGGTGATTTTAACGCCTGCTTTTTGCAGGCGTTAAAACCCATGCCGCAAAGGGACCTTGGTGCTAATTACGCCACCGTAATTTACGGTGGCGTAATTAGCGCCTTTCCCCATTCCCATTATGCCCTATGGGGCAAAAATGGGAATGGGGAAGGGTAAAATGGGAAATGGGGATTTACCGCCCCACTCACCTTGGAATGGGGCGGTAAATCCGCCACCATGGCGTAAACATAGTTTACGCCATGGTGGTAAAGGTACGACCGAGGCGGTAACTTACCGCCTGGGTCGTAATGAGGCCCAATGTATTTATTAAAGGGGCTCCCTGTGCTTGTCCTGTAGCATGCGCCTCCTAAATGGGAACAGGTCCTTTTCCGACACGGTCATCCTTAGTTTAAGCTCAACGAAAAGCTTTGAAAATTTGTGAGATTTTTTGCACTGTGCTTTACAAATAATGACATAGGGGGGTCATTTTCATTATGAGTCAAGTAAAAAATATGCGAAAAAGGCATGCAGACAATGTTTACACATGCTTTTTACATATTTTCATTAATTTGTACGGTGAAGAAAGGCACAGGGAAGAATGACCTCTTCCATCCTCTTCTATCCTCTACACCACACAAATGCACTGCATTAATGCCAGCATGACATTTTCATGTCAGTGGTAGTGCATGGGATTGTTATGGAATCCGCCTCCTTTTTACACCTGCTATGAGCAGGCAAATTCCACTGGAATCCATTGTATAAAGCGGCCTTTAATGTGTATTTGGAAGGCTATATTTGCACAATCTGCACTATGAAGGGCAACAAGAAGGCGTAAAGATGATTTTCCTGCTTTTAACTGCTTCTTGCACTTCGTAGTACAAATTACAATAATTGCACTGAGGGGACCTGTTTGCACGCAAGTGCAAATGTAACAGATCCCCTCCATGCAATAAGTGAAGTTTTTCAAAATGGCCATCATTGTGAGATGTAATTTCTAACAACTGCTACCTCAGTACCTGTCTGGCTCTGCTTTCTCTAAATCACAGTAGTCAGGTACTTTATGTAGACAGTAAAGATCAGTGGAGTCAGTGTCCATCCCTGGAACTTTTATCTGGCCATTTGTGCTGAGTCTGCTTTGCACTATGCACAGGCGCTCTTGCAGTAGCGCTGTTATGACATCTCACATGAAATTGGCTTCAAATCCTTCCCTGACACGAAATGGAACATAAGGCAGCTAACAAAGAGTCCAATGTGTTCCCTGCATCGAATATGTTGACAGCAGCAGGCTTGCCCAGGCTAGTCCCATCAGTGGCATTGAAGAAAATTGTGGGCAGCCCAGCTTGAAACCACATAGATGCGAATGGGCCTGCATAGTAACCTCAGATCTATGTGCCAAAATCTTGCCACATATTTGTATGTTTCATGTCTACCAGTGGCAGGGCTTCCCAACTGCCATTGCGCTCTTGTACATTGCTTTCTGGCTACCTTCATCCAGGGTGAACCCCTGCCCTTCATCAGGGCTTCAGCATTAACACCATTGAGTCTAGCTGCCAAAAAGCCATCATCTGTCTTCCAAAATGCCCTGCCAGGCGGATCCATGCCCGAGGCTTGCCTACTCTGTAGGTCACCTTGAATATCCATCGGCCTTTTGGGGACATCATCTAGCCCCCTCCAATCCCCCCAATAACTTCAAGCAGGATGTTTGAACCCTCTCCTGCGGCCAGAGACTCATCACACTGCATTGCCACTTTCTGCTCAAATTTCCAGTGCTATGCTGACAACACTACACTCATGTTCAGGCTGCCCTCTGCCACCTCCTCTCCCTCTCTCATATCTGATTGCCTAACTGCCATTCAAGATTGGTGTGCCGCCAATGATCTTTGTCTGAATGCCAGCAAGACGGAGATCCTCCTCGTCGGCACATCTTCACGATCCTTTGCCCTCACTCTCTGGCCGGCCTTCCTTGGCCCTCCTCCTACCCCCGCCTGCGAGGCTAAGAACCTCGGGTCATCTTTGACTCCACCCTTTCCTTCTCTGCCCACATCTCTGAGGTCTCTAAAAAGTCAAATTTCCGACTGCACCTCCTCAGAGGTACTCTGCCTTTCCTCTCCTTCCCCCAGAAGCTCATGGTATCCCAAGCTATGGCTCTCTCTAGCTTGGACTATTGTAACAGCCTCTTTCTAAATCTACCTGCCTCTACTCTCCGCCCACTGCAACTAATCCAGAACAGGACTGCAAGACTTGTCCTTGGCCTCAAGCCCTGGGATCGTATCTCTCCAGCTCTGAAATCTCTCCATTGGCTCCCAGTGGATGCAAGGATTAAATTCAAAACCCTCTGCATTGTCCACAAGGCTTTCTGGGGCCTGGGTCCAAAATACCTTCAGCTATCCCTGCGCAAATACCTCCCCTCTCGAGCTCTTCGCTCCTCTACCTCCAACTCCCTCAGGGTCGGTCGTTTTTCAAAGATACGAGCTGGGGGTAGATGTCTGTCTTTGGCTGGGGCCTCCCTCTGGAACAGCCTCCCTCCCCACTCTAAAACGTGAGGAGAACCATCTCCTGGTCCGGAAGCACCTCAAGGCCTTCCTCTTTTCTTCTGCCTTCGCTCCCCCTCTCCCCTGCTGATCTGCCCTCGCTTGACGCCGTGCACCTAGCCACCCTCTGTCCTCCGGGCCCAGGTACCTGCTCACCCTGCCACCCTCCCGCACTGCCTCCGGGCCACCCCTTGCACTGGGGTCTGTATCTGTACCCATACGGCCCCCCACTTTTTTCTTCCTGCACTTATCAGACCTACCCTGTCTGCTGCCTTAAACCTAGCACTTGCAATTTGCTGGCTGCACTAAAACTGTTTGTTGCCTTTATTATTTATTGTTATTTATCTGTTTCTCCTCTGCTTCGCAGTTTCCACTTCTCCCCCTTCCATGCACTTTTACCTTCCCCCTCTCCCATGCACTTGCGCGTTCTCAATGTCACTGGGCCTAGTAAGATCGCTGTTTTGTTCTCCCCTGTTCCCCTCCCTTGCCTTGTCGCGCTCTGAAACACTTGTGTACGAGCACGATAGAAATAAAATATCAGTATCAACCATTTCTCACACTGCGGTCCTTTCCGATATGACGTGGTGTAAGCATTCCCAAGGGTGGCAATGGTTTATTCTGGGCCCTTTGTTCATTGTTTCTCACCCCACTCGGATTGTGCCTGCCCACCCTGTCCTCCAGCCATTCCGCCATTCCATAACATTCCACTTCTTTGTATTTCATCAGTAATATCACTCAGTTCCACAATTGATCTCGCTTCGTTTAGTTAGATTAAATTGCCTTTTAGCTCCTGCATTTTTTTTAAACAAGAGACGTATGCTGATTACATTCCCCCTCATACACCTTTCATTTTAGGTTCGATATCATTCAGGCTTGATCAGAAGCCGCGCATTCAGCGTAGCAGCCCATTAGAAATGCAATACATCATTTCAATGATTCCCAAGCCAGTGCTGCACCTCCATTTCTATTAAAGTAATCCAAATCTTTTCGCTCAAAATGGCAGCTCGGGCACCGCCGTCGACCTGAAAAACAGCTGTTGGCGTTTCTCGTGGCAGCAATGCATTCCAAGTGGGACCAAAACCTTGTATGCGACAACAAACAGCATTGCAGAACCTTGCGCACCCACGACCTGTTCAATAAGAAGCGATTAATGCATGATGCTGTTTTGCACATAACAGAAGGTCTGCCCGTTGTAGGATTCAATGTTAAATGAAACGCCACCAGCAAACAAGGGGTGACTTGTGACTGAGCTGCTGTGCAGTGGCGGCTGGGGAATTTTTTCTATGGGAAGGGCGTACATATTATGCAGGAATGTGCGCAAGTGACCAAGTGTAGAGAAATAGACCCAACCATCCCAGGGGGGCAGCAGGTTCTTCCGTTCTCCCCAGAGAATCTTTTTAATATAATGGGTTAAAAGGGTGCTTTTTATAGAACACTTTTTGTAAACAATTTGGCAAAATGCTGTGTAATTTACAATCGTATTTATAAGGTAACACATGAAGAAATCCAATAGATGCCAAAGCATTTTCAAGCACATTTTGTTGATGCTTTTGGCCACCATAGATTCCAGTATTCTGCAAATGTAAGAAGACATGGCCATGCTTGTTGTGGCAATATATGCCAGTAATGCCATGTAAGAACACATGCTCATGCTAGCTGCGTCAGTACAGCCAGTTTCCTCACGCAAGGGCACACTCATCTTTGATTTGCCCATAATATTAGTAATTCCACATTAAAAATATGTCTATGATGGCTGCACCAATATATGTCAGTAGCCTCACATAAAGACACACACCAGCTGTCTTTGCTTAAAAAGCAGTAATGCTACTGTTAGAAAACATGCCCAGGATATACCATTATACCCACATAAGGAAATACGTTGCATTTGCCCTTAATGCACTAATAATACGAGTGTAATAACACATGTCCATGCTGGATGCCCCAACATTTACTAGTAGTCCCAGCTAGAACGCGCTCAGTCAGGCTAATTTTGCCTATAATGCTGAATTGGGAGACTCCAGCCCTTTAAGACGAGGTAGCAATACCCTTGAGTTGAATGGGGATGCAGAAATTATTCAAACATCAATAATCTAAATGACTCAGGTAGTTGGCAAAAAGGATAACTGTTCTAATACCAATTATCTAAAACATAGAGTGCAACGGACATCAACGGACGTCTCAGCGCATAGTTTCTCAATGCATCTAAAGAAAAGCTTGCTTTTATAACAAAAACTCATCATAGGTGACGTCAACCTACATATTTACTAACATCATCCTACGGGGCAAACTTCAAAAACCTAGTGGCTATTGTAATAAGTAGACATTCCATACTAGTCTAAGAGGGTGAAAGGCTCCTTAACCTCAGGCGGGCAACTAAGCCCTCCCCTTAAACAGGTTACTATGAACGTCACTAAATACACGACGTCCCATTGGTTACACAAACTATAGGACCCTTATTTACGTAGTCTCTTACCATTGGTTGGCACTCTAATCTCCGTCAGTACTCTTCCACCTACGTTAGCAGCACGCAGACTGGGCTTACAGGTGCTGGTGAGCTAGTCTTCAACCATAGCTTCCCACCAATTAGCATAATCATCTATCATCACCTCAGTGGTCTGCTGTAAATTAGGACTTTGAACTTGTCCTTGAGAGTGTGCTTTACTCTGGAGAATTCCGGGGAGTGAAGGCACGCTCTGCCTCCATGCGTAGGTGTGGTTGTCATGTTTGTCCAACTTCATCCTTCCACGTGACTGAAGACCACAAAATCGAGCTCTAGTGTATTTAAAATGCTGTTTTCTAATAGACCTCTGACATCTTCCTTGTTTTTGTCTATGCCTTCTGAACAGGAGTTTCGTTCTTTCACAATTTGTATCCAATGTCTGCCCACCCCAGCCTGATACAGACATGGCTTCTTGGGGCTTATCCAGCCTCACCTTTCTGCGATTCACTCTTGTTAATTCAATTGCTTTTTAACTGCGACACACTGGAAAGAAGGCCTTTCTTTATCAGCCCAGCTCTGCTATAACACGTAGTGGAAACATCCATTTTTTTACTCACTCCTATATGTTTACACTTTGGCGCATGCCGCAATCTATTCTCTATTTAGCTAGCCTCAAGAATACTTTGTCTGCTTGAGTTTCTTAACATATGTACATGTGTAAAATGACTTGATATCCTCATCAGTTCTGTAGCATATGTTTCTTTATCTTGAGCCCAAGCTTGTCACTTATCTTTGATGCATCAGAGAATATCTTCATTCACTTGTTTATGCATCTCTTCTATGTACGTCATTCTGGCTTTGTGAGACGTCACCATTCTTCTCTTCCAGACATCTGCTCTGTTTCTTCTCTTCATTCAAATGTCCATCATAGTGTCTCGTATGCAGGTATGGTTTTCACATTGGGAACCTTGGTTCCAGGATTCTCCATGGTATCTGTATTTTCACTGGTACCACACGTGTCTCACACTCTGGTTCCCAACATATAGGCAATACAGGCAAAGTGGATGAGTTGGGGGTACTTGGCTCCTTCTCTACAATGCACTATTTACATCACAGTACTGTAGGAAGACATGCCATGCTGGTTGCTAAGTTTTAATGCCGGTGGGAGACTCTGTAGCAGAATAAACTTGTGTCAGAATAATCTCTCCCCATTGAAGGGGAAGGGAGTCTCTGTATCAGAATCAACTCTACCCCTTTAATGGGAGACTCTGTAGCAGAATAAACTTGTATCAGAATACATTTGACTGAATTTGGCCTGTACCATTCGACTGGATAAAAACATACAAATTGGCTAATACATACTGAACATGTGGAGCGGGGGTTGCTGGGGTGTCCCCCACTCCCTATGATCGGTATGTATTAGCACTGGGAAGTTGTGGTGGTATCCCCGTTTCCTCAATATTGGAGGTGGCGGTCTGGAAAAAAAAGAAAAAGGGACCCTGCGGTGTCGGATCCGACCCGCGTTAGAGAGATGGATCTGACACTGCAGGGCTGAAGTGGACCAGGCGGTGAGCAAACAGGTAAGTAGGGAAAGTGGGTTGGTGTCAGGGGTGTGGGTGGTTGTGTTTGATCATCTGAGAATTGATTGCATGCAGGCTGTTTTTTTTTTTAACAGTTTGGAGCAATCAATTCTCACACGATCAAACACCCCCAAACCTAGCAGAATACATTCTACACCTTCAAAGGTACACCCTGTAGCAGAATAAACTCACCCCCTTGAAGGGGAGACTCTGTGGCGGAATAAACTTTCCCCCCTGATGGGGGAAACTCTATATCAGAATAAACTTTCCCCCTTCAAGGGGGAGACTCTGTATTAGAATAAACTCTCCCTTGAAAGGTAAACTCTGTTGCCGAATAAAACCTCTCCTTTGATGGGGAGACACTGTATCAGAATAAGCTCTCCCCCTTGAAGAGGAGACACTGCATCAGAATAAACTCTCCCCCTTGAAGGGGAGACTGTGTAGCAGAAAAAACTCTCCCCTTCCAATGGGGGACTCCATAGCAGAACAAACTCTCCCCTTTGAAGGGGAGACTCTGTAGACGAATGCAATCTCCCCTTTGAAGTGGAAAATGTGTCTCTGAATAAACTTTGCCATGGATGCTAACTGAGTGAGTCGCGGACCAGATGAGCTGCGGCAGCTACACTTGGACACGAAATCAAGCGTTGCCATGATTAGCGCTAGCCAGCTGGAGGCGAGCAGCAACGTTCGCAGTGGGCTGCACATGAAACACAAGGATTTCTTCTCTGCACACCGCACAAAGACTTTACCAACTTACAAGATGCACCCTGGATTTACGGGCTGAGCCCGTTTGGACCCTAGTCTACAATCCTAATGCAGACGTCCATTCCATGTGCTGGCCCCACATTTTAGAACTGGGCACACCATTTCTCCATTGAGAGGCTCAAAGAAGGACACACAGAGTACCTACTTCCAGCCATCACGCTTGGCATCGCCCTCTTAACACACCGATACAGGAAAGGATGATAAGCAACTCCACAGCTATTCAGATCCCAGCGTAGTCTAAACACTTGTACATGAACCAGGGTTTCTCTCCCGAAGAATGTTCCGGATTTAACACCTGTTTTGTTAACTGAAACATGTTGAGAAATTGTATCGTCTAACTCAAAGACAGCGTTCAAACAGATGCACTTAATCACAGAAACTTTTGCAAAATAACCCTATGTTGCTTCAATATGTTTGAAAACTAGGATTTAACTGAATGTACAATGGATATTGTAAAGTTACCCTGGCCACACATGTGGAAATTAAGAAAAGGAGTCTACACCTATGAGAAACCATTACTAGGGTGGGTTTTCCACACAATGTTAGTGAATTCTAATGTATGTTGTTTTATGTTTAAAATACTTAATGATTAAATGTGTTTTTAACCACTGGAAGTGAATCCTCCTTTCAATGTTTTCTAACCTATTAGACCTACCTCTATCTCCTCTGTTGTTTCATAGTTAAAACTCATGTTGCAAGGCTTTGTGTTGTTACCAAGGTGAGCACATTGCCCTGAGCTATCAGCTTTGATATTCTCGCTAGTTCACAGGTGGTGTAGTGGTTTTAAAGGTTCCATTTGCACTAATTTTGTGTTGTCTGCTGACAATTTGGCACAATGTTATTTGAGCCATGAAGTATATTATAGGGAACTGGATTATACTGGACCTCATTACGAGTATGGCGGTCTGGGAACAAGGGTGCCAGTAGCAACGTACTGGCACCCTTTCCGGACCGCCATACTCTGAGAATGCCCAGCAGGCCTGACTTGCCAGGAAATAAGGCCCCTACGGCATGTCACTCACTGAATCACCGGCGCCGTTAGTTATGGTGCCGCTGCTTCAGTGTCCCCATTCCCATGGAGTCCTATGATACTCCATGGGAATGGGGATTTACCGTTCCGCTGCAACTTGTGATATACTGGTGGCACCGGGATATCAGGCGGCGAATCAGTGTTGTGGGTCAGTGACATGTAATGACTAGGCTGGCAAGATCCACATGGAGTGAGTACTGGTTGGTCCCAACACCTCATTCTAATCATAAATGAGGTTTTTTAGTTGTCCCTTTGTTCCAGTTTTCTGGGCTTTTGATCAGATTTCACAATCTTTCAAGTTGTCCTCAGAATCCTTGTTCCACTTTTGTCTTGTTTGCATCTTTACATGGTGGACTCTTTCAGATTTCCTTCCCTTTGGGATATCAATCTAAGGAACAATACAAAGAATCAGATTTGGTACCTGTGAATGTCACCAAAGAAATTGGGACTATTATACTGCCATGAAAACTATTGAAGATATATTGCATTGCCAAGGTAAAACAGGATTTATGCAGTCATAGTACACTACTTGCCTGGAGTCTGGAGAGGTATGTGTTTTCCTTGAGCTTGCACTCTGCAAGCAATGTATATCCCAGCAGACAAAAATGTTAAAATGCACTTATCCTTCTTTTGATGCTTTGACCAGTGGTCAAAGTGTACGAAAAGAAGTAGTGGAACTATGTTTCATACTGGCCTGCAACGCTCTCCACAGACCCCATCGCCGCGCCCCCTCCCATGCACACAAAAAAAAACATATGTGCCTGCTCTTTAAGGTAACGTCCTGTGCAGTGCACTGAAAGTGCAAGTTTCAACTTCTTCCTACATTTTTATTTTAAAACGAAACCGTTCCGGAACGGTTTCTTTATAAAATAAAAGTATAGGAACGGTACAACTTAATTAAAAGAAGTGGAGGAGCACCGCTCCCGACCGCTCCCGCCCACTTCGACCACTGGGTTTGACATCTTCAATCCAATCAGAAAGATATGTATTGTGCATATTCTTTAGGCAGCAACTTCCAGCTGTGCTTGAACTTTACTATTGCTAGCAACACATTTTAAGTCCCCACTGTGTTAAATCTAGTTGCATTCTGAGTGTATCCATTGCATTGAATCTCACTGTAGCCGCAGGCTTGATTCCAATGGCCCATTGAACTCTGTCTCCTTCTCTAACCTAGCTTCCTTTGAGTGCACTGATACTATACCAGGCCCCTCCATTGACAAATCTACCCACCAGAGCAGAAGCAACAGACTATCCATCATTCCAGTCAACTCCCAGATAAGAGGGGCACTTTGGTGCACCAGAAATACTGCCAACCCCCCTGCCTACCTCCTCCTTCCCTCACATCCTCCACACATCCAGCCTTCAGGGGAAGTACTCCCTCCCAGACACCGGTCTCTGTCACCCACAGACCTTGCCCCTAACATTCCCACACCAACCTCTCCGACCCTTGCATTACCTCTTCTCTCTCGACCACATCCCACCTCAGTCTTTACATCCCACGGTGACGCTCTGGTTTCACTTGCTAACACCCCTTCCTCGTCCACCCTGTCGACTCTCACACACACGCTACAGGCACCCAAGATTCCCCTCAAACACAGAATCTACAATACCCAGACCCTCTCATCTCTGCACTGTATACCGTCATTTCATCGACAGTCATTTTTACGAATGCCTTTTTTACGAGTACAGATTTACGAAAAAGGTCATTGAAATTCTGAGGGGGAGGGCAGATAAAGGGTTGGGGGGTCGGGAATAGTTAAAAATAGGTGGGGGACGGGTTTGCGGTGTTAGAATTTTTATCACCTTTTTCGTAATTGTGTACTCGTAAAAAAAAGGCAGTCGTAAAAAATGACTGTCGCTGAAAGAACATAGAAACCTCTGCACACCTCACCCTATCTCCCTACCAGATCCCTGCCTGCCCCCCTCACTTACACCATTACATCCTCCAACTCTCCAAACCCAGTGAAATCTCTCTTCAACACTACCTTCAACACCCCTGGCTCTAACCACTCTCCTTCACCCCAGTACTCTCAATACTTTGATGGAAATCAGCAAACGGACATCATCTCCAACATTACACCCTTCTCTTCTTTCCACCTCCATTCATCAACAACCCCTCTTGGAAACCCCAGTCACCATCCTGCACATTCTCTGGCACCCTGCCCTCCCCTGAATCCACACCTGCAATTCCCTCTCCAAAACTCCCTCCACTCCCTGTACCACTCCAGACCACCCCTATAAACCGTACATCACAAGCACTCTTTACAGACACTCAAAGAACATCCAGTGCCTCCCAACCCATCATAACATCAGAGACACTGCACCCTCCCTACTGTCCCCCTTATTTACACTCCCTTCCGCAGACCTCCCTCACTGGCTCATGACTGCTCCCCTCTTCGGGGGCCAACAACCCCCACCCCTCGATCCTACTCCCATGCATCCTCAGTAATGCCAGATCTGTCACAACAGAACTAGCAGAACAGATGCGAACGCCATCCTCCACAAATCACACCTTATCTCACACTCTGTGGAACAATCCCTCCTATTGAAATTTCTCACTAGGAGGGATTGTCTTACCACAGCTTCTTACTCTTCTACAGACCTCCTGGATAAAACCAATACTTCGCTAATGCTCTAAGTGACTCCCGAGCGGCCATTCTGGTCGCCCTCCCCTCCCTCACCATGCTCGTGGAGCTCAACATATGGTTTGATGCCCCGCACAGCCCCATAAAACAACCACTCCTGGACAACCTGTAAGCCCTCAACATGACTCAACTGGTATCTGGTGCCACATACACTGCAGGACATAGCCCAGATGCAATATTACGTTATCTTCATGCTCCCCCAACCACTCACATGGACGAACCATGCAGCCATCTTCTCGTTGCTTTTGACTCCTATCCCTCCTAGTCGGTTGACTAACACCGGACCGTCCATTGTGGAATAAGGTCGTAGTAACTCCGGACTTTGCAGACTCCCTGCTTTTCACCCTCCCCAATCTACCAGTCCAGGGAGGTCTGCCCTCTACCAGCCTCTTAGATCAATGGCTCCCCAATACCCTCAAACCTCTCACCCCCTCCCGATCGGCCTCCCAAAGACAAGACCCTTCCCCTAGATGGTTCACCCCTTCTCTCAAAACCCTCAACACACGTAACCAATTAATGGAATGCAGATGGCGGGCTGACCCATCTCCCCATAATACAGCTGCCTATGCTTGCCAGATCCATGTCTACAATGCACAAATCCGGAAGGCCAAAAAATCCTTCTACTGGAACAGAATCTCCAATGCCCGTAACAACAGCATGGAACTCCACAAGATCATCTCAGAATTCAAGGCCCCTCTATGCAGCCCCCCACCCAACTCCCAAACACTCTGTAATGCCCTCTCGGGCCATTTCTACAGCATTTCGTTAGAAAGAAACTGCACCATGGCTGTGAAACTGCCAGCAATCCAGCAGAAATCCAGCCCCGATCCAGCCCTGATCCCTGCAACGCCGGCCGACCACTCCAACCCTCCCAACTCTTGCCCTATCTTCCTATTTCTCCCCCATCTCTCGACCTGAATTCCTGAAGCTACTTGTTAACAGTCGCACGTCTGGATCCCTGAAAGATCCATGTCCTCCCGCCCTCCTCAAGAAATCTTATCTTCAATCTGTGCAGGTGGCATTGAAAGATCCATCTTCAACTCCCCCCCTCAAATTAGATTTATTCCCATCAGTGTTCAGGACATCACACATTAAATCCCTCCATAAAAACCTCACTTGACCCTGTCCTCCCAGCCAACTACAGACCTATTTCTAACAAATGCTTCTTAGTCAAACTTACTGATCGAATGTCTTGGTCCCAGCTTTGACTCTTCACCAGATCCAACCTCCACCTTGGCCGGGCCAATTCCGTCTTCAGACCCCTCAGTAGAACTGAAACGTCCCTAGTCACAATCTGGCATGATCTCAAAAGCACTGCAGACACAGAAGGCTCTGCTGTACTTATCCTCTCTGTGGCCTTTGACTCCATCGACCACAGCTTTCTCACTGACAGACTCCACTACCCCGGCATAAGGGATGCAGCACTAAGGTGGATTTCCTCATTCCTTGTTAACAGATCACCATCCTTCCTCCCTTCACCTTGGCGCCCCCACCCTGTCATCAATGGGGTCCCACACAGCACCTCCCTTTCCCCCTACTCTTCAACTTCTACATGAGGCCCCTTCCTGCCCTTATTTGCTCACATTACGTAGCCTGCGACAACTATGCAGATGACACACAGATCATCTTCACAATCCTTAAAGCCTCTTCCATCCCCCACCCCAACCTTGCATCCTGCCACACAGACAACGACCACTGGATGATGGCTAACCACCTCCTCCTCAACCCCGGAAAAATCAAAATCATGATCTGTGGAAAACCAGCTCTCTTCTCCCAACCCATCCCTTGGCCATCTGGCCTAGGCCCGCCCCCCGCCGCCTCCAATGTAGTAAAGAACCTGGGATGGACCATGGATGCTGATTTGTCACTCTCACACCACATTAACTCTGTTGCTCAATTTTGCTATCTTCACCTCCACATTCTCAGATGCATCTTCCCTTACCTCTCCAGCCCTCACAGTCACTGCAATAATGGCCATTGTCCTCTACCGCCTAGACTACACCAATTCCCTCTACCATGGCGCCCCCGCATATCAACCCAGAAAGCTCCAATGGGTCCAAAGCACTGCAGCTAGTCTTGTCCTGGCTCTTGGTCCCAGAAAGCACACCCACCCTTTGCGTCCTCCACTGGTTCCCTGTTGGACAACAGGACATTGCGAAGTAATGTGCATCACCTACCGTGCCCGCCAAAAGACAGGCCCAGAATACCTTTAACAGAAACTCATCCGCTACCAACCCAACAGAAACCTGCGATCAGGCATCACACTCCTCCTTGTGATCCCTCCCTTCAAATCGACAGGAATAGGGGGATCCTTCTCCGTCCAAGCCGCCTCAATCTGGTAACTCAATTCCCCTTAACGTCCAACACATAGAGGATCACCTTGCCTTCCGGAGCACCCTCAAGACCTGGCTTTTCCCCCTGACAAACCCATGCCACACTTCCGGTTATTCAACCACCTCTCAGGTAGGCTGGGCCGCAATGAACCCGTCATGAAATGTACTGAGCGATGGAGACACTAAACTCAAGCAGACCACAGGACAGAATCCAGGCCACATCTACGAAACCAAGAAACCAGCCAGGACACACGGATACATATCACATTCATTGGTTATTGAAGATAGCCGAAGGCAAGGCCACCCATCCGCTCGCAACTGCTATCACACAACACTTTTAAGGTACATTGCACAACACCTCGGCCATAACGAGAGAGCTATCCCCAATGACAAAATGTGGTCTAGCTGGACACATAATGAGTCTCCGGCACTCGCATACTCTCCAGACAACCTCACAACAGCCATTCACTTGCTAGTTTGATATGGGCAGGTAGTAGGGACTTGTCCACCCCTACCCAACTTCGTATGGCTACAATGCACAAATACCTTAGACTTTGGTCCCCCAAGGGCATTAACCTTACACCGTCTTGAGACCATACCAATGGGAAAAGGCACTATGCAAATGACAAATTACATTACATTTAACTTGCCATGCATTCGAAACTGAGTGCAACAGTGCTTGGTACATCACCTGAATCCACTTCAGCACTACCATACACATTTAAAGGAACAACTTACTACCTATACACATTCTTCAATGTATTTAACCACTCTGGGTTACCCTCACCATGCCTGACACCATCTCTGTCGGAAAGGTAAGTAGCATTCCCTTAGGGCCTGATTTTCATGGGCTAAGTCCCCTCTGCTGCAGTAATGTGGTTGTGGTGCTACACTTGTGCAATGCTGCTTTGCAAATGATTGAGATAGCAAGCTATCCATATACAATTTCCAGCTAACATGCTGGTTCTTACTCATAATCAAAACCTGACATGATGATTGTTAAATTCTACAATATATGAGGCAGAGCCATGCATGCAAAACAAGTGTTGTCTGATTAAAATGTACTACAAGTTATGTTATATGGTATTTGTATAGTGCCTACTGCCATTGGTATGGCCTCAAAGCGCTGTAGAGATGAACACCCTTTAGAAAACTGTAGTCAGAGATATAAGATGTGAAGGAAGGATTTCTAAAATGCTTGTATGCATTTTTAGCCAGCATGAGGTAGGTAGGGAGTGGCTAGGTCCCTAATGACAGCCCATAGATATCAGATGAGAGGATGTGTGCCGTGACAGATTGTTAGGGGAGTAAGTGAGTCATTTGACTGATTATGTGAACTGCTGGACCACATTTTATCGTGGGACTCAGCTGTATTTTATTGAAGGTGGTTGTGTGTTAGGGTGGGTGAGGTCGAGCAGTGTCTATTGTAGGCGTATGGATGTGTGTGGGACGTGCCTGTGCGCGATACGGCTATGTTCCGTTCTGAGCAAGTGCTTGATGTTCAAGCGAAGAAGGCTGACACATGGGTAGATGAAGACTTAGAGCTTATCATAAGACCTGTCTGAGATGTATTCTGTGGGGGGGCAACCTTGTTGACTCCTCTGGTGCCCCCACATATCTGTCAGGGTTGGGTAATTGTTCACCCAGGAGATTAACTAGGTATGTGAGGATGCTGAATGGAAGAGCAAGTTTTGAATGCCTTCCTAAAGGCTAGGTGATCTTATATGTGGCTGATGGTGAATGGTATCGAGTTCCAGATGGTGGAGGTTGGACTGAGAAGGAGAAGCCCTCTATTCTGGTTGATTTTGCCACTGGGATGACAAGTAGAAGTGCTGTGCCTAAACAGAGTATTCTGCTAGGCCTATAGTGTGTAGGTTTATGCTGCAGATATTCTGGACCTTAGTTGTGGAGAGCTTGGTGGGTGATGCGCATTGCCTTGAAGGTGGATCGTCACCTGATCAGAAGCCAATGAAGGACACCAAAGGCGGCTGAGATGTGTCCTCTACGGCTTAGGGCTATGCGGAGCCTTGTAGCAGTGTTTTGAACTGGTTGGAGTAGAGCCCTATGTAGAATTCAGGGTTAGCCAGACCAGGATGGGAGTCTGTAAGGCATGGAGTTGCAGAGAAGTGTATGTGGGAGGAGCAGAGAAGATGAAACTGGTCTGGCAGTGTTTGGAAAGGAGGTGAGGAGGAGATTGGAAGTAAGGTGCCTTTGTACACAGGAAAAGAGGCGATTAGGACAGTAGGAGGAGGGGAGTGGGCAGGCAAAGACAAAAAGGGAAGGTACCACAGGTATATAACACACCTAGTGGACCACTGTGAGGGCTTCCAAGAGGTATGACCACATGGCAATGCAACACGGGGTAACAGGAGTCCAGAGTAGGGAAGAGTGTCGTTTTTGAGTGCATAGGGAAACAGATGTACGTTGCATAGCTAATAACCACATTGCTGAAGCAGTGGAAGGAGAGTTGCCAGAAGGGGGAGTTCCCTAGAGCATGGTTAGACAATTCCCTCACCAATCCAACCCAGGAGCAGGAGAGATTAGGGTTTAAACTTGGTGACCTCTAGCCACATTCTCAATGTCACCCAGATCATGACATTGACAGCAAACGGGCCATGGAGCTAAACTAATAGTCTGCAGCCTTTGGCTCTTCAGATGTTTTTGGACTACAACTCCCATCAGCCCAAGCCAGCGTAGTCAGTGGGGAGGAATCATGGGTGTCGTAGTCCAAAACACCTGGAGAGCAACAGGTTGCAGACCCCTGAGCTAGAGTTAGACCCTACAACAAAGATGGAGGAGGAGAATACATTAAACCATTAGACATTTGGGAAGGAAGTGCAGGGACACTCAAAGACCCCAGACTTCTCCTCATTGCTGAAAAAGATAAATTTGGATCCAGACAATCTTCAGAATTATCGCCTTCAATCGGATTTCCATCCAAAATTGGGAACCAAAACGGCATTGATTGCGGTCTTGGATGAACTATCATGAGTGAGAGACCAAGGTGAACTGTTCCTACTTGTAATGTTAGACCTATCCACTGCCTTTGACACATTGGACCGCAATATTCGAATGGAACGATTAAACACTATAGGGAACGCCTCGGCTAGTGCTCTTAAATGGGTTGCTTCTTTTCTAGCTGGGTGATGAAAACGAGTGAAGCTGAGGGGTTTTCTTTCGCATACTCTCCTGCAAAGTTGCAGAGTCCTTCAGGGGTCCTCGCTATCACTATTGCTATTTAATCTGTATTTATGAGCCCTAATGAATATTCTGAGAAGTCACAAGGTTGGTTTCCAATCTTATGCGGTTGACTCTCAGGTGTTTCTCAAGCTAGACGACGTAGAAGACTCCCTTATACAGGTTAGTAGGTGTTTGGAAGAAGTAGTAATCCCAACAAGAAAGACAGAGGTGATCCTGTTTGGTCCAAAGCATCTGATAATGCGAAAATAGATGTCCCCCACCACCATCCTTTCTGTGATCAGAATTGAAATATGTATCCATGGTAAAACATCTGTGGTGCATATGGCAAAGCGACCTGGGCTGCAAAGGCCAGGCTAAAGCCAAAGTGCAGGGAGTTTTTGAGAACCTAAGTCTCCTTCGGCAGGATCTCCCCTAGATTCCCCAAAAAGATCATGCCACAGTGGTTGGAGCCGTAGTAAATTCCAAACTGGATTACTATAATTGTCTTTTAATGGGGGCCCCTGCCAAAGAAATACATTGCTCTACAAAAGCACAGAATTCTGCAGACAGATTAGTATTTGAGGTAAAAAAAAACATACTCCAATATCCGGCCTGTGTCGGTCCATTTACTGGCTGGCAATGGAAGATCGGATCAAATTCAAAATCGGATGCATTTTTTAAATGCATGAATAACCCCCAGGCATTTGGTTGACAAATTAAAGCAGTAATAACCGACGCAGCCCTTAAAATCAGAGACAAATACCTGTTGGTTGTCCCTCCAACGCTATGTGTGTCTAGAGGAGATTGTAGATTTTCAGTATTCAGCCCAGAATTTTGGAACACTCTCCCAATGGAGCTCAGAAAACCGGATTCTCTGACCTCATTTCGAAAAAAACCTGTACCTGTTTAAATAAACCTAAGAACATAGATTAAGGATTAGAGAACAATTTTGATGACCAGATAACAGAGCTATTATTTTGGTCATATTTACAACTGCGCCTTGACATGATTCGGTATGTCCATTGCGCGATATAAATGACTCAATCAATGATTGACACCCCTTAAGGACTCGTGAAGGGTGCCCATATTTTTTAGATTACTGAAATCTACAACTGTCTTTTGATTTAATGCTGCCAATGTGTTCAGTTTAAATGGCCTTATTGTCTGTTGGCCAAAACATAGCTTGTTAAAGTGTAATGTTTTGGTCCATGTATTTCATTCATCCCTGCTCTGCATCCTGATAACAGAGAGAATCCTTGATTGCTACCCAGTAGAACCTGTGCTCCTGAAAGGCATGCCCAGCCCCATACCCTCACTATTACAGAGTCAGATATGTGTATACTAGCATGGATATTTCCCTTATTCTAGCCTTCTGCTGTGTCAACAACCCCTTTCTCCAACAGTGAATGCCTAAAAAAACGCCAACATTCCCAAGCTTACGTCCCACCATCAGACACATACCATTGTCCTTGATCTACTGATACGACTGTAATATCTTAACACACTGGCAAACTACAAAAATAATGTACTTCTCTGGAGTGGTTACCATTACGTTTTTCAGGAAGGGAAAGACTGTCAATTAAATATAGGACCTCACATATTCATGAACTGATGCTGAGTCTATACAGCAGCAGCCCAGTAGTTGTGGAAGCAGACAAAAACCTCCCGGGGAAATTTGATCTCACTCCACTTTGATGAAAAGATACTTGGTGTACTTGCTCTAGACCTTACTCCCACTCCTGACATCAGTCATATCCATCAGTCATATCCTTCCTAGTGACCATAACCGTGGCTTGTTCCTGGAGAACACAACATCAGTTAAAACTAAAGTCGCCATCTACACTTCAACGACCACCTAGAGGCAGTCCCTACAGTCTCTCCACGCCCTGACCAGCCCAACCTCATGATTTGAAGCCCCCCTTCTGAGACCTGCACAGACCAATTTCGTGGGTGTAATATCTGTCCCTATCTTCGACATTTGCGTTATAACCAATAGGGCCGTCAAAAAGAATGTGGGCAACATTCAAAACATGGCTACAGAAACATGGTTTACCAATAACCTTACCACATTTCTTTACACGTTGTTCCCTTCAATAGTCAAAATCCCATCTAAACATTGAACAGGCGTTCCAGCAGCACACCTGCCATTTGTTTACCTTTAGTGAGTTAACTGCACCCTCCAACTCATACCTCAGCTCCTTTCCTTTTAAACCCTCACCATCCAGTGCTATCTTGATGCCAACATGACCAAAACCTTGGAAGCTTCATATCAACCTGCAGGATATTCTGGCTCTTTCTTGGAAGAATGGCTTAAACTGGTTAGAAATGTACCAACCAACACAAATAATACCATTTTGATGATAGGCGAACTGGACCATTTGCAGCCTCAGAAATTCTCACAAAAAAGGACATGTGTTTCTTCCCTCCACCCAGAAGCCCCACACACAAAGACGGTTCCTCTGTGGATGTTCTGTTCTCATGGAACGCACTTGTTGCCTCACAAACGTATTCCACACTTCCGTTCAGACCGTATCCGCATCCATTTTCCGTGTTACTGCACAAGCATCCTCCCCCAAAAAGAGATCATATCCCTCCACTGGAAAATGGAGATCGATAAAAAGATTCACAGTTGTAGGCTTTAACAATGCTTTCCGGGACCCCCTCACCTTGTTCGCCATAAATACTGACCCAAAGATTGGTGTTAATGTGCTAAATTGAGAAATACAGTAATGGAACCCCAGGGATATCTATACCCCTCCTACAACAAACAAACCTGAAACATTTGAAATACTTTCTAATAAATGGTATAATACTGACTTGGATCTGCTTATGAGAAATGCCAAGAAGTTACAACACCAGTAGGGAACAGTGCCAGTTGCACTAACCTGCCAGATTCAGCTGCTAAACTACCAGTGGGCTGGCAAAGGTAACGAAAGGATTTCTAAACAACTCGTATCTCCGACAAGTGTTATATAACCATAAAACTCATCAAGATCAGTAAGGAGCCTACCCACCCTATAAAGGGACATGTCTGACAGCAACCATAACCTATATCCTGAAAGATCTCAATTCAGACCCACTTGAAATATGACATTATCAGCCTGTGTAGAGCCTCCCATTGATGGGCAAGATCCTTGAGAGGATAGCCATGCCATAAGAGGTCATGAAACCCGGGGGGGGGGGGCCTTGCACTTCCTTCCCACCACGTGTATAGAGGACATTCTTGTGTAATGAGGGAGGACATTCTGAAGGTCACTGACAACAATCAGCTTTGTATGCAGATTGTATTATACACATGAGTGACACATGACACTTTGGCCCAGGTACCCTAATTAAAAGTCTACAACATACAAAGGGCCTCGGGGCGAATGTTCTCAGATGGGTGAATTCCTTCTCCAAGACAGATCTGCGATGGTGAGGCCACACCACTTTCACTCTACCCCTCAGCCACTCACTTGTGTGGCCCTGCAGGGTGCAGGTATCTCTTGGGTATTATATGCTCACATACAGCCACTTTCTGAAGTGATAGTTGGGTTCACCCCATCTTTTCCACTGTACGGGGAGGCAACCCAGTTTTTGTTCAAACACTGACTGGGGCCTCCACTCTAGCTGCTGGTCCACAGTTCGGCAGTGGCTGTGCGACACCCCCTCTGTCTCAATGAGGATCAATTTGAGATTCTACTTCTTGGAACCCGACTATCTCCCATTTGAAGGACATGATTCTCTATGGCCAACTTTAAAACCTGTTGACAAGCTAAACACGTAGATGTTCCTATGCCTTTACAATCCCCTTTTAGCATCAGACACATGCTGTGGCCCACAACGTCCGCATCCACCTTGGTTTGCTTAAAGTGACCTTGCCTTTACTACGCACTGGACCGACAGCTGAGCTGATTGAGGCCTTTATCACCACCAAATGGACAAGTGTAATGGATGGCACCTGGGAACTCCCACAAAATCTATTAACATGTGTCAACTGGTCATGGCTGAGTCAACAAATCTAATACCATTCATCACACACCGGGACCATAATGCACTGCCAATAAAGGCCCTTCACTGTTTTCCAGATGATCAAAACATTATGTTAAAATCTCAGGGCCCAGCACATACAGCTTAACAAAATAAAGGACCAAAATGCCACACGACTGTGTTATTCACCACCCACCTGCAAGAAAGCTCAGACCCTCTTCTGCAAGAAACATTCAACAGAAAGTACCACAGAAAGCAAGCATAGAGTTACAGATTCCTGTCCAAACCTGAACCCCAACTTCACAACGTTTTGACACCAGACGTGAAGTTCGGACAAAGTCAGAAAACATTGCAAGTCAAAGCTTCATGATCTCCCCTTCTACTACTTTAGGCAGGCCTTGATCAGTTGGCCAAGGACGCTGTTTGTATATCCAACTATACCTTTGTCTCATATGTTCAGTGAAGTGCTCCCCCTCAACTATGCACTGAGTTGTTCAAGAATATTAGACTCTGGACTTCCTGGGAACATAGAAACTATTGTTCTCCTATTTCTTCGTCCTCCTTCAATTCTAATTTTCCCATTTCCCTCCCCTGCTACATCTTTCCCTAAAGTGAGTTGCTTTGCATGTTTGGCGCTGTACGAATCATCAGTAACATCAAAAGAATAAATAAATAAATTATACATCTGACAGTCTCAGACAGGGAGTCACAAGGCAAATCCCCCACCATGCACCAGGGAAATCTCTAGCATATGCTGTCAATTGAAGCATCCAAGAACTAACTCAAATACTGCCCGAAACTCCTGGGCAGTAGCAGCTGGCTTCAACATGTATTCAGTTATAGATTCATGGCGCCCCAGGCAGAACGTTTACCATGGCCAAGTTGCGTTCTTCAGGGTTTCCATGCTCAATTGTGTCTTTGGTAATTGGCTACTAATGTGGCAATTTGCAAGTGTGTAGAGTGCTGCCACAGAGGCAGTGTTATACTATGGGCCTTATTACGAGTTTGGTGGTAATTTGTATTTGTCTTTGATCATTTATGTTGCGCATATCCAAAGGACCTGTCAGAAACTGCATCTGGACGCAGATGTTGATATCAGGAGACAAGAGCTGAAACATTAGTCAGTAGCTAATTAATAAAAGAGATACATTGTTTAACCTTTTCCCAAATTGTAGCAAAGAGTTAATTTCATGAAGTTCAGCTGGTAGCATGTTTCAGGCTCACGGGCCAAAGATAGAGAAGCATCTTCCACCACAATCAACAAATTTGGATGAAGGGATCAACAACATTTTTCAACCCGTAGACCGAAGAATACGGTTTGTTTGTTAAATAGAGATTTTGGATGAAAGATAGCGAGGGACCAGGCCATGAAGACACTTGAAGACCAGACATGGGGTTTTAAAGAGGACCCTGTGCTGTACTGAAAGCCAGTGAAGAGTCGTAAGAAACTGGGAAATGAGGGTGACCCTAGGGAGGGTAAAGAGAGCCTGATAGCTGCCTTCTCGGCAACTTGGAGGCGTTGCATTTGATCAATTAGAATACCCATAAGGAGGGCATTACAATAATCTAATCTGGAGTTAACCAGAGCCCCTACAACAACAGGAAGGTCTTTTGGGGAAATCAGCAGTCTGAGTTGAAAATAATTGGTTGAACAATCTCGCTGACTTGTAAATTACAATTTAGGTTTGCCTGCCAGATACAACCAAGGTTTTTTACTTTGGTGGTGAATACAGTTGCAACATCAAAAAGCCGTCGGCAGGGGACAAAGGGGTCCATGTCTGTGAGTTGTTTCTTTGATCCAAACACAATAACCTTTATTTTAAAGGGGTTTAATTGGTGCTTATTCTCTATCATCCAGCTTTTAATTTTACATGCACATGCTAACACTCGATCTATGGCTTCCAAAGGCTTTTTTAGTCTATCATAGATTTGAGTGTCATCCGCGTAGGAGTGATAACTCATGTCAAACTGGGGAAAAAAGGTTCAGTAGGGGTCGGATGTAAGTATTAAACAACAATGGGGAGAGGCAGGACCCCTGTGGCACACTACACCCAACTGATAAAGGGTCGAGTAGTGAGGTCCCATTTTAACCTCTTGGATACGATCCGACATAAATGAAGCAAACCATTTCAATGAGTCCTCAGATACCTCAGATACCTGTGCCACCTTAGTCAGTCTCGAAGTAAGAATGTCGAAATCCACAGTGTCAAAGTCAGCTGACAAATCAGGAATGACCAGCATGCTAATGTCCCCCTTGTCATCGGTCCTTAAAATATTGTGCCTGGTGGCAACAAGCACAGTTTCAGTGCCATGCCCTGGTCTGAAACCTGAATGGTAAGTATCGATAAGTCTCCAAAATATTTTGGAGTTGTGTCTTGATTTTTTCAAGGATCTTGGAAGGCCATAAGAGGCCTGCAATTTGTCAATAGTTAGACAATACCCTATGATGACTTTTTAAGCACTGGAGTAAGATAGGATCTTTTAGGATCAGGCAGCACGCAGCCTTGAGCCAGGGAAGCATTAATGAAGGAAGTGATAAACCTGCATAATGAAGAGGCATATTGTCTAGCAAGGTATGCAGGAATAGGGTCATAATTGAAATGAGTAGGTTTCAATTTGAGAATGAGTTTCATAACTTCTTTTGAACTAACTGGGGTGAAAATTAATAAAGGAAGTGTTGGTACATTGTCCATTGCTGTGCCAGAATCCAGCATGGAAGCATGTTAATTAGGGAGCTGGGAATCAATATTCAGCCGAATAGAGTGGATTTTATCCATAAAAAAGACATTTTATTCATTAGCCAAATTAGGCGATGGGGTGGAGAAGACACAGTTAGACCCTTAGATAGTTGGGCACTTTTAATATTATTAAGATATTTTATGCTACGTGCAGAACGTGAAGTGGCTGTAGTGCCTTTGCGAGAGTCTGCATGCTGTGCGGGAATAGAAAAAGGAATAGCAAAATGGTCAGACCATGCAACAGGGATATCTTTCTGATGAGATAAGGCTTTGCCTCAAAATATTACTGGGTCTAAACAGTGGCCACCTATATGGGAGGCAGAGTCGGTTCGCAGCGGAAGTTCATGTGACTGCAAGATCTCAGCTCAATTCTATGGTAAATCCACTAGATTGCCACCGAACTTGATTATTGTTAATGACATTTGGTCCTGTGGAGTTACCACTGGATTATAAGTGGTGGTAGGGCAGTGTAATTCTACATTTTTGGAGTCCATGGAGATTTTTGGCAGATTTACTGCTGGCAGAATTATCATGTGGTAAATCTGGTGACTTGCAGGGGGTAAGGTGGAGGTTTTACCTCTAGCAACAAGCGATTGGTGAATGTGCTACTTTTCCACCAAGAACCAGTGGATTTACCATGCAGTATATGCGCCAGTGGTAAATATGTCAAAACCTATAATTTGACGGTGCAGGGAAAATGGTGGGAATTCCGTTAGCACAAAAAAAAAGTGGCAGTGACGGAATTACTGCCACTTTTGTCCCACACCACCAAACTTGCAATGATGCCCAATGTCCTTCCCAGATACAGCAGATGCAATTGGTAATAAGGGTATCATTTTCCAACTTTCGAGAGCGTGAAAGTAAGACTTAAGTTGTTCATGGCAGGCTTTGACGCTCCAGAAGATTTTCAAAGGTTTTGCAGGCGGAGTGAGAACACAACAATTGAGTACCTTTTCCACCTGCCTTTGCCACTCTTCCTGTAAAACCACCTCGTTTTGCAGCGGCATTACATTTTAATTCTGGCATAAAACCAATGGATTCCTCAGGACTCCACCTGTTTTTACAGCTGGTAAAAGGAGGCAGATTGCAATAGAATTAATTTTAAAAGCTGCCTGGCATGCATGAATGGGAGGCAGAAGTTACACTTTTCACCTGTTTTAACGCCTATTTTCATCCTATGATTATCATTGTATGTTTGGTGGTAACCCACTGCTAAATGTGGCGGGATACCACCAAACGGAATTACCGTTACCAGCACTCGGTCTGGCAGAATTGCGGACAGATTCTGAGTGCCAATGGGCAGCAACCCCCATTCTATGGAGTCTCATTGGACTGCATGAGGGAAGCAGGCGGTATTACTCGTGCTGGTAATACAGGCACCGGTAATACCAGCAGTTTTTGATGGTGGGTTGCCGGAATTACCTCCAGCTCCGAGTTTGGAGCTGGCAGTAATTCGGGCGACCCAACCATCAAACTAGAGTTGACCGGTGTGGTAACGTGCTGGTAAACGGAATTACTGGCAAGTTAACACTGCTCAGGCCAACTCCTAATGAGGCCCAACCTTTTTGAATATGCGGATACGGATATGTAGGGGGGCAATGTACAAATAAGTGCCAATGCTGGTGGTCCCCACAATGCAATGACTACTTTTTGCAAAATGTCTGCACTCTTTCAGTGCCATAGCGATGGACTCCTCTATTATAGTGTTTCTAAGCAAATTTAGAGATGTAAACATAACAAACACATGCATAGGTGTGAATAAAACGTGCTAAATATTTTCCTTTCATCCTTTGTGTTTTTGCAAAACAGCTGCTTCCTTAATCAACAGTCGCAAAATAAGTCTGCCGTGAGAACTGACACGATCAGGAGAACATGTCTGCCTGTGAACATTGGTGGGACCTATCCCACCCCTGCGGTGATCACTGGTGTTGATCCTGGAGGCAGAACGTGTGACGCTGGTCCCTGGGCCTCCCTGCAATCCAAGGGATGGCAAATGGCTGCCTGCTGCCCGAGGCCTGCTCTCTAGCTGTCTCCAGATATTGCCACGGTGCTATATTATTTATTTATTTGTGTTGCTTGTATATGGAAGGTGCCTCTGACTGCAAGATATTTTTTGACAATACCGTATTCTTGCGGTGAAAGAGGCTATTTTATTACTGTCTAGTGCCCCAATGAACACGGTTCCCTGCCCATTTGGATACATTTGTTAGGCTTTTAAGAAGTATATGCCCAAAGTGAGTAGTTCGTGAAATAATTATGTATGGTGATCTAAAAAGAAAAACGTATGTGTGTTTGTATAGTCTCCAGTGGAGGTCTTATGCAAAATAAATGTCTTTACTAGTATTCAGGGTATTGCATTACGCGTACCCCATTAGGAATGCACGGCCCACCCACTATTCAAGTTTGACAGTATGAATCATAGAAATGTAAATTAAGTATGTATTTTCTTTGTGAGTGTTACACTGTCCTAATCTGCGCTTTGTGTCAGTTCAGAGAGGTGAAAGCCAGCGTCTATGTGCAATAATGCCAAGCACAGTAGGTTCATATGGAAATAGCAGGAGTCCAGCGTAAGGTAGTTTCGAGTGAGTGTTCAGACCAAGTGTAAGACTAAAGCAGAGCTACCCTGCACAGGCAAGAGCCGGGCGTGTGCTTGGAAGCCATGACCTGCTGCTGAGTGCGGCTGGAGAGCACACCGCCAGCAGGTCCTATTTTGATGACTATTGGAAGGATCAGGTAAGGCGGGCCAGTGTTGCTTCTTTGAGTGGATGCCATGAGAGACGGTGTGAAGCTTGGCCAAAGTCTCCATCGTGTGTGTGTTTGTGTGGAGCATGACAAACCTTTTATCTGGTGGTTTGCTGGGGGTTCAGCGAGCTGGGGAAGAGCACTTCATATTGTGAAAGTACAAGAGGTGGAGGAACCTTTTAGCAAATCCCAAGAAGAAACTGGCCCATTCTTAAGAGTTTAATTGACTTGGTAATAACGATGACAGTAGGCTGCAGGTCCCATGCCTACCGGTCACAACGCCAGCTACGATGCCTGAGCTGTTTTAGATGTCCACCATTGAGATACATGCCCGCTCGACTAGCTCAGTTGGTTACGTGCCTGCAGGCAGGGCCGGTCTTTGCATCAGGCAGCCCAGGCGGCTGCCTGACGTCAGTTAGCCTCTAGGGGGCGCTGCACCAGCAGTCCACAGTGCTAGTGCTAGAATACACGTGTAACCCGTTCGTTTCCTAACGTTATAAAAACGAATGTGCCTGTACATTTTTATAATGTTAGGAAACTAACGTGTTACACGTGTATTCTACCACTGGCACTGCTGCAGGCTGTGGCCTCGGCCAGGGCAGTTTCTAGTCCATTTAGTGCCCAGGGCGAAACACTAGGAATGCGCCCCCCCGCACCTCATCCCATGCGCCACTCCCAATGCACCTCACGCTCCACTCCCACCGCACCCCGCGCACCACTCCCACTTCACCCTGAGCGTCATTCCCAAACTACACCGTTAAGGAACTCCTTAACTACCCAATGTCAAACAGTCCGTCACACAAGGAATGAATTTCCATTTGCAACGGTGGGCCACTTTTTCACTGGTGCCCAAGACAATTTTATGCCCCAGTCCCACTTAGGCTGCAGATAGTGAGGACTGGGCACTCCAAGAGACCATGAATATGGCATAGGATGCAGTAAATACAACCAACAAAGAACACAAGACGCTGAAGAGGCTTTGGAGGCAACCTAAGCCAAAAGGGCAATGACAAGGAGACACCTGAACCCAATAAACAATCACTTTAACATTCTTTGAACGGGAATCAAGTGTATGCTTTGATACAGTAAAGTCTTGACTGTTGTAAGGATACATGGACCAGGATTATTTATTTATTCATGCAATGTTTGTCGGGTACCTGCATATTTATTTATTTATTTATGCAATGTGTGTCGGATACAGGTATCCAACAAACATTGCATAAATAAATAAATTATCTGTGTCCATGTACCCGACAAACATTGCATAAATAAATAAATAAACTGGTTCGTGGCTTAAAGAATACTTACTCAGCAACACTGGTCAAAACTATTATCCGCATAGTGAAGTAGCTCATCACCATTACCATGGAAGAGGTTTAAAGTGTAATTGATATATAGTTTGGAAAAGAAGTGGCATGAAAGAAATAGCGCTGCTTTAAACTATTATTTTGGCCATTTTCTGAGCTTGCAGGGACGCACCATGGGTCCAAAGGGGTCTCCGTTTGTACCATGTCGGGGCCGACGGTGCGTCCCTGCAAGGCACGCCCACTCCCCACAGCCCACTGTACCTCCCCACCCATCTCAATGCCACCACAAAACCATTTACTGACTAATGGGCCACCATTAGCAGTTTCCTGCAGGCATTGTGATGGAAGGGGCTGGTCTTAGCTGCAGGGGGACCTAAAGTGTTTTATTAGTGTGCTAATGCCCCCCACCCCAAGTGACGCGAAAGTGGTCAGAGGGAGCCTCTGACTTCTGTAATGTCACGTAGTACTTTTGTACTACGTGACATTACAGTCAGAAGGGACAGCGCCAGCACCTGACCTGCAGAAGTTTCCCCACGTGAATGGGCCGCTCCACAAACTGGGGAATTCCATCCCCTCCAGAGGCTCCAGGGACAGTGGCAATTGCACCCCCCGGGGCTATTGCGCCCTGGCAGTTGCCCGCCTTGCCCGGGCCAAGAAACGGGCCTGGCCTTGGCCCTCAGGCAGGGCAGGGCAATTGGCAAATAAATTATCAACATTTGTTGCTTTATTACCTTCCCCTGGCCCCGGGTGGCGCCTGCGCCACTGGCGATAGCCAGGCCCATGGGCGCACATGCAGTGTGCCCTCCTCCAGGCTATGGGCACGCACTGACACTGAAGTGTGGATTGATTGGGGCTGGCTGGTGTTATCTGCCCCGGCCATTACAGAAAAGAGGAGTGATTGGGTCACTAAATCCTGAAGTTGTTCCCATCACAAGCACACACTGCCAAGCAGCAGCAGCATCAGCAAATACAGTTGCTGCATCCTGCCCTCGCTGATTGGACCTTGTTTCATGAAATCCGGCAGTAACTATAGCCTGCCGAGGCAAGCGCACTTCTTTCCTCTTGCTCCCGTCCTCGCAGGTGAGACCTATTGCTGCATAGGTGTTTCATTTATTTTAAAATGGTATTGCGGAGATGACTGGGCCAACCAGGAATGGCCTCTGGAGGCCACAAAGCTAGACACTTTTGTCAAGGCTCAAGTAGTCATGAAAAAGGAAGCGAGCACTGGTGGTGGACTCTCCTCAGGAGATCAAAAGGCCGGTTCTCGGAAGACCTGGGCAGAGTGTCACCGTCAGCAGATCTTAGACAGTTGCAAGTTCCAGTGGGGTTGGATTGGTCCGTCCGTCGGCCATTCGGCCCGTTGCCAGGCCAAAATCACTTCGAGGGCGAGACCCTAGGGGCCAGTACCACGCGTGAGCCAGTTTGGAGGTTACTACGCCCCCCTAGTTCCCGCCCCTGAGCATATTGTTTGTCGTTCCCTCTTTCCTGGGCATGCACTGCTGACTTTATTTTAGTGCAAGTGTTTCATACATTTCACTGTTCGCTCAGACTTGTCTTATACTCTGTCGTTGTGCTTCTTTTGTTTGGAATAGCAATCATGCTAGTCTAATGAGATAAACAAACAACTACACGAACGCGCCTTGTGAATGATGGTTTGAAGGATGGATGCAGGCGCTGGACCAAAAGATGAGCGAAGTCTGCAAAGCAGCTGGCTTGGGAAAGCGACTCAGCAACTATAGTAGAAACCGTCTCTGTAGACGGTTGGCCCGTCTTCCGTATAATGCAAATACCCAGACTTGCAGGATGCATGCTTCACTTTCTTTGTTCCATTGGGGGCGACATGCTGTAGCATCAATTCATGGCCTTTAAAATACCCTGCACGGTGCAGCTTCCGATCTCCTTTAACACAAATGCTGGGAAATGGCCATGACTAGCTAATGCCACATTAATCAAAGCCAGGTCTCTAAATAATGGTTCAAGTGTTGGGGAATCACCTGCTCACACTTTCTGTCATGTGACCAACCAGGGCAAAAAAGGTGTTTCAGAGCGTGGGGCTCTTGATGCCACCCATTTCTGCATTTGATACACCAGCAGCTAAACACACCTTGGGGAGGCAGCTCCTTCTGCATAGTCCATTTCTCTCCCAAGCTCGGGGCAATGTTCTTTACCATAATGGAGAATGTGAAAAAGCGCAGGGCTGCGAGGCTGGGGGGTGAGGGTGGAGGGCAAAGCGCACTACGCTTGGGGTACACTGGAGATGCTTCCCCTGATACGCGCAGTACTCCAAGTCCCTTGAAATGAAATTCGTCTATAGACTGCGCAATGTGCAAGGGCCGCTGTTATTCAAGCAGCACGCGACTAGTAATTTGCAAAAAGTAAACTTAACGAGTCCCAAGGAAAGGTTCCCTTCCACCACCCTTTAAGAATTTGATTGTTTTTGTTTTTAGGTTGGGATGGTAGACATCGTTTTTCTTTGCGATCTTACAGTTTCATGGTGCTGTTGGGAGCAAAAATGAGTGATCACAAAGGAAACCTTTAAGAATGTTGAGAGTTCACGAGCATGAGCGAAACAAACCCCAATACTTGAACTGTCATTTCTTTGCCATGGTAATGCACTGCTGTGTGTTTCAATGTAAAGTCCACATTGTAATGTCATAATTTTAGAATGCCACCTCTCCAAAATTAACATTGGGAGCTATGTTGAATTGGACATGCATGTCAACTCTCTGCATATGTTTAAAGTAGACTTTACCACACACATGGAGCAGTGATATTGTTTACGTGTGTCCCTCCTAAATATATTTAATTTTCCGTAAATATTTGATGCAATACATATTGCATAAATGCATGTATTTCAATGCTGAGATAGACGGGCTTGTACAGCCATCGGTGGGTATGTTGCTGGTGCTTGTTCTTGGAGGTTCAGGTAACACTGTTCAAGACCAGTTCATCACCTTTTAAGAGTGGCTAAATGTTTGAGGTCATACGAATGACATTAGTGTAGCTCTGGCATTGTCGATTCTCTGACCTGAGTCACAGCAGCAAACTGGTCATTGTTACTAAAAATGAAGAGCAAAAGCAGACTAACATAACCAGGCCTGTTCGGGTTTGACCCTCTTATTGCTGTTTTCTGAGGTTCATGAAATTCAGCAGATGCCAGCATTGACAATTTTGTTAACTCACAGTCCCCACTCCCACTGCTCAGCCCATGACACATGAATGAGATCACAGGTCGGGTGAGGGGGGTGCCAACGATGCTTCCCGCCTGGGGTGCAATCTGTTGTAAGACCGTCCCTGCCTGCAGGAGAAAACTGTATGTTTTTTTTATTTGTTTTTTTTTTTAAATTAATTATTTAGTTTGAAATCAAACTTAACATTATTGTTTTGTTTACTCAAAAAAACTTTCAAAATTCTCATAAAACATTTCAAACTTCTTTCAATTACAAGTTTTGTCACAGCTTTTAAGTTACATATATGAAAGAAAGGAAAAAAAGGAAAGAGCAGAGAAAAAATCCTTACATATTTCATCCAAATTAATTAGTTGTTAAACTTTGTCTATATACACAAGCTTAACGTTTTCTCACTTCTATTCATCACTGTTCAGTTTTAGTGAGTCCCAGAATTGCACAACTCTCATAATCCATAATATATTTCATCCAAATTAATTAGTTGTTAAACTTTGTCTATATACACAAGCTTATTGTTTCCTCACTTCTATTCATCACTGTTCCGTTTTAGTGAGTCCCAGAATTGCGCAACTCTCATAATCCATAATTTGTCATGTCCCAACATAATATATGCCCAACGAGCCTTAATGTCCACATTTCTTTTTATCTGCGAAAGCATCTTGTCAAATATCTGTCGTTTATCACTCAAGGCATTACATTCCATAATCAGATGAAACGTATGCAGCTTGGGGACAAGTGTCCTACGCAGGACAGCTCAGTGGGATAGTGGGCTTGCTGCAGATATCTGTGTGCACCTCCAGATACACATTTTCGAATTTCACAATCCTAATATTGCCAAAATGCGTCCCTTTCATTGTGTATTAGTAATAACTCTTACTGAAGTACTTTGCAATCTGAAGGTTTGAGCAGTGAGTCCCATTTGATTTAGAGAGAGAAGGAGTGTGTGTGCGCATGTGCAGAGGTGGGGAAGCAAATGGAGGCTTGAGGCTGGCACAGGCCAAATACCAGGCTCTGGCACAGCTCTAGGTTCTCTGGAAATCAAAAGCCAAGCCCAAGCCAAGCATGTTACGCCTCTCTCTCTTCTCCGGGTCCTTCCCATGATGAGAAGGAGAGAGAGAGAGAGAGAGAGAGAGAGAGAGAGAGAGAGACAGAGAGACAGAGAGAGAGAGAAGGAGAGAAGGAGAGGGAGAGAGATGGGGATAGAGAGGCAGGGATGGAGATAGAGATAGAGAGAGGAAGGGAGGGAGGGAGAGAGAGCAGGGGATAGAGGGATATGGAGAGATAGGGAGAAAGGGGATGACCAAGGGAGAGGGAGAGAGAGAAGGGCATGGAGAGACAGTGATGGAGAGAAAGAGAGAGAGAGAGAGAGGAAGGGAGGGAGAGAGAGGAGAGAGAGAAATATTAGGAGAGGGATAAGGGTATAGAGAGACAGGGATGGAGATACAGATAGAGAGAGCGAGGAATGGAGGGAGAGAGAGCAGGGCATAGAGAGATATGGAGAGATAGAGAGAAAGGGGGAGACCGAGGGAGAGAGAGAGAGAGAGAGAGAGAAAGAAAGAGAGGGCGAGAGAGAACAGAAGGGGATATAGAGACAGGGGTGGAGAGAAAGATAGCAAGAGAGAGAGAGGAATGGAGGGAGAGAGAGAGGAGAGAGAGAGAAAGATTAGGAGAGGAATAAGGGTATAGAGAGACAGGGATAGAGATACCGATAGAGAGAGAGAGAGAGAGAGGAAGGCGGGGAGAGAGAGCAGGGGAATAGAGAGAGATATGGGGAGATAGAAAGGGGAAGACCGAGGGAGAGAGAGAGAGAGATAATCCTTGTATCTATCTCTTAATAAATAACAATGTACCAAATTCTCAAAACGTTTTTGGTTGAAAATGATAGGATGCTCCATGTATAGATACTTAATTAAAAGTGTACTTTTAGTTTGTAATTGATGTCTTTTAGGTTTACAACTTCATTTATTTAAACCCCTTAAGTGCCAAGGGCGAGGTATCTCGTCCTTGGGATTACCTCCCTGTTGCCAAGGACGATAAAACAGAAAACGTTAGAAGGCATTGAATGCCAAAATACCAAAATCACCAAAAAAGGCCTTGGCACTGGAGGGGAAAACCCATGGCAGTTAAGGCAAATGTTTGACTCTGACTCAGCATCTGGTCAAGTTCTAGTAAATTATTCAGTGTTGAACACTAAATCTATGACTTGGTGGCCCACCAGAACATACAGCAATGCTGGCAAACCAGAGTATGTATTGTGCCACTTGTACATGCAGGGGACTCCTACAACCAGGAACATCAGGAACAGGGGAGGAAGGTGTGTAGCCAGGGCATACATGACCTACAGATAATCTGTGCTGTTCGCAGTTTTATTCTTCCCCATCACAATCCTTAGAACTGAGGTCACCTTCATCTGGTGCCAGGAATCCCATCTAAATAAAGTGTAAACCCTATTTATTTTTGGTTCATAACTCCTCCCTAACTCCTCAATCCTTCTGTCTCTCATGAAAGGAAGGACCTCAAATTCAGGGCGGGAGAGTGGGGTGTATGAAGTGTGGCAAAGAAGTGTAGGATTAGCAGTTATGGCAGTTTGTGGTAAGAAATGTAGATGTTAAGGCATCCTCACCCATACTCATTCCAGTCCTTACATGGCTAGCACTTTAAGGGTTAGACATGCTCATGCAGATGGGCTTCAAACCAACAATCCACATGCCTACATGCAGCTGCTGCAACACTTTTGACCTTTACCCATAACTCTGACTACATACACCACTGAAATGCAGCACATCTCTGCTGGATTTGGCTGCATCCAGATAAGCCACCCAAAGGTAAAAATGTTGCAAAAAAGGTATGTTGCAGATGGCATACAGATCTGTGCCAATTGGACTATTTGGGCCTTAGCCCATTAAGCAGCCGCTCTTGTAGATCTTCCCTGAACCGCAGGGGCCTGGGGAATCCTTGCTCGGCAGTATGTCAACACAATTGTGGTCCTTATCCATCTATTTAAACTCATGGGAAAAGGCTTGACACCAATAACCAAATGTGGTAAAAAGATATCTGTCTTTCAAAAGGAGGCTCGTCTCACAACCAAAACTGAAACACCACCAGATCCTCTGGCCTCACAATTTCAAAGATGTGTATCAGAAGTGAAAGCCACCAAGATAACCACTTTCATCAGTGAAGTCTTGACATCCCCCGATTCTAAGGTCCCAAAAGGATGTGACTGCAGAATCCTCAAAATAAATGGCAGTGGGGACTCAGGGGATTAACAACAGAAAAACCACAAAGCATGCATCATAGACACAAGAGTGCTGCCAGCTGACGGGCATCCTCAAGGATACATGAAGGCCTTAGTAGCCAACCATTGAAAATGGAGTCTCGCCGCAGCCAGAAAAACTTAAAAGCCACCTTGCATTATAAATACAGGGACAAGCGATTCCTAGTGTTGCAGGCTCAGCATCCACTCAGCAGGTAGGGGTGACACATATCAGTGCAGATGAATTCTTACCCAAGGAACACCATACAGTGTGACTGCCATGTTCTACTGAACCTTCAACCACTGCCTGGCAGAGGTTTGTGATGATTTTAGCACAGGGTACAACAGGAGACAAACCTGTTTGCCCACCCGGTGGTAGAAACACTTTGTGCAGGTCCTCGCCCCAATATGCCTTATATTCTGAGACCGGACCAAGTGTGCTTATTTTCTGTTGATCAATGGGTCACTAAGGTGTGAGTTTCTGTAGACATAGTTGACCTCTTGTTCTACCTTTCTCTGGGGTAAGTTTAGAGATGCCAGATTTCTAGACATCGGTTAATCGCAATGCCCTTCTGATGAAGCCCCCCCCCCCCCCCCCCGATAATGGCATCTAGAGCCTTTGTTAAGGTTCTTGGATAGGATTTCAGGACAATTAATTGAAAATGATCCACCTGCATTGCACACTGCTGCGTTTTCTTTTTATTTGTGTTCTTGTATACTATTTTTGCATTTCTGGTGAACCAAAACGCTTCAATAGTCAATGATGGGTATTTATTTATCGTAGGACTGGCTATGCAAACTGTGCTCCTTCCATGGATTATTTAATTAGAAGAATTCTTAACCAATGAGGCGTCAATAAGGAGAGAGGAAGAAGAAACTGTAAAGGGGAAGGAGGGAGGAAATAGGCTTGAGAGAACATGTGACTAATTCATAAAAAAATACCCATCTTGCTCAGGGAACAGTTCCTAGAAGACTATCCGATCTGCCTCTGTTGATCACATGTACAGTGGCTATGTCTATGTTTTTTAATCTGATTACCTCTGCCCACCAGTCATGCAATGTCTGTGGTATTCCCGAGAGCCATCTTTTCATGATGAGCATACTTTTCTTCAGATGGACATTTGAACGTAGAGCTCTTTTCGCTTGTTAGAAATGCATGTCTTGAAGATCAACCAGGGGGCACCGAGATGTGCTGAAGCACCTCCGCCTGTCTCCTCTCTCGGGCTGGTGAAAAGGGACTTGAGCCCCCCCTAGTACCTCCAGGAGTGATTTGCAGCCCCCACTGGAGGCTAGGGAATCTCTTGGTGCACCGGTGGCCCAAATCCTGCCCTCCCTGAGTGCTGAGTTGCCGGAGAACGAGTCAAATTCTGCACTGCGGAGCTCTGCGCGCTCCGGTCCTGCCTGCGACTCCACATCTCTCGGCGTCTGTCGTGGTGGGGGAGGGGACTTGAGTCTGCACCGCTGGAGCGGCGGCTCGGCTTCACGTCCTCCACCCCCTGCCTCTCTGGTGCTGCCGGGGCCACTGTCGTCGCCTCCCCTCGCCTGCTCGCTGGATTGGAACGGTGAGGTGGGGGGTGCAGCGGTTGTGAGATCTGGGGCTGTCCTGCTCCAGCTATTTGAGTGTCCTGCTGGGCTCTGCTCCCTTCCCGCCATTGGAGTCGACGCGCCAGGGGGGGTGCGGAGAGTGTCTCGCCTTGTAAACACGTTTTGCTAGCCAGGTGGAGGAGGGTGCCCCCCAGATGTGCCCGCCCCCTTTCCATCTGTTGTGGACACTTGTTGCTGGCTGCTATCTGGTGGGGGGCCCGGGCACGGAGAGTGACTTGTCTTGCCTCACGTTTTGCGGCCCAGACGGCAGAGGGGGCTCCCCGGCCGTACCCGCCCCCCCTTCCTTCTGCTGTGGACACCTGCTGCTGGCTGCTGTCTGGCGGGGGATTGGGCCTAGAGAGTGACTTGCTTTGCCTCACTTACCGCGGGCCGGGCCGGGTGGCGAAGAGCCCCCTGGCTATGCCTGCCCCTCCTTCCATCTGCTGTGGAAACTTGTTGTTGCTGGCTGCTGTCTGGGGGTGTGATCAGGTGGCCGTCTTCTTTGGCCTTATAGGGGCTCGCCAGGAGTTGTCGAGGAGCACCTTCCATGGATGCTGGCCTGCGGTCCCTCGGCCTCTTGAGAGCACCTGCACCCAGTCTGGAATAAGCAGATCCGAGCCTGGCGGGGAGTGGGGGATGCTCAGGGAACCTGCAGTTGGGAGCCCCCCCCTGGCTACTTCAGCCAAGGTGGCATCTGTGGAGGGAAGGTACCTATTACGTCGAACTACAGCCTGCGCTATTGTGTGGTGGACCTGTGTCTCATGGAATAACTTTGCCTTCCACGTTGGTCGCACTGTGCTGCCCTCCTTATTGTCTCCCCCTGTGACCTACTATAGGCAGAGGTAGTGTTCTTTGGGTTCCTCTGATGCCCTCCAGTGCATGTCGCCTGCCGGCATGGTGTGGCCCCCCCGTGTAGCTGTCTTTGGTTCCGACCTACCGATTGTTCTATTGCTTCCTCGTGCTCCCATTCAGTCTGGTAGGTCCCCGCTGACTAATTTGCTCTGCTGAATTGGGCCCCTCGGGGTGGTGAAGTTCGTCTCCCAGGCTATCTGCTCACCTCGACTCTCTGTTGTTTTGCCCCGAGGTTCCACGTTGTCCACTCCTGTCTAAGTGGGGCGGTCTCCCCCGTCCTGCGCTCTAGGTGGGCCGTGGCCCTTATGAGCTGGTTGGAATCCCTGCAAATGTTCCGCCGTACTCCCTCCGATTCTCCTCCGCCCTTTTGAAGGAAATTTGTGGCTTTAGAGCGGGCATTGCTGTGCGTCTGGACACGCTTGACAAAAAAGTTGATACCATCGATGACCGAGTCGAAGCCCTGGAAGCAAGCGTGGCATCAATTGACGCCCTTGAATCCCAACTGGATAAGTGCCTGGATGAACTGGAGAGAAGGGACCCAACATAAATCGACCATTCCTAGTGGAAACGGATGCCTCTAACTATGCCATAGGAGCAGTGTTGAAGCAGGAATTTGAGGATAAACTGGAAAACCCCATTGCTTACCTTTCACGAACCCTGACTCCCAGTGAGACACACTACTCCATCCTGGAAAAGGAACTGTTAGCCATCCGCCAAGCCTTCACTGTATGGCGACATCTACTTCTGGGTGCTAGACATCCAGTTCAGGTCCGCACGGACCATCGGAATCTTCAAATTCTACAGTCATTGGAGTGTAGGAACAGTCGTCAGGAGCGTTGGGCCTACTTCTTTGCCCAGTACCAGTTCTACATCAGTCATGTTCCCGGATCACAAAACCTGATTGCTGACGCCTTATCTCGACGTCCTGACTATGTAACTACTGAAGATAGGGCCTACCCTAAGATGTTTCCCCACACGATCTTTGTAGCTCAAGCAGTCAATCTCCTGGAAGAAATTCGAGTGCAAACCCAATCCTTTGATCTGTGGAAGGATATTTCAAGGAAGAATCAATGGAATCTAAGAGTCAAGGAAGGATATTTATTTATTTCACTTCTTGATAATCATATCATATCATGTCAAAATGGAGCACCTGTCCGGATCAGCGTGGATCATCAAAGCGGAAGGTTGCAGTGGATGGCCCGGGGAACGCACAGCAAGCCCGAGCTGAGAGCGGCAACAACAGAGGGAGCAGAAGCCAGAGGCCCACGTGGGCATAGCAGATTTAAGCAGGTGAGTGAAGGCGAGGCCCAGCTTGCTCACTCGCCAAAGGAAACCACCTGGAGAGATCCTGCGCGCTAAGCAAGGGGGGAGCAGCCCGGGAGAAAGAGCATAGCGGCGAAGAAGCCCAGAGTGGGTGACACAGCTTGCAAAACATGCAGGCTTAGAGGAAAGGACCTAAAACGAGGCAGCCATTTTGAGGACAGTGAAAATCAAGGTCTAACAAAATAAAAGAAGGACTCAGAACACGGCGGCCATCTTGGAGTGGGCTAGTGAGCAGGCCCACCATACAGGGGCAGCAGAAATAAAAGAAGGATTGTAATGGGCAGAAAATAAACAGCGGCCATCTTGGATGAGGAACAAGACAAAGGGATCATGCAAGCGTGTTCATCTTCCACGTCGCAGTGCTTTGGAAAAAAGAAAAGATAAGCAATGGATAGAGGCACAATTGCAGTCTGAGTGTAGAGGCAAGCAACAGGCACAAGGCATACACGGGTGGTAGAAATAAAAGCAAGACCATACATATAATTTTGGGGGAAATTTTTTGTTAAAGTGTTAAAGATCAAAAAAGAGAACAAGGAATGGAAACCCCAGAGGAGATGGCGGACCTTGTGAGAAGAATCAGAATCAGAGCAGCCACAAAGGACAGAGGGGTAGACTGGCTCATAGCAAAGGCAACGGCAAGGCAGAGGAAGAGCAAGAGACATTGGTAGTGTTGGAAGATGCTGAGGGTCAGGACTACGTACCAGACACACCCCTGGAGAGTGGGTGTACAGAGCCCAAGGAGACAAAGAGTGAGACACTGGAGGGGTATTCTGAAGCACCGGAGTGTGGGAAGGAGCCAAGTACCCCCACCTCAACCAGCTCTCCCATATTGCCTATATGTTGGGAACCAGAGTGTGAGACACGTGCAGTACCAGTGAAATGCCGATACCAAGGAGAATCCTGGAGGAAAGGTTCCCATTGAGAAAGCCATATCTGCATATGAGACAGTATGATGGCCATTTGAATGAAATACCAGAAGAAGCAGGACCAATGAATGAACAAGCAGATTGGTGACATCACACGAAGCCAGGCTGATGTACACAGAAGAGATACAGAGACAAGAGAAGTGACTATAATCTATAAGGCATCAAGAAAGTATCAAAGATAAGTGACATCTCAGGCTCGAGATGAAGAAACTTATGCTACAGAAATGATGAAGATATCAAGTTATTTTACACATGTACAGATGCAAAGAAACGCAAGCAGATCAAGTATTCTTGAGGCTAGCTTTATAGTGAATAGATTGCGGCATGCGCCAATGTATACATATATAGGAGCAAGTAAAGAATGGATGTTTCCACAACGTATTATAGCAGAGCTGGACCAGTGAAGGAAGGGCTTTTCCAGGGTGTCACAGTTGAAAACCTATGAAAGTACAGAAGTGAATCTCAGAAAGGCGAGGCTGGATCAGCCCCAAGAATCTAAGGTCTTATCGGACTGGGATGTGCAGACATTAGTTACAATCGTGTGAAAGAATGAAACTCCTGTTCAGAAGGCATGGACGAAAACAAGGAAGATGCCAGAGGTCTATTAAAAAATAGTAATTTAAATGCACCAGAGCTCAAATTTTTGGTCTTCAGTCACATGAATGGATGGAGCTGGACAAACATGACAAACTACACCTACGCTGAAGGGCAGAGCGTGCCTCTACTCCCCTGTATTCTCCAGAGCAAAGAACATTTCCAAGGTCAAGTCCAAAGCCTTAATTGACATGCAGACCACTGAGGTGATGATAGATGATTTGCTAGTTGGTGTGAAGATATGGTTATGACCAGTTCACTAGCACTTGGAAGTCCAGCCTGCGTGCTGCTAATGTGGGTGGAAAAGTACTGATGGATGTAAGAGTGCCAATCAATTGTAGGGGGCTGCATGATTAAGAGCCCTATAGTTTGTGTAACCAATGGGACGTCATGTATTTAGTGACGCTCGTAGTGACTTGTTTGAGGGGAGGGCTTAGTAGTCCCACCTGATGTTAAGGAGCCTTTCATTTTCTTAGACTATTATGGAACATATAATTAGATGTTCCCTCTAAGCCTATCACATTTGCCACTAGGTTTTTGTAGTTTGCCACGTAGGATGACTGTTAGGGAGAATTCTCACTTATCGCAAATTTCCCTTACCCATAGAGTCCCCCGGCAGCTTTGCTGGATTTGAAGGGTTTATTTCTTTTTACCTGCTAAGAGTGAGACTCTTTTTCCCACTCTTAGGCATCTTTGCTATGTGTGTTCTAGGCTATTTTTCTGTTTAATGCCTATGGGATCTTTTCTCTCACCCATAGGAACCATCTTTATGCACATGTGTTAAACAGCACCCTCTGTGCAGTGACACAGGGGTGTCGTAGCGACCCCCAAACATAGACTCCATACCCTGGGACTGACTACTGTCTCCGAGGGCATGTAAAGTCCCAATTGACTTTACTAGTCAATCTCTATGAACTAAACCAGTACACCCCATCTTAATATGGAAGTACTGGAAGGGGTTAATAGTTTTTCCCCTATGTTCATTTTCTAGAGGGTACCTTAAAGTCCCCCTCTACAAAGTTTCTGGCTGGTGGCACTCGTTACTACCTTTTATTTTCGACCACGAATATTTTCCTATGGGATTTTCCCATTGGTCGAGGCTAATACTTTTACTGACAGCCTCTAACATACCGCCGGTTTATTTTATTATTAACTTTACTCCGGTAGGTTTTATTTGAGAGAACTTTGATATAATTTCTTTCTCGTGTCTTACTCTAAACTCCTAACCCAGGTTGGGGATCCTTTGTTCGCTCTTTTGGTGGGCTTCTGCCAAGAAGCCGTCCTTTCGACACCTCAAGTCTGGGGTGGGTCTGTTGTTTGGGAGGGGGAGTAGAACCCCTGGACAGAGTTGCCACAGCAACTCAGGTCACACTCTAACCTGATAGGCTGGAGGGTCTCCCGCCAAGAAGACCACTCCACTGTGTGAGTGACAGCTAGGCTGTATGAATGGGTCTCTTTCTGCATAAAAGCAGGGTCCTGAGGACTGGAGGAGCAAGACGTCGCCACTGTAACTACGGAACCGAAGGGGAGAGAAGCCACAGACATCTTCAGCATCTACACCACCGGTGAAGCCCTGCCGGATCGTCTCACCACTTTTCTTCCACACGACGAGAGGAGATTTTCAGCGAAAGAGCCTCCTTCCCTTGAGCTGGTGGGGTCAACCAGTTCACCTATTGTTTCTTCGAACCTGCCTTGGTCGAATCGACAGTGCCCAGCACTTGGAGACCGGATAGCCAGGCAGCTATCTTTTAAACTTCGTTGGGCAGCACTGCGGCTGGTTTCATCCCTGGTTAGTGCAGCGACTTGAACCTTCCTCCACGACGAGAGCCTCTCTTCCTCTGTTGGATCCCTCGACCTGCAGGAACTACCAGGAACAACCGCCACCGCAGGAGCAACTTCTTCACGTTTAAGGTACATTGTTCCGCCAGGCTGCCCTTTTTCTGTGGTAGCCCTAAAGGTGTTTTAAATCCTTTATCTACTTGTTGGGTTGGCCGGCCTCATTCTTAACATTGTCTTTCACCTCGCATCTGCCTTTTCGTTTACCAAAGACTTGACTGCAGCTAAAAGAACATTTGTGCTCCTAAGCTCTTGGTCCTGTACCACTGACTCTGGCTCAGGCCTATTGACTCTGGCTGATTTGTTAGATCTGCTCTCACTAGATTGGTTTTCAATGAGAAATGTGTTGATGCACCTAAATCTTCTAAACCCTCCTTCCTACTGTTTTAACTTGTGGAGTGCCATTTTGCTCAGTTTTCATTCACTTATCTTTTGGCTAAAGTGTTACTGTGCATTACTTGTTCACAAAACCTAAGGGAAGTGTTGCTAGGGGGTGTCTGAAGATATTTCGGTTTGACTTGTGCTTTCCCTCCCTTTCGTTGAATTGCTAGAGTGCCATTTGTAGTAGGTTTTCACTGTGCCGTTTTGCTCAGTTTTCACTCTCCCGCAAACTTGTCTACAATTGAAAAGGGAGTTGTATCTACTTTTCCTTGACTGAATTTTTAACTTACTTTACCAATTGTGATTATGTGTTGACTTAGAAGTGTATAAAATAAATATATATTCTCTTTTTAATACAAAGCTTTGGTCAGTGTTTCCTTGCTCCATAGTACTGTACTACCTATTGTGTAAACCCTGAATACTGCTCATCTACCTCTTGAGATAAGTCTGACTGCTCAGCCACAGCTACCAACTAAATCTTTGTGGTACAGACTGATACCAAAGGGGATTTATTGCTCTCACCTGTAGTCCTAATATGGTGTAGTGCTCCCTAAGGGAACTGCACTGGATTCTGCCTAACAATGATGGTAGTAAAAATGTAGGTTAACGTCATCAATGACGGGTTTTTACTATAAGTATGATGTTTTCTATGAAGCAAATTGAGAGACCATGCTATGAGATGTCCGTTGATGGCCGTTGTACTCCTTGTTTTAGATAATTGATAATAAAACAGTCAACTTTGCCACATTCCTGAGTCGTTTTGATTATTGATGTTTGAGTAACTTCTGCACCCCATCCATCTCAAAGTATTGCTACCTCGTCTTAATAGGCTGCGTCAGCTGTCCCGGTTCAGGAGAGAATGGAAGCAGCGCTAAAAAGGAAAGGCATGGAAGGGGAGAACATCCCAGAAGCAGCAACAAGACCACAAAGAGCCAGGAAGGCATTGTGGAAGGTGGCAGAGGCTAGTGGGGAGACGAGTGTGCCAAAGCAGAAGCAGCAGGCAAATGCCAAGACTAAGAAGCTGCTAGGAGCCTTAACGGTGGCAGCAGACCAGGACATATGGAAGAGAGATCGCAAAAATGGTAGAGATACATGTAGAGAGAGCGCTGAAAAGCTTGCATCACAGCAGACGGGTCGAGAATGTGAATGCTTGCAGGGATAACTATGTGTTGCAGGCTGGGGCAAATGTGGGAGGCGGCATGAGCGCAGTGCTGGGGGTGAGAAGCAGGTCTGCATTAGGGGGAGACGACGGAGCCATTGTGGTTGGGGGAGCATCGGTGGGGGTGCAGCAACACCTGGTATGTCCACACAGGGGTGGAGCGCAGCTCCCAAGCTAAGCGGGGGGAGCTAGCAGGAAGGAAGGGAGCAGGTCCCCTCCCAGTGGGCTTTCCAATGGAAGCGTGGGGGCTAAAAAAAAGGGGTGTCCAGGGGGTTGTAGGAATATTTGACATGGGTGCATCAGAAGTAGGGGTGAGTAGGGTCCCAGGGTGCATGCCATTGACCACCAGGGCTGCAGGCTTTTGTGTGGCACGTGCCATTGGAAATCAAGGAAAACATTTGGAGAAAGATCTTCATAGACATATCCACTCTGCTCGAGCTAGAGCAGGTGGGGCTGGACATAGTAAAGAAGGCCAAGAAAGAGGACCACAGGAGGGATAGCAGGAAGAGAGTGAGGAAGGAAAGGAACATCATGAATTGGCTATATGCCTTCAAGAGGTACACCGTCATCATGGTGGAGAAGTTCCGAAGGAAACGTTGCTGCGCTCATCACATACGAGCAGCCCATACGTGATTTCCATTAAGAGTATGGGGTGAAGCCTGGCTCGAGTATGATGAAGGGTTCAGGATGAAGATGCAGATGCAGATGTTTCCAAGCATGTACTGGAATGATGAGGATGTGTCAGGGTACATCCATAAGATGATAGCAAGTAACGGGCGAAAGGTCTTGCCACTGGGGGAGCAGCAGCAACCAGGGGAGAGGAAATACCATAGCTGGCGGGGCAGGTCCTACCAGGGTAACGATAGAGGAAGACTGCCCTTTTGGGCAGGGGTGTTGCCTGGTACAGGTGCGGCGTTTCAGGAAGGGACATCACCTGCTGGAAGTTTGAGAAAGGGAGCTACACGTGGGGGGCAAACTGCAAGTTCAGGCACACGTGCAGCAAATGCGGCGGAGACCACCTCAACTGGTGCAGAATTAAGGAACAACAGGTCCCCAAGCAGAGGGAGCAGGCTAAGCAGAAGGGAGGGGGTACCTAGCGTGGGGGTAATAGCCCCAACCCCAATGAAGCTTGAGGCAATGCGGCCACTGCTGAATTCATATTACGACTGGGTAGCCGCTACTGTGCTTTTGCGGGGTTTCTCACAGGGTTTCAGGATACCTAGTATCAAAGTGCACAGCGGAGTGGTCCCAAACATTCTGAGCTAGCAAGCCGGAGATAGTGGAGCTGAAACTTAGCAAGGCGATAAAGTAAGGGAGGATAGATGGGCCATTCACAGAGCCCCCATTCAAAGGATTTGTGGTGTCCCCACTAGGAGTGGTCCTGAAGAAAGAAGAGGGGCAGTTCAGGATGATACACCATCTATCCTACACAAAGGGGGTGTCCGTGAACAGTGGGCTTGATCCAGACCAGTGTTCAGTGGATTATACCTCCTTCGAAGAGGCACTAGACCTGGTGAAGGAGGCCGGCAGAGGGTGCTGCTGGCAAAGGCAGACATTGAATCAGCATTCTGGCTTTTGCCGGTCCACCCAGACAGCTTTAGGTTGCAGGGCCTCCAGCTCCAGGACAGGACAAGCTCTACTAGCGACAAGTGCATGCCAATGGGCTGCGCTATCCCGTGCCATTATTTCGAGCTGTTGAGCACAATCCTCAAGTGGGCAGTTAGAAGTAGGTGAGCAGGGGCAAGAGTGGCGCACTACTTGGATGACCTCCTATTTGTAGATAGGAGCAGCGAGGAAGGCTGTGGGTTGGCTCTAAGGGCTTCCGAGCATCTGTCTGAGGAATTGGGTGTCTCCCTAGCCGGGGGGAAAACTGTTAGGCCAACCACAAACCTGACTTTTCTGGGTATTGGGATCAACACCATGGAGGGACTCTGCAGGCTACCAGCAGTGAAAGTAAAGCGGTTCAGGAAGGCTATCCGAAAATTGGGTAGGAAAGAGAAGGTAACCCTAGTGGAATTAGAGAAGCTGATGGGGCAGCTCAAATTTGCAGGCAGGGTGATCCCAGCGGGAAGGGTTTCTGCAAGAAGACTGGCCCTTAAGACAATAGGGTTGGCACAGCCTCACCACCGAGTGTGGCTGGGGGTGTGGGTGAAGAGAGACCTCAGAGTGTGGGAGAATTTCCTGGAAGTTTTCAACAGGGTTTCAGTATGGAGGGAGCCAGGGCGCTCCAGCCAAGGGATTGAGTTGTTCACAGATGCTACCGGTGGCGTGGGGTTTGGAGCATAATTGCCAGGGAGGTGGTGCATGAGCGGATGGCCAGGTGCATGTATTGAGGAAGGGCTGTTAGGGAGGATTCTCATTCTATGGCTAATTTCCCTTACCTATAAAGTCCCCCAGCAGCTTTGCTGGATTTGAAGGGTTTGTTTCTTTTTACCTGCTAAGAGTGAGACTCTTTTTCCCACTCTTAGGCATTTCTGCTATGTGTTTTCTAGGCTATTGTTGTGTTTAATTCCTATGGGATTTTCTCTCCCCCATAGGAACCATCTTTATTCATATGTGTCACACAGCACCCTCTGTGCCGTGACACAGGGTGTCGTTGTGACCCCCAAACATAGACTCCATACCCTGGGACTGACTACCGTCTCCCAGGGCATGTAAAGTCCCCATTGACTTTACTAGTCAATCTTTATGAACTTAGCCAGTACAACCCATCTTACTATGGAGGTACTGGAAGGGGTTAATAGTTTTTCCCCTAGGTTCATTTTCGAGGGGGTACCCTAAAGTCCCTCTCTCTAAAGTTTCTGGCTGGTGGCAGTGGTTACTACTGTAAATATTCAACCGCAAATATTTCCCTATAGGATTTTCCCATTGTTCGAGGCTAACATTTTTTCTGACAGCCTCTAACATACCGCTGGTGCATTTTAATATTAACTTTGCTCCGGTAGGTTTTATTTGCCATAACTTTAATATAGCTTCTTTCTTGTGTCTTTCTCTATGATCCTAACCCAGGTTGGGGATCCTTTGTTCGTCCGTTTGGCAGGCTTCTGCCCAGAAGCCCTCCTTCCGGCGCCACTGAGTCTGGGGTGGGTCCATTGTGTGGGAGGGGGAGTAGGACCCCTGGACAGAGTTGCTGCAGCAACTCAGGTCGTACTCTAACCTGATAGACTGGAGGGTCTCCCGCCAAGAAGACCACTCCACTGTGTGAGTGACAGCTAGGCTGTATGAATGGGTCTCTTTCTGCATAAAAGCAGGGTCCCGAGGGCTGGAAGAGCAAGACGTCGCCACTGGAAGTACGGAACCGAAGGGGAGAGAAGCCACAGACATCTTCAGCATCTACACCACCGGTGAAGCCCTGCCGGATCGTCTCACCACTTTTCTTCCTCACGACGAGAGGAGATCTTCATAGAAAGAGACTTCTTCCCTTGAGCTGGTGGGAACAACCAGTTCACCCATCGCTTCTCCAGACCTGCCTTGGTCGAATCGACAGTGCCCAGCACTTGGAGACCAGATAGCCAGGCAGCTATCGACCCGGACCGCGATTAAAAGGAGGGTACCTTTTAAAGTTCGTTTGGCAGCACCGCGGCTGGTTTCATCCCTGGGTAGTGCAGTGACTTCAACCTTCCTCCACGACGAGAGCCTCTCTTCCTCTGCTGGATCCCTCGAACTGAAGGAACTACCAGGAACAACCGCCACCGCAGGAGCCACTTCTTCACGTTTAAGGTACATTGTTCCGCCCAGCCTCCCTTTTCCCGTGGTAGCCTGAAAGGTGTTTTAAATCCTTTATCTACTTGTTGGGTTGGCCGGCCTCATTCTTAACATTGTCTTTCACCTCGCATCTGCCTTTTCGTTTACCAAAGACTTGACTGTAGCTACAAGAACATTTTTGCTCCTAAGCTCTTGGTCCTGTACCACTGACTCTGGCTCAGGCACCTTGACTCTGGCTGATTTGTTAGATCTGCTCTCACTAGATTGATTTTCAATAAGGAATGTGTTGATGCACCTGAATCTTCTAAACTCCTCTTCCTTCCTACTGTTTTAACTTGTGGAGTGCCATTTTGCTCAGTTTTCATGCACTTATCTTTCTGCTTAAGTGTCACTGTGCATTACTTGTTCACAAAACTTCAGGGAAGTGTTGCTAGGGGGTGCCTAAAGATATTTCAGGTTAACTTGTGCTTTCCCTCCCTTTCGTTAAATTGATAGAGTGCCATTTGTAGTTGGTTTTCACTGTGCCGTTTTGCACAGTTTTCTCTCTACCGCAAACTTGTCTACAATTGAATAGGGAGTTGTATATACTTTTTCTTGACTGAACTTAACTTACTTTATCAACTGTGATTTATGTGTTGAACTAGATGTGTATAAAATAAATATATTCTCTTTTTGATACATAGCTTTGGTCAGTGTTTCCTTGTTCCATAGTACTGTGATACCTATTGTGTAAACCCTGAATACTGCTCATCTCCCTCTTGAGATAAGTCTGACTGCTCAGCCACAGCTACCAACTAAATCTTTGTGGTACAGACTGATACCAAAAGGGGATTTATTGCTCTCACCTATAGTCCTAATCTGGGGTAGTGCTCCCTAAGGGAACTGCACTGGATTCTGCCTAACAAGGGCTGACAGGGAACATAACGTTCCTGGAGCTGTTCCCCATCGCAGTCAGCGTCCACATATGGCAGGAGAGGTTGGTCAATAAGATCACTTTGTGGTGTGACAACCTGGTTGTGGTGTAGGTAGTGAATAGCGGCACAGCTAGCTGCCCGTCAGTGCTTGTCCTGCTAAGGTTTTTAACAATGACATGGCTGAGACTGAACACAGAGGTGAGGGTGAGGCATATCTCAGGCGTGCATAACAGCATGGCTGATGCTATGTCTCATTTACTGTGGCAGAGATTCAGGCAACTCGCGCCAGGTGCAGAAGAGGAGATTAGTGGCACCGGAGTGCCTCTGGGGGATAGCGATGAGGATCTAAGGACAATTGTGGACAATTTGGTGGCCCCAGGTACGTTGGAACAGAACAAGGGGTATTGGAGGAGCTATCTGGAAACAGCAAAGCCCAGTGGGTCTATTGGGGAGCAGGAAGTACTGAAGTTCCTAACAGGGGCCTGCATGGCCAGCAGAAGCAGGGTGTGGGCAACCACCACACTAGCAGTAGTGGCTTTCTTTACCAGAACCAGAGGGAAGGCCTAGCCCACTAAGAGTGAGATCATAAAGGCAGCCATGAAGGGTCGGGGGAGGATGGAAGGAAGGGAGCAGGACCACAGACGGCCCATTATCTTCCTGGATCTGGCAGCCATTATGAACGAGGCCACAGGCACATGCTCAGGAGTTTATGAGACCAGCCTCTTCAAAGCAGCTTTCAGCTTGGCTTTCTTTGGGGCTTTTAGCGAGCTGGCGGTACTAACAAAGCAGGGGACGGCCAGTGCAGCCTCAGGAAGGCAGATGTAGTACTGCAGGAACAAGAAGTGGCCATGCTGCTGAGGAGGTCAGAGAGGGACCAGGCTTGGAAAGGGCAGTGGGTCCAGCTGTGCTGCAAAGTGAGGTCAGCTGCTGCCCGGTATGTCTGCTGCAAGCTTTCCTGGCGGCAGGGCCCTGGGACGCAACAAATCTGTTCGTTCACACGTATGGTCTGCCACTGACAGTTTTTCAGTTCAGGGCAGTGTTGGACATGGTATTGAAGAGAGTGGACAGGGAACCAAAGCAGTATGGCACCCACTCGTTCAGAATAGGAGCAGCCTCCATGGCAGCAGGGGGCAGCGTTCAGGGGATTATTGAGATAGGGCATTGGAAATTAGGGGCCTACAAAAAGTACATCAGAACTGACGAACTCACGAGAGCTAGCCACTAACGGAATGCATATATGTCTCTTACCCCATGCTAGGAGATACCACACAAGACGGAAAGGTAGTATGTGTGATTGGCCACTCGTTCATAACAAGAGCGGCGGAGTGGTCGGACACCAGGAGGCATGGAAGAGGCAGGGCCCTGAACAACACGGACATGCTATGGTTTGGTAAGGATGGAATGAGATGGGAGGAGCTGGAGGAAACAGTGGCAGCATTACTGGAGGAGAGGGGCCCTCCCGACATATTGGCTATCCATCTAGGGGGGAATGACCTGGCCCATTTGGGGAGAGGGGTCCTGGTGCGCGAAATGTACCACACCATGTGGGCATTGAGTAAGAACTTGGGGGCGTGTGAAATTATGTGGTCAGAAATGATTCCTAGGTTTTTATAGAGTGAGCACATCAGCAGCGGATGCCAATTTGTTACGGCCAGACCAACGGGCTCTGGGAGGCTCGGGAGTGGTGGCCTACGTATGCTGGAAAGGAATGCATAAGTAAAAAAGAACTGGCTGCAAATAAAGGAAGAGATGAAGGTGTAAGGGGGGTGCGAAGGAATGCATAAACAAAAAGGTGCTGTCGATCATCTGGGATTGTAATAAAGTATTGAATATGTTATTGTCTGGTTTGCAGTGACAGTGTGAAATGTGCAATAATAATTCTGCGGCCTTGTTATGCCACAAATGAAGAAGTTGGTCTGGCCTCAGTTATTTAGACATGGTGGGCTGCAACAGGATGGTAGGTAGCTCAACGGCTGGGAGGGGGGCGAGTGATACCTGACTGCCCATGTTAGACCATGGCGCAGCCCCGCAGGGGCTCGAAGCTCCAATTTATACCAGGGTGGAGGGGGCAAGCTCCCCCACCTGCTGCCGCGAGAGCTAGGCGAAGGCATGAAGTAGGGCCATAAATATGGTCCCTATATGTAGAAACCACGAAGGGTGAGTGGCCTATTTGTTCGCCTGCTCCCCCTGCAGCAAGTCAACTTTGTCCCACCCTACCATGTAATTTGTTTTGCAGATTAACTAATAATTGCGTTTTTGTCGCAGGTGGTAACTAACCTCTTCCCTGGTAACCAAACACAGCGGGGGGCCTGTACGGTATAAAGAGGAGGAGCACACCCCGTGGTCGTCAGCTTCCAGCTTGGGCTGGTAGAAAATGAAAAGCATAATGTCACTCCCTGCAGCCCATCAACGGTGGATGCCAATGTGTTATGCCCAGACCGACAGGCTCTGGGAGGCTCGGGGAGTAGTGGCCTAAGTATGCTGGAAAGGAATGGACAAGTAAAAAAGAGTTGGCTGGAAATAAATAAAGGAACAGATGAAGGTGTAAGGGGGGTGCGAAGGAATGCGTAAACAAAAAGGCGCTGCTGATCATCTGGGATTATAATAAAGTATTGGTTTGCAGTGACAGTGTGAAATGTGCGATAATAGAACTGCGGCCTTGTTATGCTGCAAATGAAGAAGTGGGTCTGGCCTCAGTTATTTAGACACAGTGGGCTGCAACAGGATGGTAGGTAGGTCGCCGGTTGGGAGGGGCGAGTGGCGCCCGACTGCCCATGTTATGAGGAGAGTGGGGAAATAGGCTAATGGATAATGTGAGACGCCTTCCCCCACACTTGACGTAAGTGGGACACTCCCGAAGCGAGATTAGCACTGACAGTCAGGGGGGGAGCTAGCAAAAAGCCCTTAACAAATCAAAACGTGTACAAAATGCTCTAAAAATAATATCAAAAATATGTTTTGAGTGCAGAGGAAGGGCCATCAACAGCACTCTGGCCTCTTCATTTCCATCGTATCCCCTTGGGGAAAGGATGTTATTGAAGAGAAGCTGCGTGGGAGAGGCTGTACACACCTGCACCTTGCCATTATGCTTTTAGCGGAAGGATTGCAAGCTCGAGGCGGGCCCCTCCTGTCAGCGCCGCAGCTTTCATTGTGCAACAGTCAGAATGACCCAGCGATTCCATCCCGAGGGGAGCCGCTGCCGCTATTTTTAGACCCACGGCATATTGGAGCGGGCAAATTGCAGAACTGGTAATACAGAATAACTCACACAAAATACTATCACGCTGCGGAGCAAGCTGGGCTCCTTTCAGATTCTATTTTATAGTCCGTTCCTTAATGCGAAGGGAACAATGCTACCCTATGCGCGGTGGGTGTTAAACTCGCCCAGAGGAAAGAACCAGCGATTAGCAATGTATACAGAGAGCCGCCTCAGTGAGAGCGCTCCCATTATCTGTTTCTGAGGCCAGGCTTCTCTCCATATCTGACTGTTTTTTTCCGCAACCACTGCACTGATTTCTATAGAATGGTTTCCAAACGCCAATTCATTCCCTCATGTTAACAACAGTCAATCAAAAATGTTTCTCTCATTAGGTACAGTGCAGGCAAAATATTACTGGGGCTGTTTTCAAAATAATTTTGGGGGCCACCCAGTCTTTATCGAGGATCAAACTTGCCCACCCTGTACAGACACACTCTCATGATGACAGGCGCATCCTGGAGGGCGCAGTGGCGTCTCATGTAGGGGGATAGGCGGTTGGGGTGGAGAGAAAGGGCGACCATGGACTGGGGCCATTTTTCCCCAGCACACGGAGAGAGCGGGGAGATCAGATGGAGCACGACCAGCAAGGTGCTGCGCAGTGGCCATGACTTTTCTTCTAACCTGTTAACCAAATTAAGAGGTGATCATGAAGAAAAGAGCAAGGGACAACACTTCATGTGTGTAGAGCGCTTCTTGAGTGGAAGTCAGGTGGAGAGAAAGCTCTGTTAGTGAAGCCCACCAGTGCAAGTGGCACTGAGAATGGCAAGCAAGAAGGACCAGATACCGCAGCGAGAAAGAGGATGAAGAAGAACCTGTAGGGGGAAAGGGGAAACAATCATGGCCGAAGCCACAGGGGTCTGCAACCTTTCGCTCTCCAGATGTTTCAGACTACAAAGCCCACCATTCCTAACCAACATAGTCAATGGTGAGGGATCATGGAAGTCATAGTCCAAAACATCTGGAGAGCTAAAGATTGCAGACCCCTGGCCTAAGGGACTGACCCACCTTTCATGAAGACACCAGGTGTACCAACCATACCATGGGTCCAATGGAATCAAAGCTTGGAGATCCACACACCAGAGATGTGTGAAGACTAAGTGTCCGATGATAGAACAGCAGCCCTCTTGATAAATGCCTTGGGACCTGAAGGGCAATGGGTGTTCAACATAGTGCCTCCCAAAACGGATCCAAAGGGATTGCAAATCACTGACGGGCACGGAGAAGCCCCGGAGAGAGCAACTCAAAGATTCCAAGTTACTGAGAACATTGTGAAGCATAGCACAGATTTACCTTTCACAGAACGAGTGCAAAGTGAAACAAATTTAACATATGGAAAACGTGCATTTATTCTTTAAAAGCTGCACTTGGAAGTCGTGACCACTTCATCCATTGACGCGAGAGGAAGGGGTAGCCTGTTTTCCCTGTCTCTGTTATATGGCCTCTTTATTTCTTACAAATGTGTCTTCAGTGAGTGATACTGTGTATCGATTGTTTATGGTTACTCCTACTAAAGTCACGAGATTTTATGACCTCAAGAAGAGCCAAGTGGCTCGAAACATGTGTTGGCAAGGCAACTGTGAATAGATAAGTCAACTATACTAATGTGACAATATATTAATGCTATTTATACCCCTTTCTACCTATTGTGACAGTAAATGAATGCAATATCGATGAGTGTCAACAAGAACTAAAATTAACTATCTTCAAGACTTGACATTTTTATTTCAGGAAACAAAGTTGGTTGGTGTTGCTCAGCCCTATGCACACAAGTATAATACTTAGTTAATGTTGAACAATTAGGGTAGTAAGGGAAAGGAGCCTTATGTCTTGGATGAGGGTTGCATAGCAACCATGACACATATATAACCAGTGCCGATGAGGATATCTCACGTTCCCTAAAATGTCTTTCTTGCAGGGAAGCCTTTCCTGTCTACTTGGAATGCAATGGATTGTGTTGTATCGTATTGTAGTCATTTATATACGACCATTTTCCTCTTTGTATGGCCTCGATGCGCTTTGTGGTTGAAACTATCTCGGGCACTGAAGTCCAGGTATGGGAAAACAAGACTTTAATATGCGTGTGTGGATTTGAACGAGATTAGGATTTAGGATGGCTGGCTAGGCACCAGTAAGAAACCCAAGAGGTCAGGTATGTGGGGGGGGTTTGCTGTGGGTGGTCATAACAGAGCACTAGTGCAGGAGACTCGATATGTACCCAGCTAGACCGCATTTTTCGTAGGTTGTCACTGTATGCCAATGGAAGGGGTGTTGAAGCAAGTCTGGGGTTTCAGTGCGATAATTTATGTGACCAGCTAGACCGCATTTGTCATAGCCGTAGCTGCATTCTAGAGTGTGTGGATGAAGAGCCGTGCCTGCGGCAGATGTACAGAGAAGTGGTGCATTTATACATACCTTAAACTCGTGTGGAGTTTGTCTTCAATGTTGCTGTGACTGATTTTTCTGGCAATATGGGATGGCTATCCCCAAATCTGTCAAGGGGCTAAACTGGCTGTCCAAGAGCATTTGCTAGTAGGGGTAGACTGCTACCATGGAAAAGGACCAGGCTAATGGGATTCTTAGCGTGCAATCGGCAAACAAGTTAAATGGCCATAGCTACTATGTGTCTTCCATGTTGTAAAGAAGCTAACCCAGTAATCTAATAAGCGTGATGTCAGGGGATACTTGCACTGTTGGCTGCTCCGGGGAAAGGTCAGAGGAGAAGAATCTGGGCTGAGCACCCACAGAGGGCCCAGGAGACCTCAGAGAAAGGTGGTGGGCTGAAGAAAGGAGGGAAATCGAGAGATTGCCAGTGTTACTGTACGACAGTGAGTAAGCGTGGCCTCCCAATATCTTAATATTTACACCTTACATTTATGTGCATGCTAACTGTCCAATATCATTCTGGAGATGCTTGCCCAGCAACCAATGGTGCTCCTGATTTCCGACCACAAATGAATGAATCAGGTCACAAAAGTCATGGCCAATCATCGCCTGAAAACAAATGGGGGTGTGGTTAAAAGCAAAGAGATGCCAATATTGCACAAAGAGGAATGTGGGGGAGGGAATTGAACAACCTCAGATCTTTGGTGGGAGCAACACAGCCATGGTGCGCGCAGCTGCTTGCTCCACAGGCTACTTTTCTAACTTCTGGCCCATCAGGACCCTGCTTTCAGCCCACAATGCCTGTGGGCAGAGTATGCATGTGCAGGCATGATGCCCTCTGTTGAATAACAAGGAGGCCCCCATCGGCAAAACAATAGAGAGTCCTTCCCACCGATGTACCAGCCACATCTGGGGGTTATTTTGGGGCCAACATACTGACGAGATATGTCATGGAACACTGGCGTTCAGGTGAGACAAGAGAGCATTATGCCCAAATCCCCCACTCGGACAGCATCGTATATGCTGGGTTATTTAGCACAGCTCTGTGGAAGGAGGGGAACATACAATGCCAACATCTCAGCAGCTTGGCCCACTTTGCGCTGATGAAATAGCACATTTGGACGGCAATCAAAATCGTTGTCACTGAAGCTGGCAGAAACCAGACGTGTACTCTCAGGAAAAACCATATCTGTCACTGATGAAACAGATTGCTTATCCCCTGCCAGCTGGAGAGCCCAAATACATGCAAGTAGCATTAGCCTCTTTTGCATAATGAGCTCCCAGGGGGAGGAAGAAAGAGCCCTCTACACCAGTGCAGAGGATATTAAGGCCTCTGGTGGCTGGGAGGTTTTAGGGAAAAACAAGGGCACTTGTTTAACAGGACGAAAGTGGTGACCTTTAAGCACCACGAGGTGGAGGTGTCTGGGGACACTGCAGACTTGTTCTTACTGTAATGGAAAAGCAGTACATTTTAAAATGTTGGCACATTTGATGCTGTGTGGTTCGATTGATGCTGTGCAAAATGTGTATGATACGTTTTTACAATATGGGAATCAAAGCAGGCCCGAGATTAAACAAGCATTGTCAATGCCAACAGTCTGGGCTTTTGCATAGGGATGTAAAAGGCACTTGCGAGGCACTGCCATAGTGGTATTAACTGGCAATTGATGGTAGCAGGTGCACAATGGTGTGAGTATCTGGGCATCTAATAACAGTGCCTGGCAAATGCCTAATTCTTATACACAAGCCAAAACTGGTGGCTCTGCCAATGTTTGATTTTAACAGGACTTAATTGAAGTGAATGGCAAGATTGGTGCTTATAAATCGAGTGGCTGAAAGCAGACCTGGTTAAGACATTTTATGACAGCAGTAGCACATTTACTACTCGAATTAAGCCAACTCTCAGAATACTGCTTAGAGAAAATACTGGCAGGTACTTCCAGGGCAAACTTTGATGATAAGGCTTGAATAAAGTGAGCTCAAAGAGGAGGTATTTTGGACGGGGATGGGTAGGAACTGGGTGGGAATGTCCAGAGGGATTATCATGGTCATGGACAGTCAATGGTTGGGCAAATAACCAAGCAACACTCGGAGACTGTGACCCTCCTCAGATGCCATTTCTTCCTATCTGTACTGTAATTCAATAGTTTTGACTTAGCGCCACCTTATAGCCAAACTAAAAAAGGACATTCAGTCCTTGGCGAATGAGGCACGGAAAATCACTGTTTGACCGTGAGCGGCCTGCAGAAGAATCTCCATGACTGGATTTGTCTCTAGTGAGAATGCAACCCGATATCGGGGCTCAGCCGAATGCTCGAAATGGGACACCAACCTAACTAGAACTAGAGCTAGTTATAGGTTTCATCACCAGCTGTGCTAAATGGAAATGCCCTTGCCAATTATTGCCCACTCGTAAAATCCTACAGAAAGGCTTGGATCCTTGTGATTCACCTCTCAGAGATGCATCCACCAACAACTGCTGTCAGGAAATGGATCAGGTGTAGGAAAACATTTACCTTGCAGGATTTGCCTGGTTTCGGGGTACATGCCTAATTGGATCATTTTTTCTTTGAACTTGCAAACTGGGTACAGCATTGTTTTCGTGCTGCCTAGAGTCGAAATGTGCGCTTGTGGGTAATGCCAGCCGAGCAGAGGGCACACCCTAGAGCGAGAACCTTATTTACAAAAGGATGCAATCTGCGATGCTCCGCACACTTGCCCTTGCATCTGTTCTGCCCAATCAGAAGCCAGGCAAACTCGGACTGGCCTATAGGGCAATAGGCCCATGGGCGAACCAAAAACACAAAATGCTGGTGTGGGCCAGTTTTTTTGGGTCAAAGTGGGGCACTTTTTTGGTCGATGTGGGCCAGTTTGATAACTTACTTCACTAAGCGGCTAATAGTTTTGACCAGTGCTGCTGAATATTCTTTAAAATGTACAATTTGCATCACATTTTATCAAAAACCTTCCCCTTAGATACTATTAAAACTGTGTCACAAAAGGAAAGAATTTCCATTTGTAGCTATAGGCCACTTTTTTGGTGCAAGAGACAATTTTATGCACCAATCTGACCCTGAAGCCAGGTGCTCATCTGGGTACCCAGGCTAATATGCAACAAGGATGCGGGTTTCATGCCAAATGTACTTGCAGCTCATCTCTCCTAAAGCACACAGATCCTTTTTTTTTTTTTTTAAACTTGTCTTTATTAGTTTTCAGATATCAACATTCATCAAACATTGTAACAATTCCCCCCCGCCCCCAACTTCCCCAATTCCCCTCCTTCCCCCCAGGGGGCACACGTGATTTGATTTCAGGGATTACATTATGCACTAAAAATGTCTGGTACTTTAACGTTGTGTGGGCACCATTGTTCCATAAAGTCTGACTGGAGATACTCTAGGACTCCTCCCCATTCTTTTGCAAACCTGTCCCTCGTTTCTTGGATTGTGTGAATGACTTTTTCCATCGCCAGCTGCGCCCAGACTTTTTATAGCCACGTGAAAATCAGTGGGGTGTCTTTCTTTTTCCAATTCTGGGCTATTGTTGTCCATGCCGTAATGAGAAGTCCCGTAAAGCTTCTCCATTGTGCTTTTTTGTATCTTCTAGCTGTTTCATCTCTTATTCCACACATCCAAACTCCCTCTCCCATTTGTCCCACATCTGGAAATATTTTCCCCATCTCTCCCTTAACTTCTTCCCAAAACGGTTCTATTCCTTTGCAGGCCCACCAGGTGTGTTTCCACGTTCCCACCTCTCCGTATTCCCTCCAGCATAGATTTGACGTTTTTGGGAACATTGTGTGGAGTCTTTCGGGGGTATAGTGCCACTGTGTAACTATTTTAATCCACATTTCTCTTATTTGTGCTGATCTGGTCATTTTGGGGATCAGTGTCCATAAGTCCACCCACTGTTTCCTTGTCGGTTCCTCCCCTAGAGTTCTGCCCCATTTGGTCATGTAAGTCCACTTAATTCCCTTCTCCTGTGTGTTGATAAAGGAATATAGAGTTGAGACCCATTTCTTTGCCCCTGAGTTGGTTATAACGTATTTTTCAAATGGAGTGAGGGTTCTCGTTGCTGCCTTCTCAATTTCCAGGGATTTTAGCCAGTGTTTGAGTTGTTCGTGTCTAAATTTATCCCGTTTGGACTATGATGAGCGTCGGTGGCAGGATTCGTATGTTCTAATTTCATTGTTAATGAACATTTCGCCAATTTTCGTTATTCCTGCTTCTTCCCAACTTTCATATGCCCCCTGCTCCATCCCGGGTGGAAACTGCGGATTCCTACAAATGGCTGTGAATGGGCCTACAGTGGTGGTCATTAAACCTTTTTGTGTTTGGCAGTCCCACACCTCCATAGTTGTTTTCATTATTTCACTAATCCCTAAATTGGGGTGTCTGTGTTGTTTCTGTTTCCAGAGTAGCTCCACAAGCGGGGTTCTCACTACTGCTCTGTCTTGTGTTGCCCATATCGGTTGCGGATTGTCACCCAGCCATTCCCTTAGAACCTTTAACTGGGCCGCTTGGTAGTATTTCTGGAAGTGAGGGAGCGCCAGCCCACCCTCCTTGATTGGAGCGGTTAAAATTGCCCTGGCCAGTCTCAGCATTTTCCCCTTCCACACAAAGGACGTGATTACTTTCGATAACGTTTTAAAGAAAGTCCTGGGTACCCCCACCGGGAGCGCCTGCAAGTAGTATAATAGCTTTGGGAGGATGGTCATCTTCACCGATTGAATTCTGTCCCACCATGAGATCAACAGGGGATTCCATCTTTCCAAATCTCTGCGTACCCTTGCGAGTAGCTGTGGGTAGTTTTTACCATAAAGCTGCCCTACCCTATGTGTTAATGTTATTCCCAAGTATTTAATGCCTTCCTCTGTGATCTTGAGGTTCAATGCTTTTGCCTCTCTTTCTATCTCTCCCCGATCTCCCGCCAGTATTAAGATTTCCGATTTGTTCCTGTTAATTTTTAGGCCTGAGATAGCCCCAAAGTCTTCCAGCTCCGCAACTACTGCCGCTAATGTTCGGTCCGGCTCCTCTAGTGCTATTAACATATCGTCCCCGTATGCGGTTACCTTATGTTGTATGCAAGCCATGTCGATCCCTTTAATGTGTGTGGCTTCTCTTAATTTCATTAGTAGGGGTTCTAGAAAGATAGCGTATAGAAGTGGGGAGAGCGGGCAGCCCTGTTTTGTTCCACGGGATATTGAAATCTTTTCAGTAACCTCCCCATTGATGGCCACTCTGCAGGTTGGGGAGTTATAGTTCGCTCTTATTCTTGCAATAAAGTGTTCCCCAAAACCCATGAATTGCAGGGTCTTAAATAGCATGGACCATTCTACCCGGTCAAAGGCTTTCTCTGCATCTACTGCGAGTAGAATTGCCAGGGTTTGCGTTATGCCTATTTTTTCCACCAAGTCGTGGGTTTGCCTTCCTGGGATAAAGCCCGATTGGTCTAGATGGATTAGCTTTGGGAGAAGCGGGGATAATCTTGCTGCTAATATCTTAGTGTATATTTTGGCATCGATATTTATTAGGGATATTGGTCTATATGATGCTGGGTATGAAGGGTTCTTTCCTGGTTTGTGAAATACTAGGACCTTTGCTTCGTTCATTGTGGGGGTCCCGTTGCCACTATCTTTAAACGAGTTTAGAAGCTTGGTTAGGACCGGGATTAGCAGATCTGCATATTTTTTATAAAAGGGGGCGATGTAGCCATCCGGGCCTGGTGCTTTGTTCATCTGGAGATCATTTATTGCTTTTTTAACTTCCTCTTCCCTTATAGGGATCTCTAGGGCCTGCCTGTCCTCTTCTGAGATTTGCGGAAAGTTGAGGGTTTTTAGATATGTATCCTGGGCATCTACCTCTGGGTGGTCTGTGGAGTACAGTTTCTGGTAGTATTCTCTAAACACTTGCCCTATGTCTTGTGTGCGCGTGTTGTGTTCCCCTTTCGTGTTTATAATGTTCTTTATCGTGGTGTCTTTCTGTTTCGCGCGGAGTTGTCTTGCTAGCAGCCTATCTGCTTGGTTTGCTTTTATGTAGTATCTTTGTCTTAGGTACAGTGAGCTCCTTTCCGCTCCTTTTGTGCGTAGCGTCTCTAGTTGGCCCTCTGTGTGTCTTAGTGTTTTCTTTAGAGCTCTAGTGGGCTGTGTCATGATTTTCTCCAGTAGTTCCGTTATTGACCTTTCCAGTTCCTTTTCCCACATATACCTCTGTTTCTCCTTCGTGATTTTTAGTGCCATTATCTTCCCGCAGATAACCGCTTTGAACGCCTCCCAGACAGTGCTCATAGATAGTTCCCCAGTGTCATTTTGCGTGAAGTATTCTTCTATCATTTCCCTTATGGATTCCCCCGTAACCGGGTCTTGGATTATATCCCCAGGTAGCCTCCACCTCCAGAGACCATTAGATTTCCCCAGGAGTTTCAAATCAAGCCACAGGGGTGCATGGTCGGATAGTGCTATAGCACCCAGTTCTAACCCCTGGATCTTGCCCATGAGCCCCACTGATGCCCAGAAGTAGTGAATTCTTGACATGGAGTTATGCACATGTGAGAAGTATGTATACCCTCTTTTCTCCCCTTTAAGTTCCCTCCTCACATCGTTTAGGGCAAGTTGGTCCATCTGCTGCTTGAGGCGTTTTGATGGTGCCCCTTGGCCTTGTACACTCCCTGAGCTTATATCCAATTGTGGGTTCCATGCCAAGTTCAGGTCACCCCCCATTATCACCTCCCCCGTTGCAAAGGTTTCCAGTTTTCCCAGGGTATCTCTAAGAAAGCCATCCTGTCCCACATTGGGTGCATATACTGACGCAAGAGTGATCCGCTGCCCCTTTAGCACCACGTTTGCGAATGCATACCTTCCCTCCTTATCTGTGATTGCGTCCTCCAGTATGGCATCCCTTCCATCCTTCACCGCAATCAGGACCCCCGATCTTTTTTCTGTTGCATTCGCCTAAGCCCATATTTTGTATCCCCTTACTCGGGTTTTCTGTTTGTCCCTTGCTCTAATATGAGTTTCTTGGAGGAGCAGCAGGTCCACACTTTCCCTTTTGAGTAGTTTCTCCAGTTTCACCCGTTTCGTGGGATGATTTATCCCCCTGATGTTATATGTTACAATGCGTATCTTCCCCATTTCGTAAAGAACGTGCCCCTTAACATTGAATCCCCTTACTTTGCCGCTGCTCTGGTTTTCGTGCCCCCATCCCCGTTTCCCCTTCCCTTGAACTCCCCCCCAACCAATAACCATAAACCAAACATGTTGCCCCCGAGCAGGGCAAGGGTTCCTACTGATGCCAGGGCATTGCGCCCACAGCTCCTTGCCCTCCATCCTCTCGGGGGGAATTTTCGTAGGGGATCCTAAACCCCACATTACCGTCTGTCCTTACCAGATTCCAAGCCGAAGGGACCCTCCCGGGCCGCCGTCTCTGACTTTCTTGCAGCAATTCATATTTTCTCTGTCCCCCCTTGAAAGTGCTTTGTGTGGCTGCCACCAGGGATGCCCACGGTGGTCCTTTTCTCTTTATCTGATCAAGGCATCTTCCTACGGCTTTCCCTTCCCGATTTGGCCTTTTTTGTTTGATTGTTTCCCAGCCTCTTGGTTTTCTCATTTGCTCCCCTCCTGATGCTGCGTGATCCGCTTCCTCCCCGTCGTCCTGGAGCCCCATAATATTGAAGCCCTCTTCCCATGTGGTCGCTCTTCTCTGTTTCCCCTCCCATGTGAAGGTCAAGCCAAATGGGAAGGTCCACTTGTATCGGATTCCTTTCGCCACCAAAGCCCTGACCAGTGGGGCCATCGCTCTTCTTTTTTGCAATGTGACCAGGGCCAAGTCTTGGTAGACTTGAATTTCTTGTCCGTTCATACTGATACGATCCATTTCTCTAGCCTTCCTCAGGATCTGCTCTTTTTGTGGGTATGAGGAGAGCGCCTCCCGTGGTCTTTCTCCCGGTGCTCCAGATCTTTTTGGTCCCACCCGGTGGACCCTGTCCACTCCGATTGTATCTGTCTCTGGTGCATCTAGTATATCCCTGAACACCTCCTTCACTGCAGTCATCAGGTCTTTATCCAGTACTGTTTCCGCCATGTTTTTGATGCGTATGTTTGACCGTCTGGAGCGGTTCTCCAGATCCTCACATTGTATTTCCAGGTTATGGGTGAGTCTCACCAAGTGATCCTGTGTTTCGCTAACCTGTTGCGTTTCCTCCTCCACCCCCTGGACCGTTCTTTCCAATATGTCTGTTCTCTCCTCCAGTTTGGCCACGTCGACTCTGAGGTCCTGTACCGCCTGTTTCATGTCATTTTTCATCGTCGTGAACTGCTCCTGTACTGAGGACATGAATTTTGCCTGCAGTTCCTGGAACGAAGATTGCATATCATCCCTAGAGGGTGGGTGATGGGGGTTCGTCTGTGCCATGCCTTTGCCTTGTTGGTTCTCCTGGGGTTTCCCTTTAGCTTGCGATGTGGTGTCCGTTGACCACAATTGTAGGATGTTTGCGTCGTGCTTTGCGGTCTGCGGGGTCAGTTGGGTGGCGTTAGTTTTGCTTTTTGCCCTTGACATGTTCCGTTCGTTTTCCTGGGATGCGCGTGGGCTTCTGTGTTCGCCTATGGGCTAAGTGATGTGCCCCCTGGGGTGTTCTTGGAGATGCCGTCGTGGTTCACCCGATGTCACCCACTTTTGTTGAGCCTGTGCGTGTATGGGCCTTTTTGAGTGACCCCTTATTTGCTTTTGTGGGTTTCTCTGCCTGGTCAGGGTATCCTATCTCGGCAGCGGGGCCACCCCGCGTGGGTCTCGTTGTTTCGACGGGTTCCCTCTTCTCCCTCCCACTGGGCATCTGTGATGCGGCCGGGGGACTCCTTCCCCTGCGCCCCTCGTCAGACTGCTGTTACCGAGTCTCTTCCCTTTGGTATTTACATTTCCCCACTTGTGCTATGTGGGGCTGCCGGGGGAATTCAGCTGGCTCGGGCTCTGTTTCCTCTCTCTGCTCCACTCAAATGTGGGGGGGATTTCTTTCCGGGTGTCCGTCTCTCTGTCTCCCCATCGCTATCCGTGGGGCCCACTCGGGGCTGGAGCCACTCGCCAGCCTTCGGCGCCGTCTGCGCACCTCCCTCAGTTTGTGCGTAGCAGTCTCTGGCCCCTTGTTCCTTGTGCTTCTTGCTGGTTGCACCTCCTGGCCATATGTTGGGGACCCTGCCTCCACCGCTGCCCCCCGGCGCTCCCCGGCGCCCGGCGTCTTCGGTGGGGGGGGAATGGGCCGGCGGCCAGCTCCACCGCCTGCAGGCCGCACCCCGGTCTGGTTCTTTTTGGTTAGTATGCCTTTGCGGGGCGCATGGGGGGGGCGGGTTCGCCCCCAATCCTCCAACTCTTTTCTTTTTTCTTGCAAGGCGTTCTCGTCTTGTTCCGCTGCGGTTGTGTTGCCAGCCGGGCAGCGGGACCTCCTGATGGGGGAAGGGCAGGCCACGCTTCCCTCGCTTCCTCGGCGCTCCCAGCACCCCGAAGGTCGTTCTGCCGGACCGGAGGTCTTGGGAAGCGAGGGGGTGGCGATCCGCTCTCTCGCCGCGTGTGTTTTGTTGCTAATTCGTGCTTATTTCGGCGGCCCGGGGAGAGCGCGATTTAGACGCGACTCATCACCCCGGCGGCCATCTTGGAATCACAGATCCTTTTTTTAATAATTGTTTTTTTTAATACCGAAGAGGTTTCTCGAACCTGTGTTGCTTCGCGATGTCTTGTTTCCCAGAGGAGCTTGTTGCCACTGAGCTACACTACCCTCTGTGATTAAGGGAACCTGTGTGTAGTCATTGCTGGTCCCAGGATACAACGAGCTTCGCATCCTGCAACTAGCTTTCTTAGTGAATGGGCCCTTTGTGTTTGAGCTGATTGGTTCTTAGGACTTTCAAATGTTCATCATTCGGACAGTGGCATCCTGCACAGTGGACCTTATTGAAGAGAACTGATGTGCCTATTGGTCACTTGGATCTTATTTTATTGCATTTTTTCGTATTTAATGGTATTCATGTTCACTGATTTTATTCATGGGATAGATATTGCATGTATAGTTCCAAGATCGCTTCGACTGAAGGTTGCCATGGAATTTCACGTGAAGAGCTCTAGAGACAAAAAAAATGCACAGGGACAATCCCCATAAAAACTGCAAAATCAATGCAGAAAGATCGAAACGTACATGCTCTCTGCGATTGGGCCGCATGCATCTGCTTCGAAGTAAGGCGGTCATACCACCAATATGATGAGAAACATGTTTTCACGGAAACCTGTGACAACGAACACAGTTTTGCCTGGAATATTCCATATTCAAGCGCATGAATGGATTTCTAGTGCATTTTAAAGCACATCCCTTATCGATAAATGGGGTTTTATATGCACGGAAAACAAACACATTTCTCTTTCCCCTATTTGGAACAGGTGCAGTGGATGGAAGCTGATACAAGCACACACAGACACGTGCACACTCACTCACACAAACACATGCGCAGGTACACACCACCGGCAGCAGATATTGAAGGGAGGAAACCACAGAGCAACACATAACATGTCTCCAAACAGCAACTTGCCCTTCCAAAACCATACATTTATAGAAATAAAAACACTAAGCATTAGTGTGTTAGGAACAGGAACATGAATTTACACTTTGTGGTGTTGGAACCACTGTGCAGACGGACAAACTCACAACATTTAGCATTTAAACTGTTTACAAATGCAGTTTTCCCCATAAAATACAAATGGCCTAGCAGAGCGGCCATAGCAAAAATTACCCTGCCAGCGCTGTGCCACCCCGAGGGTAGTAGAATGTACGAACATGCTGCGGTAAAAAGTTCTCCACTGTCTTGTACTCCAGCAAATGGGCCAGATTTCCAGGCCGTTCCTGGGTGGGCTGCTGCTGCCAGCTGAGCTTGAATAAGGATGGCAGCATGGCGACTGGTGGCAGAAAGCACCAAAAGCACAGGGGGGAGGGCCTGTTTTCTTCTTCTAACTTAAAGTGTTGATTGTAACAAGTTACGCCACATAGAAACATAGTCAGAGTCCAGAGAGTGCTGCCGAACACTGCAGCAGCCAGAAAAAAACAAACTTTCACTTTTCTTTTTAAACACACACACGTAAAAGTTTGTGTCGAATACAGTTGAATTTCGGCCCAATGTTATGGCTTTTTAAAGTTGTCCCACACCAACAGGAATTCTGTTCGGCCCCTGTTTGGTGGCTGACCTGCCTTTTCAACGTGGATGCAGCGCACCTATTCAACAAGCCTTGTTAGTGAGTGAGCGATGTTATCTTTGCGAACAGGAAATTATATAATTAGAGAATAGCTTTGGGACTAGGCAGTTTCTATCTTCTGGCTTTCCGCTCTCGTCTTGTTTCCACCTACTGATGAAATCTACGTACTCCCGGGACTCAGAGGAACTCTCTCATGGACAAAATATACACAGGAATAATGTGTTTGGTGATTGGGTGCTTACTCTAATACTGATATGGATGGAAAATGTCAACCTTAAAGATTGGTGTCCGGTCAAATTTTCGAATCAAAAAGGTCGAATGACAAAAGGGTTGAGTCAAAACGACTGAAAACAAAAGGGTCACATTTTTTTTTTAAATGTATATATTTTTTTTTTGCTTTAGTATAGGTAAAAAAAGGTGTTTTTACACCAAAAACAGGGAGTTGGGGGGGGGGACCCCAATCAGGAATATTGGAAATAAACAGGAAATGTAAATATAAACTTAATTGGAAATTACACAGCTAAAAATCAGACAGGGAAAAATGACCCAACTTTGATATTTAATATAAAAATCATAAAAGCCATTGAGGTTTATTGTCAGTATAGGAGCGAGCATTTTAAAGACCATTTCAAGATTTCAAACCTTTCTATGCCTATAGCCCAATGAGTCAAATTCTCACAAATTCTCACAAACTGAAAAAAAAAAGCGCAGAGACTGCGTTTTTGTTTGTGCTAAATATGTAGGTCTCCTTATTCTAAAAAACCCCCCCAAAAAAACAAATATTCGACCTTTTTTATCGGTCGTTTTGACTCGACCCTTTTGTCATTCGACCTTTTTGATTCGAACATTTGACCTATAACCTTAAAGATTTTTCATGACTCTTTCATACAGATTCATGCCTATCTTTGGAATTCACTAGGAGGCAAAGAAGACATTGAATATTTAATAAACATCCTTTATAAGTTTTGCCAACCTCAACAACACCTGTCTATATAATAAGCAAAACAGGACAAAGCTCTGCATCTACAACTGATGAGTGAACCCCTCAGCCACCTACAGAGGCGACACAGATTGCCGATCCTCTTCTTACTGTCTGCTCCATCATAGCTCAGACCACACTGCCAGGAGTAGGCGTTATGTTAGCACTGGGCATGATAATATGGAGCTTGCAGATCCAATGTCTCAGAAAACTCAATCAGTATCTTATCGACTCCTAGAACACCTGCCAAATCTGACAGTGAAATGCTCACACTAATATCAATTGAACAAGCCAATCTGAAGACAGACCTTTAAATCAGAGCTACACCATTAGATTACCATGCAAAAACAATCAATAATCAACATTTTGCAGAGATCAGAGAACCATTGTGTCCAATTAGACCACAGGTGCTTGCGGAAGGGTTGGATAATCAAGGGTCTGCCATGAATGACATTGCCGGGGACCTCTACAAATAGGTGAATTGTACACTGGACACAACTCCATATCTGCATCTGAAAGTACATAACTTAGGAAAATAGAGTCATTTGTATAATCTAAAATTCTGTGCTATCACAGAGAATACGATGGCTGATGATCCCTAGCTTTAGCTGATGATCTCCATCTTTAATCTAGAATTCTGTGCCATCACAAAGAATACGGTGGTTGATGATCCCCAGATTTCATCTAGAATTCTGCGCCATCACAGAGAATACGGTGGCTGATGATCCCCAGCTTTTATCTAGAATTCTGTGCCATCACAGAGAATACGGTGGCTGATGATCCTCAGCTTTAATCTAGAATTCTGTGCCATCACAGAGAATACGGTGGCTGATGATCCCCAGCTTTAATCTAGACTTCTGTGCCATCACAGAGAATACAGTGGCTGATGATCCCCCGCTTTTATCTATAATTCTGCGCCATCACTGAGAATACGGTGGCTGATGGTCCCCAGCTTTTCTGCGTGCAGTTTTTCACTTCCATCCACACCTGTTTTGAGCACATGTGGAAGAACTCTTATGATCAATAGCACAAACTAACTTTCTTGGCACATAGGATTGGCAGATCCATCATTCACAACACAATGTGATCTCAGATACAGAGACAGAGGCAAGCGAAGGGGCCCATCTGTCAGCCCACTATCTGGAGAAAAGTTAACAAGTATAACAAAATCCAATTCATTGTAGCTCCTCTGTAGACAAAGGTAGGCCTGACCAAGCAGGTCTTCAGGAAGAAACCGTAGAGCCAACACCGTACAGTTATGGCGACAAGAAGAGTTGCGACACACATTCCCTCTTGGCTAGATTCCTTAATCACTGCTAGAATGCCAACCGACAGGAAGACTCTACCTGAGCACGATGGCTCGGGAAACCCTAAAGCCACCACAATGTAATCAAGTAAATAGTATGAACAGGTGAACAGTTAAACAAACTCAACCAAAATCAGGAATATTGGAAATAAACAGGAAAGGTAAATATAAACTTAATTGGAAATTACACAGCTAAAAATCAGACAGGGAAAAATAACCCAACTTTGATATTTAATATAAAAATCATAAAAGCCATTGCGGTTTATTGGCAGTATAGGAGCGAGCATTTTAAAGACCAATTCAAGATTTCAAACCTTTTTATGCCTATAACCCAATGAGCCAAATTCTCACAAAATGAAATAAAAATAAGCGCAGAGACTGTGCGTTTTTGTTTGTACTTGTTTGAAAAATATGTAGGTCACCTTATTCTCAAAAATGACCCGCACAGTTCGGGGGAGCTGGGCAGCTGGGCAAATGATGTGCTGGCCATCCCTTTTGCATACAAAAGTATTGAGAGCACGCTCCCGACTTTATTGTATAGAACATTCCTAGCACCCAGGTGGGTGCTGGGAGCACATTTCAGAGTGAAATGTCACTGTAAAATGTAAAAAAAATAAGACAGCATTTCTAGCCCCGTTAGTGGGATAGACATTCATGTGTGGCATCAGGGTTTCCTACCCCTGCTGTATACTAAAACAAATGCATGATGAACGGGCCAGAAATGACACCAAGTTATTTTTTAGGGAACTATAACAGTGCAGGGGCAAAATAATAAAAGGGGGTGGCATGAAGTATAGCTGAAACGTGTTAGGATAGCTCCGGTGATTTCTAATAAATATTTCCTGGGCAACTAAAAGTTCAAAAATTGTTTTTCTGCAGCCTTAAAATAGGCTGGGGGTTTCCTACCTCATTAAACAATTTGTTAAAACAAATTACATCTTTAAATAAAGTCTGTGTTTTCCAAGTATCTTATACTTGCCTTCTCCTGGAATTGGTGGATGAGTACGATGAGATCTTCAGCAATCCCGGTTTTCCCTAGGACATTGCCACTTTCTTTCTCCTCTCTTTCCTCTGTTGCTCTTATTTGCTGGTTTCTCATCGTCCTCATGGGATCTCTGGCTTCTGCACCTCGATGTTGTGTACTGCGTACACGAGGTACGCATGCGCGAGCCTCTACGGAGCTCGCGCATGCGCGTTATAAGAATAAAGGCGGTGCCCGGCAGTTCGCGCCGGAGACCGGAGCCATCACACGTCTCCGGCGTGTGTTCTTTGCGTGCATGGGTGCGTGTGGTTGCATGCATGTGTGACGGCTGACGGCCGACCCCCGCACATACAAAACTGGCGACGAGGCGGGATCGGAGCTGTTTTTCCCGTTTTCCGACGACATCGGCGAAACGGAACACAACTCCGCAATCGCGGACCCGCTCTAACAGCCGGCGGCCATTTTGAGTGCTCGCTCACTACAACACACGCAGTGGTTGCGGCCCGTTTCGGGTGCTCGTGCGCCATCTGCCCGTTGCAAGCAGTTGCAACAATTTTTGGACACTCCACAACCCAGCTGGTGCAGGGCTGTGACACAGGAAGTGTCAGAAGAGCCAGCAGGAAGACTCTGCCACAGTTGGGAGTCGGATCACCCATCAACCTGCCAAGAAAATACTGTGAGTACCTATTGTGATGGGTGAAGAAACAGATGATGAGGGCGCCGTTGCCCCAATACCACGCAGAGTGCGCACCACTCTGGCTCCCATGCCTGAATTTGATACCACGGGGCCCCCATCGAAACTTGGCCCAAAATGGCTCATATGGGTCAAAAGACTGGAAATGATGTTCAGAGCCTCGGGGGAGACAGAAGACGAGGCAAAGATCGCCATCATGATGTACTCTGCAGGCACTGAAGTCCAGAAAATATATGACTCCCTCGACATTCCAGTGGCGACGTATGACGCTGTCAAACAAGCACTTCGGGATCACTTCCTACCCTTAGCGAATGTTGACTTCGACAGGTTCGTCATGGGGGCGGAAAAACAACGGAGCGAAGAGTCACTGGACCAGTTTTGTGCCCGTTTGAGACACCTAGCGAGCTCCTGCAGGTGGGTCAACAAAGAGGAAATGGTCCGCAACCAATTGCTGCAAGGATGCTGCTCAGGAAAACTCAGGAGGCAAGTCCTGAGGGAACCAGGGCTGACCCTCCGGCAAATCCTAGACATGGGAAGAGCGTATGAACTGGCAGAGGCCAGAGGATCGAAAATGGACACAGCCACGCATCCCAAGAATGAGGAGGAGGCACTTGCAGTCGGACGTTTCACACCTGGGAAGGCCAGATGGACACCAAAGAGGGGAGAAGGACCCACGACATCAGGTACCCCTCAGTCGTGCTCTTATTGTGGATATGACCTCCCACACAGAGGTGAATGCTCAGCCAAATCACGAACATGCGGCAGGTGTGGGATACCTGGGCATTACGCTAGGATGTGTAGGGCCGCCATGCCCGTGGCAGCAAGTAGAGGACCAGAGAGGGCCGGTAGAGGTGGCGCTCGCACCGTGAGGGGCATATCGTCCCTTGAACAGGACGTGCATGACCTACACATTGCCGAAGAAGAGGAAGAAGAGGAGGAAGACATTTTCTTCATTTCCAGCATCGCAAATGGCCCTGGAACTCGACGAAGACCCATATGTACTGTAGACATTGGAGAGATTTCCACTCCAGTCCTCATCGACACGGGAGCTTCAGTCTGCGTACTGGCGGACAGACATTACAACGCACTTGCAGGCCCACCAACCCTGTCGCCCTCCAAGGCTCAGATATACGCTTTTGGTGAAGATACTCCCCTACCCATCCAAGGGGTATTCGTAGCCCCAGTGACCCATGGCCAAAACAGCATCAAAGCGAGGTTTTGTGTAACCAGCGTAAGCCCGCACTCTCTTTTAAGCTGCGCGGCATCTGAAGCACTCAACCTCATTCATTTCACTTTTGCTGTATATCATACAGATCTGGACAGCCTGCTGACACGCTTTGAGAGGCTCTTCAGGGGCATAGGGAAACTGAAGGCTGAGCCAATAAGGCTCCACATTGATGAGTCAGTCAGACCAACGGCGCTGAAACATCGTCGCATACCGTTTCATCTGAGGGCTCAGGTGGAAAAGGAGCTGCAAGACTTAGTGGAACGTGATATCATTGAAAAGGTGGAAGGACCCACCCCGTGGGTCTCTCCAATTGTAGTGGCCCCAAAGCCCAAACAGCCTGGGGCTGTACGCATTTGCGTAGACATGAGACTTCCTAATCTGGCCATAAAAAGAGAACGTCATCTCACTCCCACTCTGGACGACATTGTTGGAGAACTTCAGGGTGCGAAATTCTTTTCGAAACTAGACCTGTGAGCAGGTTACCACCAGTTGGAGCTCCACTCAGAGTCTAGATATATTACGACCTTTACAACACACGAAGGACTGTATCAATATAAAAGACTCAGTTTTGGAATATCCTCGGCGGCAGAAGTCTTCCAAAATGCTATCAGGGGGGCTCTGTCCGGACTAAAAGGAGTAATAAACATGTCAGACGATATCCTAGTTTTTGCCAAATCTGAAGCAGAGCATATCAAGCGTCTGGAAAACACTTTTCACAGACTCCACAGCCTCGGCCTGACGCTGCACCAAGAAAAGTGCGAATTCCTGAAGGACAGCCTAGAGTTTTTTGGATTTGTCTTCCATGCGGGAGGCATATCCCCAGATCCTGAGAAGGTAAGAGACATTCGAGAGGCGTCACCTCCCACGTCCCTGGCAGAAGTACGCAGCTTTTTAGGGATGGTGAACTACTGTGGGCGTTTTATTCGAGATTTAGCATCCCTTTCTGAACCCCTGAGAGCACTCACTAGGAATGAAGTAGCATGGACGTGGACTGGAAAGGAACAGAGAGCATTCACGGCCATCAAGGATGCTCTGTCTGAACAAGATACCATGGCATATTTCAACCCAGCCCGGGAGTCTGAAATTATAGTGGATGCTAGTCCAGTGGGACTTGGGGCGGTTCTCATGCAGGCGGATCAACAGGGATCCATGCGACCCGTTGCATACGCCAGCAAGGCACTCACAGACACAGAGAGAAGATATTCTCAAATTGAACGCGAAGCCCTCGCGATACTATGGGGCTGTAAACATTTTAGATTATATATCCTGGGGAAACCTGTTGTAGTGGTGACGGACCACAAGCCCCTAATTCCCATTCTGGCAGGCGCTTCTTCCAAACCGCCACCTCGGATAGAGAGGTGGATGCTATCCCTCATGGAGTACGGGGTGAAGCTGGTATACCGCCCAGGTACGCACAACCCTGCAGACTATTTGTCTCGTCACCCCGGCGCAGGACGACCCAGAGACACTACGGAGGTTGCAAATTGTGTGGACACCATTCACATGGTCGTCGAGTCTGCACTTCCCATTGCTTTGACAAGACAAGAAATTGCCAACGAATCGAACTCGAATGAGGCATTTCTGAGAGTGAAAGGTGCGGTAGCCACAGGAGCATGGTGGGAGCTCCTTTTGAACAATGCCCGGAGAAATGCAAAAACGCAAAGGGATTTGCAATTGCTCTGGGGTGCACGACATCAACTGTCAGTAACTGCCGATGGTCTCCTGCTGAGAGGGCACCGGATTGTGATCCCCAGGTCACTCGTGCCGAAGGTCCTTCAGTTGGCACACAACGGACAACAAGGGATGACCAGAATGAAGGCACGTCTCAGACTCAAAGTCTGGTTCCCCGAATTGGAAAAGAGAGTGGAAGAGTTTGTGAGGGCATGCATCCCGTGCCAAGCCACGAGCCCGGTGGAGAAAGGACCACCGATTCAGACCATGGCAAGGAGTGATTTACCCTGGGGGACAGTACATTCCGACTTTGGCTCTACCGGAAGAGGACTACACTTCCTAGTGGTAACTGACCAGTGGTCCCGATATCCAGAGGTGGAACTGGTCGAGTCCCAGGCCACCGACCACACCACCCTGGCCATGGATAAGATATTTGCTAACCATGGTTTTCCCATCGAGTTATGTTCTGACAATCTGTCACCTTTTCAAGGACAATCGTTTGCTCGATACTGCGAAGAGAGAGGGATAAAACACCGAAAAGTCACCCCACTATGGCCAAGAGCCAATGGAGAAGTAGAGCGTTTCATGCGCACACTAAACAAGGTGTTTCGCATATCCGAAAATGGAGGTGAAGACCTCCGACGGAATTTATTCGACTTTCTCCGGGAGTATCGCACAACACCTCATCGATCAACTGGCATAGCCCCTGCGGAGGCACTTTTCAAGAGGATCCCAAGAGGACTCATACCTGAATCAGAAAGGAGACAACCAGGAGTGATCGATAATGACCAAGTACAGTTAGAAAGGTCATGGAGAAACGAGAATGAAACAGCGCGGAGGAGACTGCCGGAAAAACAGATTGCAGTTGGAGATACCGTGTTGGTACGAAACAGAAGAGCAGAAGGAAAGCTGTCGACAATTTACGAGACCCAACCACTGGGTGTAACACACGTGAAAGGTACAATGGTCACCGCAGCCAATGCCAGAGGAACCGTCACCAGAAATGTGTCATTTTTCAAGCGCATCAAGGCCGCTGGTGGCGAGGCAACCGCAGAACAGGTCCCGGAACAAGGGGAAGAGACAGGGACGGATGAAGCCACTCCAACTGCAGATCACGAGACATCGGAGGCCCCTGGTGACGCGGCACCACGATACCCGAGCAGGGCCGGACGACGGCTTCCACAGAGGTTCCAAGACTTTATCATGGACCCTGCACCATAGGCGGGGAAATCTGTTGTTGTAAATCCGAAGAAGGAACCAGGTTGTAATTCTGCAGTCAATTGTTAATTGTTGTTGTTTCTGCAGTTAAGTGTTAATTGTTTGTTTCTGGGGAAAAGGAGGGATGTTGTGTACTGCGTACACGAGGTACGCATGCGCGAGCCTCTACGGAGCTCGCGCATGCGCGTTATAAGAATAAAGGCGGTGCCCGGCAGTTCGCGCCGGAGACCGGAGCCATCACACGTCCCCGGCGTGTGTTCTCTGCGTGCATGGGTGCGTGTGGTTGCATGCATGTGTGACGGCTGACGGCCGACCCCTGCACATACAAAACTCATGGTGCTATGCCTCCGTGGGAGCTTCCGTATCTCTAGTGCAGCGATTGAGGAGCTTCGGGAGCAGACATGACAGGACCCAAAGTCCTAAGTGTTGACAAGGAGAGTGTGATAGGATTAGACAGTGACTATCTACCCTAACTACCTATCTACCCTAACTCTCCCTGCGAAGGCTCCTTTGCCTCTACCTCATCTTCACCAACTCGTACCCCACTATCAAGTCCCCCTCAACCAGATTTGGCCTACCTCCTCTTATGATCCTATCTGAGCTTTCCAATGCTCTATTGTCTGTCTTAGTCCACGCAAATAATTATCCTCCTATTCTCATGATCGTCCTCCTACTCTCCACAGCTCTGCTTCCTCTATTAGCTCCTCTACCAAGCTCTCGTCCCTTTCCGCTCCCTTTGTAACCACCTCTCTGTGCTGTATTTCCCTTTCCGCTCATTACTAACTTCCATGCCTTCTTCACCCATTTGGGCACCTTTCTTTTCCCAGTCACCCATCTCTGAATACCCACTATCGCTCTCAGCTTCTTCTTTGCAATCAATGTTTTCCAGGTGTTTTCTCTGCATCCCACTTTCTTCACCCGTCTGGGTACCACCCATCCTTTCAAGGTACCTCTCCAACTCATAACTCTCTCTTGCACCTCCTTCACCCCTGTACTCATAAATCCTCTCTGGCTCACTACTGTCTGTCACCCCCTCACCCCTCTGTGCACCACCTCTCTCCTCAATGATCTTCCCTAATTCTCAACTATTCCTTACACCTTGTTCATCCCATTGGCACCATTACTTTCCCCAATGATAGTCTTCAACTCCCTACTGCCTCTTGCAACTTCTTCATACCCCTGGGTGCCCCTGTCTCCTCAATGATCTTCTCTATAACCTCTTGTATCTTCTGCACCACTATGGGTGCCATTCCTATCTTCAATGATATTCTCCAACTCACCACTATCTCTTGCACCTTCTTTGCCCCTCTAGGCGCCACTCTTCTCCTTAATGACCTCGTGTAATTCACACCTATTTCTTGAAACCTTTCAATCCGCCTGAGCACATCTTACTCTCACGTTACCTTTAATACCTTTGGCCACCACCCCCTCATTCTTTACCAGCAACCTCAGTTCATTTGGCGCCCCAGTTTTGTTTTCTGGATCTCTCCTCCAGCTTCCAGGCTCCAATGTGGCTGAGCCTTCTGGACCTCTCTTCCAGCTGGTCCTTCTGGTCTCTCCTCCATCCTGCTTTGAAACAGCTCCTGGTCGTCTGTCTATGGTCGACAGCTCCTACCACGACTGTTTCCACTCTCAAACGGAGTTGTTCATTTTTACTACAGCTTTAGCCTTGCCTCATGGCCTCTTGCTGTGAAAGGGGGCTCAGGCCTCTCAGATCAGATGGGGATTGACTTTGGGGTCTTCCTTCTGGGATGGCTTACAACATTGCTGTGGGACTTGGGGTTGGACTGTCTCTCGCAGAGGGTGGTCCCTTCTCTGTTGGCCACTTCCTGACCCTGCCTTCCAACCTGTCCCTAGGAAAAAGGAATACAGGTGTGTCTCTTCGGGCATCTGGTGTAGGGACGGAGTGAAGTGTCCCGCCCCTTAGGGCTCAGCTTGCCCCATTGGTGTACTCCTAGATCCTATCTGTTCCTAATTGTATGACAATGGAGGCCCTGCAATAGTGATGAATGGTTGATGGACAAGTTTCCCTTTATAATTAATTTCCCCCTTTTTTGATCTGTCGATAGCATTCTGGCACCCACACAAGTGGGGTGGGGCAAGCGTGCCAACACTATCTGACCACTGTCCCTCATTTCTTTTAAAGGTCCAGTAGCTTCTGAGGCACTGGCTTCAGTAGTAGTGAACGCACTACACTTTGGGCTTGGGAAGAGCCTGCTTTCCCTGATTCCATATAGTTTGCTTTTCCCAGGCTGTGCCCCTTAAAGGAACCCTCTCCCTAGCTAGAACCACGTGACTGTCTACAAATCTATAAAGCAGGCTGAACTGAAAAAAGGAAATCCTCTAAATATTCATCACAAATAGCTGGACCTGTTTTCAAATAACTTCCAATATAAATGCACAGCAATTTCGAAGAACTCACTGATCCCTGTTTACATACCCTTCCCTCTAGGGCTTAGTTTATGCATAATCATAGGTTAGTGGAATAAACCAAGTAGCCCTCCATTTGAATGCATATTGTTCTTATATATATGACATGCTGTATATTTGTGACATTAACATTATGTCCTTGCTTTTTATTATGAGGTATGTTAAATGTTGAATACTGAGTGACCTTTTCTTATTCATATCATCTTTGATCAATCACTATTAGGCATTGCACAACTGTTTTTTAGGGAGAGGGGTTTGTTAACAGGGATCTGTTAATTCTTCTTAATTGTTGTGCGTTTGATATTGAAATAATTTGAAAACAGGTCCCCCTTTTTGTGACGACCATGTGGCTGCCTTCTACGCTTAGACAGGGACTAATTGAGGGTGACCAGGAGATTCTCCTAATACAGCCCCTGAACACATCATACGATAGCTCGGGGAGACCCCCTTGGTCACCGCACTGGAAGTCCCCAGAGCAAGACCGAGGAATTCATCAGATGTGTTTTCCAGAACCTTGGTGATCTGAGATTAAAACTCATTTTCTGACCTGCTATTTCCTTACCCAGAAGGGTGCCATTACCTCTTAAGGGAGATGCTGGTTGAAATAGCCTTACAGTTAGAAATGTACCAGATTTTACTGTACTAGCAAAAATATAAGTAATCACACCCACATCTTTGTATCTGAGGATACATGTGTCATGATGCTGGGCATTCAAAGAACAGAATTGAAATTAAACCCACTTACCAATCAAAGCCTGGTATTCATACCAGGTGTTAATACCACCAGTAGCTTCATTCATTGTTTCTTTTGAGATTGAGTGTTCAAAGCACCATAAGACTCAACCAAGTAAACTTCTTTTGTATCTCATTGGTGGACCACAGTTCTATCTCCTTACTTCTCCCTTGTTATCAACTTCTTCCAAAATTAAAATTCATGCAACCTACACCTTTCTGCCTTTGGTGCAACATTTCCACTATACGTTACTACTTTAATCCCATTCATCCTCTGCCCAAAAGATGTATGTACACCTGAAAGAATTGCCCATAGTCTTCTTAACATGAACCTCTTAAAAATTCAAATCAGCAAATGTATCTCCCAATCTACTCATAAATTGTTCACTCTAGCATAGCTGAAACCAGACGAAGCTGTATGAAGCTTGAACAGCAATGGAAAAATAAATAGCTTGCAGTCCAATAAGCCTACCTGCCATATACATCAAAAAGGTCTCACCCATGCCTGCTAAGCAGTCCTGCTACAAACCGATCATGGACAAAACTGCCAAAATATACAAGACCCTCAATAAACCAGCTCATCTCTCACCAAACAACACCATGCAGGAACGTTTCAACACATTCCAAGACGTCTTCACTAGGATCATCAACATTTAATACAATATTGACAAAGCTTCAGTTTCATCAGTCCCACTATTTACCGTTACTTGCATACATCCAGAATTGTTCTCGACTTTCAGCTCTTTTCCAGACTTTTCTGTTTCAAAACACATCAAATATGTTAGACACTCAGGCTCATCCTCTGAACCTTAACTAACTAAACCCATTAAGGTTTCTGGCAGCCTCACCCACACCTTTTGATCTTTATCAACAAATCATTGGAACAGTGATGACTCCTCAAAAAGGCAGAAACCTGCAATCATAATTACTCTAATTAAAAGAAAAAACACCCAGACCCTCAATTTCCTGCCAACAACCAACCTCCCTCAAATTGTTCTGACACTGGAAAAAATATGTATAAACTCTATGTTTATGAATTCCATTGCTTGTGTGAGTCACAGTATCTCCTCAATGGTAATTACTTTGTTATGTTTAGTTTGTTACAAACTTTTCATAATATTCATTTTACTTACAATTCATCGCTTGTCTTAGTAATAAAAATGTCAGACAATCATGTCAAATTCCAAACATAAATACATATCCTTTCAATCCTCATTGCAAAATAAAACTTGATTTAAAAATGTAATTCCTGCAAAAAGTATATGAACATGTTCCCCACTTAAAAACATATCCCACTAATGCTCTACTGTCACAGTTCCTGTGTTATTACTAATGTCAGCCATACTTGTTTTTCTCATCAATGTAAGAGCTGTGCATTCCAAAAGTATATGTTTCCCTGATTCTATCAGATCTTGCTTTGTGCAGAATCTGCAGTATGCCTCCCATCTTGGAATTTGAACCCAAAAACTTAACACCTCTCTGATTGGTAGTATATTTAGGCGTAGATGCAGAAATAGGTCTCGCAGAACCGCACAGGGATATTTGGACAAAAAGGGGGTTTGGCCAATGAATCTCCTTTCATAAGACAAATGCTGGAATAGTTTGTAGGTATTTTGAGTATCAATCCAGTCTTGTCTTATTATCTTATTTTTGACCTTTTCCAGATTAGTCACTCGAATCTACTCCATTAGGTAAAAAATATTAACTAGCTTTGGCATCTTTCCTTCCATTTGTCCAGAAGCCATTCACTTTGCAGCTTTTGTCTGGTTCTCAGAATCTCAAAAGGAGGAAGGTCATCTAGCATTGCACACTTACGATACAATGCTAGGGATTTCCAAAGAACATCAGATTGGAGAGGCTGCAAACCCAATTCATATCTTATTGACACTACAGGCAGACCTTTTGGGAGATGAAGTACTTTTTTCCAAAAGCCACCTTCCACTGTGCAGGAGGGACCCCAGCCAGCCCATAGAACTGGGGTTTCCCCAAACGGCACTTTAAGATGGAATAGCAGCACCCGTCAGATGGATGGGGATGCAGATTAGTACTCAAGCATCAAATCAATAATGACGACTCAATGGTTTGGCAAAGGGAGTCCGTTTAATGACAAGTACAAAAAACAGGGAGTTATGAATATCAGCAGTTGCTCAATCTTCCTTCTCGCTTCAACTCAGATGAACTTCACAAGAATCACATCCTTTATACTAAAAACTCGTCATCGCTGACGTGAAGCGCAAAAAGTTTTGCGGGCAATTCTATTGGTTATAGGAAGGTAACTTTACTATAGGTTCTATATCTGTATATGATAGTGGAGTAAAAGGATTGGATAACTAGTGTTAGGTGGGGCATCTAAGCCCTTCCTTCAGAATGACTACTGTGGACATTACTAAAAGTACGACGTCTCATTGGTTCTACGGCCTATAGGATCCTAAATTACTTGGTACATTGTGATTGGGTTGATACCACATCACCTTGTACTTTTCCACTTTGCTAAGCATCATGCAGAATGGTCGGCCAGGTGCAGGGTGCCTGTCATCTCCCCTAGCCTCCCACCAACCAGTACCACCATCCATCACTGACCCACTGGCCATGTGTCAATTAGTTTCTAATTTGTAGGCCTCAATGCTGCCTCTCTGTCTGGGAGAACTCGGATATCTGTGCATGGCTCAAGGCTGCGCGTAGGTGTGAAGGCCCCAAGTCTTCTTGCTTGGCAGGTCACGTGTTTTAGGCACTGTGAAATCGTCTCCGTCTCCATGTAATTTATATTTTTGATTTTAGCTTTCTGTCCACCAAATGTCTTCTGCTGCTTATCTTGACTCCTTTGAACAGGATACTCCGCTCTTGGTGTCATAAATTGTATGAGCCTGTATCAGCTAAGGGGACCTTGGTTTCTTTGCACGGTTCTCATCCATCTGAGTTTCGTTTCTGTCTTTGGCTTTCGCTTCCTGTGTTTGAGGGCCTTCTCTCCTGGTGCCTCTGGTAACTTGCGGTTGGTTCTGCCCTTTTGCAAAGTGGACAAATACGTCATATAAAGTGCTCCTTTTGAGGTAGACATGTATATATGGCGCTTGCCGCATCTAATTTCCTACTAAGCATAGCAAGCCGCAGGATTTCCTCAGCTTTCTTGCGTTTCCAAGCATATGTACACGTGTAAACTGGTTGCATATCTTCATCGCTCTTATGGCATAAGCTTCTTATACTTGACATTGTCCTTTTACTTCAACACAGGATGTTGCTTACCTTTGTTGTTTCATCTCTTTTTGTCATGATGCATACCCCCGGGCATCCAGACCACATCCATCAGCCCCGGGAGCAGGCATCATGTTTCCTTGAGAAAACCCAGCAACCCCTGTTAGGGGCTGTCTGGGTTCAGTCCTGGCACCTATCGCGCCATGCTCATATGGGACATCAGTCCTGGCGCCATAGGTGCCAGTTTCATAGGTGCACACTTACCTGATGCAGACCATGCTGCAAGAAGATCCAAACCAATGTGAGGCCTAGAAGGGACTACATTACCTTAGGGACTATTTTGTTACTCGGTTGTGGTCGGGGAGGAATACCTACCTGGGACTACTTTGGAGGCTATTTAAACCACGCCCGAAGAGCAGCACACGCTTCGCGTTATTCTGCATCCAGCAGCGTAACGTTCACCGTGCCAGCAGAAGCATCCAGCCTTCTGCCACGCCCGCCTCGAACCTGGAGCACCTAGAAAGAAGGAAAGAAGCAAAGGTTAGAACAAGAGTATTACCTGATTTCTTACCGGATTCCGGATTCATCGCATCTTCAAACCAGAGGAAATACTTGGTTTTAAACGCGTTGCATCGCAGCAGTAGCGCCGCGCCATACTTACCGTTCCACGCAGCATTTCTTCGATCCGGCGCTGTCTCCATCTTTACATTGCCGAATCCCGGCACCTAAGGGGGACAAGAAACAACTAGGTGAGCAGAGAGAACAGACAGAGACAATCTCTTTAGCCGCCATATGCTTACCTGATTTTACCGCCCGAGGTATTATTCATCAGCACGCCACATCTTCTTATGCCGCACCTGTAAGAAAAGGAGAAAGCAGCAAGTTTAACCCTTGGCATTATTTACCGGACAGTGTTGGGTAACACAGACTTTTACCGGAGCGCTTTCAGCAGTCAATCTTCTTATTGGGTCAAAGTTGCAAGATAAAAGAGGAATTGGGCAGGAGTGAATTCCAGACATTTTGAACTCTTACGAACTATATACTTACGGCTCTTCGCCAGGACCTTTTGGAGTCAGGATTTGTCTACAACTCTTCCAATATCTTCAGGCCAGTGAAGTAACTGGTCATCAACGCGCCCCTGCGTGCTTTGCAGGGGATGGAGGGCTCATCCTTCAAGAATATAAGGTGAGATTGCTGAGAGGGCACAGAGGTGATTAGTGGGGAGGACAGTGGGGGAGCTATCACTTGAATCAACAAGTGGCTAAATCCATCTCTCCACTTGTAGGAGAATATTTCTACGGGTCAAGCAGACAAGATTAGGAGGGCAGATCCAGTCAGTCATCGCTGCACTACGCATCACGTGGGTGGAGGTCGCAGCAGTCCGAGTCCGACTGACGCCCCTGTGGGAGCCAGGTGAGCGTAACAGAACGCGAAGCCTACCAAAACAAAAACACCCGGGCGTTATGGAAACCTCTGAAACCGATCAACTAGCCCAACTGTTAGGGGAACTTAGGGCAGAGGTGCACTCTGAACGCCAAGAGACTAATGCCCTCAGGAGAGAACTTATTTTGTCAAAGGAACGCAGTGATGATCTTGCACACAACTGCTGCAAAGCCAAGCCGGCCAAACACCACTACCTGGACTTGGATGGAATCCAACTCCTGTCTCTTCGAGCAATCCTGTGCAAGTGGTTCTACCAGGGAGCATTCCTTTAGCTCCACCCAAAAGTTTTGCTGGGGACCCGAAAAGGTTTGCCGTGTTCATGAACCAGTGCCGCCTGCACTTTCTATGCAGACCAGGAGCTTTCCCAAACTACCAAGCCAAAGTAGCCTTTGTACTATCGTACCTTAGTGGCAGCGCAGCAGATTGGTCAATCCAGCTGGTCAACCAGGATGACCCTCTTCTTCGGGATTTTCAAGGTTTTCAATTGAGCATGGAAAAACTATTTGCCAGACATTCACAGGGTCAGGCCCTGGATAACAATCTTTTATCCCTACGACAAGGCACTCAGGATCTGCTAACCTATATCGCAACCTTCAACAGGTTAGTGGTGGAAACCGGCTGGCCAGAGGAGAAAAGAATTACTTTATTTCATCCTGGGCTTCGGGGTGAACTCAAAGATGTTTTGGCCCAAGTGGTGAACCCACCCCAGGATTGCACAGAATATATAGACTTAGTAGTCCAGTTAGACCACGACTCTAGAATCGAAAGGCTGATCGAGCTAAATTCGAGAATCGAGTTCTGGTCAAACCACATGTTACCTCCAAAGGAACTGACACATCAGAACCCATGCAGATCGGGGGGGGGTTAAGGGACCCTTAACGCGAAAAGAGAGAGAAAGACGACGACAAATGCAATTGTGCCTTTACTGTGGGGCTTCAGGACATTTTCTAAGGGATTGCCCTATTAAACCATCCAAGAAAGTAGCCGGAGTAGCTGCTAGAAATCAAACAGAGCCTGAATCGGGAAACGGCCACGCCCGACAAGCGTAGATGTCCGCTTGCCGAGTTTGAAGAAGGACACTCAGACCTCGCAACTAATCATACCAATGGTCCTCATTGATCCAAGACTCCTATCACGTATGTACACAGCAAGGGCATATATCGATAGCGGGGCCGTAGGAAACTATATGGACCATAAATTGGCTTCTAGGATGAATCTATCTCTCTGCAAAAAGACCGCTCCGGATGTCGTCACCACAGTCGATGAACTGAAATTGCCTCAGGGCCTGTAACTCATTCCACTACAGAGATGACATTGCTGGGTCAGGACGGGCATCGAGAGACTATTGTGTTTGACTTAATCAAAGCCCCACAGTTCCAAATAATACTGGGGATACCTTGGTTAGAAACACATAATCCTTGTATTGATTGGCGAGAGAAGAGAATAACCTTCCCGGATTGTGCACACACCTACTACCTGGAAAAACCCTTGAACAAAGGCCTGGCCACAGTCACTACTCCAGTCGAGCAGTTACCTCAGGAATACCAAGAATTCCAGGACGTTTTCCAAAAAGAACAGGCAAATACCTTACCGCCACACAGATCATACGATTGTCAAATCGACCTCATCCCCGGTGCACAACCCCCATGTAGCAGAATCTACGCCCTCACGGAACCCGAAAACCTGCACCTATGACAATATTTAGAGCAATACCTTGCTAATGGTTTCATTCGTCCATCCAAGTCCCCTGTTTCCTCAGCTTTGTTCTTCGTGCCAAAAAAGGAAGGTGACCTTAGAACGTGCATAGACTACCGCACACTAAATCAGACTACGGTAAAAAAACGGTACCCATTGCCTCTGATCCCCGAATTACTAGACCAAGTAAAGGAAGCTTGTATCTACACTAAGTTAGATCTCCGAGGGGCATATCATCTGGTACGTGTAAAGAAAGGCGACGAATGGAAGACAGCCTTTCGCACTAAGTATGGATTATTCGAGTATCAGGTGATGCCCTTCGGGTTGTGCAATGCACCAGCAGCCTTCCAGTATTTTATGAACAATGTCTTTCGTGAACTCATTGACGTCTGTGTTGTCATATACATAGACGATATCCTTGTGTACTCCTCCTCAGAATCAGACCATGTTAAGCACGTACGTGCAGTCCTTGAGAAACTACGCCAGCACAAGTTATATGCAAAATTGAAAAAATGTGTTTTTCATGTTACGGAAGTTGAATTCCTTGGATTTATCTTGACTCCAAAAGGAGTCCGAATGGACTCTCGAAAGGTGGACGCAATTCTCAAGTGGCCATCACCTAGTTCAGTTAAAGGGGTACAAAGCATGCTCGGATTTGCCAATTTCTACCGCAGATTCATTGCGGACTTCTCACATGTTGTACATCCCATCACAGCACTTTTGCAAAAGAACAAACGTTTCTTGTGGACCGAAGAGGCTGAAAAAGCCCTCAAAGAGCTGAAAGCGAAATTCACTTCTGGGCCTGTCTTAAAGCATCCACGCCCAGAGCTTACATACATAGTGGAAACTGATGCATCCAGTTTAGCCATGGGAGCTGTCCTGTCCCAGAAGGATCCTGAAACTGGTCAACTTCACCCCGTGGCGTTTTGGTCCAGAAAATTCTCGGCACCCGAGTTAAACTATGCGGTTACCGATAAAGAGTTATTAGCCATCAAATCCCCCTTTAATGCTTGGCGACACTATCTTCTCGGTGCCAGGCATACCATTACTGTGATCACCGGAACTTGCAGTATCTAAAAACAGCCAAAGCCCAGTCATCGCGCCAACTTCGATGGGCATTGTTTTTTGCCGAATTCGATTTTGTGATTACTTATCGACCAGGCTGTACAAATGGCAAGGCAGATGCCTTATCCCGAATAGGAATGGAAGAAGCATATGCGAACCCGGAGCCGGTGCCTATAATTTCTGAACAAAGAATTCTTGGCATAACTACTTTACAGACACTAGAAGAAATTCATTTAAAAATCCAACAACTCTTCGATCCAGCAGCCCTGCAGGACTGGGTAAAGAAAGGCCCGGATTACTCAGTCATCAATGATCTACCCTACTATCAAGGACGACTATTTTTACCACACAAGGAATTACAGGAACTTGTCATCTCCAATTATCATGATACCCTGATGGAAGGTCACCCAGGTATAGAAAAAACCGAAGCTAAAATTAAAAGACAATTCTGGTGGACCACCTGGCGAAAAGATATAAAGTCATTTGTGATGTCTTGCGGCATTTGCGCCCAAAACAAAAGTCAGAAGAAAAAACCAGCTGGCCTTTTACAACCTTTGGATATTCCACCTACACCATGGCACACCTTATCTTTAGACTTTATTACTGATCTGCCTCCATGTAATGGATTTAACAGCATTCTAGTTATCGTGGATCTTTTCTCCAAGATGGCCCACTTTATTCCTTTGAAGGGATTACCTTCTGCTTCAATTCTGGCAAAGGAGTTCCTCGAAAACATTGTTTGAATACACAGGTTTCCTTCCGTATTGGTCTCTGACCGAGGTAGTCAATTCATTTCACCTTTTTGGAAGAAATGTTGCCAATTGGCGCAAAACGACGTAAGGTTATCAACCAGTCACGTCACCATCCCCAGACCGATGGTCAGACGGAAAAGACCAACCAGGCCCTTGAACAGTACCTACGTTGCATGCTTCACCAGACCAAAAGTAATTGGAAAGATATTTTATGGATTTCCGAATATGCATACAATAACTCTGTACATTCAGGAACTGGACAAAGCCCCTTTTACACCATATATGGACACCACCCTTGAACCTCAGAACTCGATTCGCCTCAGCACTTAGAAATGCCTGCAGTTAGTCATTTACATTCTACTATTACACAAGCCTTCAAGAAAGCAACAGAACATTTAAAGCACGCAAAACAGAAATACAAGAAAAATGCTGATCTACATAGAAGTGAAACTCCACAGTACCAAATTGGAGATCAGGTTTGGCTAGCTACAAAACACATACCTCTGAAAGGAACTCGGACTTTTCACCCTAGATATTTGGGACCTTACACCATTAAGGCCATTATCAACCCGGTGGCCGTGAAACTGGAATTACTCTCCAATATGCAAATTCATCCTGTCTTTCATGTTTCATTTTTAAAACCAGTTCAACCGGGAACAAGACTAACCAAACCACCAGATCCTATCTTGATAGATGGAGAACCTGAATTCGAGGTGAAAAACATCCTGGACTCCAAGGTGGTTAAATCAAAACTTTTTTACTTAATCGATTGGAAAGGTTACGGGCCACAGGAAAGGTCATGGGAGCCTAGTGACCACATTCATGCACCACGATTAGTGAAGAGATTCCACTGGGACGTCCCAGACAAACCAGGACCAAGGGGAGGAATGACTTTAGGAGGGGCTTTGAGGGGGAGTGCTGTCATGATGCATACCCCCGGGCATCCAGACCATGTCCATCAGCCCCAGGAGCAGGCATCATGTTGCCTTGAGAAAACCCAGCAACCCCTGTTAGGGGCTGTCTGGGTTCAGTCCTGGAGCCTATGGCGCCAGGCTCATAGATGCACACTTACCTGATGCAGACCATGCTGCAAGAAGATCCAAACCCATGTGAGGCCTAGAAGGGACTACATTACCTTAGGGACTATTTTGTTACTCGGTTGTGGTCGGGGAGGAATACCTACCTGGGACTACTTTGGAGGCTATTTAAACCACGCCCGAAGAGCAGCACACGCTTCACGTTATTCTGCATCCAGCAGCGTAACCTTCACCGTGCCAGCAGTAGCATCCAGCCTTCTGCCACGCCCACCTCGAACCTGGAGCACCTAGAAAGAAGGAAAGAAGCAAAGGTTAGAACAAGAGTATTACCTGATTTCTTACCGGATTCTGGATTCATCGCATCTTCAAACCAGAGGAAAGACTTTGTTTTAAACCCGTCGCATCGCAGCAGCAGCGCCGCGCCATACTCACCGTTCCACGCAGCATTTCTTCGATCCGGCGCTGTCTCCATCTTTACATCGCCGAATCCCGGCACCTAAGGGGGACAAGAAACAACAAAGTTAGCAGAGAGAACAGACAGAGACAATCTCTTTAGCCGCCATATGCTTACCTGATTTTACCGCCGGAGGTATTATTCATCAGCACGCCTCATCTTCTTATGCCGCACCTGTAAGAAAAGGAGAAAGCAGCAAGTTTAACCCTTAGCATTATTTACCGGACAGTGTTGGGTAACCCAGACTTTTACCGGAGCGCTTTCAGCAGTCAATCTTCTTATTGGGTCAAAGTTGCAAGATAAAAGAGGAATTGGGCAGGAGTGAATTCCAGACATTTTGAACTCTTACGAAATATATACTTATGGCTCTTTGCCAGGACCTTTTGGAGTCAGGATTCGTCTACAACTCTTCCAATATCTTCAGGCCAGTGAAGTAACTGGTCATCAACGCGCCCCTGCGTGCTTCGCAGGATGGAGGGCTCATCCTTCAAGAATATAAGGTGAGATTGCTGAGAGGGCACAGAGGTGATTAGTGGGGAGGACAGTGGGGGAGCTATCACTTGAATCCACAAGTGGCTAAATCCATCTCTCCACTTGTAGGAGAGTATTTCTACGGGTCAAGCAGACAAGATTAGGAGGGCAGATCCAGTCAGTCATCGCTGCACTACGCATCACCTGGGTGGAGGCCGCAGCAGTCCGGGTCCGACCGACGCCCCTGTGGGAGCCAGGTGAGCGTAACACTTTTCGTCATTCACAGGTTGTAATTTCTTTTATCTGTGAGTCAGTCTGAGTTCTTGTGACGTCACCATTCATCCTCTTTTAGGACTTTCTTGGCTTCTTCAGGCATTACCTTTTGACAATCATCATTCTGTCTCACTTGTCGATACAGTTTTCTCAATGGGTACCTTACTGTCAAAGGTTTCATAAGTGTAGGTACTTCAATAGGTACTGTCCATCTGATAGGTACCGGGCAGAGTCCCACTGCAGCTCTCTGCTGGTTTATTTGCTCATCATACGTCACATATCTCGGCGTGACCGTTCCTGGAACGTCAAAATGGTCGGTTGGAGGGCAGGCCATATTTGAGGCCTCCTCTACACTCCCCCCTCTGGGCGATTCATTGACCACTTTCTCTTTTCCCTTGGTATCCACCTTTTCTGCATTCTCTGTCTTCATCTCCCCTTCATCTTCTGGGTTCACACATGAAGGTCTGTAGAAATGCCTCTTTGGGGTCCATATTTGTTTTACTCCCTTCAAGCTTCCTGCGGTTCTCACGTGTTCATCTTTGTTCCATGTCATAGGTTGACATTGTCCATTTGGGCTGCAATAAATCAATTTCCCTACATAATTTCTGTGTCTCCTTGGATACCGAAACTTAGTTCCATCTGGTGCGTGAATGCTAGCTTTCACAAAGTCTCTTATTTCTTCATCAGTCAGGTCTTTGGGTTTCCATTCTGACTCAATGTCAATCATGATCTTCATCCCTATGGCTTTTTTCGCAGTTTTCCTGCATTGAGAGATTATTATCTTGATAACACAAAATTCGAGCAATATCATCACTAGCAGGGCTCCTAGGAATTTGAATGCATCTGCCATCAATTGTGGAACCCATGAAAACAGCGATCCAAACCAACTGTCATCGTCTACTTTGTCGGTTTCGTCAATCATTTGATTCTGTAGTTTCGTCAGCATACCTATGGCTTTTGTTAGAGTTCAATTTTCTTCATCATGAAAAGGTATAAATGTGCAACATAATTCTCTGATTTTTTCACAAACTCCTCCATCCATGGCTGTGATCATGTCAAGGACGTATTGGTTCTGGAGAGTCATTAGTCGGATCGCCCTTAATTCTTCCTTGATCGCGTTGAATCCATTTGTGGTTGTATTGATTGTCTGCAGTAACTACCATCTGGTTATCTGTAACCATTTAGTATTTGCTCCAATTTGGATTCTCGGCATGAAGATTGTCGTGAACACTGATGAGGTCTGACTGAACAGCCTATGTTCATACGGAATTGCATCAAAAGCTTCTATTGATTTGGCAGAGAAATAATTTTCTCTTTTCATTCTGCTTCTTACTTCTACAGATCTCTTCTTCCTCAGGTGAGCATCTGCTTTTGGAAAACTGTCAATATTGAAATCACTTTTTGGAATCATCAGCGCTGGAACATGGACATTTACTAATGTGCATATACCTCCCCAGTTTTTCGTCAGTCTGATATATGCTTTGGATCCACATGCCCAATAATGATCCATGGTTACTGCAGTTCCGTTTAGCATTCCTGGAGCGTCAAAGATTCGTCCACAGTTCTGAATTTCTCCCATTTTTCTTGTACCATTGTTTCTGAAGCACAGTTTCAGATTCTCCAATGGCACTATCTGTAGGGGTCCTCCTCTGTCTTCAACCCATGTCAATAGTTTTGCAAGTTTTGGCCATAGTGGCTTGCATATCTTCTGCAAATTTTCAATTGCTTCTTTGCAGGCTCCGGTGACCATCCATGCTCTGCAGACACCTTTCTCCCATCCATCTGGTAAAAGCACTTTTCCCCATATTTGCATTTGGCCTCATTGAAGAGAATGACAAGCCCTTGGTTTGGAGAAAGATTTCAAACACTTTCACCGCGGCTGAACAAAACGATCAACCAAATTTGCACAGTACCTTAAAACGGAGAGGAAGCTGTAGCTGAGGCGGACGTTCCTGGTAGTTCTTGCAGGCTCATGGTTCCTGAAGCGACTGTTGGGCTGACAAGAAGTAGGAAGACTGAAGGGTCCTGCGCTACCCATGGAAGAAACCAGCAGCAGAGCAAAGCAACAAATAAAAGGTGTGCTCCTTAAAACCCAAGCAGGGTCCGACCTTCCTGGCTATCTGGCCCACTGTAGCTCTGTACAGTGAATTCGACCAGAGGAGGGGTCCTGGCTTGACGTTTGGGCAAACTGGTTGGTCCCACCATCTCAGGGGAAGAAGTTTCCTGGAGGATCTTCTCTGTGGTCGGATTCTGAAGATTTGGACCTGCAGCAGGGCTTCACCGGGCAGTTCAGTCGTTGTAGGGGTCCTCTACCATCAGCTCCTTGTTGGTTCTTTCATTCCAGTGGCGACTCTGCCTTTCCAGTCCCAGAGACCTGCTTTTTATGCGGTTTTCCCGCATTCACACAGCCTGGCTGTCAATCACACAGCAGGGTGGAGGTCCTGGAAAGGACAGTCACCCAGCCAATCAAACAGGAGTGGGTCTTGGGATGACAAGGGACCCCATGGCAGGTGTCCTAAGACCCCTTCCTCACATCCTGTCTACCCAGACTTTCAGGCAGCTTAAGGAGGGCTTCTGTGCAGAAGCCTGCGAAAAGACGGTGCACAAAGGGACCAAACCTAGTTTGACACGCAGAGTAAAACACGAGAAAGACTTTAACAAAAAGAAATGGCGACTAAACCCAGCCGGAGCCGAAATAAAATATATTTGGTCAAGCGGGTTTATGTTTGAGGCTAATATAATAGCCTAAAACAATACCACATTTACATAAGATAACCGCGGTATGAAAAATAGGGTAGTTACCACTGTCACCAGCCAAGTCTTGATGCAAAGGTAGCAAAACAGTGCTCCAAGAGAAGCAGACAAAAAGGGATAAGAATTAACCCTTTCCAATACTCCATGTAAGATGGGGTGTACTGGGTATGTGGTTTAAAGAGACTACATAAAGTTAACAGCAACTTTAAATGTTTCTGGGAGACAGTAGTCAGTCCCAGAAAATTGTAGTCAGTGGGAAGTCTAAAAGACAACCCTGTGTCACTGCACTGAAGGTGATGTGTAACACACATAAAAATGATGCACATGGAGTAGGTGAGGCTCCAGAGCCCAAGAACACACAAATGGTAAAAACACACACAGCAAAACACATGTAAGAGTGGGAAAAAGGCTCACACTCTTACCGTGTGATAAAAATAAACCCTAGAAATCCAGCAAAGCTGCTGAGGGACTCATTAGGTAAGGGCAATCAGCCATTTATGAGAATTCTCCCTAACATCCTCCCCTTTAACTCCAGGCTTCTCGTACCTGATCATGATATGCTTCGTCTTTCCATTGTTTCTTGTCTTTATGTCATGGACATAATCGTCTTCGTTTGGATCAGTTGCTTCAGTTGCCCATTTCAGTGAGGCATCATTTCCCATGAACTGGCCTGTTGTCTTGTACATTGCTACATATGATAGACAGTGTGCTGTCAGGACGTCAATTTCTACAGCTACAAAGATCTTTGATTTCCCCATGCTGCACGGTAGGAGTGCACAAACAAAGCATTCCCCCTCTGAGCTTCGTCCTCCAACTTATTTCATGAGTTGGTACCATACGTTGTTTCCCAAACGTGCTTTGCTGTCCAGGTAATCATTTGGTTCACTGTCCTCTCCTTGCATGCTTCTCTTGATTCTCAAGATTTTCATGTAGTTTGCTATCATCACATCCTTAATAACATCCATGTATCTTCTTCTCACTGGGGGATTCGCAGGCACTTCCATCCATGGTTCAGGCCTCTTCATCTGTACCAATGAGGTAGGCGAAAGTCTTACCATTCTTTCGCTCATCTCCTGTCTTTCCCTGGCTCTGGTTATGAATGGCCAAATTGATTCTGCCAATATCTCTGCAGTGATAGTTTTGTGGGACCTGTGCTTGTTCTCTTCATTGGATCAGGTGTGCTTGTCAGTGCTGTCTCTGATGGTTAATTCTTCAGCTCTCTTTGTCTTTTTAAGAGTTCAGCTTTTCCCCTTTGTCTTTTCTCTTCACTTGTGGGGTAGCTTCTTACAGTTGGTTTCCCTAACTTCTCCCCTTCTTTGGCCTGTGGTTCTCTTGTTATTGAAATTAGATCTGGTGTACGTGTTCTTGTCGTTTGCATGCGTGTGGTTGTCAATATCCTGTTTTCATTCACATTTTTCAGACCCTGTCGCAGGCTTGTTAATGTGCTCGTTACTGCAACTGTGTGTGTGTCATTACTACTCACACCCATCTCAAGTTCACTCACTCCATTGTCAGACATTCTAGGGACTGGAATGACTACTTAGGGTCTGGGTGCCTTCGTGGGCTTCATGTGTGTATCGTTAGGTGGGTACACTGGACTCTGAACACTTTGTCTACCAATAAAAAATGCAGTTCTAATCATCAGTGACAATAAAACAATGATGAATATAATGCATGCGTACATGATATCCTTATAGGTTAGACTGCAACATTTACTTCCGGAAAAACACGGGCGTCTCTCCTCCTGGGGGAGGACATGGTTGCTATTTTGATTTCTCATCTCGAACATTTTAAGGAAAAAGACTATCGCTTTAATGCATTCTTAGACAATATTATTTCTGGATTCTGCTGGTTCCTCTTGTGGGTTGCATGTACGGAAACAATTGTCCCTCTTGCCTGGACACTGGAGTGTCTGTTATCTCTGGATACAGTTCTCTTTTTCTACGTATGAGGAAATGTCAAAATCGGGTAATACGGTCAGCACATCTCTTTTACTGTGCATGTTCAAAGTACACAAGTTTCCAGTTGATGCCTCTTATTTGCTTCATTCCAGACGACATGTCGCGTCTTTGTCAGTGTAACAAGAGTGAAGTGTCTGGCAACGCTTTCTCGATCTGTCCCTCAGCGGGAAGCTTCAAGGTTTCTTCTGGAAACTCTGGTGGAGATTGGAGAGTTTAATTTGTACTATAAAACCATACAGGAGCATGCTTAGCTGGGTAGATTTTTCTGGGTCTCTGATGAACGTGAGGACTTCAACACCGGCAGGTCTCCCTACAAGTTATGGAAATTCCTCAGTTAGGTGAAAGAAGACATTGTTCGCCAATCTGCAGTCTTCTGGTGACAGGGACATTTGTTTTTTCCTTGCTGAATTCTGGAACAGTTCGGTACTCACTGTGAGTGGCTTCTACGATCTAGATTGGTGTGGAGAGTGACCTGGATTATGATGGTGTTCAAAATTGTGCTGAAGCTTTCTGTGTTTGCTGGATCTCAAAGAAATGTTAATACATCAGTGTGTCTTCCGCCAACGTTTGGGTGCTCTTCAATTAGACGATAAAATATCACGTTGATGAGTGTATTCGCTTCGTCTTCTGCTTGGGAGATTTGTTTTTTCGTCTCTGTATTCGGGAAGTAGGAAGAACTGCTTGGCAATCACGGTGAGCAGCCTTCTTATAGTCTTGTTGTTTTGAGGATCTTGCAGAAATTCGGGTATGCTAGTGAGCCTTCGCACTAGTGATGGGTGTGACCTCAAGACTAGGTCAAAGTAGTTCAAAGCTTATTTAGTGATGTCGCAACTGTTGGATGCCATTTGTGAGTCCAAACAATGTTCCTGTCTTGAATGAGTCTGGATACTGTATTTTATTCCAACTTGTGTGTCTGCGATTGAAATTTGACATATTCTTTTCTTCTCAGGGCTTCAGTGTGCCTCAGTCTAAAGTTCAAAGTCAATAATCTACGTTGTGGCTTACATATGCACTTCTCTCCTTCATCCTGCAACTAGGATGCACAGAGTGTCCATATTTTTTATGTCCTTATCCTCTTCTCTTTTTGCTCAGAGGAATGTCCATTTTTAAGCCACAAATTTGCACAACAGTTCTTTGTCTTTGCTGTGCTGTTGGTGGTGCGTCCTTTTTCCTCGTCATGGATATCATCTGCACGTGCTGTGGTTCATCCCTGTTGTCTGTAGTCTCTTCACGGTGGGGTGCAGGCAGGGGGATTTCTCTGACGTATGGATTGATATCACACAGGAAAATCCAAGTTCTTCTTCCTTGTAGCTTGACTGCAGATGGAGTAATGTCTTCAATTGTGAACGGTCCATTGAACCTTGGCTCGTCCCACTTTTTCCTTGTGTGATTCCTCACCAGGACGGTGTCTCCAGGGAAGGTTGAAGGAACACAGAGACTCTGAGCTGTGTCTGCAGTAGCATCTCCTTCTGTGCTCTGTGCTGCCCTGCACCCTTTTCGTCGTAGCTGCAGCTGGCCTGCAATTACAGTAAGGCAAGATGTCATGCAGTTCAAGTAATTTTCCATTTCAGACCCTAAAATTTCACTTGTCGGCTGGGCATCACATCTAGCTCTGCCTCGGGGTGTCAGGGGAGTGTGCATCCTTCTTCCTGTTGCTATTTCATGTGGCGTAAGGTGATGGTCAGAACCAGGTTGGTTTCTGAGTGCATTCAGTGCCAGTGGAAGGCAGTGAAGCTATCCTTTCTTTAGAGTAAGCTTCAATTTGGCTATCCTTTCCTTTAACAAACCGTTGAGCTTCTCACAGATCCCATTACATTGAAGATGATACGACGACGAAAACGTGTGCTTTATACCAAGCGACAAGCTAATCTGTTCAAAAACCTGGTTGACAAAGTGAGCCCCATTATCTGATCTCATGACTTCACAAACTCCACACCTGGGAAATACCTCTCTCACCAGAAATGTGGCCGCACAGGTAGAGTCTGGGTGTTTACATGGACCTGCTTCTATCCATCTAGAGAATGGACACACCACAAAAATTAGATACCTGTAGCCATTAATACTTGAATCATATTGACGTAATCGACATGCAGGTGCTGAAAAAGTCCATTGGGCCTTGGGATGACTCCTCTAATTACTTTTAGTGTGTGCCCAGCCGTGAACTGCTGGCAGATCATACAGTTCATCATAAAAAATGCAACGTGCTCTGCTAAGTTTGGTATAAACCAGTCTTCAGCGAGCGTTGCCGCAAGATTCTCTTTTGTCATGTGTGCTGGATAGAGTAACTACTCCAGTGCTAATTTTAACAGGGCTATAGGCATTACTGGTTTACCAGTGCTGTCTTGTCACCACAAGCTTTCGGAGGGGTTTAAAGAACACCCTCGCCGCTTCCAGAGATTCTTCTCTTCCTGTGGTACCTCCCCTTGGAGTTCCATTAACTGGGTTTGCCCCATGTTATTATAGCTCTCGTTTACATCAGTTATTTCTATATCCATTATGGGTTCACCCTTGGACACGATACGCTTATCCTCTGTGTCTGCTGCTTGATTTTCTCGTGAGATAAAATCTGTCCCCTTCGTGTGCGTGGCGCATTTCACGACCGCTATGCCCACTTGATGGGCCTTGATGAGCCTGTCCAATAAGGCTGCGTGTTGCACTGGCGTTCCGTCCGCTCGGAGGTAGCCCCTCCTCTTCCAGTGCGCTAGGCCTGCGTGCACTGTTGATGTCACATAGGCGGAGTCACTGTACACTGTCACTGCCTGGTCTGCGTGATTCACAATTGCGAATATCAACAGCAATAATTCTGCAGCCTGTGCCGAATAGTGAGATGGTAATTGTGCACTAAGGAGCATTCAAAACTCTCCATTTGCCGTGTGCTTCATCACAGCAGCGCCTGTATATTTTTGCCCATCGTTTTGATCGATTCTTGAGGAACCGACAACGAAGACAATTAATCCTCCTGCCAATGTATTTTCTTTCACTCTGGGAATCTCATCATAAAACTCTTCATAGTTTGCACAGTCATGTATTGGCTCTCCTTCAGTGACTGGCTCTGCTATAAACATAGCTGGGTTTACTATCTTGCATCGAACGATCTTAATCGACGGGTTTGATATGATCACTTCATAAGCAGAAGCTCTCTGAGATGTCAACGTGCCCTTTGGCTTCTCTAGAATGGCAAATAGCGCGTGCTCAACGTACGTCATTGAGAATCCCATCACAATGGTTGTCGCTTTGTCGATGGCGAACGCTGTGGCAGCTAAACTTTGTTCTCAATGGAGGTGGCCTCTCATCACTGGGTCCAAATTCCCACTTTAATATGCCAGGGGCTTGTACCGCAATGTGGTTCTCTATGTGAGTACTGCCGTCATGATGCTGCCATTCATGTGTGAGAACAGGTAGAATTCCTCTGCATAATTGGGAATTCCTAAATCTGGCGCCGTGCAAATGGCTTTCTTGAGTTCAGTAAAGCCTTTGTCCATGTTCTCGGACCAAACGATCTTTTCTTTCATCACCTGTGCCTTCTTTAGGGCCGGTAACAAGGGATTGATAAATGAGCTGTAATCAAAGACCCGAGCTCTGACATGATTGCAAAGACCTAGAAAGCTCTGCATCTGTTTTATCGTGTGTGGCTTGGCGGTGTTCAGTATGGCTTCAGCCCTTTCCGGGGTAACTCTTTTCCCCTCTTGTAAGATCAGCTGCCCTATATACAACACTTCTTGTTGACAATATTGTAACTTTTCTTTGTCCACTTTATATCCTTTCTCAGCCATTATAGGCAATAGCTGAATAGAATCGTGTCTGCACTTTTCCTCTGTGGTGCTGCAAATTAAGATGTCATCTACATATTGCAAGACAACACTCTCTAACGCTATATTGCTTAAGTCCATCTGTAGGACTCTATTGAAAATTGAGGGAGACTCACAGTACCCCTGGGGTAACCTTGTGCTTTTCAGACGCATCTGTCTGAAGGTAAATGATGTCAGATCTTGTAAGTCTCGATGCAATGGGATTGAGCAAAATGCATTTTTCAAGTTAATCACCGTGAAATATTGAAATATTTTGCTTCAACAGGTATATTACATAGGATTGTGGCCGGGTTCGGGACTGAAGGGAACTCGGCTTCTACAATATCGTTTATCGGGCGTAGATCTTGAATTAGCCTCCAAGACCCTCCCTTTGATTTCTTGACAGGATAAACTGCAGTATTGCATGACGACTCTGACGTCACTAAGATGCCCTGTTCCATCATAGCCGAAATTGTCTTGAAAATTACCTCATCTGCCTCCCTAGACATGGCATACTGTCGTACCTTTGGTAAAATAGCTCCTGGCTTAACTTTAATTTTGACTTCTCCTACTCCTTTCAATAAGCCTACGTCATAGGAGCCTGTGTTCCATACTGAGACAGGCACCTGGGGCATATTGACCTGGAAATATTCAGAACGGTTCTGTGCCAACATCATTCTCTGTGGCACTTCTCTTTTGATAATCTTCGCCCAAAAAGTGAGATTCACTGCAACTGTTATTTCTTCAGCGTCTGTTCGTTCATCGAACAGATCGTCATCCATGACGTCAGTCAGACTGTACCCTTCTTCAATGGTGATAACTGTGCACCATTGTCGGCCTTTATAATCACAACCATCGATCAAAGACATTTTCCCTCGCTCTATGGCTGTGTGCATCATCAAGGGAAATACTTGTCCCGTCTCCTCGTGCATAGGTATTCTTGGCCTAAATAGAAACTCATCTGAGGTCCTCATGGTTTTGTCTGCAAGGCCTGGTAGCCATGCATCAGCACCCGTACTCCGTATGCAAATATTTCTGGCTCCAATGGGATAGCGCTCATGGCTGTGTGTCCTGCGTATGCTCTAGTCATCTTGCATACATTCAAATAGTGCATTCTTGTAGTCGAGCATACTATGCCCTACTCCGTAAATGAGATTGTCATGTTTAACTTTGTCATTAGGTCTCCTCCCAATATATTTACTGGGGTTTGCCTTGAATATAACAGTGGCACATTCATGTCACATTCTCCTATAGAGACTGGAAGTGTGTCTATAAAAGGAACACAACTTGTTGCTCCTGTGAAGCCCTGAGTGTTTATAGCATCGCCGGACAAGGGAAACTTGCCTTCACGAATGCACGAGCGTGTCGCACCCGTGTCAACTAGTCAACTAAGAAGAAATATTCTATAACCCCTATAACGACATCCACCCTTGGTTCCTGGTGAGGGTCTGGTGTCACTGATGGGATAGAACACATCAGGTTTCCCAGTGAGCTATCCTAGTCCATATACAATTTTGTCCCATTTTGCGTGAATCATCTTCCCCCATCACCAGTCGTTAACTCTTATCCCATTGTTCACAATGTTCACAATACTGTGGTCTCGCTCCTCCTTTCTCGAGCAACGGAAATTGGGATGCATAGTCCTCTCTCTCTTCTCTCATTGTTTTTCTATCTACTGCAGGAGTGATATTCTCGCATCGCCGCCTACCTTATTATTATTATTATTATTATTATTATTATTATTATTATTATTATTATTACCTGGTAATGTCTTCAGTTGGCTCACATAGGGTGGTGGAGACACCCCCCTCCGACTGTACAATATTTCTTCGCGTTGGCCTGACTGTGTGGCTGATTCCGATGCCCTTGGTGCAGACACACTAGAATCCGACCATCTTATTCCCCTTCCCCTTGAGAAGCGTCTTTCGCGTCTTCCTTTTCCTCATATTCTTCTCTTTTTGCATCTGACATTATCTGTGCCCAACTTGTGCAACTTCTCTCATCTTCCTTGTTCTTACTGATTTCCAACCTATCTAGCGATAGCTCTCTATTCTTACTATTTAGGGAGACGTCCTCAGCATCATAAAGCTGAGTGCTCTCCAGGCACTTGTCCTCCCCTTCCCCTTGGGGTACTTGTTCAAGCCCCATCGTATCATATATTCTATCAATTGTCTCTCCGATGCTTCTGGTGTCGAAGTCATCCTCAATATTTATCCTAGACATGCATGGTACTGAATCATACTCAGGAAAGAATTCTTCGATGTCTTCCCACTCTACTACTGGACCAGGTTTTTTAACCTCTCTTTCCAGATATTGAAGATCGTGTGCCCTCTGTCTCTGCTTACGTTCTATGTTGTCATTGAATTATCTGCACCTCCTCACTTCCTTGCTGACCCTATCTTCTTCCTCTTACTTTGCATTTCTACGTTCATTTGCCTTTGTATTTCCTCATCCCTTCGTCTCTTTATTCTTAACTCCCGTATCTTTTGCTCATCTTCTATTCGCCTTCATTCCTGTCTGTCTTGATCATTAGATGCCCTCTGTTTATGATCTTGTTGTCTTTTTTGCTCTTCGCGATATAACTGCTCTCGTCTCTGCCTATCTTTTTTCACAATTTTTTCATCTCTTTCCTGTTACTTCTCCGTTCTCCATACATTGTCTAACTTCTCTTTTCGATTCGCGTCATCAATGCTTTTACCATCGAGTTTCAATAGAATCTGACCTCCCATCCATTCGTTCTGTGCAAATGCTATCTCATCAGTTCTATTCTCATTTTCTTTCCATCTATTGCCTTCTCTCTCTGTATCGGGAGATGTACTTGCTTGTGCATGGTCTTGCCTCTCATTTTCGTGTCCCTTGGGACCTTGGGACCTTGGAGGCGATATCTCTTCCGCTCATGGGTCGTGGCTGGAGTGACTGGTGGAATCAAGGACTGCCTATAACATGTGTTTTCAAACTACCTCGTGATTTGGACATTACGCCCCTCCCACTTTCCCAGAACTCTTCTTAGCACATTGGCACGCATGCATTGGTGAAGTGCTTTGGAAGTGCCTGTCGTGGCTGGAGTGACTGGTGGAATCAAGGACTGCCTATAACACGTGGTTTCAAACTACCTCGTGATTTGGATATTAAGCCCCTCCCACTTTCCCAGAACTCTTCTTAAAGCACAGGCCGCACGCATTGGTGAAGTGCTTTAGAAGTGCCTGTCGGCTGTCAGCTGGCAGCGGGTCGTGGGGTGGGGTAAATTATCAAAATTCTTTTTTCTGTGTTTATTTACTTTATAGAAAAACCTAACTTGTCCTTGAGTTTAAAAATCATTCCTGTGACAGTGAAATGGTGTTAACGCTAAAGTCGGGCATGCCTACTGGGGCAGACATTACAGCGTGTGCTAAAGAGGTGGTTCATACACCTAAATCGTCTTCACGAACGATTCAATTAGCAAGAACATCCAAATCAGCAAATAACTACCGTGGCTGCTCAGCGATGGCCGATATTAGGAAGTTTTGTGCTCTTGGTGGGAAAGGTGCAACGGGAAAAGAGCGGTAGTTGCTGACCCTTCCGCCTTCGTGCCTTCCGCTTTCGTGTTCTTCTATCGGACGAATGGCGGCTGAGCCGTGACTTAATTTAGATGCTAATAATAAGTTAATTGCTATTATGAATACTCCCCCGGATTCTCTTGTTGCGGCTGGTGCCCTTCATATAATTTCTCAACAGCCGGCCCCTGTAGGGACGGGAGTTATAGGCTCTTGCAATGATACAGAACAAGGGCTGTTAGCTCGCATAGGAAATGGCAACCAAAACAAGCAAACGCTGGGAAATGTCTTACCTTCGTACACCCAAGAGAGTGACGTGATAGATTTAAATGATGCAGAGAACTCTCTGAAAAGTAATGTCCTGTGCTCTCTTAAAAATGGTAATATTAATACCGAAAACCAGGATGTGAACCCTTGTATGCGAGAGCTGTCACAATCGCCGATGATGTTCTCCCCCACAGCTAATAACTCCTCTGCTCTATCTTGCTAATTTATTCAACCGAGCCTGCGATAAAATTATTCAGCCCCTATAGATAGGCCTCAACCTGATTGGGGGCATTTGGTAATAGGGCTTGCAACGTTGCTTCAAACAATGAATGCCGCTCTGTTTTCATTAACTCGATTATATGATACTCTTGATACCAAAATGAATGCCCAACATACAACCTTAGTGCAACTAATGAAAGAGATACACTCTAAACAGGTGCAGAGTCAATGTTGTGAGAAGCAGCACAAAGCAAAGAATAATACTGGTTCAATTGATGACCTTAACAAAATTGAATTAGTAATAGACCATGATGAGGTCTTGCTAATAGATTGTACGCAAAATCAACAGTAAATTTTACAACATATAACTAAGAACAAGACCACTCCTTTAACTGGCATTATAGGCAACTCCATAATTGAAGAGAGTGCGAAAGTAAAGGCCATGCAATTGTCATCCGCTAATATAACGAAGGATCCGATTGAACAATGCAAATTGGATAAAAGGTGTGTACTAAAAAAAAGCAAAATCTAAAAACCTTGAGCATCCGAGGGGAAGCCCGAATTAGAAAATCAAAAGACGATGGTGGACCAAGACTATGATGAAGTGCCTGAGGGTAGTAATACGCCCACGTACAACATCTTTGAGAGGAAAAATTAAAATTCAACAACTCGACCTTCAAATGCTAACATTAAAAAAACAAAAAATGTTAAGAGCATGGCAAATTCGAAAATTACAGTAACACGCCATTTTCTTCAAACTTTAACTATGCCAAAGTCTGCAGCTGCTGCTGCCCATACTGCCATTGCCAATTAATACAGAAATGTACACTTATTAAAAGCAGCACAAGCTCGTGAGTCTGCAAGTAAACCAATGGCGTATGAGCCTTTGGATAGTTTGATTTTGCTGAGTGAGGAGCAAAAGGCGATGATACCTCAAAATATATCTGCACGGCAAGATAGTCAGACACTCCCAAGTGAAGTAAGGGTGACTGACTTAATACAGAACGTGCAGTTTGACAACAGAATGCAAGGGGAGGGGGTGCGGTTGGACGCTGCTGAGCCCAATGGAAAAATCCATTTATCGATGAATGATTGGAGAGGTGAAATTGAACAATCGCTTAAGAGATTACATTTTCAAGCAAATAAACAAGAGTTTTCTCCACAGGCGAATGAATACAAGTGAAATTTGTCGAACTTCTCTGATAAATAGTCCTAAATAATTGCAACCCCAAAAACAAACCAAGGGAATTTCTGCATCAACTTGGGGTCAAAAACAAATGCTGAAGAATCAAGGACTTAACCATTTGACATTATAGTGCCGTCCACATCCCTTTCACAGTTTTGATTTAAACAGACAATCTGTGATGAATATACTTGCTGATGTACCTGCTTTAGTGGGAATATGCTCAGGAGATATAGACCAGATAGAATTTGTACAGGAACACAACCTTCCAGTGGTTAAATTGTGGATGAAATCAGGATTTGTCAAAAATTCAATGTGGCAGGCCAGAGCAGATTTGTATGAGCTGGGTTTTGTGCTATTGAATCATTCCTCTCTGGACCATCAATATGTCCCGATGTTAGGAAATCAATACTTATCAAAATCTTGTGGTAATATCAAAAATCGTGCCGCAAACCAGCAGATGTGTGTACCAGCCGAGGGTGGCCAAAGGGGTGATGGAAAGGATTCTAGACTGAATAATTACTATCTAAACCATGCTGTAACTTCTTGCTCCTTAGCCTCATGGAATACTAGAGGATTTAAACATTTAACCCCTTCTAAAGATAATTTGTTATGGAAATACGACATACTAGCCTTTCAGGAAATATGGTTGTTAGCTCCGCCTACATGGGACAAACATATTGTGTTATTGACTCCAGCCATTGTACCAGTAAGAGGGAGACCTATGGCTGGTCTCATGGTGGCTGTAAAAACATCTCCTTACATTCAACTGGAACCGTGACTGTCTCCGAATAGTTTTCTACAAATGGTGAAAATAAAAATGAACTTGACGACTATTGGTCTAATAAACATTTACTGGAACCATGAGGCAATTACTGACAACCATTTTTTTGAGGCATTAGAGGAGTTGTTGAACTTAACACTTCTTGATTCAAGTTGTGAACATCTAATAATTACAGGTGATTTGAATGTAACTTGCTATGACCAAATGGGAAAGGATCTTACCCCGGCTGCCAAAAGATGGAACTCATTCATGAATGAACAACATTTATTGAGATTAAACGGTGCCAAAAAAGGTGATACTCCGCCTCATCCTACGTGGCATAGAGGAGTCCAATCTGCTTTTATTAATTATACTTTTGTAGATAAGGGACTCTTTATCATGACATCCGAGTTCCAGATAATCTATCAAGATAAAAGTGACCATGACATCCAAACCTTTCAAGAGTTAATGGCCCTCATTACGACCCTGGCGGAAATCGAAAAACGATGGCGGAAATGCAACACCGCCATCGAATACCGCTCGGTGCGATTATGACCCGTCACCGTAAAGTACGATGCCATCAGCGACACCGTAGTGAACGCCAACGCAAACTGCACCAAGTACGCGCACGCGCGCCATGCAAAACCGTAATTACCACCATGGCGCAACGGTACGCGAATGCTGACCCTAGCGGACATTCACTTAACGCCATCAAGCATGGCGGAAAGTACCATTCCGCCATGGTGAGAATTACGGCATCGCGAACCAACCGTAAATGGCCCTACTGAGTGCCTGTACACCACTCCCTGCCCACATTGCACAACACCTCGTAGGTGCAATGAAGTTACACAATGCAACCAGTGAAATGCACAAGTCACCCATGCATGCCAACGAACAAATGAATGTAGGGGCTCCAAGTGCCTTGTGAGTGGCCATCCATATTTGGCATGGCACCATTGCCGTACTGATGCAGCACAGGCACGTGAAGGTTCAAGTACAGCAATATGAACTGAAACATGAGACAAAACAACAACAGGCCCCCATCGCTTGACACCAGTGTAAGGCAACATTCAAAGCAGTATCCTGAGGGAGACTGCACCAGCCCTGTACTCTTGCCAGTAAACAAACCAACCATCAGCATAAGCATGTACCACACAAGTTGGCAGAGTGACTGAGCAGCCAGGCTCATCTCAAGAGGGGCCAATGGGAGCTGCAGGGCACAGATGGCACGAATACAGAAGCTATTCCAATGGACATGACCTCAGTCTCCCTCCAAGAAACGCACGCAAACACAGGCACCTGTGACCAGCCATTTTCTGATAATCACATCATTCCACCAATCCACCTGGCTGACCGGCATCTGTTACACAAAAGCTAATCCCCCGCCCCTGAGCATGACATCATTAAAACAGTCATAATGGCAGGCCCCATCCCTGACCTTACTGGGCTTCGTAGGCAAACGCGGCCAGTACAGTACCACGCAACTATACTCAGAAGCCGGAACCCAATGCAGATCTCCTCACAATACACCGCTCCACAAATAGGAATATGCTACATTACTTGCAAAGAATAACGCTACACGGTTGAAATCAGAATCAAATTTTAATGCACATCAAATTCACCAAGTCCATACAGCTATTAGGTCATAAACTCCAATATATTTTTCATTACTGTGGGCTGCATCCGCAATAAATGACCAGCTTCTCCTTGCGTGACGCCCTGTTCCTTCATGGTACACAGGGGCTACATTCACGTTCAAAAAGGCAACATGGAAGCGCCGAGAACCGCAGGGCCGTCCCATTAGGTAGGCACTAGTCCAGCTGAAAGGCTGATATGTAGCTCCTAGCCACTAGTACTGCGTAAGGGCATGTGGCCCATTGGTGATCGTCCCATAAGATCGTAATGGTGCTCCACTGATTAACTCGAAGCAGCAGGTGTCGGGAGTAAAAGCCATCTGCAGGAGTGGCATACAGATGGCAGCGGCAAAAGGGGAGGAGATACCTGTCACCCAAATGAAATGAAAAAGAATAGCATGGGCATCAGAACTTCATTTGTATTACTCACTTCAATGATCACACTAAATCCACAGCCATATGCATGCTAGCCCACTCAAAAGGATTATTTCCACCCAAAAATCACTTGCGAATCATAACTATATAAATCGAGGTGAAAACACTATTACAAACGAGTGTTTGTGTGCATGCGTCTGTTAAGACAGAATCCATTAGATGGGATTCGTAACGTGCATAGACACAAGTGTTTGAAGGCGCGTCGAGACAGGGAGGGTTCAACAAGGGCAGATAGACGATGGTCTCACTATGGCAGCTCTGCATCACATAGCGCAGGGGAAGGGGATAGATCCCGAAAAGCCATGTACATGGCAAACTCTCAATTAAATCATCTGTCCATGCATCCATACATCATTCCCTCATCCCGGTATGAAAACGCCTGATCATTTACTCACATCACATTTGAAACTTCCATTGAGTCTGTGCGTAATGCAGTCTGCAAAATCCACTGTGCTCCAGCCCGGAATCCTAGTGTTGTGAAGTAACATGTATTTGGGAACGTCCTGCCTTATCGTCCACTACGCTATTGCGCATCCCATACTATTCATATCAATCATTGCATTCTCGCCATGGCCCCTGTCCCAAGGACATTAAACAATAGAACGTTATATTTGCAGTCAGACCTGTGGGCGTCTCCTCGCCGCTAGCTGAAAACCGAAAGCGCTGTCCTTCGAATTCCTCATTTGCAACATCACGTCGATAAGGCATCTGTGACCGCTTGAAATCACAAATTCATCCATGTAGTGCGGCAGTGTGTGAAAATGGCAACTGGCTTCACTCACAAATGGGACGCCCCGCCCGTCGGTGAACCTCGGTACAGTGCTCGTCCAAAGGGGATTGCAGCTGGCACAGGTGGAATGAATCACCACAGGTGGAGGCTATACAGCCTGAAAACACATAAATTGCACACCCAACCCCCTCCCACAACCACACCCACTCCAAAATGCTACCGGCAGGACTAGCGATGTTGGCCCTGGGGGACCTGATAGCACTGCAAGTACTACAACTTCAAGAAGAAGACGAACACTAACTACTACAACAACCGGCCGCACAGAGGAGACGCAGGAGGAGGAGGAGGGCAAGGCAGGGCCAGCAAGGGCCACCAGCACAGCCACTACCACCACGCAGGCAGCCCGCAATCCCACGCCTCCGAGCTCATCCGTTCAACCTCACTGCTGAGCAGATCCACACCCTCTACCGTTTGGACGGGGACACCATAACCGCCATTGTGAACATGACACACGCTGACCTTGTCAGCATGATAGATAGCCCAACCGCCATCCCACCCCTACTGAAGGTGGTGTCTGTACTCCACTTCCTGGCCACAGGCACCTACCAGCACACAGTCGGACAGTTGCATGGCATTTCACAGCCACTGTTCTCACGGACACTATCGCAAGGGCTCGATGCCCTCCTGAAGCACGCAGACGACTACATCTCTGTACCACGCTCGGAGCATGACATTACTAACACAAAAGTTGGATTCCATGCACTGGCCGGCATACCGGGTTGCATTGGTGCCATCGACTGCACCTATGTGGAATTGGTTGTCCCACATGCCATGGAGGCCCAGTACCGCAACCAGAAACAATATCATTCTCTTAATGTACAGATGGTGTGTGACTCCAACAGGATCTTTACAGATTGTTGTGCCCGATTTCCTGGATCAACCCATGATTCTATGGTCTTGAGGAACTCTACAATACCACGCTACATGGAGCGACACGCAGGGAACAGATCCTGGCTACTCGGTGAGTCTCATTTCATGCATGATAATGTGGGGTATGTGATGCGGCAATGACCTGGCAGGAAGGGGGGGGATGCGTACGTAGCAATGTCATTCCACAAACATCCTTTATTGTCCACATACAGGTGATGCCGGGTATCCACTGAAGAGATGGCTCCTTACACCACTCCGGAACCCACAGAACCAGCATGAGGAGGACTACAACCATGCCCACTCACGTACCCGTGTAGTCATTGAACAGGCATTCGGCCTACTGAAGGGTCGTTTCCGCTGCCTCAGCAGGTCTGGCGGGGCACTCCTGTACCGCCATGAGAAGGTTGCAAAGATGGTCATGGCATGTGTCATGCTACACAACATGTGCGTACGTAGAAATGTGCCCATGCCCCCTGACGCAGAACTGCAAGCACCTGAAGATGGTCATGATGAGGGTGGGGATGTGGCAGCACCTCAAGGAGTCCGCGAGGCACAGGAGGCCCGTGAAATTCGACAGAATATCATAGATTCATGCTTCTAGCACTCACGCCTGGTGGCTGATACATGGACACGGGACTTGTGGCACTGTGTGTGTCTGGAACATGCACAATGTGGAATGTACGCCTATAAAGGCCTCGTACACAAAGATCAATGTCCACACATCTCATTGGGTGATTATGTAATGTTTATAGCATATGTGAAATTATATTACACACCCCATCGACCCGCCACCCAAGAAAGCCCAACACCCCCCTCCACCCTCCTACCTCCCCCCCGAACACCAGTGTCCAAAGATGCTCATTGTCAGTGGGCAGACGCTATTGCAAGCCCCCTCTCCGGGTATCAGGGGCACCCCTGCCTGTGGAGCGCAGGTTCCTCCCAGATCTACTTTGGGGGCTGCCCTGGACGGAACTTGCAACGGATGATGTCTCTGCCTGCTCACGTCCATGCATGTCCCTAAGGGTTTGTGAGAGCTCAGTGAGCACACGGCGCACAGCGGCAAGTTCACCACATACGTCTTTGGACGTCGCATGCAGTTCCCCCCTCAGGCTCTCGGTGCTTCTCTCCATTTGTACCCTCAGGCTCTCGGTGCTTCTCTCCATTTGTACCCTTAGTGTCTCTGTACTTCTCTCCATTTGTGCCCTAAGTGTCTCAGTAGATGTTTCTATGACTGCCTTGGTACCCCCACATTCATCAGCATGCTCCTTGAGGAGCGTGGCCAGTTGCTGCTGTTGCACGATCACCTGGTCGAGGGACTGTTGCCTCTGCTGGGCCATGGCCATTTGCGGCGGTGTCACAGAGGGGCTGATGACCTCATGTTGCCTTGCCACAGGGCTTGTGGGGGATGGCCAGTCGTCGTCTTGTGGGTGCCCCTGCGTGGTATCCTCATGGTGTACGGGATGAAACAAACAGGGGGATTGAGACAGGTCATGGATGGGTCCTACATCGACAGCACCGTTTTCTGTGTCGGAGCATGCTGCCATTAATGCAGTGTCACCTATGGTGCTGCTGCCACCAGAAGCAGTGCCTTCTGTGGCATCCATTGGGGGGACCTGTGGTGCTGCTGTTGTGGGCATGCTGGCTGCTGGGGTGCCTGTTGAAGTCCCCTCCTGTGTGCTGCCACTTGATTTGTGCTGCTGCCGTGTCTTGATCCGTGCAGCTGAGGTGGAGGGTCTTTGGCCGTTGGTCTTGGCCCTCTTTGCAGGTGTGCTGGTAGGGGTGTCCTGGAGCTCGTCGTTTGAATCGGACCCTCTGGTGGAGTAAAGGAGGGCGAGCGTTATTTATGGGTCTGTGGAAATTGGAATGGCAATGTATCACATGCATTGGGGTGGTACCTGAGGGTGGTTTGGGTCAGGGCCTTGGAGGTGGTTTCATTTTTGTGTGGATTGAGGATGCAGTTGTTTTGCAGCCTGCAGTTAGGGTGTGCATGCTGCACGTGTAGAGGGTGTTTTTAGGATTTTTAATTATTTATGTATTTAATGTGAGTTTTAAAGTGCGCTATCAGGCCAATGTATGTGGACGTTCTCCTGGACATGTGTTTCTGTTGCACTATGTGGACACATGGTACTTCACATGATTGGACATTGTGGATTTAGCATTGTTTTATTTGGCCCACCTACCTGATTCTTCGGATGTCTGCACTCCTTTCTCCATCCCTCCGACTCCCTCTATACTCTCCATTCCAATGGTGGAGGCACAGATTTCTTCCCAGGGGGTCAACTTGATGGGTGATTCCGATCCTCCCCCGGTAGCTGTGGCAATGTTACGGTTGGCTGATAGTATGCTCCGTACGCGTATCCGCAAGTCGTCCCATCGCTTTCTGCATTGCTGTGGGTTGCGGGGTGCGGTCCCCACCGCACTTACCCGCTGTGCCACCAGGGCCCATATGGCCTTCTTGTTCGCAAGTGCCGTCCTGGTCATTTGCGTCGAGAAGACGACGGCAGCATTCTCCTGGAGGGTCTCTGTGAGCACGGTGAGTTCCTCATGGGAGAAGTGGACCTGCCGCTTGCGGTCGCACGCTTTTTTGGCAACTTTTCCCATTTCGATTGTTTTTACTAGGGTGGCTAACGGGTTGGGATGTGTCTCAGGGTCGGATTTTTAATGGTTGTGTTGGGATTCTGATTTTATAGGTGTACGGCGTGCTGTTTCCCGTTCCGGCCCCATGTTTTTACTTCCGTTTCCGTATATTTACGGTCACCGTATTTTGCGATTACCGCTCATTACGGTGACCGCTATGATGGGTGGCGGAATTGCACCTAGGGCGCCGTACGACGGCGGTGAGGGGCGTTTTGGGGACATTTCCGCCATCGCGGACTTTGCACTTCCGCCATGGCGTAATGCTCGTGCCCGATGGGTCGGAATTAGCCGCACTTTACTCCATCGTGCAATGGCGGAAACGCTATTTACGCTATGGCGGTCAGGTCAGTTACTTTCCGCCAGGGTCGTAATGAGGGCCAATGTGTTCTAATGGGAAAAAGTTTGATGTTTCTGTAGCTTGTAACATGACCTTGAATAGTACACAAAATAGATTTTTTGGGACTTCGACAATCTTAGAAACTTTGAATCATAATCTAATTGAGACTTATGCACACCTTAAGTCATCTTGTCTGGAAAATGGATCCTCATATGTTGAAGAGTTGCAAATTTTTGCAAGACAAAAGAATCTAGCAAATAGAACAGGGCCGAAAATGCTCCATGTTTACAACAATGAGGTTGGCTTGCCCAAATCCCAATATATAAATGATAAAAGACTGCTGCTAAAACTGGACTTGAATGAACAAGTGTCTCAATTTAAGACGCTTAAATGTAAATATAAAAATTGGCTGAATGCTAGACATGCCCAACTGTACCAACAAGATGCGGAAAAAATGCTAGAGACACTATATTCCAAGAGCTCGGCCAAAATATGGACACTTCTAAAAGAGTCACAGTGTAAAGTGCAACTAGTGTATCAAATGAACCCTATTCCTCAGGAGGTATGGGCAGCATATTATAAAACTCTATATGCTGATACAGATGTTAAGATGTCTAACATTACTAACGTTGACAGACACAAGGAGGACCTTGAATTTGATGTTGATGATATCTTGTTTTATATATCAAAACTATCAACTTCTAGGGCTCCTGCCCCTGATCGCCTGTCTAATCACATGTTCAAAAAAAATCCCTCTGCATGGGCCCAGATTTCTGTCACTGTATTTAAACAAATATTGAGATCGGGTTGTATTCCTTCATCTTGGAGGAAGTCAATTACCATACTGATCTATAAAAAAGGTTTGAATTCTAATCCATCAAATTATAGACCTATCTCTTTGTTAGATATACCCAGCAAATTATTTGCAAGATTGTTACTCAAAGACCTAAATCATTGGCTAAATATTACTAAAATGAGAGACCCTAATCGAACTGTTTTTTTTGCCTGGAAGGGATACTGCCATCAATCTACATATCCTAGAGATCATTAAGCGACAAGAACAATCGCAGGAACAGCCGGTATTCCTGGCATTCATTGACTTCCAGGCTGCATTCGATTCAGTCTGTCGAAAACTACTTATTAGGAAACCGATAATGGCAAATTGTCCTCCTTATTTGGTCTTTTGGATAAATTAACTACACACTAATACAACAGTTCAAATTAGGCATTGGATGGCACATTGTCGAACCCAATTCAAACATTTCGAGGCTTAAAGCAAGGATGCATACTGGCTAGTACATTGTTTAATTTTTTTATTTCCCATGTACGGCATATATTTGGGTTGATTGTCTCAGATGCCCCACGCATTGGGAGTCAAGCAATCCCCTGGTTGTTCTACAACAATGACTTGGTTCTACTGGCTAAGACTTCCAGGGGATTGCTTGCTTTGTTATCAGCACTGACCCAATTTGCGGATGCTAATTTGCTAAAAATAAACCAAGATAAATGTAAAATAATGATTATGGGCCTTAAAAAGAACCTCATAAAAACATGGTTAATACAAAATGTTATCATTGAGGTTGTCTCTGAGTACAAATATCTAGGTTTACAAATCAGTAATTATGTAAATGACATACCGTATCATAGAGAAGTGAAGCAAAGGAATAGAACTGGCATTGCTCAAACAAAGATCATATTAGCCAAATATGGAAAATTTTCATTGTCACCGGCCATGATATTTTACAAACAAAAAGTCACTCCTATATTGACATATGGTGCTGAATCTAGAAACATCATACCTGAGCAAACATGGTTAAAATTGGAAGGTCGATATTGGAAAACAATATGTGGTGTACCAGTAACAGTGTCTATGTGCTTGATTCGTCATGAGTTAGCCATAATATCTTTGTATGCCATTTACTGTTGGAAAGTTCTTTCATTGTACCGCAAGTATTTGATGGTGACTGATATAAATAATGTAATGTTTATAATGGGAAAATACATGCTGAAATCTGATAACAAGAGAGTTTGTAAATGGCATGACTGGATAAGACAAATAAAATAATAATAATAATAATTTGGCATTTATATAGCGCTACGAACCCTCAGGTATCTGAGCGCTGCTTATTGTGACCCACGGTGTGTGATGCTCATTTATCGACCTCGGAAGGATGAAAGGCTGAGTTTGGCCCTGTCGGAATTCGAACCTGCGTTAGCAAGCTCTGCACGGATGTCAAAGCGAGCGGTCTACTCGATGGAGGAATCAGGTATTGAGAATGACCTCCTCATTAATAATCCTGAAAGAGACGAAAAAAACTGTGGCTGAATAATTGGATCAAAACCAGGAATTCCTGCATGAAATTGAGAATATTTAATAAGCAAGCACATAGAATTAAAGAACTTTATAATACTGAACATTATTTGCTAAGATATCCTGATCCTAAAAACAGACTAGGATATTTGAGAATCAGATTGAACATCTGTCTCACCAATGAAGTACGATTTATGAGGAAAACTACATAGAATGGTAATTGCAGATTTTGTAAAGTGCCACTGCAGATGGATACATTGAAACATTTGATTGTTGAATGCCCTGACCTAAGAGAGAGAAAAGTGATTTTCTTTAAACACATGTTTGTTGGGTGTCTAATTTAAGACTCTGAAACTCTTTGGAGTATTTTATATAATAGTCAAATTCCAAAAATTAACATGGCGATGAAATGTTTTATCCAATCGCTAAGTCTGGGGGAACAGTCTGATGTAATTGACCTTAGCAAAATCTACATGCCCATACAGTCTTGAGTTAATGTTGACTCTTAACATTTTTTTTGAACGATGTACAGACTGTGACTGCTTAGTTTTAGATATGGTTGATTTAATTGAGGTTTGGTAGGATTTTAAATGAGTTATGTTTTGTTTCTCTCCTCTTTTAATTATAAAGTGGTGAAGTGTATTATTATGTAATGGGTGAAATATGGCATGATGGTTTTTTTTGTATCTTTTGGTTTGCATTCATTTTGTATTTATTTTCCCTATTTTTATTAATGTTTTTTTACCTTTCTTTGTATTATTTGTATGATGATATTATTTTTGTATATTCGAATTGTATTGTTTTTCTGATTTTTTGAAAGGCTGTTTTTACAGCTAAATCAAATATCAAATAAAAAAATAAAAATAAAAATAAAATATCTCTTCCTCTGTCTTTGTCTGGGCTTTCGTCACTACTTTGCGTAGGTGACTCATATGCCGAGTTGCTGTACCCCGTGGCTGCTTTAAGCTCTCCTAGCGGGTATAACGCTTCATCCTTACTGACTTTTAGTTTCAGACGGGACAGGTGGCACGGAAGGCATCTCACCCCCCTCTGTACATATGTTAAGTATCCAATCTATGGTGGCTCCTCCTCCTCTTGGTACATCTTCCAAAGCTCTAAACTAGCTAGGCGTTTATCTAACTTTCTACCTTTGTATGTGGTGTGCAAATATGTCGTCATGTGCTGTAGGACCGCTTTAGACAGCGATCCACCCTGGGGCCACGGAATAAACATTTTGTTCGCAGTTACTTTAACCCATTCTGCACTGTACTTTTTCAGCTTGGGTGCATGTTTTGGCAACTGTTTGCACAGGTGTACTAATGGAGTCATATCCTCCATGCTTAAATATATTCCCCTTTCCTTCATATAACACCTGCATCTGCTCTAGAAGAGTGGTTAACTTGCACAGAATAGGCTTCTGCCTGTATTTTCCACCAGTTGCCCCTTCCAAAATGGCCCCAGGGACAGGTCACCCAGCAGGATCCAAGATGGCCCCCAGTGGGTCTGCAGCACAAAATCCTTGGTGGTCTAGTGGTGCTGGGTGGAGCCCAAGGCTATATAAGCCCCGCCCTGGGCTACACCCAGTGCTTAGCGTTTTCTTTGGCTGAGAGGCAGTGTAACGCTTGCCTTCTATGGTCCGTGTGCAACGGACCCAGTTTTTGCTTCAGGAACCCAGCAATCTACTTACTTGATACTCACCTCGACCTCTTCAGGAACCGCAACCCCTTCACAGCTCCGTTTTCACAGCTGGGATTCAGTGCTTGAATCTTCTCATCCGCAGCACCAGGAAGGTATGCCCGCAGCTCCTGTAAGGCAGAAAGGACACAGAAGTAAGCCAGAGCTTAATCCTTCTCCTCTGCCACTCCCCCATCATTAAACTTACTTTGGTCTGCTTCACCCACGCAGCGGGCTCCGCTACTGTCATTACGCGCCCTGCTGCTGTCATTACGCGCCACAGCTGCAGGCACCCGGACCTGAAAAGAAGACAAGGAACAGTTTGACATTGAACACAGTCACGCAGCAATAAACAAATAAACACTTGCTAATTTGAACCCACAGCAGAAAGTGTGCCGCTGCATATAAGAAGGTATGCAGGTCCCACATTCTAATGTGCATCTTCAAATGCCTGGGCGGACAGAGTGCTTCATTGTGACTTTTACCAGCACGGATTCTAACGCCCACAGCAAAAAGACACTCTCGAGGCAACAGTTGTGAAGCAGCTGGCCTGGGCCACCTTTCATCCAGTGAAGTAACTGGAATAGACTGCTGCAGAGAGATTGAGATGGACTACACCCACAATTTAACAAGAGTTGAGGAGAGGTTGGTGTTGGCAGCCAGCTTCTCTAGAGTAACAGCAAGGTGGTGAGGGATTAAAGCGGTGGTTGCCCGGTATTAAATGCCGCTATTCCCCTGTCCTTAGGTTCCCAAGAGACCCACAATACAGAGTGATCTGGAACTCCTTTATCCACCAAAGCAGACAACTCTCTGTTTTCTGCCCACTGGGTGATTACTCCAGCAGTGTGCAGAGAGGAGGGAGTGTTTTGGACGAACTACAAAAGGGCCATCATTATACGTTGACTGACCGGACCAGGCACTCCTACAGGGCCCAAGAGGTAAGCGTTACACCTTCTGTTGCTTTAAACAACTCCAACAATATGAGCGATCAGCAATCGTCGCAAGCTCCAATCCTGTTTTTTTCCACAAAAATTATACTTCCTTTTTGAACCAACAAATATCAATTCGTATTCTACAATATCTTAGTTACTTAACCATGTAATTTATTATGCTCGTTCCTTAAAGGAAAAATGTCATCCTATGATGTCACAACACAAAACACATAAGACAAACGCTAATACACTAGACAAACTCCAGCTGGCTACACAGATCTTCTGCCCCTAGATTTTACACCGACATGGGGTGTAAGCCCATCCCTTTCACAGGCGTTTTATTTATTTTATTGAGGACTATGGATGCAGGCTTCTTCTAGCTGCTACATTAAGCAAAGGAATTTGGGCGTATCCTTTCTGTTCTCAGGTGTCCTCCCCGGTATTCCCCTCTTTTCTCAAGTATCCTCCTGGTATCCCCCTCTTCTTGGGTGTCCTCCCTGGTATTCTTATCCACTATTTGTTCACCCCTTGAGTCTCTATTTCCTTCCCCATATATATATATACATTCTACTCTACTTCTAACTATATTTTTGTTTTCTTTTCTTCCTCCTCCCTCCGTTACCTTCCCTTACTTGTTCTAAGGCATGAACTTTTGCCAAAGTATTCAGTCTTTTTCACTCACTGTTCGCATATTTCTTCTCTGGGTGCTCGGGATCACCGCCTTCATCACCGCCTCTCCTGCCGTTTGCCCGCTCAGCTGCTCGTAGAAGTGGGAAGGGACTTGTAGGGGAAAGTACAGGTCCCTTCAGACCTTCACCTGCAGGTTTTGCTCTTTATTCTAATCACTATCTACGGGGAGCTTCACGGCTACTTTGCCGGATGGCAAAGGACTCATGATATTGCCGAAGTCCTAGAGTTACTTTATGTCGACGGTCAATGGGTGCCTTATCTAATCGATAATCGATAACCATCTTCTGCTACCAAGTGTGCAGGAGGGACCCTAGCCGGCCCATAGGACTGGGGTTTTCCCAAACGGCACTTTAAGATGGAATAGCAGCACCCGTGAGATGGATGGGGATGCAGATTAGTACTCAAGCATCAAATCAACAATGACAACTCAATGATTTGTTTAATGACAAGTACAAAAAATGGGGAGTTATGAATATCAGCAGTTGCTCGATCTTCCTTCTCGCTTCAACGCCCATGAACCTCACAAGAATCACATCCTTTATACTAAAAACTCATCATTGCTGACGTGAAACGCTAAAAATGTTGCAGGCAATTCTATTGGTTATAGGAAGGCAACTTTACTATAGGTACTATGGGCCTCATCATGAGTTGGGCGGTAACGCCGGCGCTAATAGCACTGGCGCTATCGGCCCTACCGCCAAACCCACCGGCGCTATTAGCGCCGGATCATGGGTTTGTCAGATTTGGAAATCCCCATTCCCCATTGAGCCCATTCGGGAATGCCCCATTCCCCATTGGGTTCAATGGGGAAATTTCACCCTCATACCGCCGGCGGATTTCCTGCCGGCGGTATGAGCACGAATTTTCGGCGGATTTCCCCCCAGCTCAGAGCTGGGGAGAAATCCGCCGAAGTCCTGATTTGGCGGACCCTTAAATCCGGCAGTAACAGCACTACCACCGGATTTAAGGGTTACCGCCAAACTCGTGATGAGGCCCTGTATCTGTATATGATAGTGGAGTAAAAGGATTGGATAACCAGTGTCAGGTGGGGCATCTAAGCCCTTCCTTCAGAATGACTACTGTGGACGTCACTAAAAGTACGACGTCTCATTGGTTCTACGGACTATAGTGTCCTAGATTACTTGGTACATTGTGATTGGGTTGATACCAGGTCACCTTGTACTTTTCCACTTTGCTTAGCAGCATGCAGAATGGTCGGCCAGGTGCAGGGTGCCCGTCAGCTCCCCTAGCCTCCCACCAACCAGTACCACCATCCATCACTGACCCACTGGCCATGTGTCAATTAGTTTCTAATTTGTAGGCCTCGATGCTGCCTCTCTGTCTGGGAGAACTTGGATATCTGTGCATGGCTCAAGGCTGTGCGTAGGTGTGAAGACCCCAACTCTTCTTTCTTGGCAGGTCACGTGTTTTAGGCACCGTGAAATTGTCTCCGTCTCCATGTAATTTGTGTATTTGATTTTAGCTTCCTGTCCACCAAATGCCTTCTGCTGCTTATCTCGACTCCTTTGAATGGGATACTCCGCTCTTGGCATCATTCATTGTATTAGCCTGTGTCAGCTATGATGACCTTGGTTTTTTTGCACGGCTTTCATGCATCTGAGTTTCGTTTCTGTCTTTGGCTTTCTATTCCCGTGTTTGAGGGCCTTCTCTCCTGGTGCCTCTGGTAACTTGCGGTTGGTTCTGCCCTTTTGCAAAGTGAACATATATGTCATATAAAGTGCTCCTTTTGAGGTAGATATGTATATGTGGTGCTTGCCGCATCTAATTTCCTACTAAGCATAGGAAGCTGCAGGATTTCCTTAGCTTTTTTGTGTTTCCAAGCATATGTACACACTGTAAACTGGTTGCATATCTTCATCGCTCTTATGGCATAAGCTTCGTATACTTGACATTGTCCTTTTACTTCAACTCAGGATGTCGCTTATCCTTGGTGTTTCGTCTCTTTTCTTCATTCACAGGTCATCGTTTTCTTTATTTGCGAGTCAGTCCGAGTTCTTGTGACGTCACCATTCGTCCTCTTTTAGGACTTTCATGGCTTCTTCAGGCATTACGTTTTGACAATCGTCATTCTGTCTCACTTGTCGATATGGTTTTCTCAATGGGTACATTACTGTCCAAGGTTTCTTAAGTGGAGGTACTTCAATAGGTACTGTCCTTCTGATAGGTACCAGGCAGAGTCCCACTGCAGCTCTCTGCTGGTTTATTTGCTCATCATACGTCACATATTTCGGCGTGACCGTTCCTGGAACTTCAAAATGGTCTGTTGGAGGGCAGGCCATATTTGAGGCCTCCTCTACACCATGAGATCCCAGAACTGGCATGAGAGATTCAAGGCTGCTTCCGACACCGTATGTTAGAATAGGAGTCAGCTTCTGCTTATCTAAAGTCACAATTGAGCACATTATAAACTTGCCATACCTCCCCTTCAACACTCTAGCTAAGGATGATATTCTTTTAGCTTTAGATCTTAGAACTGACTTCCAACCAATTTCATTCATGCTTTCATCAATGGAGACCCCCACGCAGGTGAAAGATTGTACTCTGTCCAGTTTCTTCTTGCCTATATACCATATAGCTCTTGGGTTTTTACTTACCCTGAGCACTAGTCAACACCATGATTTTTGTTTTCTTTATGTTGACTCTAAGGCCATTCTCTTTCAAAAGGATTTTGCACTTTGTTGGCTTTCACCCATGTCAGACAGGTACATACTAAACAGGATAGGGGCCAGGGGGCACCCCTGCTTTAGTCCACTAAACATTTTAATTTTCTCTGAAAAAAACCCATCCTTAGACAATCTCACCTGGATTGATGTTGCAGTATAAAAAGCTTTCATTGTCTCAACCAGGTCCCCAGGGCAACCACAAGAGCGCATCTTTTGCCACAGTCTCTCCCTGCTAACACTGTCGAATGCCTGTTCGAAGTTAATAAAAGCCATATATACTTTAGTCTTTGTTCCAATGGCCCTTAATTTCAGCAGGTTAAGCAAGAAGAGGTTGAGGTTTGTACCCACTCCCTTTACAAAGCCAGATTATTTCGCCCATGAGCCTAGACGCTGCAGTAATATTGTGCCAAACATTTTCCCAAAGATGCCCAGCAGAGCAATTGGGCGATAGTTTTGGGGGTTGTCCCTTTCGCCTTTCTTAATTTAAACACAGGGATTATTAATGCAGTTTTCCACAAGGCTGGAACTACTCATGCTATAGAGATCCCATTAAACAGGAACAGACAAAAGTCTGACCAAGCCTCTGGGTTTTGCTTCAAAGTTGTATTTGTGAAGTCATTAGAGCCCGGAGCATGTGAGAATCTGAGAAGCTCTGTTTTTTTTAATTAAGGCTACAATATCGTCCCTTTCAAGCCCAAACATCCAAGATCTGCTCACTCCCCCTTCTTCAGGAGAACACTCAAATTTATGTCACGCAAAAAGAGTGGATAAGTGTGCGATTCAGATCTTCTCTGGCACCATATTTGGGAGGGATGCGGATTGGAAGGATGTATTGTCATTTTATAGGGCATCGTCTTGTGCTCTCTGGGCCTTAGAGGATATCAGCCAGTTTTTATATTGCTGTCATCTTTGTTTCCGTAATCTGACGCTCCCCTCATCATGGAGCCTGTTTAATTTTCCCATATCGACTCAATACTGTTTACTAGCCTAAATCAACACCTTGTTAACTTTCATGGAGTCTTCCAAATTCCCTCTTTAAGCCCACCTGACTTTGTTCTCTAAATTCTTGAAAGAAACTTGAGTAGTCTAGAGCGCACTTGCCCGAAACCACTTACATGTGATATTTCTTAGTAATGGGTCCAACATCCCTGGGACAAATTCCCACTCTAGTCCCTCATCTGAGAGTTGAAGCATGGGTCTGGATTTAGCTACCTGGGATGAAAAACGCCCCTTCATATCACTTTTAGGGGCAGATGGTTGCTATGCTCCACCATGGTAACTATCAGGGTCTCGATTAGGTCAATCATGTTTCTCGACACAAACCAATGATCAAGATGCACTCTCTGCTCCCCATGTGCCCACCTGTTCTTACCTGGAATATCCCCCTTCATTTTCCCATAAGCATGAAAAAGTCTTGCGTTCCCAATTCACAAGTCCACAAAGCAGGTCTTTTTTTAAATCAGTTGTCGGAATTCCCATCCCTCACTTATCTAAACACTTAACATTTAGATCTCCACAAATCATCATGTGGGCATGCTTCAATTTAATATAGGAATCATCAATCAGTGATGTTAAACAATTGAGAAAAGATTTGCACCAATCTTAGCTGAATTCCAGTGCACATTAAACAGAACTAATATTTTCATGGTGGTGGATATCTGCTTGTGCCATTCTACAGTCAACAGCTGCACAAATGGATAGGGTTTCTCTCTTCTAAGATCGTTAGGCCGAATCCAACTTTCACCATTGCCATAAAACAAGAATACGATCGACCCATCACACCTTTTGAGGCTGGATTCATGAAAACCTCAAAATCCTCACAGACAGTGTTAGGCCTGATCCAAGTTTCTTGGAAGCACAAAATGTCATAATCTGCCAGTCCTAGATCTCCCTTATTATAGGGGTGGACAAAGCCTCTGGTATTCCAGGATCCCATTTGAAACGGCCTGCCCTCCTCCTTCTTTTGATGTTATTGGGATGCTGCCGGCCATGACCAGTCCTGTTGCTTCTTTTTTTTTTTCTTTTTTTTCAGAAACATTTTATTAAGTTTCCAATAAACAACAACATTTTCATAAAAAGTACACAACGTCTCATACTAAGCAGTAATAATCAAAATTACATTATAAATATCATATTTTGCGCATTCTAGCATAACTATATCCAATGAATTCAAGGAACATACAACTAATACACATATACAAGTACAAAAGACAACACAAACAGGAAGAGGAAAAAAGGGAAAGAAGAAAGAAAGAGAAAAAAGAAAAAAAAAAAGGGGGGCCTCCCTCACCAACATTTTCATAAAAGGCACAGTCATATCTGTTATATTTACAATTCCATCACCACCTCAATCATAAAGAGCCAGAAAAGGACCCCATAACATCATGTAATCCTCTTCTTTATCTCTATTTTTCAAAGAAATCTTATCATACTGTGATAAAACCTGCAACTCCGACAACCACTCTTCAATACTAGGCTTTTTCCTCGTTTTCCAAATCCTGAGTATAAGCTTAATAGCTACCATAATAACCCTATCAATCCAGCAAGATGTTTTCTAGTGCTTGTTGCTTCTTTAAGGATATGCTGTTGTCCGTGTCTGTGACTGTTCTTCTGTGCCTATCACGAACTTTGAAAGTTACTATTATTCTTCCCTGCATTGTTTTAGGGGGCTCTGCCCAAGCCTTTATTTTAGGACTTGTATTCTTAGGGGAAGTGGAGAACAGAATCCCCTCTTTTCCCTTTTCTGCCATATGCCCCAAAATCTTTGATTTCTTTTTATAGATTGAGATGCTTTCTCCCAGACTTGCTTATGCTGCAATTAGATTATTCACTTAGCTCAAAGTACAATGGTAGCAGATCAGGGGAGGCATCCAAAAAGCCGTTTTCACCAACCTTCGATTTCAAATACAGTTGAATCCAATTCATGCGGGATTCGTTAATGAATTGTACTATTTTTATTTACCGAAACAATCTCCCGCAATTTAGGAGAACAATGTAAAAGTTTTAGTAATGTGGCTTGATTTAGAATTAGGCCATCCCTAGAAGCTTATAATCTCTCCACAACAATAGTCAATCGTCTTGCATCTGAGTGGATGTCTTTAGATGATTCCTTTGCCTTTGAGAGGTTTGCAGATCTGATGTATTTCTTCACCATGACTTATGGATGGATATACTTTCTTCAGCAGGGCTTGCCTCTTTTCTTCCAAAGTTTGAAAAGGACCAGCTCTTTTGTCCATTAAATTCTCTTGCAATGCCTCTTTTGGTGATTCATAAATCGCAGACCTCTTTTTCTCCAGAAAGGGGCTCAATTGCACTGTTTACCCTTTCGGGGGAGGCCTTGTGGAACCCACTTTCTACCATGGCCTGCGGGTCATCATTGGAATATGTTGTGAGGTGCAGCAGAGCTAGAATTCCTGAGTCTGGACTTTCAAGAAAATTTAAGGGTCCCACTGCTTCCGATTGGGAAGATCTACTCTCCTGGTTACAGGTCAACCTGCTTTTCTCTCTCATGTTGAAATGTGGGAGGGCTATAACATCTCTTGGTGGGGTGCTCAGATTTCACAGAAAGGCCCGAGATCCATTTGACTTTGATTTATTGGTCTTTTCAGGGTTTTGATTTTTCTTATTTCTTTGTTTTTGTCCTCCTGGCCTCTCTGGAAACAATTGCATCTTCTTTATATTCCCAAAAATTGCGAATCATTTCCCACTTGACTGGTTCTTTGTTGATATACCACAGGGCTCAGTTCCCTGCAGCACCAGGAATTGTGCAGACAAGATTATAAAAGTGGATAGATTTTCTGGATGTTTTTCTGGTCTAGAAGGATGAGTGCCGTCTAATGGAAGAATTCCCTGCCCAGATGTCAATTCTTCGGGTTCCTCCTTGTTCACCTCACCCACTTGCGCTGTCACCAGCCGAGAACAACAGCGGTGGGGACTCTGAGATTTCTTTGGTTTTTGCGACACAAGCGGCAAGAGAGTTGACCATTGAGAGACGTCTTTCGCAAGCAAAGTTTTGAACCATTTCAATGATTCTAAAATTGCAGCCATCATAATGTTTTTTTGCTCCCTCTCAGATCATATAATCGGCTTTGCCATTGAGATAACTCTGCTTCTTTATCCAATCTCCGTTGTACCTCCGTTGTAAAGGATTCTAAGAAAATCAGCTTGTTATGAGTCAGGACTAGAATGTAGCTTGGTCTTTTATAGTTCCGTTCATCATTTTGAACAATTTGGAGAAGGGATTTAGGGCAATCGTCAGTGCAGACATTATGTTGGACGGAATATGAACTATTGCTGCTTCTGATAGCTCAAAACTAGTATGCCTATGGGCAGTGATTTCTGGGGATTCTGAGATGAGGAAGAACATTTTGTCTCGTATCGGGGACTCCCCGCTAGGCACAGAGAGAGCTAATTGAGTAATAGAATCCGTAGATATTGGCTGGGAGGCCCCTTCCTCAAACCTCAGAGGAAGCGTTGCCTTCCTAACTTTGGGGGCTCCTGCCGCTGACTTGAGGCTTGATGATGAACTGGCACCCACTTTGTTTCCATAAATTGGAGTCTGGCCAATTCCAGTCGCTGGGCTGCTGAGTCTTCTCTGACAGGCAATTGAAGTTTTAATCTCTGCAATATCGTGTGATAATCGTGCGGCCAAATTTGAATGTTGTATCGACAATAAATCAGACTACACCCTATCTTCAAGAGGAGTGCTGGTCCCATGAATAGATTGGACCCCATTCACAAGGTGCTCAAATTCAGGGGATTCTGGGTGGGTAAAAATGTCTTCTAGAAATGCACAATCCTCATCCACCCAAAGGGATGTGTTCAGTGAATAAGATGGCAACTGTTTTGCATTTTCTATCACATTCGGGTCGCCTTTGTCAAAAGCTGAGGAACCCAAATTCTCTGTAATCAAGAGACTAGGGATCTCACTGTTTCCAATGTGGCTGCTAAGGAGCTAGCAGCATTAGAGTCATCCACCCCACTCTTCCCGGCTCCTTCCTGAGTGGTATACAACATGGCATCCTTCTGAGCACCTACACTTCCTGTCTCTTTAAGTGTCTCAATAAAAGTGGGGGAAAACAATGCACATCTCCCGACGTCTTTGCCCACTCCGGGGCCACATTTAGAATATTGTCACAGGGTGGGGAGGGGGGAGCTCACCTCACCCATGCTTGTGGATGCTGGAATCAGACCATGCAGCAGTTTACGTTGACGACGGGTACAGGGGCCACTCGCCACTGCCGACTGCTTGACTTAACTTCACTTTGTTTCAGTTCACTTCTGCATCATTGCTCCTGGCTTGCACAGCCAACTATAGAGCAAGAGTGTGAAGCTCCCACTGCGTATTGCTCCTTGCCTTCCTCACCCAGCCGAGACAGCTGTGACTGCTCCACTCTTTTCAACTCTGCGCACTGAAATAGTGGCACTGCTGGCTCAGCGTGGGTCTCTATGTAATGCTGCCCAAAATACTCACAAAAGGGGGCAGAGAAGTGAACTAAAGCAAACATGTGGGTTTGTCTCAACGTTAGCAGTGCTAGCTACTCACCACCTCTGAACCTCTGCAATCTTCACAAAATCTGCAACACTCTGTATTGATAGACTCAGATTGCAGTCTGGGCAGTCTCGATCCCAGCTGCTATTGCCGACAGTGCTCAGTACTACCCCACCTCACGGTTCAGTCACGGCACACACGCCTCATCTCGCATCTCACTGCAATTCACTGGAGCTCCAAAGGTTAGAGGAAAGCACCTTGTGGCATCAATCCGCACCGTGTTAAATTCAGCAGCAGGATCAGTTTACGCCCACTTCTGACACCATAAAGTCCAGGAATTCTAATTGGCAATACTTCAAAGGTAAGCAATCTGTCTGCAGGCCATACACTTCTAATACTTCTCTGCCTATCTGCCACTTTCAAGCTTATTGAACATGGAACAGTTCCAGAGAGGCTTCACCCTGGATGCAGAATTTCAGGTCCTGCTATTTCATGGATCAAATCCTTCACCTCTAGCTGCTTCTAAGAAATCAAGTTCAAAGCACTCCTCTCTTCTTACCACAGAGTTTACTGGGTTGCTCATGACTCTACCTTCGCCACTTTGATTTTCAATGTTTTATTAAACCACTGGTTGATTTCATGTGTGATTTCAACACAGAATATCAGAAGTATGTGATGACAGTTGTGAGGAGTCAGTAATGCAAGGCGGATACATGTTTGATTATGTGTTACCATATGCCATTTTATTCTTAAAGAAAATGTGATCAAAACGCCTCACTATCCCTACTATGCTGAGGATGTCCCTGCCTAACCAAAGCTAAGGGAAACACTCTAACACAGGATAACCAGTCCTCACACTGAGCAACAAATACACAAAGAAATGATATGGCAATACAACATAACATGAACAACATTCGCAGTCTCTGAATAACCTTTTAGTGTCCTGGGTGTTTTCCTTCATAGGGATTCAAGGTTGTTTCTGTTATTGTTCAACCAAAGAAAGAAATGTCTCAAAGAGGTCTTGATATTTCAAAGTCACTGTAAAAGTTTGTTAACCAAAGTTCCAATGATAGCAACTCTCTTCTCCTTGGTGAAATATCCACTTTCCACTTCAACCAAATGGTAATCACAGCCACGATGCTTTGTCACCTCTTCAATATGACTTGCCAAATTACAGAAAAAATGCAGTATCCACAACTGCCAGTGATACACAGTTTTTGGTTAACAGTTAGTATTTTCTTAGTTACAGTTTTAGAATTCACAATGGTATATTTGTCAGGATTACTGTCAGTGTCACTGCTGCTGCTTCCACTTCAACAACTTCTCTTCTATTTGATTCACTATGAGACAATCACCTTTGTCTCACAGTACTCCACTACTACAATGTTGCATCCACTGACACCCAGATATAACACCACAGCGTTAGTGCTTTGGACTACTACCACAGCTTCAGAGATAGGCTTCGACAAGATACACTTCAAAGTACTTCAACAACTTCAATTAGGCAAGGCACTCTTTCTCTGAATAACTCTATTCAAAATGGGCAGCCTCATTGCCTCTCTTATCTGTCTGCCCCAATAACAACCTGGGTTTGCCTTTAAGACTCACTTCTTTCTGGGCCTCTTTATATGTTTGCCGGTCCGGGAACTACGGTACGGGTAAGCTTGCCGGTACCGTAGTCCCTGGACCGGCAAACTACGAGTTGTGCTTGCAGGTGCCTTTCTGCCCGCCAGGTCAGACCTGGCGTGCAGAGTGGCACCCTCAAGCACAGCATGTTGGATGCACCGGCACCGTTCATAACTATGCCGGTGCATCCAGCTTCCCCATTCCCATTGAGCCCTATCGTTCCTATGGGAATGGGGAAAAAAAATTCCCGCCACCCAGGAATGGCCAAATACCGGGTTCGACAAGGCCATAATGACCCGATAATTGCCCATTTCTGGGCGCCAGAAAAAATAAAATACCGGCGGCAGCCGTGCCTGTATTTCATAATGAGGCCCTCTGTCTTCCACAGTCTCTGGCACTACAGGTTGTTTCAACTTCAAAATAGTCTTTACAGGCAGCCATTTTACCTTCCCCAACTTTACCTCCACCTTTCTGCCAGTTATCAGCCCACGTAATTACCCAGAAGCCTTGGTGCCATTCTCTTAGATTCAGGTAATGCCTGCACATGTGTATCTTAGGCCAATTAACTGTTATTAACTCCACAGTACAGTTATATTGCTCTTTAACTCTGAGAAAGCCTAGGTTTACTGTTAATATGGTGATACTGTTGGCTTGGGAAATGCTTGTTTTGTTCTTCAATAGGAAATACTCTTTAACTTATTTTAAATGGAAGATATGCCACATTAAAGGAAATAATAGAGTTCAGTCTTTCTTTAGGAGTCACAATTAGACACACATGACCAATTAATGTAGTTTTCAAGGTTTAAAGACTTGTATTGGATTGCATTCCCTTGTGAAAGTGAAGGATAGAGTTCAGTTCTCCTTTGGGAATCATAATTAGGCACACACGACCACTCCTTGATGTAGTTGTTAAGGTTTAAAGGTTTCAACAAATTTATTGTCAAGGTTAGGTATTCAGTAATGTTCTTCACAGTGTTCACTCTTCTTAATTAGGGACATGCGACCACTTCTTTAAACAGTAACAGTCTTTAAGAGATTGAACAATGGATTTAAGCAGCGTTCGCTTCTACGTGAGTAAAAGGGACTTTCATATTACATGCGAGTACTACATTTCCATTGTCCCATCATTGCAGCTTCAATCAACAACTTCTACTTGCTTTAAACCATACGTGTGTGAATATGGAACCACAGCCATCAGGCTCACATGGGGAGAATCAGCTATCCTGCACGTGTTCCACTGTGCAGCCTCTGCACTTTGGAGTTTGGTGGGAGGGGCAGGACCCTCTCAAAACAAGCAGGGGAAATCTGCTGTCTATGTGTTCTGGCGTCCCTCTTGTTCGCCCACTTCTGCTTGGTTTGCTAGCCTCATGCTTTCTTCCTTCTGCTACTACTGCTACAGCTCGCATTCCAGTCACATTTCCAGTTCCTACCAATTGCCTGCACCCCTGAGGGGGCCTTTTGTGCCTCCGAGCTTCCTTCGGTGTGGGCTGCTAGGCTTAATTGCCTGACTACTACTACTGCATGCCTCTTCAGCCCTCTTCCTCGTCCCAGTACATCTGGGATTATGGGACATGTTGTCCCCTTCAACAAAATCAGCGCTTTTAAGAATTTAGTTAATTTTAAGGGCAGATTTATTTCCCTTAAACTGGACTGTTAGAAGTGGTTGTTACACAGGAAGACATTTGATTTAAGGCATTTTCTCTAGAACCTTTTCCATTATACCTTAGTGAGTACGGAGGGTATTTATTCTTAAAAGATCTATCTGTTAACAAGGCTTGCTCAGATTTAACAGAGTTTGCACCCTGGTTTGCAGATCTTATATGTGGGTCAGGGACAGTATAATGACAATATGCCATTGCCTGTTTTGGCAACCCAGAAAGGCACTCCCTGCCAGAGGACACATACCGCGTCTCATCCCACCGGATCTCCTCACCACCCTGGGCCCTGTCTTCTCCCAGGTGATCCTCCCACAGTACAGCACCCCCACGGTCATGATTAGGAAGAGTCTGCCTTTCCCTGGCCACATGCAAGGAGTCTTTAGGCAGGGTTTCAGTGAGAGGGATCCATGGGATTGTTCACACAGTCATCTGGTTGTAAGAGCCTCTCAACCTTTCCTTCCCAACTCAGGTGTGTCCATTTAATCTTCTACTCTATTCCTGACCCCCTAAAAGCCATCCAGGCCTGGATGTCACACAACAAACTTACCTTAAACACAGAACTGAAAACATTTGATTTTATTGATTACATTTTTTGATCACCAGTGCCAACCACCAAATTGTGTTCCAGTAGCTGTGACTAGACATGAAATAGGCCTGATCTGGCTAGAAGGCTGGTATTATTGGAGGAAAATACAACAATACAGGCAAATATTAATGCCTTGCAGTGACTCAATATACTTAGATCTCCAGTTTGAATTTACAAGGAACAAAAGTTGTCCTCTATGAACCTTCAAAAAAGACTGTGAATATATTCTGAAGTATTTATACACTTGTTTTAAATCCGATTGACATAAAGATTTTCTTTTTTTTTTTTTTAACCTAATTGGTGTGAAACACGAGAGGTGGTCCTAAAATACAATATACATACTCACCTTTCTATGGACAATGGAGGTATTCATGTCTTCTCAAAATCTTAGCCACATTTCCTAGCACATTCTGATGTACGCAATGTATGCGTTTGAGATTTAACGTACTACCAATTGGTGAAATATTTACTTTAAGAGGCCTTCAAGCCAATGAACATGATAAATAACTGCCAATATTGTAAAGTCGAGAAAGATAGTCTATATCAATTTGCAACTGTGTGCCCGGCCCTAAACGCATTATAACGTAACACATTCTATAGGTTTGTACATTCAAACCGGGTAATGAAGAAGTAAAACATGTTTTCAAAATGTCACTTCAAGAGAATACATAGCATGACATTATGTACTAATTGTAGCACAACCTTTATTTCCCTTCATTCTTCCCAATTCACTTGCATGCAATGTTCTGCAGCTTTAGTACAATTAATGGTGTAAGCGTGTAGGTCACTCTGTAAGCACTAGGAAAGCCTTGCCAATAATGCGGCGTACGCTCTCTCGGCAGCATAGAGGTTAATTCACTTTTGAGGGCATGCTAATTGCCTTTTTAATATTCTGAAAAACGCAATACAAAGAAATAAAGAGCATGCGTAACTCCCACTTAACGTTTAACTCTTATCATTAGGGTGACACCTCAGAATGTAGCTCCAAACCCTCCTCTTCAAGGAGCACCTTTTACATGCACCACAAACACCCCTGATCCCACCTCCCGGTCAGTCACTCCTTACCACTGATTACTGGTCCTACTGCTTAATTGCATGTAACACAGTCATATTGCAACATGCCCCCCCCTTATATGCATTCCAGTGAATCCATTGTTGCACAGCACTGTGCTGCTTCTCGAAGCTAGGACCGTGCTCAATAAATACCCTAAATAAATAAATAAACTGTTAAATGTTTCAAGGGATTATACGAATTAAGAGAGCAGCTGACACTGGATTTTGACTACGCCTTTTACACTCTATCTGCTGTGCAGAAGAAAGTAGTCTTTGAAGTGACTTTTCACTGACCAGATGTCAGACATCCATTTGATGTTCTTCATTTTTTTATACAGCACTCATATAAACCATACATAACTTATAAGTAGCAGAACAGCATTTTCACTGGTGACCTTCTCCATAAGGTAAGAGTACAGTGCGCTCTGCACGTTTTTATTCCAAGAGGTCTGTATCAATAACGTATTTAATCCATTTATTATTCATGATGTGCTACAAATTGTGTTTAATGCTATTTCCCAATATTGCATAATATCCATTTATTATAAGAGGCAGGAAGTCAATATGCAGTCTATGCTGTAATATTTACCCCGGGAAAATATATTACCGAAAGAGTTCACTGTGTAGCCGTGCCTACATTCTAGGCAAACTTTTGTAACTTTTGGAAAGGGGTCTTATAGAATGTGCACTTTGCTCTGCGGAAAATTGCCCAGAACAAGAGTGGATGTAACAATGGTTGGCCTAATGGTCCGAAATATGCAGCTACATAAAGCAAATCTATGTGATCACTGCCCGACCCATAATTTTGACTTTCAAAAAGCCAACTACCATTACAACCTAGTGCCATAATCACATAGATCACTGTGCTTCACATCCCCCCTACCCACTTACCTTGAGAGCGGCACACACGGAAGTGTGTTTCGACGTCTCTCCTCTATCCCTGCGGCATCAGTTATCTCCCACTAACGTGGATCCAAACTGGGGCTGCAGGGTATTTTATTTATTTATTTTTGTCTTTATTGCCCCCCGCTTCCATCTAAAGGAAGCGGGGGACACTTGTGCAACTTCCGACCCACATTACGCTGAACACCCCTGCAGCCTCCACTCCCCTTAGTCGGAGTAATTTGAGTTTGCAGTTTTGGGACTGCCCAGAAGCGCAGTAATAGTGCTGGTTTCAGTTTTTTTAGGTCACATGTTGCTACTATCCCTCTTCTCGTACCATTTGCCACCAATGATTTTTAATCCGGTTGCTATAAACCAATGTGAGTTTTTTAATGGCCTGGATACAAACCGTCTCCTCGAGGGAGGATTTCTTGAACCTATGAATTTCCTTCCGTAGACTATTTTTCCGCTTCCTAACCAATGTAACAGCCTCATCAATGTAAACGTGAAAAGATTCTGTATTCAACATCTGTTGTTTCCATTCTTAATTGGTGGTACCCAAGGTTTCACAGATTTTGTTATTAAAGGACGTTTTTGGTATCCAGAACACTTAATTCTATTTCCCCTTCCCAGATATTCTCCCTGATATTCTTAAATCCATAAATTAAACTCTACCATCACCAAATTATGGTTGCTCAGTGTTGTCTCCAAAATACTCATATGTTTACATTGATGAAATAATGGTGGTTGCCAAATACATAATCCATAACAGATTCCAAAATTCCGCTAAACCAGGTATATTGCATCGGGACATCCCCCTCAATGTTCCCATTCAACCATTTCAACCCAAGCGAGGATAGAGTGGTCATCCATTGCCTCCCATTTGACACTTTCTAGGATATGAGATCCCTGCCCCGTATTATTGAGGGTCGAGCAGTTCGAATTAAAATCCCCAGCAATAATTACATGACCATTCTTATGCATGTCTAACCAAACTTTCACAATACTTTTTAACTTTTCCAAGGGGACCTGTAGTGAAGCCACCCCTTCATGCCAATAGATGTATATTATCAGCATAGACAGATGGACTTGATCCGGTTTCATCTCTAGACTAATGAGGGACTACATTCCACAGCAATTAACAGGCCCTTGATGGACACCGCCACTCTGCTATTATAGGCAGCTTGAAATGCCATTGACTATCCAGCCATCACTTGTCAACCAACTCTCCGGAAGAAGAGTGATCTCATAGTTTATCAAAAGTTTTCTCAAGACCTCATTTCAAAACAAATTCTTGTGGCCAGGAGAGTTCCAAGAGACTAACTTTAACAAATTGCTAAAGTGACTGTGAGCCTGGCCCCTGCTCACAGGCCCTTGAAAGCCATGACCAGTCCTTCTCAAGGTGAATAGGCGATAAGTCCCTCAAATTCCATTGTACCTCCCGTTGAGGCAAGGCTATTATAATGTCCTTTGGAAGGGACTCTGAATGCTTTAATATCTGTCTACGGCCCAGTTACCTAGGAGGAATACAAGGGGTTATATTATACTCCCTATGATCGAGGCATTAAGGAGGCTGAGGAGTGATTTGAGAGTCGGGACCACCAGTTATTAAATGATGGAGGATATTGCCAGAGTAGGAAGAGGTTTTGAGGAAGGTGATTGTTTTAAGGTGGTCTGAGGGAGAGAGAGTAAAGAAGTAGGTCCAGAGGGGCGGTGTGCATGCTGGGGTGTAGCAGAGACTAATGCTGAGGGAGGAAGATTTGATTATTTGTTGGATATTAGCTATTTTTTTTAATTCCGTAGCATTTTTCCTAAATTGCTGGCATACCGGGATCGATTAAGGGTTTGGAACAATGCTTTACTATTTCAAACAGAGCTTCACCAGATTATGTTTGGCTGTCTCTGTACTACACAATGAATGCAAGCTCTGTGGTGACAGTAGCTTCAAGAATCTTCCCAAAAATGGTAGAGATTTGATGGTCTGGAATTTGTTAAGGTCCCAATAGTACAGATCATCCTTTTCTCAGTGAAGGTGAGATGTCCCTGCATTTGGGCTTACCACACAAAAGCCACAGGCCAGTGAGGAATTTACAATGGACTTGAAATTGGAAGACAAGAGAAGAATCAAACTCCAAAGTGATGGACTGGAAGGATATTGTCCACATCGGAAGAGGGATACAGGGCACCCACAGTTTTTTGAGAGAATGGGTCCCAAAGACGGGCTGAACTGTTGTCCAGAAGTGAACAGCTAGAATGAGGTTTGGTTATCATAGCTCCATTTTGAATTCTGGAGATGTTGGCAATGCAAAAGTGTGACATTTTAACAACATTCCCTACACCCTGTGTCAGGATATTTACTACCACTCTTAATCACTAAGCAACACTGACCTAGGGTATACATAAATCTCCTTGATCCATTTATAGATATGGGTAGTGGGGTTCAAATAGGTGTGTTGACAACGAGATTTGGAGCGGCAGAAAAATCTCACACCATACCCCGTTCCACAACGGTCACAAATGCTGCTCACAATAATATTGTCTTCAGCCCTGTACGCTTCATTAGCCTTAATCAGATTGGTACTGTTACCTGGCAGCGTGCCACCCCTGCTATGTTCATGCATGTTTCTCTCTGTCAGCATATTGGTGTTCTGTGCTTCAGGGAGCATCCCCCCACTCACACACCGCACATACCATGTACCTTACTTTTATTGGAGTAGTACAAGCACACACACCTAATGGCGTTGCTTAGAACCAGGCCCCGAACCAGTCCCCTAACATCTCCAGAAATAATAGATGGAGATTACCAAAAACAGTGGAGTGTTTGAGCACTTGTTCTATAGGTACTGTGGTGCCAATGCTGAGCAAATAGCCACCATCCCAATCTCGCAAGACAAAGCGCTAATCCTTTACATTAAACAAAAATACAGTCTCCCTTTCCAATACACTCACTCTTTAAAAAAGAGCAACGTTTGTTACCCCCAGAGTTCAGACCAGTTACACCAAGGTGCAGCCCCAGGTTCAGCCCCTCCAGGGTGAATGGCACAGAGGGGCTGCACATTGATTGAACCACCCCTTGATGTGGTACCCATTCTGCTGGTTCTGCAGGAGAGAAGGACAAGGAGCGCAGGAGACATGGGGTCATCATTTTTCATATGCCAGGGAGCTCTCACTCTAACCCTCTCTGCCAGAACCCCTTCCACCACACTTAGGAAATGAGAGTGCCACCGGAACCCCACACAATCCTCATTTTTGGGGAAATGTACAGAGAGGGTGAATGATATGCACATGCACAATGCCAACCACGCACCCCATCACAACCACAGACATCACAACTGCAGCATTACCATGTTGGCAGATGCCGGGAAGGCATCGTCTACTGTATTCTCACTATTTGTTAAGCTATTTGTCATGCCATGTATGCTAATGCTCATTCCAAAAGTATAAGTGTGACAAATGTTTCCCATTCTTCAAAATCTTACTCAAAGCCATGTGTAATCCAGTGTCAGACTAAAGTCTTGGGGGAAGCAAGAACGGTACAAACTTACAAACCCAGAGTGCCCTCAGTGCAGGTGAGTGCTCTTCACGTAACAGAATATAGAACTCATGTTCTCCTGAAAATCACATTCCTCTGGTTGAACTTGGTGTTTTCTACCTTAATAAACAAGAGTATATCATGTCCTCTGGGAGTCCGAGTCCTTTTTCTGACTCGCCACAGTATTTTTCTAATGTTGTAGGGCCAGTTAGCTACTTACAATTCAGACAGAAGACTTTTTATTTGGACTTGACAATCACCCTTAGTTTTACTTTTGTTAGGTAGGGAACTTCCCTCATAGCGATACGGTTAATTAGGCATTTTGTTTTTTTATGTAAATGAAACTTGTGAATCATGGCCACATGTTGTCCAAGTCCTTCTTTTGGTTTACCACAATCCACACTGTCCCATATAGGCATCATGACTGCAGCCCCCAGTCATGCGGCACACATCCATCTAGTGTATCATAGAGTGCCACCTCCTTACGTAAACACAGTGACAATGCATAGTCGTGTGACCACCGTCCTTGAAACAAAGACAACCTCCATTTTGATGAATGGAGGAAGGGGTCTGTTAAGGAAGTTTGTGTCCCACCCTATCAGGGCACTACAGCCACTAACCCTAGTGGGAGGCTAACATTTCTGATAAAGGGATGCTACACTTCATAAAGCAAGCAAGGTGGACAGGGCATCAAGTCTTAGCTCTCAGCAGGGGCGTTGCTAGGAGGGGGAATAAGGGGGCTATAGCCCCTGATCTTTTCGTTGTAGCCCCGGATAGAATCTCAGGAGCTACAGCCAAAAGACTAGCTAGCCCCCAGTCCCAACAGTTCCGACATCAGCGTAGCCCTGGGTCTTTTCCAGACCTAGCAACTACCCTGGCTCTCAGGTAGGAGTAGAAGACTGACGAAAAAGTACAGTTAGTCCACAAATCTAGAGGAAATACACTACACTGATACTGATACTGAAAATATATACTTTAAGTCTCACATGGAACTCTATCAGGTAAAAATAAGTACTTAATGAATGACTTATGTACTGTATTAAAAACAATCCCAGTATATTTTAAAAGCTGCGTTGTCCAAAAAGGACTTTATTTATTTATTTATTTAATTTATTTATTTAATTTAAATTAACACAGCCACACAGGGCTTTACATATAATAACATCAATACTTAATTCCAATTCATCATAAAAACACCATAATGGCCACAAGTAAAATAGATGCATATAAACTTGTTAAAACAAGGTACCAGCAGACAATTCTGTTAAAATCGATAAAACAAATTCATAAAATGTCATCATGTGGAACATCAGATTCTGATCATTACCATACAGCAGTACTTTCCATGTATCATACATGTTCACGTCCTCATAGCTGTTATCATACGCCTTCAGATATTTGCTTCTTAGGAGAGTGAGGCTCTCGCAATGACAAATGATATGTTCCGCAGTCTCTGTGGTTAACATCCCACATAGTCTGCAGTATCTCAATTGTCTAGCAATTCCTAATTTTGCGCCCAAAATCTTCAGCATGTCTCGCGTGTTAAATTTAAATAGAAGATATTGCTTTATGGTATTACAGTCCGGATAGGCTGCTTGATATTTAGGCTTAATCAAATCTGGGGACCACAACTCTAAAAACAGCCCACTATTTGATTTGCTCGCAAGATTAATCATATCATGTTCTTTAGGTAGTTAAATATATCTGATTTCAATAGGCGTTTAGTCTTAGCATGAGTATTTTGCAGCCACAGATGTACATTCTCTTTAGCCCATTTAGAGTACACCCTACCCAACGCTGCTAAAATACAGGAGTCCAACAAAATCTTTTTTGCCTCAATAAAGGACTTTACTAACCGCGCTGTCTATATGCGGGACCATAACCAGAACTAGCTACCCAACATGAATTTAATAGGGGGGTGGAGAGACGTAAGGGAAACAGAGAACCTAAAAAGCAGGTAAGTAGTCTATGGGCCTGCACAATTCTCTACAGTGTCCTAAAGCCACAACCCATCCCTGGTATAGGGGTATCACCCCAACATTTTGTGGCAAAAAAACAGCAAACACGAAAATGCTGTATTTCGAAGTGCATGTATCCATGCAATTATATGAGGGGGGTGGGTTGGGGTAAAAAGAAGTAGACAGGGAGTATTGGGGGTTGCGGGCTTCGGGGGTCTCCCCTTGCATATAATTATGGTGACATATGCAGAAAGAAAATTGGCATTTTTTTTCTTCGTAGTAAACACACAGATACCGTATAGGTAGGATGACCTACATTTGGCGGTCAGCACCTAACACACATTGGTAGGGCATGGGAGAAAAAGGAAAAGAACATTTTAACAGCCAGCAAATGGATGCTAAAAATTCCTAGGGCATATAACAATACTACACATTAATTTGAAACCCGCCTAGGGTGTAATAAAAATGAATGCACACATGATAAAAAAAAAGCCTTAGAGGGCAGGAAACATTTCAATCTCAAGGAAAAACAGTTACCTTGGTCATACATTCTAGGTGGAAATACTTGTGCAAACCAAAATTTACGACAATTTTAAAAATAAAGTGCAATTGGAGAAATGCAGAGCATGACTTTAAAAATTGATGAAATATCAAAGTTAAGTACAAACATTATTCTACTTGGTCCAGTGCTCACTGTAGCCCTTTTGAATCCAGGAAAAATGGCAATGGACACACATATAACCCCAAGTAATTTGTAGAGAGTTCCAGACAGGTTCAAAGTTCCTTAGGAAATAGAAGACTCAATGGGCTTTCGCCTGAGTGGAGTTAAGTCGGTTCTACCCCACAGGTGCAGATTCTACAGTGAGCAACACCAGGGAAGACCAGAGGAGACACCTAAGAAGTGTTCCATAGGTCGAAGAACTATCCAAGAGCCCCAGAGGAAGATGCAGCGGAGCAGGAGGACCCCAAATAGAAGTCTTTGAGAAATGCAGTAGAGACTCATCAAAAGAATCTCGATCTTGGACCAGATGGACCCTATCACAAATAATCGTCTAGTCCAGAATCCATTAGTAGGTACCTGCGTCAGCAGTTTCACAAAACCTTCTCTAGCAGCACACAAGTACAGGACTTTGCTCTAGGTGCTGTTTACAGGATCCATGCCCCTAGGGTATGTATGTATCCTGAGCCAGCGACAACACAACCAAAAGAGGAACAAAGGAGCTTCCCACAATGTCGAGCAAGCCAGAAGTGGAAGGCTCTGTGAGGAAGACTCCCGTAAGAAGTGGGAACCTGTGACTCAGGGAAGTGCGCCCGGTGGCTCCATGAACCAAAGAGGATGGCAGCACAGCTGAAAATGATCTGAGGACTAGGGACAACTGGAGGCACCCTTCAACATTCTAACCTGAAGCATTGGCTAGGTGGTGAAGCTTCACATCTCTCTGAACACCTGCAACGCCTGACCCACAGCCAAGCAGATGATCCTGGCAGGAAATGGCAGGATGCAGTAATAAAATGCCCAGAAAACAGTTTGAGTGGAGGGTTCCACTCAGCAGATGTGATAAATCAGCTGGACTATTCATGTAGCCTGGACCTCCAGAAGCAAAAAGCCCAAACTGGGCTGCTCTGCTCACCGCTCCGGAGACTGGGCACCCTAACTTATCCATCAGTATCCACTGCATTGCTACACACTAATTATAAGATTGAAAGGAATCTCAATCTTCAGGCACCCTTTCACGTCATACTCTGTAACTAACTGAGGACGCTAACCCACACTTGTCACCCACTGACACAGCTTCTCTCCTGCTTGACTATCCTTGAGGCTCTCCACTCCCTGAACCAACATTCCCATTGATCTGCCACCCAACATCTATCATTGGCAGAATTGTACTAGATTCCTAGTGCTTCTATATTGCCATTCAAACAAATGCCCATTTGAAACAGTAATAATGTGCCCATTGAGCATACCCCAGGGTCCACCTGATGGATGGCTGGACATGCATTACAATATGTCACGGATGTGAGTGCCAAGTTTGCAAGTTGATTGCGTTACGTCTTTGAGTTGCTTAGTGTTAGGCTTATGGAATTGCAAGTAGTATTGCAGGGTCCAAAGGGGAGAATAATACTTTGTTGGAATTCCTGCTTTGCAAGGATCAGGCACTCAAACTCATCCAGGTAGCGAAATGGACATTCAGGGAACTCTGGTGAGTGGGTCAGAGGGGGTGGGAGGTGGGCAGTGAGTGTTTTTTTAGCTAGAGGACATGTTGTCCTGGAGACTGTTAATGGCACAGATAACAAGGTCTGTATTTTCCTATATAGTTGACTATGCATTACCACCACCACGTTTGAATCCAATATAATAGACTTTTACTGCAATAACAAAATGCTACAGACAAGAAGACATGTACCTGACAAGTGTGTGTGTATGTTAGTCATTGTGGATGTGTTCTGCTTGTAAAGTATAGCAGAGCCCCAGGCTGTAGACAGTTGCTTCAGGGATTGATAGACTATTTATAAGACCTATGCTTCCTCTGGCACTGCAACCAATAGAATACAGCTGAGTCCCATGAAAAATTCAGTCCATCTGTCACATAGTCACTGACATAGCAGTTTATCCTGCGCCCGACCAATATGCGCTGCATGTTTTTAAATGTTTTAACCTAGTCATCTCTGCTAATCACCGAATTCTAATTATTGTTTGCAAACATTGGGGCTCATTACGACAACAGTTACCGGCACCTTTTGCGGACCGGCATACTCCGAGTCTGCCGGTAGGGGCATTGAACTACCAGGAGGTAGTTCAGGCCTCTACCGGCAGATTTTTCACTGAAGCACCGGTACCGTTAAGAACAGTGCTTCAGTGATTCCCATCCCAGGGAGTCCTATTGGACTCCATGGGGATGGGGACTTACTGTTCCTCCACCACCTGTACTAAAAAAGCTGAGGTTGCCAGTAAGCTGCCGGTAATACCAGCGGCTTACCGGCAACCTGGTAATGAAGCCCATTGTATTGCTCCTTTTATCTACCTGTTTGCACAGACTTCAGTCTTCTGAAGGGCGTTCTTCCACTGCTGTACTTCGAAGCCATAACAATGCAAGTAGGCGCTGTACAAATATCAAATAACATAACATAACATTACAGCTTGTCTCTAATAATTAGTCTTTTCTCCTTTTGTTCTCCTGCAGGGGGACTATTGAGTAGAATAATCCAACAAGGCGATCCTGAAGGTAATATACTAGCTATAGAAGTCTCTCCCCCTGGTGGCTGGGGCGGGCATAAGGATATTGTGCTAATTAACATCTATGACCCTCCTGGCACTACCCGTACTGAGACCATAAGTGATCAATTGGACTCCATCCTCTCTACATGGTATACCGGGGTAGAGGGCATCCCCGTAATCCTTTGCAGGGATTGCAATGTCAGATGCATGGACTCAGTGTGGTGTGGGTCATATGGAAATGTCTCTGACCATTGTATTATGCATGAGGGCAAATCCAATGGTAAGGGGCTGAATTTCCTGAAAGAATGGAACTGTAGCATACTAAATGGGTGCATTACAGGGGAGCAGCCGGGGCAGGTGACTTGGGCAGTGGGGGATAAGAATGCATCTCTGGATTATATAGTAGTATCTGAATGTCTGTTGAACCAAGTCCAACAATTGCAGGTCTCTCTGAACACTTATAATGATCATGCCACCCTTACTCTGACGATTGGCGGGGAGGGGATGGGCGACAGGCCTAGGGTCTGCGGAGAGGTGGCATCTAGTCATTCAGGGAATATGATCCGTTGGACCGAGAAAAACATCAAAAGAATGATAGCCATCACCTTCCCATTGGATTTCAGGCAGCCCAGTTACTCAGGGGTGGATACTTCAGCTAACCCAGGCAGTTTTTGACAGAAGGCCTGGCCCTAGTATAAGATGGAAGGTGGGGGCGGTAACATCTTCAATATCAACGTTCGAGACCAAAAACGCACCATGCAGCATGCTATTAGAAAGCATAGGCAGGCTGCCATTTACCCTGCTGACATATTCTCGCTAATATAAAACCTGTAAAGCAGAAATTCCATATTTTGTTAAGCCATTATCGGCAGTTGCAACAAAGAGTGTCTTGGCAGAGGTTCGTAGATGTAATGTGCAGCAAGGACAGCCGTAAAATCTGGTGCTTATTGTCTCAAGCCAGGAGGGAACAGATGTTGAGACTTCCTTACTGCTGCACCTTGTCTCCCTGTGGCTAATCCTCCATTATAGCCTTGGCCATTACCATTGAGTCATAGAATTGTGAAGCAGGTTATTTTGAAACTCAAGACATCCAATGCCCGGACCCAAATGGCCTGGCTAACACAGATCTAAAAAAGGAACCAAATTGCTGGGCTCAGGTGCTACTAACTCTCTTTTCCCGAATTTGTAGGACTTGCTCTGTATCGCCAACATTGCGGCAGTCGATACTCATACCTGTGTATAGAAGAGGTGATCGGTGTAATGTGACTAACTATCGACTGCTGTCCATGTTGGATGTTACGAGCAAGATCTTCATGACAATTGTTTTAAGGGAGCTGGAGACCTGGGCCACGACTAACCAGGTACTTAACTTTGCACAAACGGATTTAGACCCGGCTCCGGCACGACACATAATATCAGAGTGCTGGATCAGCTGATTAATACCACGCATAGTAGGAAGGAATCCAGCTTGTATATTGCCTTTATCGATTTCCGCAGTGCCTTTGACCAGGTGAACAGGGAGACACTCTGGGCTAAACTAAGAACTTTGAACTGCCCTAGTTGGCTCTTGCATATCCTGAACTTGGTACACAGTAACAACTCGGCAAGGGTTAGATTGAATAATGAGGGGGAAGTATCTGACCCTATATATATATTTATATATGTGTGTGTGTATATATATATATACATCTGGGGTAAAGCAGGGGTGTGGTACAGCCCCCATGCTGTACGACCTATGTATAGCTGACCTCCTTGCCTGAATGGCTGCAAAATCAAACTGCCCTCCTAAAATAGGAAATGCTCCAATTGTGGGCATGCTCTATACCGATTAACTGATTCTGTTTGACAGGACTATATCTGGGATAAAGAGTATGCTTAATGAGCTTGCCTGCTACACATCTCAGCTTGGTCTGACCATCAAACTGGAAAAAACCATCATCATATTAATCACCAGAAATAAGAGCAATCGGACTAGAATCGACACACCCTTGGGCACTATAGATTATACCCAACCCTAACCTTATTTAGGCCTGGAGTTTGTTGATCGGTCTAGTTATGAGCTGATAATTGCCAATAAACAGAGACGAGCCAAAATACTTACCTTGCAAGCTTGTATGTTTGCTAGGGTTATGGCAGGCTAGAGCATGGCCGGGATTGTTAAGCTATACCAACAATGCTTTGTCCCGGCCATTCTCTATGGCCATGAGGAATTGGCTATTCAGGATCTGGCTTGGCTGAACAAATTGGAGGGCCACTATTGGCGATCAGTTTTGGGATTAGGCCCCTCTTGCCCCATGGAATATCTCCACCTAGAATCATGCTTAACATCATTAAGGGGCATGGCTCTTCGAGCCAGGGCGTCTTTCTATCTACGCTGACCCTATTTGCAAGTTAATAGCACTGGTGGGGCACAATTAAGATTCAGAGAGGGTCCTACGAGGGTCTAAATATAAAATCTTGACTGAAACCCTATTCTCAAAGATCGATTGGCCATTTGCCAAAAAGAGAGGCTCCCGGTATGTTCATTTGAAAAAATGATGAAAACAAGTTTAATAAGTGGTATTGGTGCAAGAGTTATAACCACTTGGCACAGCTAAAAGGATATGAGGCAGTGTCACATGTGGTACACCGCTACCAAAAGATCCAACCCTTCTTGCAGCTCTGCCCGGCCCCTGAAGTCAGGCAGTTCATCTTAAAGCTGCGTATAAACCAACTACCGGTAATGGCAGTGCTGGGCCCCGCCTGAAGGTCCCCATGGACCGTAGGTTCCGCCGAATATGTGGTCAATCTGGCTAGCTGGAATCAGCCAGACATGTCCCTACCCTATGTGCTGAATTGGGACCTGTGTACATGTGTATGTTAGGCAAACTGGTCCTCACATATAAGGCAATTACTGCTGATTCCTTTTGGGACTATTGCCTAAACTCACACTCCATCTTAATGCAGCTTGCCCTATTCAGAGTCTGGCAGCATCTGAAAACTCAGTTACCTGACCACTGAGCTTGTGAGCATTAACTTGGTGGTCACATTGCTTTCCTTTTTTTCTCTCTGGGTATCTTACTATCTGGGCCATTTGAACTTGGCTACGCTTGTATTGCCTTTATTCTCCCAATGAATTGTACTATGAACTGTGTGAAGAATTTGGCTGCTGAAGTGAAGTACACTTTAGTGTATTGTATTTTATTTTAATAATAGGTATTTAGTATATATTTTATTTCATAAATTGTATTACCTTGCCCTGGTATGGCGAATTTAATACATGTTAGCATAAGTTACTGACATGACATTACACCACTTCATACTGTAATGCATTTTATACAATTGATCTTGTGTATCTTGTATCTTGTGTTTCTTGTGTATCTTGTGTTTCTTATTTCTTGTGCTGTCTTGTATTGGCTCGCATTCTGAGATTGTATATACGTTGTGTAAAGTCCAAATGTTGGATTATATCACAATAAAATTATAATTTTTATTAATCAGCAGGCACTGAAGCAAACTTTAAAAGGTACACACTAAAATATTTTCATGGCTTCACTAGCATTATTTTGGGGACACATACCCCAACTATTCATTAGTGGTAAGAGTGGCTGGGCATCAATAGACTGTTATCTTTTTTTTTACTGACAGGACGATGAGTGACAGAGTGCCATGTAACCGATGAAGAGCCACTCTAATATAGAATTTACAAAGTGTATATTCCAAGCTGCTGTGTTTACAAGAATACCAGTATAGGCATTCTTGGAAAATAGCCCCTTGTATACTCAGGAGCCCTTACATGAACCCCGGTATGAGTGCTACTATAGCACCTATAAGAGAAACATTTCTTTCTTTCTCTGAGGCACCTGTGAGTCAATCAGGAAGCAGGGTTAGCTCCACCCCTGCATAGCACCACCTCCTTTCACTCAGGAGCACCCGTGTGGCACTCCAGTAAGAACCCTAGTAGAGTTCCTATGTGACATCAACACCTGTACACCTGTGTGACACTCTGGAAGTTGGGGAAGTGTAGAGCTTTAGCGACAAACATCACTTTCTCTCATGGCACCAGTCATGCACTCAGGACAAATAAAGCACTGAATGTCAGGGAACAGAGTCATATATGAGCCACATTATAAGTGTGCTGGTCCGGACAAAATACTGCTAATTGGGGCTCCAGTGTTTTTTATGGACTGGCACACTTCAAGTTTGCCGGTGGGGGCCACGGATCTCCAAGCAGGCCTGACCAGCTGGGAGTTCAGGCCCTTACTGGCAAATAAATGTCTGAATCACTGGCACCGTTAACAATTCAGGGAATCCATGGGAATAAGAATGTACCAGCTTTCCACTGCCCGTAATATACTGCTAAGGCAGGTTTGGCGGTATCCCGCCGTAATTACTGATGGGATACCGGCAAACCTATAATGAGGGCCATGGCATCTAGGCTCATATCAGACACAGTCACAGAGGCAGTGAGCTATTGAACCAACACTCAAAGAGCAAAGGACCCAAATATTTTCGGACTTATCCTACTTGAGTACACTAGCTCCAATTCTGTTATCAACGAGTCAGTCTATACGTCTACACACTTCTGACAGATACCCGGGCTCACCGGGGTAGATTGCTTGAGCTAACCCCACGATATTCTCCTTCTTGATAGGCTTTGCTGTCAATTGAAAGCCATACAATTATAGAATGCAAGGACCCTTATTTGTACGCTGCCGGTGCCATCCGCAAATAGGATGAGGGAGTCTGACACAGTAAAACCAGGCACAATCTGTGGAAATTAACTAATTCTGATATGATGTGATAGGTGACTTATAACACGCGTAATACCCAGAGGTTTCTAAGCGCGGACACGGGGAGCGAACCTGTGTTGCTCCGTGTCGTCTTGCTTCCAAGGCGAGCGCGTTGCCGCTGAGCTATCCTCCAGACACACTGGGCCAAATGGAGTAATGTAATAACCAAGGACATGTGAATCCCAGACAGACTCTGGTGCGGGGTTCCTATGTAGAGATGCATTTTGCTTGTGACCAAAATATACAGATGTGGAGAAACCCAGACATATGTTTTGACCAGGTTTCCTCCACGTGGGCAGTCATCGGAATGCCGGTGTGATATCTCCAAACTCCGTCCTTTTCAATGGATGGCAGACATTATTGTATAAGTTACTCCTCGCCCCGTTCCTTGATGATCAAAGAAAAGTGTTTAAAATGCATTGAACATGGCTTGTCATTTGGAAGGATCTCATTAAATAATACTCCAATGACTTCTAAAAACCTGTATATTTGAATATATCCCTGGCTGTGCTTTTCAGTGACTGTTGGAGATGTACAGAGATGTAACCATCCACTGCCTTGTACTTTCAATATAATGTGACCTTTCATTTCAAAGATGGGCAGGCGTGGGTTCCAACAGTCTGTGCATCATAAGGTTAGGATTTCCAAAAAGCTTATTTTCAGACTCTCTTTTAACTATAGATCATAGCACGTCATCCCACTTTTGTTAGTCCAGGAAAGGGCAAACAACATTATAGGAACAGCCTTGGAAGGCACAACATTTATATGTGTTTTCCTCCAAGAAACACCTGCAATTTTAGCTGGTTTTCTGCAGAAAAATGGATTACCGCAGAACATAGCGCCCAGCACATTGGTTTCAGTAGCCCGATCGCTTAATTTCTTTATGAATCTGTTAATGCATATGTATTGAGAACTGATTAAGGCCTTTTTCATTTTGACTGACAGCTGGCAAAGGCAATTTTGCCAAAGTATTCCTGTACATGTAGGCTGTCTGATTGGTGTACGAGTACATTTTAATTAAGCTGTCTGGTTTCCTCCCAGTGTGCTGGCATCCAAGTGCATGCATCTTTTCTTGCTGTCTACTTCCTCATGTGCTTGCATCCAATCAGCTTGCTTGTGTCTGCCACTAATGTGTTAGTGCATGGAAAACAAAGAAAAAACTTCAGAGCCATATAATGCATGGTCATTTTTGGAATCTGTGTCACAGTCTGTCTCGCATCCGTAGACCTTCATTACAGTCCTTCCTACTCCTTCATCCTACTCTTTCTCCTTTTGCTTCATCCAAGTCCTTCCCATTTGCCCCATTAATTTTCCTTCTCCTTCATTCACGTCCTCCTCCACCTTCTTCTTTTCCTTCTTCATCCCAGTACTTCTCCTTTTCCTTCTTCTTCCCAGTTCTTCTCTGCGTCCTTTAAAGTCTATCAGTTTCTCCTACTCCTTCATCCCACTGTTTCTCCTACTCCTTCATCCCAGTACTCCTCCACCTTCTTCTTCTTCTTCTTCTTCTTCTTCTTCTTCTTCTTCTTCTTCTTCTTCTTCCCAGTTCTTCTTATCTGCGTTCCTTATAGTCTGTCAGTTTCTCCTACTCACTCTTCCCAGTGCTTCTCCTTTTCATTTTTCTTCCCAGTTATCCTTTTCCTGTTGGAAAAAGCAGGCAGATTCAGTGCTTAATTTGTAAAAAATAATATATATATGTTCCAGGGCCCACATATATTCTAGTACATCTGGGACACATCGGTGCAGGCAACTCCCGGCCCAGCATATTTAGGGTAAAACCTGCAACTCTTACAGGCTATTGTGGGCGCCACTGCCCTTGGCAGACGTGAAATGTATAGATACCAATCAACATAAAATAACATAACACACCAGTTTAAGGCAAATGTGTGAGTGATTCTTTAAACACGTCATTATTGTAACTGTTTGGCTCGGATTCAATAGGTGGCAAGTGGAACAGGTTGACAATCTATCCACAGAAAACAAAGTAAACATGCTTTCCTCTTATAGTAAATTAATTGATAAACGCAGGAAAAAATAATTCCTGAACTGTTGAACTTGCCTGTAAAACACTGCAGCAAATTATTTGTGCATAGTTTGGCACTCATGGCAAACACTCCTCTTAAGCAGTAGCCTTTTCCCTGACTTTGACCCTGTGTGGACGCTGATGGCTGGTGACTGCCCTCCTATTGTCATCGCACACTGCAGTAGCAGACCTGCACCACTGTCATGCAGGATGACTCGAGCACCCAGCATTGTCACCTTCCAACTCATTGTTATCCATGAAAACTAGCACTGTCCTGCCCATCTGGGTCGGTTCAGCAATAGCAATGAACTGACCCAGGATGAAGAAACTGCACCCAGTGCACACTGTTTTCCCTTGTTGTGCGACAACTACTGAATGAGAGTTAAAATAACAAAGTTTGCAAAACAATGCATAATAATCAGACAGAGTCTGAGAAAATAAGTGCCAGGGCTCAGAAATAAATGCCGGAGCTGAGCCCTGGCAAACACCCCCACAAATTAAGTACTTGGCAGATTCCTTCGCAATCCACAGAATTTGCGCCGGCATGAGAATGCGATGCTGGCATACATGCTGGAGTATTTGTATGTCAAAGCAGAGGGGAAGCTGTAACTTATGATCCTTGCCTTGCCTCCAGAGTCTGGGGACATAGGCAGAGAAGGCATGTCTTCTGGTTCTTTCCTTCCTGCAGTGCGGAGTTGGAGTCTGCATATGTTCTCACATCTGGTGAATCATAGGCCTCCGGAGATATTGAGCTTCTCAGCAAGGTAGCTTGGGGACGTGAGGGCAGTGGCCTTGCAGCTGGAGTGCCCCATTACAGAGCAGCAGCCATGTAGCAAAAGATTGCTGAAAAACCAGGAAAGAATTATCAAGTAGATATTATAAATCAAATTCAAAAACACTGTTTTGTGAAATGGCTGCATCAGTTTGAAAACAGATTTTATATTTCTGCCTTCAAACTCACCTTCTATTAACGGCACACAATTCTTGCTTGAACATAAACGTTTACCCTAGCACCTTAAATGTGGCATTCAAGGACATCAAATGCCCCAATCAGTTAAGGGTTCATGCACGGGGCAGCATGAGAAGTTTGTACCAATTTGGCAGGCTATCTTCAGAAATACACACATTTCTTGAATGTGCTAGACCTTGGAATTGAATGTGATCTGCTTAGGGCGGTAAGGGATACTGGGCACCGGTAAGGAGACTGGTGCCGGTAATCCCTTACCGCCCTACTACGAGGTCCCTTAGCAGGTCCCTTCCTTAACGCCTGGTCTGACCAGGTGTTAAGGATGGGACCCATTACGGGACCTAGGCGCAAATAACGGGCTTGGCACACGCCGGCCCGGTATTTGCGCCCTCCCCATTCCCATTGAGCCCTCTGGTTTGGTAAATGGGGATTTACCGGTCCCTCCAAGGTCGGAATGGACCGGTAAGTCCCCATTGCACCAAACCGGAGTCGGTACCGGTATGGGAGGCAGTCATGGCGCAAATAGCGCCATGACTACCACCATATTCGGAATGAGGGCCAGTGTGTGGATATAAGACACACCTCAAAGTCTGGAGCAGCTAGTTGTGATGACTTTTGCCAATCGATGTTGGTTTTCAACTGAATGGCCAAAGACTAAAGTACCTGACGTGGAATTGCTGCAGCGCCCCATAAACATCACATTTCCATGAAACCACAGATTTGGAAGTGATTCTGGACCGGGCCATGTTGTTTAAAGAAAGATCAGAAGAAGTACAGTCGTTATTAGTAGCATATGGACCAGCGAATGTGTTCATAGCTGATCTTTAGTTTTATTTATATACCTGTTTGTTTCAGAGTTTAATATAGCGCCCCAATTGTAAGTTTATAATCACCTAAGAGCGCTTGTTTCACGGAGCATCAATAGAGACGTGCAAAGCTTTGAGGTGGCAAGGTGTTAAAGGTAGTTCAGCGATGGAAATAATGAAATAGGCATTGGAGAATATGGGTCCCTGCAGGGCCATCTGGGTCACAGACAGCACAACTCCCACCCCCCGAAACCCATGCCCTCCTCCCTTCCTACTAGAAACCCATGTCATCCTCCTCCCTTGAAACCCACGGATCAAATTCAATAGAAACTCGTCTAGGCTTTTAATGGCTTTAAATCTAGTTAATAAAATATAAACATTACACATCTCTGTGACCTCTTTCCCCAAGAGGATGCTATATTGAAGACATTTTCCAAAATTGTTCTTCGAATAATATATTAATTTCGAAAAAGAATTAAGGAAAATTATGTTTAGGCAAGTATTTATGCAATAAAATGATAACCTAACAGTGCGACATGACCATTATTTTCTATATGAATGTGTCCAAAGTACATGCCCTTGCAAGAAAATCACATGACTAGGCAGCAGAGAAAAAGACCTGTAACAAACATCACAATTCCCTTAGTATTTCAGTTGATGCCCACACAGCTACAAAATCAATTAATCATAGAAAGAATTAAATGAGAAGCACCCAATGAGTATATGCGTTCCACTGTCCAGGGCTGATGTACCTGAAACACTGCCAAGATTGATCTATATATTTACTTCTAGATTTGTATATTGCAAATCATTAATTATGTCAGAAAATTGAATCTCTTGAACCATTCCAGACTCAATGATTAACAGCGGCAAGGAATTCAGAGCGTAATTCATACAATTCAGCGCACAAGTGGCGCACGCGGCTGGCGCAGAGTGTGCGCGTGCGGCAGTCTGCGCCAGCCGCGTGCGCCAAAATCCATTTCCGCGCACAGCTTATTCATGGATTTCAACATCCATAACCAGCCGTGGCACAGAGTAGCGCAGCGACCCAGCAGCAGCACCCGTTACACCCCAACCCCTCCCTGTGCGTCATGAACAGCGCACAAATCCCGTACATGGCGCACAGGCCAGTGGACCAGCATACAGCCCCCCAACCACGAAAACGTCTGTAAAAATCCCAGCGCACACCTCCGAATACACGTACCCTGCTGCGCGGGAACTTTCACATGCGATTGGCCCTGTGGGAGCGGGGTACGTGTATTTCGGGGTGCGCGGGAACTCTCACACGCGATTGGCCCTGTGCGAGCGGGGTACATGTATTTCGGGGGTGCGCGGGAACTTTGACATGCGATTGGCATTGTGCGAGCGGGGTACGTGTATTTCAGGGGTTCGCGGGAACTTTCACACGCAATTGGCCCTGTGCGAGCGGGGTACGTATATTTCAGGGGTGCGCGGGAATTTTCACACGTGATTGGCCCTGTGCGAGCGGGGTATGTGTATTTCTGGGGTGCGCGGGAACTTTCACACGCGATTGGGCTTGTGCGAGCGGGGTACGTGTATTTCGGGAGTGCGGGGGAACTTTCACACGCGATTGGCCTTGTGAGAGCGGGGTACGTGTATTTCGGGGGTGCGCAGGAACTTTCACACGCGATTGGCCCTGTGCGAGCGGGGTACGTGTATTTCGGGGGTGCATGGGAACTTTCACACGTGATTGGCCTTGTGCGAGTGGGGTATGTGTATTTTGGGGGTGCGCGGGAACTTTCACACGCGATTGGCCCTGTGCAAGCAGGGTACGTGTATTTCTGGGTGCGCAGGAACTTTCACACGCGATTGGGCTTGTGCGAGCGGGGTACGTGTATTTCGGGGGTGCGCAGGAACTTTCACACCCGATTGGCCTTGTGGGAGCGGGGTACGTGTATTTCAGGGGTGCGCGGGAACTTTCACACGCGATTGTCCCTGTGCGAGTGGGGTACGTGTATTTCGGAGGGTGCGCAGGAACTTTCACACGCGATTGGCCCTGTGCGAGCCGGGTACGTGTATTTCGGGGGTGCGCGGGAACTCTCACACGTGATTGGCCCTGTGCGAGCGGGGTACGTGTATTTCGGGGGTGCACGGGAACTATCACACGCGATTGGCCTTGTGCGAGCAGGCTACGTGTATTTTGGGGGTGCGCTGGAACTTTCACACACGATTGGCCGTGTGCGAGCGGGGTACGTGTATTTGGGGGGTGTGCAGGAATTTTCACACGCGATTGGCCCTGTGTGAGCGGGGTACGTATATTTCGGGGGTGCGTGGGATCTTTCACACGCGATTGTCCCTGTGCGAGTGGGGTACGTGTATTTCGGGGGTGCACAGGAATTTTAACACACGATTGGCCCTGTGTGAGCAGGTAGTATGTGTATTACGGGTGTGCCCCAATGAATTGACAGTGTGTGTCCTCCCAGGTGTGCCCTCTCCCCCCTCCCAAGGGCCTGCAGGCAGAACCACGCGCAAGTGAACTGGAATGTTGCAGCAGCCAGCACCATCCAACACCATGACCATCCGAAGGTTAGCCTGACATCACATGCAACACAGGGATTGGCAAATTCATGCACACACGCCACCAGACGTACATGCATCTGTACATCTACACCACCTGTTGCAGTGCAATCCCGGCATCCATTTCACATCTGCCAATCAGCCTCCTACATGTCAGTGTCACATGCATCCATGGTGTATCACAGTGGCACACATGTCAAATACCCTCACACACACATGTACAGCATGCACGTACATGAAGGTGGAACCCGCATCCATGTGTCACACCCCAACCATGCCATGGTACATACACAGATATGTAAACATGTGTGCACCTCAACATGCACAGCATCCAATCAGTACGCATGCACACTTACCCCTCGACTCCGGACGGGTCTGCCTCCCAAGGACTTGGAGGTGGAGCGCTGGGCCTATACGTTCCAGGACCCTCATCTGCATGTTGGTAAGGCGGACCTGGCGCCCCTTCCCATGTTTTGCCTTCAGGAGACGCCGGGACTTGCTGAGGGTCCTGGACCTGAAGTCCTCCCAGCGCTTCCCAGCTGTGGAGCTGTCCCTGACCCAGCGGCCAGGCTGGTGGAGGACACATCCCTGCCACAGTCAGGAGTGGGAGGTCCAGCAGGGGTGGCCACCCCAACAACTGGACCCCAGCAGGTGGCTGACATGCAGGCAACAACGGGCAGGGCACATCGACAGCAGCAGCAGGCTCAAGGTGGGAGCGATGATGTCTCGGGGCCAACAACATCACGCGTGTCTTTTTCATGTTCTTTTTCAAGGCAGACGGTGAGTCGCGCACGTATTTTCCAACTGTGGTTGCCCTTGTGTGTCGCGTACCCCTTCAGGTCATTGTAGGCTGCGTATAACACGTGTACGCTTATTTTTGTGTTTCTGGGTGCCACAGCGCAGTGCGGGTTCTTTTTTCCACGCACGTGGTCTACCAGGGGTTCCATGCACGTGTAATTTTGTTTTTGGGGTACCTGTGTGTTGCATGACCCGTCATCTTCCCCCAGGGGTCGCAGACAGCCTTGCTAGAGCACTAGGGTACGAATTCCATCTAGTACCCTACCCCTTTAACCCCAATTGCCCAGGACAATTGTTTACTGCAACTCCCATACGCACAACAACATCAGTGCCATGGTTGGAAGGCGACCAAGCAGTAAGGGAGGCAAAGGTGGCCGACCTCAAAGAGGTGGGCGTGGTGGACGCTGTAGGGGACATGGCCAGGATTTGCAGGGTTCCCCTAGAGCCCAGTGTGTGGAGGACCAACTGGGGCCACCTATCCCCCCCCCATGGTTGTGGAAAATGTAGCTGACACCATCCCAGCTCAGCCCTTGTTGGACCGGCCCATTTTGTCAACTGAACCAGCACAGGATGACTCCCAGGCTGACTTCCAGGTCACCAAGTCTAAGCCACATGTGGCGGTGAAAGTTGCTGTCACCAGGCCACGTGGATCTGGGGCAGAAATGTCATCTGCTGCCCCAAGTAGCCAGGGTGAGGAGGCTACAGGGGCAGCTGCAGCTCAATCTACCCCAGCTCCGAGTCTCCCAGCCGGGACAGTGTCAGCCCAGGTCCATCACACCGACGTTGGCCCTGCCAACATCACCCTGCAGCCAATGCCTGCACCGAGACCTTTGGTCATTGTGCATTCGCAAACTTCAAGTACCCAGTCCACCTGCACTTCTGCCCCTACTAACCAGAGCGGCGTAAGCCACTCAGGATCCGCACCACCTTCCAAGAAGAAGAAGGGTGCTCTTGCACTACAGGCTGACACCCCAGACACAGCTACACACTCTGGCACATCAAGGAAGCCTAGCTTCAATGACGCCGAACTTCATGCACTTGTGGCCTATGTTTTGGTACATAGCCATGAAATGGTGGTGATTGCAGGCTGCAAGACTATGTCTGCTCAACGTAGGGCCCACTGGCAGACCATCGCGGACCACATTAGTGCCCTTGGATTTGTGAGGCGCATAGCTGATGATTGCTACAAGCGGTGGAATGACCTAAAACGCAGAGCCAAGAACAAGCTGGCTTCCAATCATGCCTCTACTCTGGTGACTGGCGGTGGGTCTCCACCAGAGGACGACCAACTCACTGGACATGAGTCTGTTGCTGGAACCTTCATCACAGAGGAACAGATCCAAGGCGTGGGAGACCTACCAGATTATGAAGCATTGTCCGGTGAGTGCCCATGCATGTGTGTGTTATCCATGTGTATGTTGCTTGGGTGATCTGTTCTGATTGAGTGCCAGGTGAGGATGTGTACTCCTGAGTGGCATGGGTCACCCATGTGCTTCCTCCAAACCATTCACCGGCCTTGGATTTGGGTATGACAGTATCCCTTCTGACCACAGTAGCCAATTAGCACCACATTACAGCAGTTGCCCTTGAACTGTCATCTTGCAACAACATTGTTCAAAGTTTTCAGTGTTTGTTCTGCCTGATTGTTTCAATCCTCCCATTTTTGCAACGCATTTTTCTGCCCTAATGCCACATATGTGACATGCTTCTGTCATAGATTACACCCCACAATGGCCCACATTCATTACCTTGTTATGGGAATGATTTGACCATTCAGGCTGATTGAGTAAGGGCCTGCTCACATTCATTTTTGGGGCCTGTTTGAATGTGGAACATGACTGTTGTTTCCTGTCATGTTGAAGTGACGAACCATTGATGTATCCATCTGCCTGCCATCACTGCATAATCGTTAACTGGATGTGTTGCAGTGTGTGGCACATGCGTATTTTGTCACACTATTTTGAATTTTTCATCTCATCATGTTCATCTCACATGGATGGGTGACAGTACTCATTCACTAACATATGGCTGTACTTGTCAAAAGTACCATGGCTATGCTACATGCCATCTGTGTAATGACATGTGTCATGTATGTGTATTGGACATGCCACTCACAGGCTAATGTGTGATGCCAGTGCTATCCAGCATGCATCAAATGTGTTGCTTTTCCATCTTGGAGTCCTCAGTGTCTGCTTTTTGCCCCCCCTTCCAACTCATTGACAGTGCATGCATGGCAAGGTTATAGTCATGTGGGACATGTGTTATTCATGTACTGGATCTCTGGCTTGTTAGGCCTATGTGTGTGCTATGGTGCTCATGCCTGTTTCCATTTGTTGTCTTTCATGTTTATGTAGCTGATGACGCACTTGATGCTGTTGAGGTAGAGGAGATGGTGCAGACCCAGGTGGAATATCAGCCACAACCGGGCACCAGTGGAGGACGTGGGGTGGTGGTGGGTGAAAACCCAATCCTCCTGCAGACCATACTGTCCACTGGTGTCTCTGGGTACACCTCCGCAGACCTCTATGATTCAGGTGCTGAATCGGACAGTGAGACATATGTGCCGTCGCAGGTGAGTGTTTCTGGGAGGGATGCTGTTCTGTCCAACCCACCTGCACCGGGGGTAGGCCCCTCTATGGGGATGTCAGTGTTGGTAACTCTGCCTTTGGCGGTTACGGATGCAGGGTCACACTCCACAACATCTGATCCTGTTCCTGGGCCAGCAGATCAGAGGGGGAATGCAGTCCTGCAGCCTCAGGCAGTGCCAGCCCAGCAAGGTGCAGATCGCCTTGCCCCAAACAGGTGTGTTGCCCGCCGACGCGGTGGCTGTGTGCCACCAGGCAATACTGTATGGGAAAACTCCATGTACGGTATAGCAGCACAACAGGGAGCATCGTGTGAAATGATGGCTCAGGCAATGGATAGGGTGGCCACTTCCATTCTCCCCCTGAAAGGCAGATGGAGCTCCAACAGCAGGCAACAGACTCCATTTGCCAATCACACAGGGAGGACATGTTGGCATCCAACAGGGACCGACGGGCGGCACTGGAGACTCTGCGCGAAGCCATATCTGTAGAGTCACAGGGCCACAGGGAAGCCCTGAGGTTAGAACTCCATTTCCTCAGGGAGACTCTGGGTGAACTTGAGGCTTCCCGAAATTTTAGGTCAGAACAGCAGCTGGAGCAGCTCACACGTTCACTCTCAGCAGAGCTCCAGGCAACCCGCGCGGAGATCCGGGCATCACGCCAGGCCATGCAGGTAGAAATGCAGGCTACCCGTGAGGTTCTGCATGGGGATCTCTGCACCATCATCCTCCAGAACGAAACCTTCCACGCCCGCATGCTTGCTGCCATGGAGAACGATACCAGGGCTTTGCGTGGGCTGCCTCCCATAGCACGGCCACCTCCTGATGTAGCAGCAGAGGGTGAAGAGAGCAACAGCAGTTCTCCCACATTGGCGTAGCCATGCAGGCCATGAGCCCATGGAGGTATTTTTTTTTCTCAACATCCACGCAGGTGGATGTTGGGGTGCACCCTGTCCTCGGACCTCCTGGGTGGCCTCCCTCCCCCCCCTGGTCCACCCATGGCCATTTTTTTTTTTTTAAATGTTTTACAGTGTGTTGCCTTGTGTGGCTCCCGTGGGCATCCACTGTGTATTCCAGTTGGGCACATGCAGGCTTGTCCTGTCTTCGGGTTAGATGCTTGGGTTCCTGACACACACACCCCTCCTGCCTCCCCTTTCCATGGGCTTGCAAAGGGTGTGACCAAGTGACAGTGACTTACACAGTGACATTGGGCTCCCATGAGCTGTGTGGGTAGTCTGTAGTCAAAACTGTGTGTACATCCCTAGTGGGGATTGTTGTTGGATTGAACACTGCATGGTGTATTGATATGTGCTTGTGCATCCATGTCTTTCTCCTTATTCACATGTACCTTCTTCATGTCTTCACAAGGCCGTCTCCTTTGCAGATGCAGTTCATGTTGTATGCAGTACACTGACACATGTGCCTGACAGCAACACTCTGCAGTTGGAAGGGGTCGATGTGCTGGCTTAGTCAGGTTGTGAGACTTGCACTACCTTGATTTTGTACTGTCGTATTTTGACACTGTTTCATCCTGTGTTGCTGTTCTTTGTTGCTGGTAAGTATTTGGTCATGTGTGCTGTTTCTTATTGATTATTGGGAGCATATTGTCTGTGGCCTTTTTACATTTGGGACAGTGCACTTTGTGACACTTGTGTCATGTGTTGTGCATTCATTTTGTTGCTTTCACATTGCATGACATGCCATGGTGTGTTGGGTAGCTGAGATGGGGAAGGGTTCGGTGACATGGCACTATTTTCATGTTGTATTTTTCAAGGGGGTAGTTATTCATGCAGCATGAATGTGTGTCTTTTTGTCACACAACATTGGTTGTCTTTAAGTAGGTAGGGATGCACAAAATGTAACACTTCCAGGTGACCAATCTCAGGCTGGTATGGTTGTGACAGTTGACTGTCCCTTATGTCATCATCATTGATTGTCAGCTGGTATGTGCCAGGGCTGTGTGCACTCCACAGGGGTAGGATTTTAGGTGAAGTAATTAGCCACCAGCTGTGTACGGGCTGCCTCACTACGTGCCCTTTCACCTCCCATGCGCAGCGGCCGTGCATGTGGTTGGGGATGTGGGGGCACTACCATGTCCACCCGCGGGCCCCAGTGGGTTGCAACGTTGTGCAGGACACATGCTGCCACTATGATCCTGCACACTACTGGGGGCGCGTATAGCAGCTGCCCACCACAGCGGTCAAGGGAGCGAAAGTGTGACTTGAGCACTTCAAATGTGCGCTCCACTATGCCCCGGGTTGCAATATGGGCTGTGTTGTATCTTACCTCAGGTGGTGTGGTGGGGTTCCGAATTGGCGTCATCATGTGGGTGCTCAGAGGGTAGGGACTGTCCCCTGGGGAGGTGATGATGGGTATCATTAGTGGGGTTGTGACATTACTCAGTATCTGACATGCATGCATGTGCAGAGGCATTTATACTCACCAAGCAGCCATGTATCGCCATGCCACCCAGATTCTAGGTCCCGGTTTAGGGGTGACATTCTGAAAATGAAACTATCATGGGTGGACCCTGGATAGTTGGCATATACTGAGGTGATGATTCCCTTGGCATCACATACTACCTGCACGTTGATGCAATGCCAGTGCTCGCGGTTTCTATAGATGTGCTCAGTTGCCCTGGGTGGACGTAGAGCCACATGGGTGCAATCAATGGCACCTAGCACTTTGGGGAAGTGTGCCACCCCGTAAAAGTCCTGGACGGCAGCCTGCCTTTCTGCAGGTGTTCTGGGCATGTATATGTGCCTGCGGACTGAGGAGCGTGCAGTCATGATGGCCAACACCTGGTGTAGGCAGCGTGACTGCGTGGCCTGTGACACCCCCCCCACTATGGCACTTGTCCGCTGAAATGAACAAGTGGCCAAGAAGTGCGGTACATTGACCACCTTTTCCAAGGGGCTCAGTGCTTGAGAGCACAGGGTGGGTGATGTGAGGTCATCCTCCCACTCACTCACCAGGTCGAGTATTATGTGTGGTGGAAACCTGTACCTCCCATACACCTGGTCATCAGGCATCCCAAAAAGGCTGGTCCTGGGTGTAAAAATTCGGGGCCTGGATATCCTCCTCCTCCTGCGGTGTCCCACGACCACTGCTGCGAGGAACGGTATATTCATCGGAGCGTCTGAGCTTGTTTATTGTTTGCACGCACTTTTATGCTGCACGGAGCCACGTACGCCTGCTTCCTGCTGGCGTACGCGTTTCCAGATTAGTGCGTCTTTTTTGGCACACACGTTTCCCCTGTTCGATTCCATGAATATGTTTTGTAGGCGCGCGTGTGGGCTTTGCTAGTATTTACCTCCTGTACTTCCCCAATAACGGCCACATTTTCACGCGTTGTTCCCTATCCGCGTGTTCCGCCCAGTGTTCCTCCCACTTTTGTTGTGTGCGCTGCGCTATGTGCACTTTTGCTGTGCGCATAGCGCACACAGTTTTATGATGTGTGCGCCCGCGTGCGCCACCCACGATTTTAGCGCACATCCCAGGATGTACACGCGCACTGACTTCCTTGAATCGATGTGCGCGTTTTTGGCACGCTTGCGCTGTGATTTTCACACTTGCGCTGCGATTTTCACGCTTGCGCTGCCATTTTCCGTGCACATTAATTCCATGAATCGGCCTGTCAATTTGGCTTTAATCATAAAGGTAAAACAGGGACCTTTAAGAGATATACCTCCTTTGCTTTTTGTGGTAATGTGACCCGAGGGAAGGCTATGCTCTTAAGAGGGTGTGAAGGTGAAGCAGTAGTGACCCAAACAACACAGGATCACAGTTCAAAATAAAGGGAATGTCCAATCAAGGTTCTGTAAAAATATATATACTTTAATTAAACACACGTCCTGTAATAAGAACAAATATAACAAATAGAAAATACTGTACAAAAACCCATCCCGAAGGAAGAACAGAGATGTAAGAAAAAACGAGCACTCTGAGAGTGGTTCCAGGGGTGATGGAAGAATTACAAGCCACAAAAAGAATATGTCGATGTTTAAAATAGGTGTGAGTGTGACCTAACCAGACTCTAGGGCCCAAATGGACCGAGGGGGTAGTTCAGGGTCGACAGTACCTGGATTCAGTTCTTGCTGGGCACCAAGTAGGGGTTAATGTGATTGCTCTCTGCAGTGGAAGGGGTGACACCATGAAGTGCCGACCCCCACAAGCAGTGCTACCCCTCCCACCCCACCACGATGGGCAGCAGGTGGGCCCTCCCTCAAGGAGGACCAGGGCACGTGCCCCAATTGCCCACCCATAAAAACATCTCTGGGTTTCTGGTTCGGCATGTTGTACCCGAAGGTGTGAAAGTGCAATGATTGGGCAGATGAGGGTTACAGGGCAGGATGTTAGTACAGTGACAGAAAGTCTATAACATAGAGATAAGTAGGAATGCAGTCAGGTGCAATGTATGGTAACCCTATCCACCATTCCCCAGTCACTGCTTTAGGATCATTAAGTCCTATTCGAAGGTCTCCTTTAAGAGAAATGTTTTTTGTGTTTTCTGAATCATTGTTAGGTTGGTTTTGCCCTTAGGCTAAACTGTAAGACACGTTAAGACCTGGGGTCCTGGACTCCAGGTGTTGTGCCCTGATGTTTTAGGACACTGAGTTGCACCCATGCTGATCAGTGATTTCTGTCAGTTTGATCCTGTACTTTACCGGGAGCCATTGAACGTCTTTTAAAGATGGTTTGATGTTATCACATTTGTTCCGGTTGAGAAAAGGTTTGGATGCCTGGTTTTCCAGCCTCTCCGGTCTACAGGTTTATTATGGAGTGATGTACAAATCACCTTACAGTAATCTAGATGTGCCATGACCAAGGATATCCTAAAAGTGATGCCAAAAAAGTCCCCACAGCTGGGGTTTGAATGCCTGCCTATCATTTTGCAGCCAGCGTGAGCCAGCACAGGAACAGGAATACAAATCAACAGAATTACTACCAAAGAAAAGTAACACTTTGCAAGGGAATGTGCACTCCACAGCATGGTCGGTGTGCATGATATGACTATAACAACTTCACGCATTGGATACTGTAGTGGCCTCTAAGGACGACAGGATGCTTAGGTGGGTTCTAACTGTCTTTATTGACAAGACAAACTGGTGGGCATAACTTGTCCTTAGGCAGGGTAGGTGAGTCTACTCACAGTTCTTGTCTGGGCCTCCCAGTTACTTCACTGGAGGCATGGTGTGCTCATGGATGGCATGCTGCACGCTTCCAGGGCCCCCATGTGGCTTCCTGTGGCATTGGACTTATTCCCTGGAAGCTGGGCTCAGAGCCTTCTGTGAGCCCCAACTATAATGGCTCCTCAACAGGAGCAGCGCTGTCACCCGACCACTTGGTCTGGCGCTCTGCCAATTGTGGCGGCAACGTTCTCCCGTGGAGCGCGGGCTCGTGCGATCTCGTTGCCTCGAGATCTCGCGAGATTGCGCTCCCGCGATCACATGATGTCCGCATACATGCACACATAAAGGGGGTTCAAATATCAAACAGTTTTGCACATATTCAAGTATTAATTATTTTAGCCGCTGTAAATCTCATACATTTCTAAATCACTGGGCTGAAAGGGGAAAAATAACACAAATCATTCTGTAGTAACCATAAACATATTTGGACTAGTTATTTTATTGGGAAAATAATACGCTTTCAAAGGGGTTAAACCTGTGATGCCAAAAAGGTTGAGTTTTCTAACATGTCCAGACAGACAGCATTCGACTAATCCCTGAAGAAGGGGTTGGGGGCGCCTAAATGTTAGTGTGAGTCATACGGAGCTATGCCCTACCCAAGATGGCACCCACAGGACAACGCATATGTCACACTATAACATCATGCGCCCACCGCAAATTGGCGCCCAAACACTGAGAAGCGGATCATTAGGACACTGAGTATTTAAACTGTAAGGTTTTCCGGCCGAGCGCGTCCCAACGCTTTACATCCAGAGGTTCCTTCCTTGCTCCTTTTCACCCCTGAACTCCTGGTTCTTCTTAGTTCCCAGCTTGTTCCTGAAGTCTCCTCCTCTTCTCCTTACCTGCTGTTTGCCTATTCCTTTTGTTTTGCTCTTCAGCCCTCCTGTTCTCAGTTTTTGAAGCCTTCATCCTGCCCTAATGCTATGACCGCAGCCTCCCATCCTGCCCTAGCGTAGCATTCCATTCTCTCCTGGCAGAGCCTTCCATCCGGTTCTAGTGCAGATATCCATCCTGCTCTGGCAATGACTATCCTGTTCCTGATGATACAGAAGTTTTTCTTCCTGTTCAGGGTTTTCCTTTGGCTGTCGCTCTCGACTTCACAAACTCCATTATTAAACCACTGGGGACTTGTGATTTCCAAAAGAGACAGGCCATATCTCATTAACGACAACCACCAAGTAGAACAGGTACTTCCAATCTCTGACAAATTTAGATGCCAAAAAGAAAGAGCCGAGATGGACCAGATGCAGCAGCTTATGTCTGCCGTCTAGGTGCTTACCACGGACTAAAAGTCGAAAATATCACTGTGCGGCAGGTTGCGGCAGTAAGGGACCCTGCTAGCCTGGAACCTCATTTGGCCAGTATATCTTCCAATTACAGAGGTGGTATCCCAGGACCCAAAAGAACCTGCCACTCCCTGAGCCCGGTCTTTCTCATTGGCCAGCTGAACCAGGGCTCACCACAGATCAGTCATCATCATGCAGTAGGGGAAGAGCCCAGCAGGAGGAGAAGATTCTACCACAGCCACTGCCCCAAACTAGGTGGCTGTCCCCTTTCCTACCTGACACAAAAGAGAGACCAAGCCCTTTATTTTGAGGTAAGGGTCCGGCAGGCTGCAATGACAGAAGGGAAACAGGGCTCAATGTACATTCAAATCCTGGGAAGATTGGAAGGGTGCTCGTGGATTGCAGGATGCATTTTCTGGATGCTGGTAATATAACTTTGTTCTGGCTGTAGGGATTTGCAGTTGAAGGGTATCCGTAATGAAGGAGTCAGTAAAGGAAGCAGCACAGTGTGGATAGGGACACATAGGTTGAGTAGTGCTTGAGAGCACAACATTCAAGGAGGAATAGAGAGGGAGATGGAGTTGGCCGCTAGTCAATACATGGATTTAAATACAAAGAGAGGGAGTTCCAAGAGGGACTAATAGTACATGGAATGCCATTCAGTGTTGAGGCGAAGGGAGGAACTTGTGAGTATTGGTGGAGGCTAACGAGGATGATTTAGGCAAAGCATTCGATGTGTACGGCCTCCTGTTATGTCCTTTGGCCACTGCGGATGGCTTGGGTGTGCTTTGGCAAGGGTGATGGCTAGGTAGCCACTGGGCAAGACCATGTGATCCATGCCCTGGGCACGGGTCTCCTGCCCTGCCCTTTTTACACAATGGGTAGCTAGGAGGTGCTAGGACATGTCAAAGGCCATGCCGTAGGTAGTGTATCCACTGGACATGGCTGGTTACGATACACAGTAGGCACATAGGGTATCTAGGAAATACCTGGGCATGGTCTTTGGCCATGTGCCAGGTGCATTATCCACTGGCCGTGGCTGCAAGCGCTACCTAGTAGCCACATTTAGCCATCAGGCACAGTGCCAAATGGGTAACTAGAAGGTGTCTGAGACATGTCCAAGGCTAAAGACCATGCCCCATGCCAACTGACCTGTATGTTTTATGCCACCCTGGCACTTCTTCAGTACTGTAGGATTTGTGGATCTATCCACCTTATTCAAGATGGGACTCGAAAACCAAGCAAGTCAAAGACATTTCCCCTGAGCATGGCACTCTCCAACAGCTGTGTTGTAGAATGGAGAGTGGAGCGGCACTGCTGCACGTCATTTATTTTGATTAATGGCATGCAGGAGTGTTTTCTGTCAAGATCTGTCAAGAATGAGTGGTGAGTACCAGTGGGTCTTCTCAAGGGTTAAAATATCAGGGGTGGAGGGAATTGCCTCCAGGTTCTCTCATAAGGCTGCAACAGAAAAAACAAGATTAGTAAAACAATATTTGCCATAAATCCCACCTACTCCCATGAGACTTACAAATACCTGCTGCACAGCAAGTCAGGGAAGGCTCCCGCTGATGAGCAAGTAAGAAGTTCCAATGGCACAAGGACAGATTCAGGGAGATCCATTCAAGGTTAGTAGGTAAGCAAGCTTTATGTCCAAGGACAAGTCCATTGAGAAATCCCAATTGAATAAAGTTCCAGGTATCAGTGTCACAATGAATCCAAAGTCCCAGGGATGATCAAGTTCCACACAAAAAGGTCCCAATTCCAGCAAAAACAGAAATGTGCCTTGCCAAAACACAATCAAATATCAATCTGCTGTAATTACAAGTATCATACTAGATCCGAAGTGACAACATTCACCTTGCCCAAACTAGGGGTGTACCAAATAGCATATTTAGTATTCAGCCAATACCAAATATTTCATCAAGTATTCGGTCGATGCGGAATAAAAAGCCGAATAGTGTTTCATTTAATCAATCATGTCACAAACTTTGAAAAAAAAAAACATATGCACTTTTTTAAATGTGTTCCCATGTTTTATTTCTTTCTTTGCTCTCTCCCATTCTCTAGGACCCCACCCTGCTTGGAGTACCTTGTGTACTCTTAGTGTACCTGTCTGCCCATTCTGTGTGTTCCTCACTGTGTGACCCCCAAACCCCTCAGCACATCCTGTGTTGCACAGCAATGGCTGTGCATCTCTCCTTTTACTCTTTCGCTCCCTCCTCCCGCGTCCTCCTCGCACCCTTTATGGTGCTTTCCATCTCCTCTATCTTTTCGAACTGCTACTCTATCTCCTTTCCTATCCCTCTCTCTAAGTCAGGAAGGAAGACGTTTTAGAGGGACATCCTGGTCTCCTACCCAGGCCTCCCTATCACTGATACCTACATCAGTGCTTCCTCCAGACAGCCTCTTACCAACATCCTCTTTGTCGTTCCCTCTACAGACCAATGGACCCCTCATATGGTCTATGTTGTCTCTCCTTTTTCCTCCTCTCCCAATAATGGTGGCACTCAGTGGGAGGTCCTCTTGGCCACTTCCACTCCTCCAAGACCATCATTAATGCCTATCTGAATGGCACTGTCTTGTTTCAGGGCCCTCAGTCCAATCTCCTCCTTTTTGATGGACGTCTCCCGCGTCTTATCAACTTCCATCTCCTGCTACTCCTACCAACACCTCTCTGGCTCCTTGCGACCACCTTCTTCCTCTGCCACCTCCCTTGCACCCTCCTCATCCTCTCTGGCTAATTTGTCATCTCCTTCTACCTCCTCTCCCCACTCTCAGGCCTCTCTACCACCTCTGCAGAGAGTACCTCAAGCCTGTACCTCTCCACAGAAGTCTTTCAAATGTGGCAACCTGCTCCATGTCTCATGTCTCAACTCTCAACTCTCGCTCTGCTGTCAAACACTCCTCTGACATCTGCCACCACCTTGAAGAATTTGACCTGAATGTCCTTGCTCTCACTGAGACATGGTTCACATCCACGTTTTGACACTCTCCTCCCTGATGGTTTCAAGATCCTCTCCGAGCCCAGAACCAACCATCCTGGAGGTGGAGTGGCTCTGATATTTCCAGAGTGGGTCCCTGCTTCTGTCATTCCTACGCAGGTCTACTCCTCCTTTGAATGCCTGGACTGCAGGCTCTCTATCTCTCCTGGCCTCTCTTTGACTGGTGGTCACCATTTACAGGTTTCCTGGCCAGGTCGCCCTCTTCCTCTCTGAGTGAGCTGACCTCTCAACCTCTCCTCCACAGAGACCTGAACTTCCACCTGGATGCTTCTAATCCCTCGTCTGGACTCTTCTGCAACATCTGCGACACTCTCTCTCTCTCTACGTTCTACCCTCTGGTCTGACGCACTGTGCCGGGCACACGTTGGATGTTCTCATCTCTTCAGACATCCCCCTCTCGAACCCTCTCACTACTCCTCTCTCTTGGACGGATAATTTTATTCTCTCCTCTCACCCAAAGCTCTCTGTCCCCCAGGTGAAGCCCACCCCAGCACCACCACCTACCTTCTCGTCATTCGGCCCATAAAGCGTGTGTCAGTGGAAGCCTTTGCCGCTACTTTCTTTGATCCTCCGACACCTGCGGCTGACTCACACTCTGACACAGCCATCTTTAACTTGCATCTTTCTATCTCCAACACTCTGGATGTCCCTGTCCCTGTCATGAGAAGCCATCTAAAGCCTGCCTCCAAGTGAAACTCTTGATATGACTCCGACCTCGCCTCCCTGAAATGCAAGTTTAGGGTGACTGAGAGGAAACGGAGGCCATCAGGTGCATCCTCTGACAAACTGGCCTGCCGCCTGCTCCAAAGGCAATGCAGAATCTCTGTCCTGTCCAAGAAGAGAGCCCACATCCACGTCTGTGTCTCTCCAGCCTCTAGCAGCACAGCCAAACTTTAAAATCTGCAAGGAGCTGGCCAATCCTTCTGTGGTTTTTATCTCTCCTGTTCCCACTCTGTACGGCTCTGGCTTATCAATTCACCACTGAAACTCAGGACATCCTGTCCTCTCTCTCCCCTTCCTCTCCCTCTACCTCTCTCAGCCCCCTATGGCTGCCGCTTCCTCTCCTCCTCCTTTCTCCTTTTTCTCTCCAATCACACCTGACGATGTTTTTAGACAAGTCTGATCTATGAAAGTGTCATCCAAACAAGTGCTCCCCTGCACCTCCAGAACTATCAAGAACCACATTGACACACTCACTCCAGCCTTGGCCGATTTCTGCAATCACCCTTTTGCCACTGGAACTTCCCCTCTCTGCTTAAGCACTCCCTTGTCACCCTCTCCTGAAAAAGCGTGTTACATGTCTTATTAATGAATTAACTAATAACAAATGAATCTATAACAAAAGAAAAAAATAATGACAAAAAATAAAAACAAATTCTTACCTTTCTTTTTTTTCCGGGCGTCCCTCCCAAACCCCTGTTTACCCTGGCTATAAACCCACCTCAACCGCTACCCCACAATATTTAACTCTTTACCCCACTCCCACCTATATTTTCATTATTTTTTTCATTATTTATTTTTCGTTATAAATTCCATTCGTTAATTTTTTTTTCATTATAAAGACTGTAGCCTTCTGCCGATCCTACCTGTCCTGCTAACTATTGCCCAATCTCTATCACTCCTTTCCCGGACAAACTCCTGAAAAAGCTGGCCATCTCCCAGCTTACTCTCCACACTGAATCTTTTGGTTGTCTCCATGACCATCAGTCTGGCTTCAGAGCAGTCAGAGGCACAGAAACTGTTCTCTGACACACCCTTGAAGATCTGCTCACTAATCTTGATTCTAGCCTTCCTTCTGTCCTCATTCTCCTTGACCTTTCCTCTGCTTTTGACACGGTCAAGCATGTCATCCTGATCAATCGTCTCTGTGAGAACTAGGGCATCACGGATCATGCCCTGGTTGACCTCCTTCCTCCTGGACCGACCCTCCCAGGTCCAACTTGAGTCCTTTCTCTCCACCACCTCTCTCTCCACATGTGGTGTTCCCCAGGGCTCTTACCTCTCACCCTGGATATTCAATGTTTATGTTGCCATTTGGCCCACCTTATCTCTACCTTCTCCTCTAACTTCCAGCTCTCTTTCAGGATTCCCTCAGCCTCCTCTCCTTGCTCGCTCAATCCCGACTGTCTATCCGTGACTCAGGAGTGGTGCGCTTCCAACGATCACTGCCTTAATGCCAGCAAGACTGATATCCTTCACATTGGGACCCTTGCTCCCGCTTTCCCTCTCTCACTCTGGTCATCCTCCTTGGGCCCTCTTTCTTCAACTTCCTGTGAGTCAAATAACTTGGTGTCATCATTGACTCCACTCCCTCCTCTCCTCACTTCACAGACCTTTCCAAGAAGGCCCACTACCAGCTGCACCTCCTCCACTTTCCCCCCAGAAGCTCACTGTCTCCAGAGCCTGGGATCTCACTAGGCTGGACTACTGTAACAGCCTTTTTCTCAATCTGCCTTCCTCTACTCTGCGCTCTCTGCAACTAATCCAGAATAGGACTGAGAGACTTGTCCTTGGCCTCAAGCCCAGGGATCGTATCTCTCCAGCCCTGAAATGGCTACACTGGCTCCCGGTGGCTGCAGGGATCAAGTTCAAGACCCTCTGCATCGTACACAAGGCTTTCTTGGGCCAGGGCCCGCACTACATCCAACTCTCTTTTCCTAAACACCTTCCTTCTCGAGCCCTTCACTCAGTCACCTCCAACTCTCTGCAGGTCAGACGTTTCTCCAGGCAGAGAGTGGGGGTAGATCTCTCTCCTTTGCAGCAGTCTCCATCTGAAATGGCCTACCTGCCCCTCTCAAACTTGAGCGGGACCACCTGAAGTTCTGGAAGCCGTTCAAGACCTTTGTTTTCGCCCCTGCTTTCTACCTCTCTCCAATGCTAACCTACCTGTCTGTTGCATTGACTGGTGCCTGACTACCCTCTGAGTCTCACAGGGTACCAGGCTCCTCAAGTACCAGTAGCCCCTGCACTGCCTCCGGGCCTACCATGCACTTAGGGGCTGTAACTGCAACCCTGTAGTCCTCTGCCTCCTGGCACTTACTCAATCCCTTGCTGCCCTGGCTGCACTTACGCAGAGCAATACTGCCCTGATTGCACTTCCCCTTCCCCCTGCCACTCCTTTGCACTTTGCATTATCACACTTGCACAATCTGAATGACACAAACCCTAGTAAAAGTGTTTGTTTTGTCCTCCCTCTGTCTTCCCTCCCTTGTCTTTTACAGGCGCATTATAAATGAATTATCATATATCATGTTTTCCGTATAATCCATGACAATAAGTACGCCTAAGGGTAGACTCCGTTGACATATAGGTGGGCAACTCATGTGTAATTTTAATTTACCAGTCAGTGAAAAGTGGTTTGATATTATCCTAGTGAAATATTGTAGTCTTTTGAATCGGTGAAAATAGACCTTGTGGGTAAGGTTGTAATATAACATGGTGTGTATGCTATATACCGGTTAATAAAAGGAGTTTGTCCTGTCTAAGGGAGGTTGTGTATGCCTACTAACTTTAGTTGTTTGAGGACCTTGGTGAAGGTTCACACTGCTGCCTCCCCACAAGTCCTTGCCTGCATTTGTGTAGCCCAAGATCAATAGCGCAATTGAACTCCCCATCTGTACAACAAACATGTCCTCTAAACCATCAGCACATCTACAGATAAAAACGGGAAGGAAAGTAGAGTCAACAACATTTGATGCATGAATATTAACAAAACATGCCCACAGCCCACTCAGGCAACCAGATAAAGCCACACAGCTACCATTTGGATCTGCAACGGCTTCCTATAGCTCAAGAGGAATCCCCCTTGAATTCCAGAGGAAGACACCTGTAATGATCCAAGTGTATTATAAGTTAATGTTAAGATATACCTTTTATTTATAAGTTATGGTTAATGTTATACATATTTAGTTTTAACCTTAAATAATGTTTTATATTATTTATCTCGTTTCAACTTCACAAGCTCTCTCGTAGCGCGAGGGTGCACCTGAGTATGGAATGTTATCAGTTGTTATGTTGTCAGTTGAACGGTGGGCTTGTACGAATAAACTCACCCATAAATTTCCTGAGTGTCGTGCCCTTTTATTTTAACATTGGTGATGAGGGATTGCAGTTCCGGTGAGCCCACCGCCTGCTCATGCCATAGGCGGCCTGACGGGACCTGCAGGACACACCAGAAGGGCTTTCAGAGCCGTCCTGCGAGCGACGCTGTTGACCGGCACTCATAGGAGAGGAAAGGAGCCGCTCCACCAACCGGTGTTGAAGCGGCCAAGGGATCCGAAGCTGCTCCACTTCCCCGGGTGTAGCAGCGGCCACAACGGTGCCTCTGTCCCCCACACCTCCGGTGCCATATCTCTGCGAGTCGTGCCGCTCCGCCCCTCATCTTCGTGGGCGTTGAAGCGGCTGGAGAGCGCGTAAGGAGTACGCTCTCTATACCATAGTTCTCCTATTAGAGGAGCAGCACGGTAAACAGGGTAAGCACTGTCTGTACCGTAACAAGTTGCTAAACAAGCACTTAGTGTATAAGTGTAAATGGGAATTCATGACTGAAAAGAACTCAGCTCTAGGGAGAGTAAGGCAACCTTACCTAGAGCCACTGACAGTAGCCACAATTACAGATTAGAAAGTGCAACTTGAAAGAAGACAGAGGCAAAATAAAGGGGGAGATAAGAAGGAATAACAAACTTTAGAACTGAATGTTACTGTGAAACTATTGCCAAGTTTGGAATAATTAAGCCTGCATCGAGTTTCCACCATGGCAGCTGCAAGTATGCCCCCGCCACCCACCTTCATGTCAGAACCTGGTACCCCTAACATTAGATGGGACAGGTGGAAGAAACTTTTTGACACTTACCTAGTAGCAATAGGTGAAGACAAGTTTGCACCGGCAAGGAAAGAAGCAGTATTACTGCATAACCTAGGCACTGAAGGACGCAGTATGTTTGATGGATTGTCTGAACCTGCTTACATTGGCCAAGGAGAGGAGTACCAGTTCACAAATGCCATCAGAAAACTACAGGCGCACTTTGAACCAAAGAAAAAATCACGTTTGAGAGGCACACGTTTTTCTCCAGGAGTCAGGACACCCTAGACCCTGTAGAAGCCTTCCTAGCATCCCTACGCACGTTGAGCCATTCATGTGATTTTGGACCCCTCACTGACTCTCTCATTCGGGACCAACTAGTGTGGTGCACTAACAACAACAGGATACAAGAAAAAATGTTGTTGAAAGACTTGTCCTTAGAGCAGGCAGTGGAAGTAGCAAGAGGCATGGAAGAAACTTCAAAATATATGGCCAGTATGAAACCTGACAAGAGCAGCAGTGAAGTAGCAGCTATAAAGAATAGTAAGAATTTCAATATGGGGAAAAGCATAAAGTGCTTTAAGTGCAGCAGCAACCGTCATGTGTCCTCGAACCCGTCCTGCCCAGCGCGTAATGCAAATTGTCTGAAATGCAAGAAAAAAGGACACTTTGTAAGAGTTTGAAGAGAAAATGGGGCCATAGAGAATATTGAGTTAAGTGTCAGATGCCCTGAACAAGAAGAGAACACTCTAGACCAGCAAAATGTACAAGCCAAACACATCCTAGAGGTTGGAGATGTTGCGGAAGGAGAAAGAGGACCTGTGGATGTTTTCATGATCAACAATAGAGTTGTTACAATGAAAGTAGATAGCTGCTCTCTGTGGACCATAATGTCCAAGGAAACCTTTCAAAAGTGTGTGAAAGGTGACATGAGAGAAAATTTGAGCGATATGCTTATGGTAATGTTAGAATTGAGCTGTTGGGGAAGTATCCTGCAATCATCAAGTTTAAAGGAAGGAGCTGCGACGCCGAAATCTATGCATCAGAGAAGGATCTTCCCTGCTTGGTTGGGGTGAGCAGTAGAAATTAGGAATAAAAATACAAGCCAGGGCAGATTCTCCAGTTATGATTGCTGAGGTGAGAGACCAGTGGGAGAAAGAATTTCCCAAAGTGTTCACGGAACTGGAAGGTTATGAGCACCAGATCAAACTAAAGACGAACGCTCTGCCTAGAATATACAAGGTTAGGTTGGTTCCCCAGAACCTGAGGAACAAGGTAAAAGCAGAAATTGAAACTTTATTACAGAGAGGCGTAATTGAAAGGGTGGAAGGTTCAGAATGGCTGTCACTGGTGGTCGTAGCGGCCAAACCCAGCGGCGACATAAGACTTTGGGCCTTATTACATGGACGGTGGTGGACCAAGGTGCTATTAGCACCTTGGTCCATGCCGGTAAAATACCGGCACCGCCTTGGTGGAAAGGGGAATTACTGCCCTATTCCAAGGTTGGTGGGGCGGTAATTCCCCCTTCCCCCATTGCCCTTCCCCATTCCCATTTTTGCCCCATAGGGCTCTATGGGAATGGGGAAGGCGCTAATTACGGTGCCGCAAATTGCGGTACCGTAATTAGCTCCCTGGCCCCTTTGCGGGTTGGTTTTTAACACCTGCAAAAAGCAGGAGTTAAATTCTCCAACCCGCAAAGGGACCTCGTAGTAAGGCGGTAAGGGTTTGCCAGTACTGGTAAAATACCGGTAACGGTAAACCCTTACCGCCTACCGTGTAATGAGGCCCTTTGTGTGGACTTGAGGGAACTCAATAAGAACATATTGGTTGACCATCACCCTCTACCAAATATCAACGAGAAGTTGGCCACACTAAGTAAAGCAAGCATCTTTTCTGTAATTGACCTATCCCAGGCTTACCATCAAGTTCCCTTGTCAGAGGACAGTCAAAACCTTACCTCATTCATCACATCTGAAGGGACATTCAAGTTCTGCAGAATGCCGTTCGGCTTAGCTTCGGCAGCTACAGTATTTCAGAAGATCATGGAAATGGAGGTGGCAGGAATTTGTAATGTAGTAGTATTCCAAGATGATGTTCTGATATATGCAGACTCTAAGATGGAGCATGATGAGCTACTCAGATCTGTTCTTTCTAGATTAGAAAAAGTAGGCTTGACGGTTAAAAGTAATAAATGCAGTATATCAGTGGATAAGGTGGAATATCTGGGTCATGTATTGTCAAACCAAGGGATTAGTCCAAAGTTGAGGCTAGTAGAGGCTATAAAGAGTGCACCATATCCATCGGACAAAGACCAAGTCAGGTCATTCCTGGGTTTAACCGAATACTATCATAGATTTGTGAAAAACTTTGCTGCCATATGCACGCTAATTAGAGCATTGTTAAAGAAAGGAGCGAAGTTTCAATGGTCCACACAGTGTGAAAACAGCGTTTAAAGAAATTAAGGAAGGGATTATGCATTCTCCCTCTATTGGAAAATTCAACAATGAGGATCGAACAATGTTAGTGGTTGATGCAAGTATTTTAGGTTTGGGTGCAACTCTGTTGCAGTACAATTCTGATAATGTGGAAAGGGTAATTGCCTTTGCTTCTAGAACACTTAAAGGGGCAGAGGCAAATTGCTCTGTTGTTGAACGTGAAGCTATGGCTATGTTCTGGGCTATTGGTCACTTCAAGTATTTTTTGTGGGGAAGGAAGTTCCTAGTGCGCTCAGATCACAAACCTCTGGTACAATTATTTAATAGTGGAAGATGGGCATTAGGATCTCCTAGGATAAGTAGATGGGGTCTGGGACTTCAGGCCTACAACTTTGAAGTAGATTACCTTCCTGGAAAGAAAAATGTGGTAGCAGATTTTTTGTGTAGGATGCCTGTAGACCAATGATGTGAGTTGAAAGAGAGTAACGAGGAGGAGAGTTATGTAATTGCTGAGTTAGTCAGTGTGGACAGAGTTGAATGGAACAATGCTGAAGACAATGATGTAGACTTGAAACTTATTAAACAATGGACCATTAAGGGGTGGCCAGAAAAGGAAATTGATAAGAAATATGAGGTATGGTGCGAAGTGAAAGATGAACTAAGCATAGTAAGTGGGAGATTGAGAAGGGGTAATTGCATTGTACCTCCTGAAGGAGTACGTAGGAGTACCAAGAGAAGGATAAGACATTGCTATTGGTGGCCAAAGGTGGATAGAATGGTGGAAAATTTTGTGAAGAGCTGTAATCTGTGCCAATCGAGTGACAAGTCCAAGTGTGTACGTGAGGTGCCCCTGATACCAAATAGTGTACCTTCCCAATCTTGGCAGAAGTTGGCTGTTGACATACTAGGACCGGTTGCAGGATTGGGGGATGGTTACAAATATTTATTTGTTTTAGTTGATTTCCATTCAAAGTGGGTAGAATGGGATGTGTCCAGAGAAGTAACAGCCAAAGAGCTGGTCTCCTTTTTTGAGAGTGTATTTCTCAGGGAAGGGTTTATATCTGAATTGGTATCCGATGATGGGATTTGTATCACAATTTGTATCACAGTTTATGAAGTCTTTCTTAGAAAGTTATGGAATTAAACATGTCAGGACGGCGTTATATCACCTAAGGGTGAATGGTTTATTGGAGAGGATAAACAGGCTAATAAAAGGCAGGATTCAGTTAGCTTTGTGTTCAAATCAAGATTGGAGAGAAATACTAAATCACATGTTGTGGAGTTATGTTACCACACCACATTCTGTTACAAAAGTGTCCCCTTTTGCTAAAAGGCAGAGAACCTGGGACCAAGCTTTGTCAGGGTTGGTTAGGACTGGCGGGGACAGTTGTTGCAGACAAGAAAACCATCATGAAGCTTATTAAGCAGGCACAAGTAAATAACAAAGAATCGTTCGACAGGAGGGAGTGTGTAAAAAAAGGGAATGGAATATTGGAGATTGGGTTTTATTAAAAATCCCAGACACTCTCAGAAATGTGTTAAAAGTAAATACATTGGTCCAAAGAAGGTTGTAGAGGTGCAGGGTGGTGTAGTAGTCCTAGAAGGTGGAGAAGTATGGTCTCAAGGCAGATTAGCAAAAGTAAAAGGGAGAATCAATGAAGATGGAGTAGTGATAAGGGATGAAAACAATTGTAATGAGAAGAGTGGTGATGAGCAGGAGGAAAGTGAGATCCCTACGGATAGTGAGATCCCTACAGAAGGTGTTACTGAAGGTAGTCATGGAAAATTTGGGGTCTTTCATAAATTGAGGAGGCCCATCCACAAACCGCGATGGTTAATTGATTTTGTAGAGTGAAATGTAGTCAAATATGTTCCTTTCTTATCTTGGTCAATTTAGCCGTAAGGAGGGAGATATGTAATGATCTAAGTGTATTGTGTTTATAAGTTAATTATAAAATATATCTTTTATTTATAAGTAATGGTTAATGTTATACATATTTTGTTTTAACCTTAAATAATGTTTATATTATGTATCTCGTTTCAACTTCACAAGCTCTCTCGTAGCGCGAGGGTGCTCGTGAGTATGGAATGTTATGAGTTGTTATGTTGTCAGTTGAATGGTGGGCTTGTACGAATAAACTCGCCCATAAGTTTCCTGCATGTCATGCCCTTTTATTTTAACAACACCCCTATCAATGGTCGAGTAACATGAACCATAAACCTTTCCTCTTCACTTTCTAGTTGATTTCTCAAGGCGTCAAAGATAAGGTGGGCTCCTTGGATGTTTGCCCTTTGCACGCTGTGTCTACTAATACATGATTCCACCCTATCTGTTGGTATTATTGTGAATGCCATGACATTACACCACATCATAGTTATAGCAACCACTGTACCTTCGTGAAGACTGAAGCCGAGGTTTGTTTTCATCAAACCTACATGATAGCAAGAACATTAAAAAAACATGTTTTAAGAACTCCCAACAAGCCCATACCCTCTCCAAACCTGTTCGCTATATACATTTTCTGACATGTAAATGCACGAAAGTTCTCCTAGTCAGAGCACCCCTCCCCTCAACTTCCCACTATACAAAAGGAAAAGGAAAAAGGGGGTGGAATAAATGATGGCCGGAATCCAGCCAGTGTGCACAACGGTTCCCCCTAGCTCAGCTCCTGACTAGGGAATACTTGAGGAGAGAGCTGTCAGTGAAAGCTAGACTGGGATGCAAATCTTTGCTGCCCACCAGAGCACTTCACATGCCTTTATGTTGCTACCAGGCAGGGGCGAGAGAAAGACCATATATTATGTAAAAGTAAACTCAAATGAGATACATGCTCAATTTCGAGGAATGCTCATCCAATCAGAGAAGGGAGCACCAGTAGTCGATATCTCTCAAATGGGGCATTACTTGAATAGAGTGCACTTTATAATGAATCCTCAGAATCATTTGTTGGGGGCTCCATCACAGACTCATCAAGGGGAGAAGTTGACATCCTATCACCTTCTTTCAAGGCTGCCTCCTCTGAAACTCATAAAGTGTGTGGTGTCATTTACAACATTGCAATGACAGTGTACCTCCCTTGGTCTTCTCATCCATTCAGTGGAATTGATTGGAGCATGTAGATTCTCCTTCTCATCCACTCTGGCACAACTGCTGCTACTTCAAAGAAATCTGTGTGGTTGTGGGGGTATGATCTTCAACTTGGCAGAGTAGAGCAACATGTTTTTGGCGTTATAATATTTGAGGGACAGCCTTTCTGTACAGCTTGGCTGTAATCCAGCACTATGGAGATCAGTACTGGGCGCACATTGATTTTCCCAGTCTTTGAGTATTTCTCGATTAGCTCCTCATCACTATAGCTCAACTTTCCTGTAATTAATGCTCTTAATGCTGGGGAAGCCGCTCCTAGAAGAAGGGGGGCATCGTCAACACGGTATGTGCATGTTCACTCATGAAGAGGAGTGAGAGATTGGGATATCTGTGAACATTTTGAGAAGAAAAAAAACGAATGGAGAAATGACCTAATTATTTTATCCGAAAAACGAAAACTACTTTTTGATTTTTTTTACTTTGCCCCCCTACCCTAACTTACTGCTACCCCACTCCCAATTATTATTTACTATACATATACTAAAATGACTACAATTTTCCATCCAATACATTTGGTAATTTCTCCTTTGTTTTTTTGCATTTGTTTTTCTCTACGGATTCCAGGGATTGTGGCTCTGATTTTCTTCAGCAGTAGTCTCCTCCGAAAGGTGGCAGCATTTTGGCCCTCCTTCCCCTCCAGAAGGCCCAACGACAGCATGTTGTATCGACAGGACCTCCTTCCTGTATCTTCTGCCCTTCTCACAAATCCCTTTTGATCATGCGGGCAGGGTGTATAGTGGTATTAATGACTCTCTCTCGCTCTCTCTCTCTCTGTCCTTTTTTAGATTGTGCCGGATGATGGAAACATCAACTCCAATTTCTCTGATCTTCTGCTCCAGTGCTGCTTGTGATTCTTTCATCACCCTCAGGAGCTCTTTCACTAACATTAGTTGGATGTCTGAGCACAGTTGGGGAGACAGCAAGCCTTCATTCTAATCAGCATTTCTTAGTTACGCACAAGCTTCCATCGTTGTCTGTTTACTGCTTTGAACCGGTCTGCCACTTGTTATAGTTGCCAGCCACTGGGACTATGTACAAGCTGATCTAGATTGCCAGATTGGTGCCAGGATCCAGCAGCCATGTGGTGGCCACTACAGATTGTAACCTGAGGGCACTGTGGTACAGCTGGCACAGTTACTGGTCCTATATCAATTAAAGAAAGCCATTCTTGTGGTCTTGCCCTGCCAGAGGCCACAGAAACAGAGGAAAGTTCACAGTCATCAGGTTTACACCAGCGCTCATCATCCCTCCAGAAACTCCATCAAGTATCCACGTTTTTAAAATTGCTGTGTGATAGGAAAAGAGAGAAAGGAAGGACATTAAGCTCCAATACAAGTCGACTGCATGCACGTGCACTTTTTAATCTCACTTTTTAATCTCAAACTCCATCAAGTATCCACGTTTTTAAAATTGCTGTGTGATAGGAAAAGAGAGAAAGGAAGGACATTAAGCTCCAATACAAGTCGACTGCATGCACGTGCACTTTTTAATCTCACTTTTTAATCTCAAACTCCATCAAGTATCCACGTTTTTAAAATTGCTGTGTGATAGGAAAAGAGAGAAAGGAAGGACATTAAGCTCCAATACAAGTCGACTGCATGCACGTGCACTTTTTAATCTCAAGCGGTCTCACAAACATATTACTTCTCCACGGTGGTCCTCGTCTGATGTAGGGTGAGGAGCACAGAGTCAAATCAATTGAGGGCTAGTGCAACCTGAGTCCTGCACCAGAAATAGACAAGGGACACATGCCTCTCCCCCGCCAATGGCATTGACGTCACAGAACTCGCCCCAGTCACTTGTGGAGCTGCAGAGGTCCCTGGCAAAGATGCCATTCCTCTTCTGTTATATGATTTCTATCGGTCGCAGTCACACTGCTTCTCTTCACTCACCTAATGCATGAAGCACAGTACTCAGCTGTCAGATCATAGATCTACCCTGCAGCTGCCACATACTTGCACATGATTACTGGCACTCTGAGCTCCAGTGGGTTACCCGGCATTCAGTAGGTAGAAGTTAACCTTTCTTCCCTTTGGCAGTGTCAGTGGTAGGTTTCCTCAGAATGGCAATGTGCAGAGGGACTAAAGCATTGCATTGTAGACCTTAGGCTCAGGAATTCTCCCTGGTAGAGGGACGTGAGTCAGCCATTTTGTGTGCGACAAATCAGCGCTTCTTTCGATTTTTGGGGTCGAGGTGTTGGGATGTGTACCTCTTGCCATGCACCCACAAATGCTAAATCGCTGTTGCTATCAATGGGTGTGTAATATAGGCTTCCACGACTTTAGGATTCATGTAAAAAGCAGGATCGAGCAGGCGGTAGGATGGACCCTCTGTCAGACATGGCTTCATAGCTCGACCAATAGCCACCATCACGTCACATTTAGAAATGTACACTCTGCATCACTGATTCCTATCAAGTTTTTGGCCTTGCACGTGTGATCAAAAACACAATATGCAATAATACAAAAAAACTATTCAGTTGCCGAGATGAGGTACGGACCTGCATGCTAATCTTACTAGACCTCCCAGTCAGCTGCTATTGACTCCACCAACCACAGGATCCTGAGCTACTGCCTAACCATAATATGAGGAATTTATTATACAGTTCTAACAGGTTCTTCTCCTTCCTCTTTGACTAGACCTACCAAGTCTAGTCACGGCCTTTAACATTTAAAATCACCATTACATCTTGCAGGACCCTCCATAGGCAAACATTATACAATCATACATTGGGGGTCATTACGAGTTTGAAGGTAGCCATGATGCAAATAGTACCATGGCTGCCTCCAAACCCGTGTCCGGGTCTGGGTTCAATAAATGGGGACTTACCGGGCCATTCCAACCTTGGAGGACCGGGTAAATCCCCATTCAGAAAACCATTCCCCATTCCCATTCGAGCCCCTATAGGGTTCAATGGGAATGGGGAAGGAGCTAATAACAGGCCCGCAATTTGCATGCCCGTTATTAGCTCCATGGTCCCTTAACGGGTCCCGCTAAAACAGGCTGGTAAAACCAGCCAGTCTTGGTGGGACCCGCTAAGGGACCTCGTAATAGGGCGGTAGGGGGTTAACGGCACCGGCATCCTTACCGGTGCCGTTAACCCCCTACCGCCAGGGTCGTAATGACCCCCATTGTCTCCTGTACATATACAATGCTGACAATTGGTTCCATCTCAATGTGCAGATAGACTTCCGGCAACCGCAACCTAACACCATCATAGTTTTAGCAAGGGTGGAGTTAATCGTGGCGGGACTCACTTTCTCCTGCGCACCTCCTCTTTTCTTGTTTCCGAATCTGACCAGCAGCCTGGATCCTGGTTTGTCGAGGAACCAACTCCGGGGTTCCCATTTATTTGTGAGAATTGTGGGGATGACAAACTCTGGATCAGTTGGGCGCTGGTAGGGTATGGTGGTCCAATGGTCGCTGTTGAGCGATTTGATCAATTATATGGTCCAGTCAGGTCATAGTCATTAATTTGTTTATTTTTGGTTAGTTAGCACCAAAGAAAACATCATTGTAGAAATGAATGACAAGTTTTTTGACATGGTAACTCGCTACACAGCCGACGCGCGTTTCAACCTAAGTCTTTTTCAATGCCGTTGCGTGCGAGCGTTCTCGGAAATCCGTGTGCCTGGATTTCCGAGAACGCTCGCACTCAACAAACTCGCCAGACCCAGCCAACAATCGGCTATCCAGCCCCCCTGGCGCCCTTATCTGGGAGGACCAGTTTACAGCATTTTGAAGTCCACCCTTAACTCAATTGGCCTTGAAAAAGACTTAGGTTGAAACGCGCGTCGGCTGTGTAGCGAGTTACCATGTCAAAAAACTTGTCATTCATTTCTACAATGATGTTTTCTTTGATGCTAACTAACCAAAAATAAACAAATTAATGACTATGACCTGACTGGACCATATAATTGATCAAATCGCTCAACAGCGACCATTGGACCACCATACCCTACCAGCGCCCAACTGATCCAGAGTTTGTCATCCCCACAATTCTAACACCATCATAACTCACACAAGTTCAGCACTGGATGCATCAACATTGGCTTGCCCAAATAATGTGTGCCAGGAATTCTACTACTAGAGACAGTGGCACCCTCGCCTTTCCCATTCACTTGTCAGTCCCACAAGCGCCACTTCCCTCACCAACACTGAACTTCCCAAACCTTCTTGTTATTTAAGCAATTCTTGTCGTTCACACCTCAGATACAGTCACTAAAACTGTTTTTCCCCATCAGAAACTTAGTTGCTGTACTCTCCATTTATTTCAACAATCCCACATAATTACATTGATTCTCACAGTAGCCATGTATCACTTAGAATGCTTTTTTAAATTTTTTTTTATAAAGGTCTATCTCAAAGACACTCACAAAACTCCAGAAGGCCAACTATTGCTCAGGTTCAGGCATTAAAGTTCCTCCACTTGCTTCCGATGCAAAAGAGATCTCAAGGTAATACACTTGGGACCCATTGTTAGAATGGTGGGAGCAGTGACATGTGGTATTTAAAAAAAAATCTCATATTTGGGAACACAGGATATTGGCATCATGGGGTACATAGAAGGTACTACTGCATGCACTGCAGTACTATCTTTAAAAAGTTTATATTTACTTCAATCAGTACTTTCTACATGCACAATGCTGTAAATATCCCATGTGATCTCAAACCATAAGTAGATGGTATTCTAAAAACAAGCGCACTAAATATACCACCTGCTTTTACCATTACCACCATACTCATAATGAGTCCCTTTGAATCTTAAGTAAATGTCCTTCCTAAAGTCTCCAGGTTATTTCATCCTTACCACTTGACACACCTAAGATCAGTTACTGATTGCCATCTGCTTGACAAATATAAAAATCATATATGAACTCAGCATGTGTACATTTCTACCTTAAACTATATTGACTCGCCTCAGAGATGAAGATGATTTCTTGAAATTCCACAGGTTGAAAACCTATCTCGTTCAACAGGTATTTAAAATGTGATGCTGCCCAAATGCAACAGTGTAGTTCCCAAGCCGTATCTGACGTGTGATGTATTCAGTAGGCCAGAAGCCTGGGACCTACGTTGCTTGCTTGCTGCCAGTTACTGTGTGGCTTGATGTATCACTCTAAACCCAAGGCTGCTCTGACTTGCTTCTCCTGCTTCCTTCATTTTCTTCCCTTTTCCCCCATTCTCCTTACTCCCTTACATATTTCCTTCAAAGGTGCGTTGAAGCGAGTGTCCCCAACGACATAGGGTGCCATATAAAAAGCCCAAAAAGATATACTGTGCATGTTAAGACATTGCCAGCAGCTCCTATTCCTAATTTTGAATATATAACGTTGAAAGTAACTCTTTCTGATACCATAATAATTTGAATACGCTTTTTTATACTGACTGCTGCAATATATGACTTTTCCTGCTATGCTTGCATGTAACTTGTCCCCTTTCTAACTAACTTCATCTCATGCCCTGGTACTACAAAATGTAATTAATGGATATACAGTGCAAAAGTTCCAATGTGGAACCTTATACTACACATTTCACCACAAGTATATGTGGGTGGGTGGGTTAAGGTATTAAGTAAAGTAAGGGGTGCATGGGTCTCCCCCCGCATATACTTGCAGTGAAAGGAAAAACAAATTCGATATTGATGCTTAAAGGGATTGTTTCGAACACTATGAGACTCCAGAATTAATATGACCAAATGTCAGAAAGATTAAAAAAACCGAGGCTATCCTCCAGATATTCTGGAAAAATCTACATTAAAGACAGAGCCACACAGGATAGATCTATTGGGAACTGTGCCCAAGAGGGACAACACTAGGATAATACATGCCTTGAGATATTCCACAGAGAGTCATCAGGTAGTGAGAATTATCAGAAGAAATTGGAGTTTCATTAAACTTAATCCTCAATTAAATGAGCTATTCCCGGAACCTCCAACGATGGCCTGTAAAAGGGAAACAATTTCAGGGACACTTTGATCAGAGCTGAAAGGGTCCAAAACACACACTCAGAGAGGATTACACAAACCCACATTGGGGCATATCCTTGTCTTCATTGCCAGCATTGCTTGAACTTTATTAAGGCAGATCACATCAGACACCCCAACGCAAGCAGAACAAAATGCTTCGATACTTCACAATTTGCGACACCCGCAGTATCTTCTGTGCCTTGAGATGTCCTTGCAGGAAATATTATGTCGGGCAGACGATAATAAGAGCGAAAGAAAGGTGGACTGAACATAAGTCGAATATTGGGACAGCTAATAACAAGTCAGCAAGTCACCAAGTCTATAGACATTTTAAGGAGATGAGACACACAGTTGCACAAAATAAGATGCTTCGTACTTGAGGTGGTTCATTCCCATCGCATCTTATTTTTGCAACTGTGTCTCATCTCCTTAAAACAATACAGGTCCTCTGTGATTTCCTTTTTTACATAATCTTTGACCTGGAAGACATACCTTGTGATAGGTTGGTTGGGAATAGGCTAACTATGGTACTTTGCTTGATGACTGAATGACTACCACTTTATCTGTTCTCACTTTGAAACCTGCTAGTCCTGTGATTTCGTTTTTTTATACTGATCTACCATATGTGCCTTTTACTGTTTCACCACCTTTGAGTTTCCTTGACTTTTTATACTGCCTCCTGTATTCAGGGTAGTAGTTCATTGCTGTTTAGACTGACTCCAGTATTCGGTGTAGTAGTTCATTGCTTATTAAGTATCCCATGACTTCACAACAATGAAAAGGGCACACGCGATGAGTGACGTGATGACGTTATCCGGAGGCCATGCAAGTCAATTTAAATAGTCGGCCATCTTAGTTCTTGTTAGTGTGCGATTTCCTTTTGCTGGTGATGGCTCAGAGGTATTCAGGGTTCCACAAACCCAAATTTGTTGAGTATCTTGGGTATAACCAAGGGAATACATGGAATCACATTAACCCTTACACTTTGGGCTTGTTTTGTCTATGATGGACTTGGTCTCTCTATTATCTCATTCTAAACGATTCAGGCACTTGAGGTTACATGTTAACCTTGAATTGGAGTACATTAGAAATGTCATCTTCTTTTGTCATGCCTCACCGGACGGAAATTTATGTGAGGATTTATTCTATATGATTGGTCACCCCTATTGATTTTACTGACTTGCAACTTCAGATGTGTTTAAATTTTGACAGAGCGTTTTGTTTCGGACCATTTTGTTTACTCCCTTAGGAGTGTTCTGTTTTTAACATTGAAGGACCCACGTGGCAGTGGGACTCCATTGTGGCTGAGACCCATAGAACCTTGTAGTGGTAAGGAGGGCAAACATGATCCTGTAGCACTTCACCCATGCTTAGTTGCATTCAGTTCAACAGTAAACGCTCATTGGTTTTCTTCCTTTTGTCGATTGTTGTCAGATCTAATCAAGGAATACACAAGAATTGACCTTTGGTCACATACCACCTTCCAGGCACTCTTTGGAACTACACATATATGAGATGACTTCTCAAGCCTATGGCGCATCAACGTGTATGACATTGTATGCATTATATACGATTACTGTGATACCTGAATGATCACTTACATTAGTTACTTACCATAGTTTTTTCTTATTACTTTTAGCACTTGTTAAGAAATATACCCCTGAAGAAGAGAGTAATTTCTCAGAACGTGATGGATTTTGTTTTGTTTTATACTAAAGCTTGTCTGTTTATGACAATGGACATGTATTCCGAGAAGAATTTCTTTCCTGAATAATTGATTGATGTATCCCAATGAGACATTATATGCATACCTTGCAGATAATTTGTTGACTTTTTTGGCCTAATAAAGTGTGCAGGGGATGGGAGATCCCACACCTTTGGGAACTTTTCTTTCTTGTTTGACATTTTCATAGTCAACATTTTTTTTCTTGCAGTCATCACATAGATCCATTTAAACTATTTCTAACTGGATCTGTGCATTTTGAAGGCCAGCCAATGGACCTTGTTTAGCCTTCCAATACATGGATTAAGGCATATCCACCACATTCTGTCTCATGAACTGGCAAATGCCATGAAATATTCATACTAGAGATTATTAATCCTGCTGACACTTATCAAAAGGCCGCAATCAAAAGCATATATGTCAATCGTGGAAGCTGAATTTATCTTAATTCCCATCCCTATTAAATCAAAATAATGATCTTAATAGAGGGACTAGTGAATTGGCATTTCAGAATTGTAAAGAATGGCTCAACTTTTATTTAGATCATATCTACCTGGTTACATTTATTACTATGAAATGTATAGTCTATTTATTGGGCTACACAGGCTCTATCAGGCTCTGTGGTTCTCTTGGGAGCTTGTTAAAGAGAAATCATACTGCCAGGCATCAGAACTTTCATGGGGGAAACTGTACACTGATGAGACTGAGCCTTATATCAGCTTGCAAAGAAGGTCTAGTGCAACGTGCAATACTGCCAATGTAATTTACAGCATTAAATGCCCATGTGGTAAGTACTACGTGGGGCAAACCACGAGAAAAGCGAAAACACGATGGAACGAACATCGGTCAAATATCCGGAGCTGCAATATGAAATCTCCATTATCGAAACATTTTAAAGAAACACAACACCAGATTGCCCAGATGAAATTTTAAATACTGGACACTATTGAAAAGAGAAGAGATGTAAACATGGACATCAACAAACTCCTCAATCAGAAAGAGACTAAGAGGATTGAAACACGTAATTCCCTACATCTAGGGGCAATGAACGAGGAGTGTAAATATGCATGCTTTCTTTGTACGTAGTTCGGTCCTAATTGGAATGAATTGTATCTGTTATGACAACAAAGAGTAATACGATAACTTTAATTTGTTTACATTATGCAGCAAATTTTGAATAGCATAGAAGATTGCTACAGTTTTCACAGCTTTGACGTGGACATCATGAAGAACATTTTACATTTCTCTAGGGTTGACACACTTATCACTGTCTCACAGCACCAATTTTTTCATGTAACTATCCTTCTGTCAATTGTCTCAGAAGTATTACATCCCATCTGATAATATTGCAATAATTGACTTAACATACAAAGATGCCAACACTAGAGCTCTAATTGAGGATTATTTTACAATATCAGCATCTGCTACATGCATATATAACAAAAACACAGAATTTGGCCAATTTAAAAATGGCCGCCGCCACACGATGACATCATCATGCTGATGATGTCATCACACAACGCATGCTGGCACCATTTTGTACATATATAAACAAGCAGGGCACACTGACTCGCGCATCTCTGTGAGTCAGGTGCCCTGCTGGGGGAAACCTTTGGAAAAAATAAGGTAGGATCTTGCTCATTGGAGCAAAAACTTTGATACTACGGAACAATGGACCCTTTTTCTAAAATAAATACTGGGGGTACCCATTGAAACATTTGACTATTTTGGTATACAGGTCCTGCTAAGATTAGGACTTATGGTAACCCTTCTACTGACATAGATCAAGGTATGATATTTATTGATATTCATTGTTATCTGTACACAAGAGTATTGTGATTATTGTATAATAACATAAGCACCCTAAGGACATTGTAACACCAGTGGATCAACTAATGTATTGCAGAATAATGTAGGGCACCAGATTGATTGCAAGACATACTTGGGTTATCACCAAGTGAAGAAAAAAGAAGCCTGGTAAAATCAAAGGTAAACAATACTGCAACATGAAATGAGGTAAAACAACCACCGTTTAAAAAAAAAAATACTCACCTTTAATATGGTTTGTGTACATCTTTTTTCCCCTTAAAACAGTCCCTGAAGATGGTCATGGATGACCGAAATGTATTGGACACAATTTGCCCCAGGCCCTTTTCTTAATCATTTCTAGAATAAAGACTACCTTTTTTAAAACTGTATAAATTGCTTGATGAACCATCATTTATACATACCTACGAAGATTGACACATCATAAAGTGAAGCAGAAATTACGTGGATTTCCCACATAGGTCCTTCTAGCTGTTTGGGAAATCTTACCTAGAATAACATTTGGCAAGTATATTTCTTAACCAATAATTTCCAAGACATGTCAACAATGACATTCACCTCTTTCCCTTGGTGTCCCACACACTTCTTCATTATTCCTTGTGCTGTTTTGCACAAGGTTTACCAACACTTCGTTGCACCTTTGGGTTTACCTTCTATACCTCTGCTGATGACACACATGTTCATGAGGCTAGATGGGGCATTTGGAGGAAGAAGGAAAGAATCAAACGTACGAAAAAGGATGTTCAAAGCTTTAGCCATGAAAAAGCTTTTCGTTATACTCAAGACAACTACATTCCCAATGAACAAACAAGTATGGCACAACAGAGACAGCAAAACGACAAACGGAGAGTCAGTTTTAGAAACACATCCTTTAGCTCAAGTGATGGTAGCACAAATGGAGATGGAGGTGGACCAGTGAGAGGTGGAGGACCAGGAAGACATGGTCAACAAGGAAGACAAGGGAGATCCAGACCGATGAATAACAGAAGAGGTTATGCAGGACAGCATTTTTTAGAACAAGTTCCACAGAATTGGGACTTCGAACCCAGAATAACCAGGAGGATGCAGGCACTCTGGTGAATCTAACAATATACCCACTTAATGAGAATGAGCCACTAACCGACATAACATGTTCGCCTTCAGACACAAATTTAATGAATTCATGCGCAAAAATACACCTCAAAATATTGTTTGCAGAGACAGAAACTGTGGAAAGGGATAGAGGCAGTGGATTGAGGAAGAAATCTACATTTATGCCCCCAGTACTAAGCAGAAGTCCAGAGGCTAGGGTCTTTGAAAATGGAGTACTCAGTGCGATCGAAACTCTAGAAAATAAAGAAAATAAAAGAAATGGTTATCAGAACATGAGTAATGCTGACAAAACTATCCTCAATTCACTCCTCAATAATGACCAAATTATCATACGAAGAGCGGATAAAGGAGGGGAAACAGTGATCCAAGATAGAGAAGCTTACATTGAGGAATGTGATAAGCAACTGCCAACAACTAGCAGCTATCTAGCTCTGGACAGTAATCTAACGGATAAATTGAGTCATATGATAAGTCTAAAAGTTGAGAAAGCCCTAGAGAGAGGGTGGGTCACCAAAAACAAAGCAGAGTTTTTAAAAACAGACAAGCCCGGAGTCCCTCAATTTTATACTCTGACACAAATTCATAAGGGCCTAGACAAGCCACCAGGACGTCCTATCGTCTCTGGCCTTGACTCTGTTCTAGAGACATATTTAAATTTGCAAATCACTTCCTGAAGCCCCTTGTGAAGTACATGTCATCCTATGTTAAGGACATCACACAAATAATCAAAGAGATGGAAGGTGTAGAATTTGACTCAAAAAAAGAAATGCTTATAAGTCTAGATGTGGTGGCATTATACACCAGTATTCGACAAGACCTATCTTTGGAAGTGTTAGGGGAACGATTAAGACAAGCGGAACCTGAGACAAATAAACGTATTTCATTTATCCTCTGGTGCGCCGAAACGGCCCTAAAAGAAAACTATTTTTATTTCAATGGCAAGTTTTTCAAGCATATTCAAGGTACAGCAATGGGGGCTATCCTAGCCCCTAGTTTAGCAAATCTTTAAATGGAGTACTTTGAAGAGAGACACATTTATAGAAACACCAACCCATTCAAAAGATACTTGCGCCAATGGTGCAGATATATAGATGACATACTCGTCTTATGGACTGGTAATGAAGAAGAGGCAGAGCAATTCCAAGTTTGGATTAATGCACAAGATAGACACCTCAAGTTTACCTGTACTTTGAATCGAAAAGAAATTAACTACTTGGATCTTACGATCATAGTAGACGACACTAACAAAATCTTGTATGTCAAATCATTCCATAAACCAACTGATAAGAACACACTTCTGCATTACAATAGTTTCCATCTGAAACACACCAGAGATAACCTTCCATAGGGACAATTCTTAAGGCTCAAAAGGAACAGCACTAAGCCTGAGCACTATAAACATGAAGCGAACACACTCAGAGAGAAACTCCACCAAAGAGGGTATCCTGAAAAATGGACAGCGAAAGCCATGAAAGGAGCTAAGAATAACAACCGCGAAGCACTGCTAGACAGTGGGAGAAGAAAAGAAAAAGACAAAAGTGAGAAACTTGTATTTGTTAATACCTTCAATCACCTCTCGAACCACATCCAAAAAATAATACACAAGAATTGGAAAGTATTGGAAAAAGGCAAACATCCTCTTGATAAACCACTAATTGCGTTTAGAAGAAGCAAAAATGTCCGTGACCAAATAATGCGTAACAATGTAGTACGAAAACCAGCAAGACAACATACCCTGATGGAAAGTTGGGGCATGCCAAAGCAATGGGACATGTCCCATGTGGACAATGCTAAAGCTGTGGACAAACCAAAAGAAGCACGGAGGTTGACAGAGGACTGCCAAAGCCATGGATGCATCGAACACTAACTAACTGCAATTTTAGCATGGTAGTTTATGGTATCTGGTGCCTGTGTGGAAAGCTATACGTGGGTACAACAGAGAGAAAAATAAGAACAAGAACAACGGAACACAAGAGTTGCATAAAAAATCGGGTACAAGATGCACCCCTAGTGGATCACTTTATTGAATTTATTCATAAACCCGAAGACCTACGTTGGACAGTACTGTATCAAGTGCAATTGGGAAGTGAACCTAATGTAAATAAAAGAAAACTTATAGCAAAAGAATGTGAAATTATCTTTTTGACAAAAAGTGCGACCATTGGTTTGAATGGGCGTACAGAGGAGTAAAACAGCCCACCTCAGAGCGAGAAGAATAGACCATGGGGTAAAAATCCAAGGTACTCATGACTCATTCTAATGTAGTGCAACCTCATATACTATATCGGGGCAAGTCGCAGTACAGGAGATAGTGATACAGCATAGAAAACAACTATATGCTGGTAAGCACAATGATAGAACTGTTAGAGATAGGTTACCAAACAACTGCTTACGCCACTGGGGAAATGAAACATCAGGTACACTTCGCCTGATGATTTGCGAGTTCTAATATATCACCTAGAGTAAGAGCTACGGAATTTTGTAAAATAAAAAAAGGGGATTCAGATAAAGTGTAACCTATTGGATACGATATAATAAAAGAGCAAGTGAACCCCTCATAGCTTCCCTTATTGGCGATATAGATGCATACTGAAAGATAAACAGCAGCAGACAATCGTGGTGAGACACTATTAAGGTCATGAACAGCATACAAATGGCAGTAGATAAGCTGAAAACGGTGTTTATTATCCATAAACAAAGAAGGTAAATTATATATCCTAACTGGAACTACTGGTCCCACAAGCCCCTAGTACACACACGCAGCGAGAGGAAATGACCTAGCAAGGTTGAGAAGTGTTAAATATCGGTTTCCAAGGCAACCGTGCTAAGGCACTGGTTTGAGCTGCGACCAGAAAAGCGAAACACGAAATGGCTGTTCACTGCGAGGTTAGAGTGCAAGCTAAGTTAGCGGTAGGAGCGCTGACAGCGAGTGGTATTTTATTATTGAAGCCAGAATACATGCCGCACTTTTTACCATTGCAGGGGGACGCCTTTCTGTAAACTCACACCCGTACAAAGAAAGAGACTGCTGACTGGTACTGCTTCCATTCGAGTAGATGCATTATCAGAGAGACAGCGGAAGCATCAGTAATTATGTAGGTAAGCGAGTGTTCATTTACAAGCACGAACAGGCAGCGGCAACGCAGATTTTAGCGTTATGTAAAAACCCTTAGTGAAACTGCATGCCAGTATTTTCTTCCTTCACAGAGAGACATTTTTTGTAAGGCAGGATCTTCTTTTGTGAATAGCCTTGGTTCAGGCTCACGTACCTGACACCGGCATAGATCTTTTTCTGTCCTCGCACCTCGCCCCTGGATTTCTCTAACTTTAGAGATGCAGTCAAGTCAGGGCTTTGTAATGTTCAGAAAATATCTGAAAATGTGGTTTCCTTTTAAGACCCCATCTTTTTCAGGCCGCCATGTTCAGTAAGTGTTAGCGACTTGTTAGTGCCAATAAAAGCATATGATGTTCATGCATTTCCTTGCTTTCTGCGCAGTCCTCCATGCATGTTCCATATAGTATTAGTACCCAGTGGGGGCGCTGTGAGACCAGACGGTAATTCCGCCGCCATGAACTTCCTCGGGGCTGGAGCACGCCATCTTCCCCTGCTGGGGAACAAGGGAGAACAGACTTAGTTTTCCCTTCCACAGCAGGCATTTAAAAAAAAAAATGATAGTACCCCTGTCCAATAGGCCGGGGTACTAAGAGCAATAACCCCCTTGCTGGGGCATTTCGCTTAGGCCTGTAACTATGGGCCTCAGAGTATTACCTTACCCTGTAATGCCCCGCCCAGCTTGATGATTAGTGCTGATTTATTTTAATTGGATTCCTCTGGTGAGTTTGTGGCTACTTCCAGGAAGCCCGCGGGAGGTCAAGGGCACGGGTGTCAGCACCAGGCATTTTGCAGCTCTCCTGTGTTTTGGTGCAAAGGAATTGAGAAGCAGCGTTTTTTGCTTTGCCTTGCCCACTGCCGTAAAGGCTTTGCCCTCCTCCCATTAGGGTGAAGCCCACGGAGGTCAAGGGTGCGGGTGTCAGCTGCCCACAGGGGGTCCGCGGCCAGCCGGGAGTCTGTCGGACATCGGACGTGGGAGCAGTCGTGAGGGGAAATTGAAGAACTGTGGAGAAGTAACGCTGCGCTCGCTTCATTCACTTTGATCCTACAGCTTTATGGTTCAGCGTCCACCCCCCAGCAGTGTCACGACTCTGCCTCTATGACCCAGACGGACAGGGCTTGACTTGCCTTAGACTCTAGCAAGTACGGTTTCCCAGTATTTTTGGGCTACTATCTCGCATTGGCACAAACATTATAATCATTGCAACATTGTTTTACCGAATCTGATACATTGAATTCCCACAATAAATGTAAAGCCTGCTGCCTGTCAGGTAAAGCCTGCTGCCGCTGGCTACAGCAGAGGAACCCCTCTGCTGTAGCCAGCGGAAACCTCTGTGATATTGGACTACGTTGGACTACCCACGCCGAGTGTGAAGGAGGAGCATGTACTGACGTTTAAGTGGTTGCCTTTAACGTTTACGACACAGGCCTACGTAGCCAACGTACCAGAAAGGGACGGGGGTCGGACTTTGGTTGCCCCTCAAACGGTCAGGTGCGCCCCCCACCCCAGTCTGCGTTTTCCTTTTGGGTCCTGGCTTCGGTCTTCGCTTTGGGCTTATGCCACGTTTATGATTGTGATACAGGCAGTGGTAGAAAATACCATCTGGGAATCCGTTGACTGATCCAACACGCTGACATGTGTTTTGTATTTTCTTTTTAAATATTGGGCACCTGTATAGTTGTAGACTATTATCAGTAGTACTTTCTTCACTGATTTTAAAAGTGTTATATAGTATTTAACATCATTTTGACCTTTTACCTATGGTACACAATAAATGTTTTAATGGGGTGGTAGATTCAGCCAGGTATTTTGGGCTTTGGGTGAATTTTGCATCTTGAGATTCAGAGATTTGCTCATTACATTTGGATCCTTTGTTGCCAATAATCATTGAATACATGTTACCATGGCCAAACGGAAGACAGAAGTAGCCTAACATTATTAGGATGTTTAAGCCCATACACAAGGTGAACTCCCTAATTAAGGAAATACAGGGCTTTTTATATGACATTGATGGTATGGAAGGTAAAAAAAAAAGGATGAGCAATCTATAGTAGATGGGCAACAAGAGGGAGTTGTGAGGGTTGCCATACAAACAGCACAACCTGTGCTTACAACTGTGTTTAGATTCGGGCGCTAATGGGGAAAGGGACTTGATAGATTTAATGAGCCCTGTGAACTGTCAGCACCAGAGGGCAGAGCTAGGAACAATCGATGCCCAAGAGGCCCTAAGGAAGATTTGCTGGTGCCTTTTGAAAACAACCAGAAACTGTGGCAGGAGGGGAAAAACAATTACGCGTTCCTCGCAATAGGCCTTGGATCAGGAGGGGGGTAGCTTGTGGTAACATAGTGGAGATCTATCCTGAGCAGTCAGGACGCCCGCCAATTGCGGGCCCCACATAGTCTAAAGAAATATTACAGCTGGGAGCAAGTATTGTGAAGCCAATAGCAGAGGAAGGGGAAGGTAAAAGTGAAAATGCTCCTATGCAGGCTAGAGGTTACAATTTAGATCAATCCCATGTTTTGCCTTGCAAATAGATTTGAATCTCTAGCGAAGGAGGGGGTGTGGAACTAACAGGGGAAGGCTCCCCCGGCTAAGGGAAAGGGAGACCAAACTGGAACCAGGAAAGGCACAAGGTTATCTGGAGCAGGTGTAACACGAATTCCCGGGAAACACAACCCTGAAAATACTCAATCCAACTGTAAATAAATATGACTCAGATACTCAAACATCCACTACTAATTCAAACAAAACGGGGTCCTGTATTGAGTATAGCAAATCCTCTTATGGAGGAAATGTACCAGGTTCTAAATGATCTCATAGACCACATAATATGTCCCCGTATGAAGGGCATAATGAATGAGATTGGAGAAATTAATGAAAGGCTAAGTATAACAAGTATCTGGGATGGTGGGAACCCATAAATCCTCATACCCAGACCCTTTTAAGAACCAAACGATGGGTTAACAGAAAACCCCAGAGGTCCCCCGCCTATTCCACTACCACGATATAATATTTATACTGGGGACTTGATTCCAACTGCCCGACTCCCCAAGGGTCCTGATAGAAGGCTGTATAATAAAACTTCACTCCATTGACTGGTTCAAACCTCACCAAATTAGGAGCCCCATGATTACATTGGGCAAGAAGTGTTGGAGAGAATGCTTTGACATGTAAAGGTCATCCCTCTGTTGTCATGACTAACGTCCCCCGATTAATGTCCCCGATTAGCTCTTATGAGGACCAGGAGGATTTGATTAATAAATGTTCGAAATGGTTTCGGCAAAGCAGGGGATGCCTATCCATAATAAGATGTGACATTGTCCAGTTTTCCAGAAGTTCCACTCTCCTATCTGGATTATATTATATTCAGGTTTAGCTGCGTTCATGGCACTTAGTGGAGGGGATCCTTGGAATTGATCTCACGACATGCCCCCCGACCCCAATCAGCCAAATCATTCTATAATTCTGTCGAGGGATGGCAGTAGGACCAACTGGGAAGAACGAGCAATGAGCAGGAGGCAATTAGAATGGTATTGACCCAGGGAGGGAGGGCATCATTCTAAAGCCATCTCCCCCCCCCAGGGGGATCTGAGTGCAGTTGTTTGACTGGCTAGAGACCCAGGTAGTATAGTTACAATGCCTGCCATGGGACTTCTATCATGGAATGTTGCGGGACTGGTCAGACTTCTGGCAGCCACAGAATGGTGCTCCTTTGTACGTGGGTATCAGCTGATTTTATTACAGGGGACATGGGCATGTGCACCTTTCCCACTACAAGCTTATAACACCTTTTGTGTTCCCGAAGTAAACCAGTCCAAGGGAAGGCCAAGTGGGGGACTTTAGACATGGGTGGATGTCAATCTGGGATGGATGATCACTAGCCACTCAACTGTTTGGATGTACAGTTCCTATCAGTGAAAACAGGGGAGCAAAAAACGTTGCACCTGCTTAATGCTCATAACAGGCCTAGAGGCCAGAAGAAAAAGGAAATGGTGGAGATGCTACAAGGGATCATTGATTCCAGGACCTTTGGGAGGCTGGAAAATAACAGAATCATCCTGGCAGGGCACCTTAATTTACAAATTGAGCCAATAAGGCTACTAGAGGGATTATGGGCAGACCTGGATGCTGGCTGGGATAGCCTAGCATCGGTGGTAGCACCTCCCAGGAAGGTCTCTACTCTTGCGATAGACATGGCCTGTGTTCCTGAGGGCATGTAATGGGTGATTCCAGAATGATCGGCACCCAAAATATTCAGGGACAATATGGGAGATTCGCTAATAGATAATATTTTAATTTCGGGGAATGACTGGTCTTGGGTGAGTGATTTCAGGGTCTGGCCCCGAATTCAAAGTGACCACTATCCTTTAGTAATTAAAATGCAAGTAGGTTGGCCAGGCCCAGGAAACCCCCAGGACCATTACGGGACACACACAGAAATCAATCAAATGGCTCAACCTAATGGACCAGGAGATTAAGCCTGTTCTCTACTGTGCCATTCTGGGTAAACTGGTAACTATTAGCAGAGAAGGATCTTGACATGTAGAGATACCAGTGAGTTTGAAAAACACAAGGGTAATCTGACCCCACATATAACACTGCCGGCGGTGATGGTAAAGAGGAAGACACTGACCAAGAAAGGATGCCATCATCATACATGTAGGGAGGCAAAGAAATAAATTATGACTGGTGTCAATGCAGGTTCAGGGACAGACAGCGACAAACTTCGATCCCTGAGATCAGAATATAAAAGTCTAACTAGAAGAAAAAAAAGATAATTTGCCCAGGACCAATGGAGTGCTCTCTATAATGCACTTGAGAGCGGGCGAACATACAATTCTGGATGCTGGTTACTGACGGGGAACTGAAGGGGGTTGCACGCTCCACTGTAGTATCAACGAAGATGAATGGCGACTCCACTTCTCTCATCTGAATAAAATGGTTGAGGAGAGTCCAACATTGGTCCCGATGCGCAATGAGGTTTTAGCTCTAACAATGGGATCCCCAATTATATCAGTAAAGAAGTGGAGGAAGCCCTGAGCACAAAACACTGAGAAGGTAGCTGGCCCGACAATATCCCCTCAGACCTGTGTAGAGACGAGGTAGGAGTACGGGCCCCAATTTTGTGCAAAGTTTTTAACGCAATTATTGCATTGACCAATCTGTCTCCCTCCTGACAAAGATCAGTCATAATCCCAGTATACAAAAGGGCAGTAGAGAAAGTCCCGTCAAGTACCGCCCAATATCGTTACTGGAAGGAGCAGGGAAAACCTTTGCGAAGATGATTTTAAATCATTTACTGGATTGGGCAGATTTGAATAATGTGATTACTGCTCTCCAGACAGGTTTTTTTTAAAAATGGGGGACGATTGATCAGTGTTTTATGTTGCACCTGCTGATCCGGCAGCACATCCTACTTCAAAACTGGAAACTTTATGCCATGTTCTTAGATCTCTGCACAGACTTGGATTCCATCTCTAGAGAAGCCTTATGGAATATCTTGTTAAGAAGAAAAGCACCCCCTCCTTTGGTCTCGATAGTCCGGTCACTCTTTATGAACTCGGCGTCAACAGTATATCATGGCCTTGGGGGTGAGGAGACACATTTGTTTAAGGTTAATAAAGGAGTCCGACAGGGATGCGTCCTGGCACCGCTTCCTTTCAATGCATACATCCAGGAAATTATAGATGCACTGCTGAAAGAATGCCAGGACTGCCCTAAAATGTCTTACAAGAAATACCATGCACTTTTTTATGCAGGCCATGCGGACATGCTCTCCACCAGAAGTACGCCCGAAGTACAGGGCTGTTTGGCTGTCGGCTGGGGACCCTGGACTTTCCTGTCAGTGCTTCAAAACCGCATGTAAGCTGTATTGCTAGGTGGAAGAGGTTGTTTGTTTTGTTAGTCTGGAATTTATTAGTTTGGACACTGTGCTTTGGACTTCTTGGTGCTTATCTGCCCTATTTTTGCTTGCTTCTCCTAGATTAGCCCGCTCCTTCACCACCGCGGCCCAGCCCTGCCTTCCCCTCCGAGCATTCTATTTCACCATTGTGCGCGCGCACCAGAAGTACGCCGGAAGTACAGGGCTGTTTGGCTGTCGGCTGGGGACCCTGGACTTTCCTGTCAGTGCTTACCGCATGTAAGCTGTATGCTCAGGTGGAAGAGGTTGTTTGTTTTGTTAGTCTGGAATTTATTAGTTTGGACACTGTGCTTTGGACTTCTTGGTGCTTATCTGCCCTATTTTTGCTTGCTTCTCCTAGATTAGCCCGCTCCTTCACCACCGCGGCCCAGCCCTGCCTTCCCCTCCGAGCATTCTATTTCACCATTGTGCGCGCGCACCAGAAGTACGCCGGAAGTACAGGGCTGTTTGGCTGTTCGGTGGGGAAAGGGGAAGCAATTGCAATTTCAGTTTCATTCTATTTATTTTTGGGTAAGGAGCTCACACTACTTTACCCTGTTTATTGATCCAGTATATTCTCCCCACTGATTTAAATTGGGTATTGCATGTTTGTGACTTAGGAAAAGTGATTGGACTCCTTACTGTTCCACAGTTGTTTTCTAAACTACAAACTTATTGAAATATCTCCTCTTCGTGGTGTTATGAAGAAAAAGCATGACATCTTTACTTACAAAAGGGCTGGTCATGTGACTAGAAGAGAATCAATGGCTGAGCCCCGATTGTATGAGGATAGTCTATCTGCCCCACTTGTTTTCATTCCAATGCGAGGCACTATGAGAATGGCCCTTGCCCTTCCCCTGCCTTCGTCACCCCCATGCTTCATGGATATAGCAATGATGAATCTTCAGTAGGGGAGTGAAGTGGGGGAAGAATCAATCTTGTTAATTGATTCCAGAGAGGGAAATTAATCTAAAGATGTTGAAAACGTTTCTACAGGGAAATGACCAGTTGCATGAGAGTGGGGTACCGTGCTCGGTCATTGATAGTTCGCTACTCGCTCTGTCACCGTACCCATTAGATAAAGAGGCAGAGTGGGAAATAACACCGGCTCAAGATTTAGGTCATGATGAGACTTGGGAGAAGGGGCCTGAAGACAACATCAACAGTCTAATATTAGCCGAATTGTGCGCACACACGACTTAATTAAAACAGCTTATTACAGCTGTAGAAATACAAAAAAGCTCTAGTGCTGTCAATGGGAAAATGATTTATCACTCTATTGGGATTAATACAGAATCTACTGTTCAACAGGGGGGGGGGGTATTTATATGGCTAAAGATGCCCCTTTAACTGCATTAGCCCTATTGGAGCAGCAGAAGCTTTTGGATTCTCTGTCTGACGGGGATGTAAGTAATGGGAATAAGGTAGTTAAAGCCCCTCCCATCGATGTAATCCTTAAAGATAAGCCAGCAATTAAAAATAGTTTAAAAAAACAAAAACAAAGTAAAAATAAATATAAAGTGAAGTAGGGGACTGGAGTGAAGAAAAGCTGGCGAAAATTCAATTAAAGAAGACATCCTGCCGTACAAAGAGAATCAATCATGGATGACGACGGTGAGGACATTGTATTATGTAGAGGGATAGAGGGTCACCTCGCAGTAGATTCTATCACAGCCAATTTAAAGAACAAAGGCATATGTGCAAATTCTAGAATGTTGAGAAATGTGGAGCCTCACCTACGGAAGGTCGCACAGCCTATTAAAGGGAGTCTTCTGAATTTTTTCCCCAAAAAATATGTGGTTGATTTAACTGGACAAGTAAATGTCGGGCCAAAAAATCTACCTAATATATCTAAAGGTGCCATATCTAGTCCGAACCGCACACTTGATGCAAACCTTCAAGTCACACAAACCACGAACTCTGAAACGGAGCCAGTATGTGGCGTGGTTAAAATCACTTTGGTATAGGTGCCCCCGGTAATTCGGTGGGGCAATGTACCCCCCGAGTAGATCCCATAATGGGGATCATGAGTACTAATGAAGACACACAGTATAATGGCCCTGGGATGCAAAGATGTTTGAGTGCCACCGCCTTACTGGGGGGGCAGGAGGCGAGCAAGGGCATGGACCACCATAATATGAACCACCCAGATGGAGTGGTGACAGTGAATAAGGAGGGAGGAGATCAGGAAATGGAACGTGTCATTAGGAAGGTGAACAAAATAATGCTGGATGGCCATGATAGCTTAGGTATGGAATTGCCTGTAAACAAGAAGGCCCAATTAAATGACACCTCTGGGAATGTCGTGATGACAAAAGAGATACATGTGGACCAGTAGAAGGGATTCTGGGTGGCCAAGAGCACAAGCCCATTCCCCCTATACATACTGAGTGTATGTTGCAGAATGCGCGTAAAGGCCCTTATTCAATTTCAGGGAATGATGCTCACTCGAGACCTCTACGATAGCAGAGAACCCTAGTGCTGTGATGCACTATCTTTTTACTTATGGAGGCCCGGTGGCACTAAATCGTGTGAGAATTCAGGCACTTTTTGGTTAAATACCGAGTCTGGCCCTGATTACCTCTGGGGATATTAAACTTATAGATTTTGTACATCGAACCCGATACAATTTTGTGCGGGTAGTATTTTACTACTGCACAATACTGGAGGCGGTACTTAAGGAGGTAGGTACCTTCCATAGATTTGGTTATGATCTGGGTTGTAAGAGTGGGATGGTCTTGGATAAGGGAGACCAAAGGGAAGCTCAGAATGATCTGAAACCGATGGACCCGAAAGTTACAAAGTGTACTGCAACCGATGGAGGTGGTTTCAATTAACCTAGCCTAAGGTGGTTAGCACTGACACTTCGGGGCACCATTTCACAACTCCAGGGCCTGAAGCCAAATTAATATCTTGAATGATTTGACCCTGGTGAGTTGGAATGCCCAGGGCAACTGGTTTCTGAAAAATTCACCAAAATTATGTTCAGAGTTATGCTGGAGTTTGATTTTATGTCTACAACAGACATGGTTTACTGAGGCTTTTGTGTTGGATGGCTATATGGTGCATACAATTTTAACAACTAAGAGATCCTGTGGACGTCCGTCGGGGGGCCTTGTCACTGCTATTAGGGTAGATAAAGGCGCATCCATTATTAAGGTTTTCCGGATACCTACATGGTGCTTGACAATATTGGTACAGATGAAAAGTAAAACATTGTCTGCATGTTGTAATATGCTAGTAATAAATATTTATTGGAATCTTAAGTTAGAAATCAAAGAAGCACTATCGCAGCTGGCAGATATCCTGATTTGTGAGGAAATTGTTCCAAATGTGATGGTCCTTTTTGCAGGAGATTTTAACACAGATATTCAGAGTTTTGGAAAGGTGGGGAAATCTGGGCCTGCAAAAAAATCTTTAGGAAAAGAAACGCATGGTCATCTATGCAGGAACTTTATGCAGGACTGGGGACTGTCTAATCCTAGGGATGTATTGAGTACCAGCATCGACACCACCACCTGGTTTAGAGGTGCACTATCAAGCACAACTGACCACATTTTATTTTCAGATTCTTTGATAAATATGGTAATTGAATACCATTTTGGAAGCACATTGTGTAGTGACCATAAGAGACTTTAGCTAAAATTGGGTGGTGATTGGGGACTAGGACCCACTCCCTGCTGTCAGCCCGATGTCTGAGTAAATACAGCTAAAACCAGAATAGTATGGTATAAAGAAAATGTGGTAAAGCCAAATTGGTTTTTTGTTTTGATTTTAATACTTCTAACATTGGGGAAAAAACTAACCCTGTATACAAGTAATACTTTTTTTCATTATGTAAAGATTATAATTAGTAATATAATTAGTAATACAACCACTGCGTTAGGTGTTAATAATAGCTCTACCCACACACATTTATGATCCGATAATAAGAAATTTGAAGAATTCTACACTTGGAGAACTTGGTATATCCTGCTTAGCAGTGTCTATTCTTTATGCCTGAAGGATGCATTAAAATGTAAAATAAATAATAAATGGAAGAACAAGATCAAGGCGCATCGTGCAGCCCTTTATCAATCAGATGAGGAAAATATGCTTCTTGCATTAAAAGACAATACCTCTAGGTCATTTTGGGCATTAATGAAGAGTAAGCTCCCGGGACACTGAGGGTCAAACCATGGCAGCCTAGGAAAGAAAATGGGAAAAGACATTTTGGCACCTTATATGCACCAGTTAAGTGCACAGAACTTGAAATATTCTTGACTCACTGTGGCATTTTACATTCACTCAGGAGGACATCAGGATGATCATACAGAAGGCGTCCTCTTCTAGGGCTGCCGTGCCAAATGGTCTGGCCAATGTCATATGCAACAAAATAGTGAAGTATGGACTAAAATTCGAATCCTGCTATTTAAAGATATTATGAGGACTCGAAATATTCTTACATTTCTTATGTTGTGCCTATATATAAGAAAGGCGACCGGTCTTGTCCAAAAATGTATAGGCCAATCACGTTATTGCAGATTCCAAGATTTTCTCTGGGATTGTTTTGAGTCATATTCAAGAATGGGCCAACACAAATAACATTTTAACTAGATTCCAGTTTGAATTTAGGAAAAGTATCGGAACTGACATTGGGGGACTTCTGTTAAATTTAATGCAGGAAGCAGCTTGGAGGGGGCCCCAATTTATATTGCATCGATAGACCTAACATTGGCTTTCGACATGGTGGATAGATCCATACTTTGGGTAAAACTAATAAATATGGGTATGCCACCTGAGCTGTTTTCTGTCTTATTCCATCTGCATGAGGGGTCAAAATTGCAAGTTTGGCGAAATAATTTGGGAACTTTGTCCACATTAATAAATGCATCAAACCGCTGCGACAAGGATGCGTTTTTGCACCTACGATTTTCAATTTATACGCATCCGATGCGAAAGAGGTGCTGGAGGATACAGCTTTTGTCCCACCTCTGGTGGAGGGAGTGAAAGACAGCTGGACAGCATATGCGGATGACTTTATTATTCGATAAAACCCCATTCGGATTGCAGCGTCAGCTTTGTAAATTTATGGACTATACTCTACATAATAACCTTTTGATAAACGAAACAAAAACCGTGATCCAACAGATGCACCCAAGGCCGAATGTAAAAAAAGTATTCTTGGTTCTTTAATCATACAAAGCTTGTAGTAAAACCCTACTTGAGATATTTAGGCTTCTAAGTATATGGGGATTAAAATAAACTAAACTACAGGACCTATTTGGAAGGGAAGGTGGGTTCCTTAGTGGTCCAGTTGAAAAAAGTGGATGCTGAGTATGGAAAGTTCTCCTTTTCAGTGACTTTGATTCTATAAACACAAGATCATACCACCGTTATGTTATGGCCTTGATCTCTTTCCACTTTGGGCAGTAGAAGAATTTCCCAAATATGAAGCTTTGTTGTTGAGGCCAGTTTTTAAATGTCTGCCAAAGTGTGTTCCTTTAGCCGCAATTCAATATGAATTGGGACTATTGTCAATGGTGAACATAGTCATGTGGCTAAGGGTCTCCCTATTTTGGAAACTAATTACTGCTGCAAAGGGGACCTTGTGCGATTTACTGGGAAATGGCTTTCATGGTGACACCACTAGATCGAATTTTCTCCAAAAATTTAGAACTGAATGTCTGGAGTATTTAGGTAAATCAGGAATATCTGTTGATCTTCTTATCTTCAATCCCCTTAAGGCGAAGAAATTATCTGAATGGAGAGATTGGATTGTAACAAAGGAAACAGTATCTGCAACCCGTTTGTATAAGCATTTGCTCTCAAATATGAAGTGCTTGGGGATCCTGGAACCACATTTGACTCTGTTCCCGGATAAAAGGCTACGGCAAATATGTATGCGGTTTAGATTTAATGTTCTACCAACTCGGGAAATCATGGCTTTACGTAAAAATGGAACAGCGCTCTGAGTTGTAGGTTTTGTAAGGAATCTGATGTTGTTGACACCTTGGAACATTTATTAATTGATTGTACTAGTCTCAGAAATCCACGTATTGATCACTTTGAAAAATGTGTCAATAGCACCGGATATGTAAACTTGGACATATTATGGTGCCAAATGTTATATGGTAGAGGGATTGCTCTACATTTGGCCATAATTAGGTTCTTGAATGGAATTTGTAAATTAATAGATGGAATGGAAATGCAATGAAGATTTTAATGAGGAGTTTTTTTTTTAATATCGTATAATATGGAAATAGTATCCAAACCAGTACTGGAAATGATAATTTCTGAAACTATTTTATCTATACTATAAGTACTGTAATTATTTATCTTTGTAAGAGTAGCGAAAGCTGGCCCTATTTAGGCTTTTGAATGGAATTTGTAAATTAACAGGTGGAATGGAAATGCAATGAAGATTTTAATCTGAAACTATTTTTTATCTAAACTAGAATGCAATGTAAAAAAGGTTTTACTTTCTTTTGTATGAGTAGTGTATATTGTTATGAAAAGTGTTATTTTTGTTCTGTTGTGTTTTGTTCTGGTTTTGTATTTGATTTTATTTCTTCTCTTTTTCTCTTTGCATTTATTCTGGTATTTTGTAAAGGTTATGTTTATAACCAAACATAAATAAATAAAATAAATACTCTCCACAACCCCCAAGCTTTGAAACAGTTATTCATTTTGTTAGTTTAAAGAGCTGTCTTTAGAGCTTAATATCTAGAAAAGTAATGGTTTTCAAACCAAGGTTTGTAAAAAGTAGTCTCCTGTCCATCGAGGTGAATGGTGTTCCCCTGCAGCAGGTTGGGTTCTTTGACTACCTGGGAGTCTGGCTCCAGGAGACCTGTGGCTGGATCCATGAGGTGGAAAAGTCGGGAATAACACTAGGGAAATATGGTGGCGCCATAATAGCTTTTCATAGACGGAATGCAAGCGGATCAGTTTCTCCAGCCTTTAATCTCTATAGAAATCAGCCCTTCCTGCAGTCCTTTATGTCTAGGAAATAAAATATGGGGCATGCTACTTTGGGGAAACTGGATCTTTGTGAACATACATTCTTGAAAAAACTGCTCATAGTTCCTGAAAGTACCCCATCAGCGTTGGTATATTTTGAACTTGATGTCACACCAATATCGTCCAAGCTGGCCCTCAAACCTTTTTTGTACTGGTTACAACTATGGCAAAATGAGGGGCTGGTGAGTTATGGGGATGCACTGCTGTATTTAAAGGCCTTGGAGAGAGCGTAAAAAGTTGGCTGGGTGCTTCATGTTAAGAATACCCTGCATGCACTTCATACAGCCTGCTCTGTTAGGGACCTGAACAATTCTGCAAAAGACAGATCAAGGCCCAACTAGTAATGAAAGCACAGACTCTGGGAGAGAATATATTGAATTGGGCTTGGAACAGGGATTCTGGAGGTATCTAGACCTAATTAAGCCAGCATTTGAAAGGTCTCTGTATTTACGGATGAGGCTGGGAATATTCCTGGTAGCCTCTTTCAGAAAATCATGGAGAGGGGGGAAATGTCCCATGTGTGGGGCAACATGTGAAACCCTGACCCATTTCTTACTGATCTGCCCCAGCACAATCATTCTGAGAAAATTACACTTGAGACCAGTTGTGAGGGTTGTGGGAAATGGTATGGTTCCTTAGACAACCAGTGCCACCTTGTGGAGTTTTCGCTGCCGCGCGCTACCTACATAGGGCCTGGCTGCAAAGAAAGAGGGCTCTGAAATAGATTTTGGAGTTGAGTGTTTTACTTTTTGTACCCAGGTATTGTAGCACGTCTGTTAATGCATTTGCCAAGGTCTGACGTTTGATTGTAAGAATGCGTTTTGAGGCTGCGAGCAATGCTCTCCTCTGTCATGTGTCAATTACTTCAGGCGTCCGAGAATCAAATGTGTAATTTTATTGAGAACTCTAAGCTCAATGTAAACTTGTTACTTGAAGTTTTTATAAAGGAATACAAGTTTTTGATGATGAGGATGCTACTTCCAGGAGATTCTACTTTCCTCCCTTTCCTTTCAGTTAGCTCTATTAGGAATAGGTGTTCTTGATTTCTCCCTTCTTGCATCCAGCTTCTCTGTAGAATTAGCTATCACTTGAAGATGTTTTATGTTGATGCCCATTTTCCTCATTCTTTTTTTTATACAATCCCCTGCTCCCGTTACCAGCGAGGATTCACTCAACGCCTCCAACCACAACTTGTCCTGTATCTTCCCTCAAAAGTGTACAAGAGGGGTCTCATGCTTACTTTACAAAGTTATTGTAGCCTTAGAACTGAACGGACCTTAGATAGGTTCCCTTAGTTAGTTCTTTGGGTGTAGGATCCTCACTTTTTCAACCATGCTCAGCACTTGCCGTTGAGCAGTTTTACTCACTTTCCTGTTCTCAATTCGGATTTATGGAAGCCAGTTCTCCTTTGAGGCATGTTGTCCCCTAAAGTTTTCTAATATTCTAAAACCAGCTTGGGCTAATACCAAAAGGGCTAAGAAGAATGCTTTAATCAATCTCCACTGACTCCAAATGTTTTTCCAACCAGAGAACCCCTTGCTAAAGATATAGAAAAAAGGGCATTTCTGGTCTGGGACATTGTCCATCAATCAGTGCTGCACAGACTGTGTCGTCTTTTGAAGATCTAGACATGATTTTTCTTCTCCTTTCATTCTTCTTCCCCAGGTGGCTAGCCTGAGTTGCTTCCCATTTTCCCATTAGATTTGCCAGAATAAAATGGGTGACAACAAGGCAATTGTGCCATTAAATAAATCTTTCTCTATACCCACACTATGTGCAACCTTCGGCCCCATTTCACCAAAAAGAAAAAACCGACCTGTGGAAAACTATAATTTTCAATGGATATCTAAAAACACTGCAATCAACACTGTGAAAAAGTGTTTCTGGCCACCGGAGACCTAATCTTGCATCAGGCACTGTGACGAACCAGTAGTATTCGTCCCTTCTCCACAAAGGGGAGCCACCCCCATTGATGCTATGGAAGTGAGCCTGCTGCACAAGATCCTGCCTAGTGGTTTGGGCAAGCGGGACCTCACTGGGAGTAGCTCCCCTTTCGGGACAAGGACTCCTGAGGTAGAGTAAAAAATCTGTACTCTCAGCCTATATGGGAATCACAGAAATGGTAACAGAGATAGTATTTTTATTTGACTGACAGCACTACTGGACCCATCTCAGATTTTACATCTTTTTATTAGAAGCCTGTTGGCTCTCATTACAGAGACAAATATACAATTACTGACGTCCTCACCTGGAGAAAGACTCCCTGATGCAGAGCTGAGCGGCAGGGAAGGAAACATGCAGAACAGATGCTACAGCTGGAGCGCGTAGCAGAGACTGTCTGGCGGCGGGACCACAACAGAAGTTGTGGTGGGCCACAACATGCTACTGAATCCATGGATGCCAAGGGCAGAAGCTCTTCAGCCCCCACACCACGAACTACAGAGAGAGAGAATGCTATGCATCGGCAAGGACGCCACAACCAGAATCGGCCAAACAGCACGCCATGATGAACACTGCTGACACAGGCATCAGCGACCCTCCCTGGCGGAAGCACAGCGAGTAAGCACGTATGCAGGCCCCCCAGTAAGAAGGAAAGTGGGCAGGTGGATTGTTGTGAGGGGAATCCAAATCCTCAATCCTCCTCAACCGAAACAGCCTAAATTTGGACCAGAGTTCCCAATGATGCAAAGTACAGAGCAAAAAGTTGTAAAAGAAAACTACTTCAGACTCAAACTATGCAGGATCTCACAGCAATTCCTCCAAAGAAAGTAAAAGAAGCCAATACTTCATCAAGGACCACAACCAAAGAAAAATCTACTGCTCATTCTAACTCAACTACCTCTTCAAATAAACAACGCACATTCCGGACAAATGACTTGGACACAGAACTGTCAGGTCCATTCAAATTTTTAAATACAACTGGTGTAAATTCCTATGTAAATGTAGTAATCAATATTCTATTCAAATTGCCACCAATTATTGACAACATTTACTTGGGACAGACCGATTGTTTTTGAAAATGTTAGTCCTTCACAGAAATGCAACCAACAATCCTGACAACAATTAGTGTTTCTGGAATAAGGCAGCAATTGAACTACGGTGCTTGAATGGTCAAATTCACTATGAACACAAGAAGATCTGCAAGAATTTCTAATGTACTTACTACAAGTACTAGAAAACAAAAACATACCTATGAATAAAATCTTCCAGACTTCATACTTGTGGAAACATACATGCACTCTTTGCAGCCATGTAGCACAAGAAGAGGTTCCTAATGAACGCTTTGTATATGTATCCATACCCAACTGTGAATCCATTCCATTTCAGCAACTTGTACAAAATGCAAACCATAGCAGATTGTGTACTACCTGCAATTCCGATAATCGCTCCACCCTTACAAATACAGACACATAGTAAATACGTAATAGTAATGCTTTTACGTTACAATGCAGATGGTACCAAAAACAACTGCAAGCTGACTGGATTCACACATGGTCAAGTATCACTTGGTAAGAAAATCTTCACAACAATAGGTATAATCTACCACGCAGGAGCCACAACCAATTCAGGTCACTACACTGCATATATAAAAAAGAATTGTTGATGGTTCGAATCTAATTATACTACCGTTACTCTTAAGCAGACATTACCAGCAAATCTTGTAAACGCTTACTTAATATTCTTAAAACCAAAATTTAATAATCTGTGTATGCACAAACAAAACTTCAAAACTATAAACAGTTAGAATACGCCAGCAGGTATGTAACTGCCCCAAGATTCTGCAACAAGCACACCGATAAATGAATACCACTAAAATGAAACAAGAAATAAACAAATAGAATACACCAACTATCTAATTGCAACACTACCACCACTTCCAAATCAAAACCCATAAACCTATTCAATTCCTCCTACTGAAGTCAATGAAAGAAATATATTGTACCACAACATAGAGATTTTTTTAATCCAGCATGGATTTGTTTCCCACAGACCCAATGATTTAATAAACAAACACAGGAACTGAGCAGATTACGCAGTACACTGGTTTGAACTATAGTACTTTTAAAGTACTAACAATGAGGGTCGACACAATACAGAAATGTCTACTATGCAATGCTATATCTCATTATGAACTACCTACACTAACAAATGATCTTTTCTTTTATCACAGAGATTGAAAAAGAATGTCTGCTACAATTACCCATGTCATGAAAAAACTGCATACACCACAGCGGCCATGCACCCAAGACTCTAGGCCTCTAGCCACAACCAGCGCAGCATAATAAACCCATAGAAACAAACACCTACCAAATGACCACAACCCAAAAACATAACTTATCCACCTCAAAACCTATCCACTTCAATGAACATTCTAAAATAATACTTACAACCAACGCATAAACTCTTCAATACATACCCTCTTCGCCCATTGCTCTACTAACGACCCAAATCCAACATCATAGTAAAGTAAAATAGCCAGTAGTACGCCCAGTTTTTAGTATGTCCGCGGACAACTGCAGTGACCGCGGACACATCAAGACCTTCTCCCACCTAAACAAATACAACATTTGACCCATCTCTTACTCCCCCACCCTCTCCAAGCACTCCTATACATCAACACACTCCCCAAAATTGGATTTATGCTCACTTCCATGCTGCGCTGTCCGCAGATGTCTGCGAATCCAATATGGCGGACACATCGAAACAATGTGACGTACCTCACGCTTCACCCCAACCAATCAGCGAACACGTCGCGTGTCCGCGGACATAACGCAAGCCGATTAGCCAATCGGTGTCCTGTCCGCGGAGCGAACAGGGAAGTGTGTCCGCGGAGTGGACATGGATATCACTAATTTTTTGAGACCCACTTTTTTGTTGTTTTAAAAAGTACTGGACGGATTTTCACCAAATTCATAAAAGCACGCTTTTGCGACCAAGCTGCTGCAAATTTGGTGAAAACCTGTCCAGCGGTTTGGGCTGTTGACATGAGCAAAATTTGTTCTCCAGTCAGTCTATGGGAAAAAAAATAATTTTGGGACCGCCCATATAACTTTGACCCCCCCCCCCCCCCCTGGAGCAAACCTCACCAAACTCAGTGTGGGCCATATACTTTTTTTGCAAAGTTTGGTGAGGATTTGTCCAGGGGGAGCGAAGTTAAAAGCCGCCCAAAAAGTGCTCTTCCTATGGGTTTAGCAACTTAACCATAACTACATGGCCGCTACCATAGGCCATGTGCTATAGTGGTGGGTGGGCGGTTTTGCCCTACTTCCAGAAATGCTATTAAGCTGCATCAATCCACAGTTAGCTAAGTAAGTGAATCCTGTTCGGTTTGTTGCTCTCTTGAACCAAATGGTGTTCCCATGTAAGTTATGTTTTTATTTTAACAACATGTAATGTTGAAAGAACGATTGCTCACACACCATTTGGACTTGCATAAGATTTGATTTGGAATCCAAATAGGTATGTTGGCAAGTTTGTAACAAGATTCAGCCCTGACACTATGACACGGCCTAGCTCTAATTCCCCAGATCATTTAATTGAATCACATTGTAAACTGTGGGCAGACACATGTACAACACAGTTTGGACATTTGTGTAAGGTGGTAATATAAATACTATTACAATTACTTTCAGAGTATGTAACCCCCACCTACTATTTTTTTTAAATACTTAAAACTGCGAAATTTCTGTATGCTGAATACATGAGGGTCAAAATGATCGCAGAAAAATATGCATGATGAGATAGAAACCCTCTGGCCAGTGTTGAGATGGCAATGTGGCATAAGAAATTACAAAATCTGATAGTAAGATTTGGGAAAATCTGAGATGGAGGTAAAGTACCACTTGCAGGATAACTCCTAGGAAGAGTGAATAGTTAGAAATAGGCAGATCGTGACTGCTACTAATTTCTATAGACAGTTTATATACAAAATATAGGTCATAGTGCAGAGCAGCATGGTAATATAAAATGAATATTAATAATATAATCTAAGTAGTAACAAGTACTGCAAAGGATGCCTTGTTCTTTCTATAATCTAACTAAATTGCTGGCTTTGCTGCGATATCAATAGAATGCGGAGAGTAAGAAGGATACTCGCTTTTGTTTAGCAATGCGCTCTCCTGTGCCATAGCAATAGAAAGATTGACCTGTATGAAATATTGACCACTGCTATCAAAAGATGCTGCATACCTCTGAAATGGAAAAGAAGTACTAACAGGAGGCATAAAATGGGTACTTTTTTGATAACAAAATTCTGGCAAATTAGATCGTTTTTCAACCACTATCCCAATTATACGATAGGAGAAGGAGGGGGGATGGGTGGACCACTGAACACTGCCCTTCCGGCAGGATTTTAAGGTAACTTTGCACGTCAAAGCTGATCTAGCGCAATTTGGTGATATGTAAAACTATGTAAAATAAAAATAACTGCACTTTTCTTGCGTTGACGAGCCACACGCTTAGGGCCCCAGGCTGATTTATTGACTGGCTGTCCTGCTGCACAGGACTTGTGAATAATGTTTGTCTAGAACAGCGCCTCAGTAAATGTACTTTGAGCCCACTCCTGCAGCACTGTAGGCACATGGTTTGCGCCCACGCCAGCGACCCTTTGCTGGGCTGGATGGACTCTGGTATGTGACTTTAGAACTGTGTATACATTCATTATGTAATAGTTGACATCATTAACAAGTGTTTTGGTGAATCAGAAGAAAGACTTGGGCCAGAGGACATAATTCAACTTTAGTTCATTTAAATGAAAAGAAAACTCTGTACTGGCCCTACCGCTAAAAGGGGATTCCCTTCCTACGAAACTAAAGCAAAGGTCCTCATCAGGATGTCCAGATAACCAAAACATAGTGCACCCTCGTAACCCGTTTAACTGTCTGGCCCTACCAATAGATGAGAGCAAACAAAACAAAGAAATGGGTTTGCACCTTGGGGTTTTGCCAAAACCTCTTAGATTACCCCCTTTGCTCCAGGCCAAAAAATAAATGTTCCACCCAGGACACTGTTCCTCGCCTGGGTCACTGCAACAGGTCTTGCAAAGAAAATCAACATCTTTCTAAGTCCCTCGTATTTAAAAAAAAAAAGAAAAAAAAAAAAAAAACAGTCACTCAGTTTTTGATCCTTCAATTCACCAAAGCTTTAATTTCTTGTATCCAGTGGGGTATTTGAATAATGCCCACCTCCAACAGCATCTTATGTTGAAGCCCACCTCGCTTTCTTGAGATTTCCCACTACCAGGTAACGTGAATGGTACACTTTGCAATTCAATATTCTTGTTCTCTTGATTCTTAGTATTATCAGTTCTTGTGTCCCTTGGGACACCTCGGTTCGTCTGTAAGCTATGGGCAGGCTCTTTAGCCCTTAGTCTTCTCTCGTTGCTTTCTACCACCAAGTGTGTCCCTTTCTCCTCTTGGGACTTGGCTTCTCTGTACTTTCCATTCCAACGGTACCATTACCGGTGACCGTTAACCCTTACTGCCTACCGTGTAATGAGGCCCTATGTCTAACTGAAGACATGAAGTTGTTTACTTGACCTGTTGTTGAAACTGGTCTTGGGAAACCAAAGCGGCATTTGGTGTAGTATTTCCCTTTGTTTTTATATTTGCGATGACAATACTTCCCACATTTGTGTCTTTGAAATTGTAAAATCTGTGTATGAATGTCACTATGGCCCTCATTACGAGTCCGGCGGTAACCTGCCAGTTTTTCCGGCTCGGTTACCGCTGAACTTGTATTACCATTCCGCCTCCCTGATTCCTGGAATTACCGGGCCATTACGACCCCAGTGACCCGGGAATTCCGGAGGCGGAATTTGGTAAATCCCCATTCCCATTGAGTCCCCTAGGACTAAATCCGAATGGGGACCATGGAAACACCGGCACCATCTCGTGAGGGTGCCGGTGTTTCGGGCAGTGTTAAACCCGCCAGGTCAGACCTGGTGGGAATGACACATCTGCCTGCAGGACTCGAGATCGCCAACTATGGAAACAACGGTGGCGGCGGGTTTACCGCCACCGTTATTTCCGTACCGGGTGACTTGTAATGAGGCCCTTTGTCTTGTTTGTGAAGGGATTTCACAAGTGACATATTTTTGGATGAACTGTAAAACAGTGGCATCACTGTCCTGACCAAATTTAGGAGCATCTTTAATCCACAAAAGCATGTGGATGTGTGGTGCTCCTCTGGCTTGGTATTCTTTTCTCCAAAAGAAGTGTTGCACTTCTCCGAGGGGAGGAACAGTTTTATTACAAAGGAAGTACAGCATAGCAATGAAGCGATGATGGAAATATCTTGATACACTTACAGGATCTAGAGAGCAGAGTTCTCCTGGTGTTTTATATCTGTTTGTTTTGTTTTTGTTTGCTATGCGTAGGAATTTGTGTAAATCATCCCATGTATATTCTGCACAACTTAATGTCACAAACTAAGTGGGTGGGCCAAGGTTTATTATCATACAGCGTACATCTCTGTGACGTCGGAACCAGTATTCTTTTGTACCACGCTTTTTTGCTAAAAGATTTGTAATGCTTGACTGTAAAACCTCATCTTTTTCAATGTGTGTGCAACTCCGTAGCATAGAGTTGCTAGTTCACTTTCAAAGAGAAGTTGGAATATGTATTCCACATTTTGTCTGAATCTGGGGTCTTAAGAAAACATTAATAGAGAGCAGTATTCTGATCCTGTTATTATTTGTGAGTCTATCATCGTATCTTCCTCCTTTTCCAGTAGGAAAGAGTAGAGGAAAGGCACGTGCTTCTATACTTTTTTCCCATATGCTGATTGGAGATCCTTTGGCTTGTCACATTTGGTATGTTTCCAGTGCATCATCTATGGTGTCTTTAGAGTGTAATGGGTGAATTGTATAATGGTCTAAAATATTGGATTCTGTAGCAGGATCTAGAAGCTGAAATTGACCAGTTTCTGATGAGTCTTGAATTATTTCAGTGGTTTCCCTCAGGTTTTCTTCCATAATAATTCCCTTGTAGTATTCATTGTTGTCTTTTAGATATTGCAGGGCTTGTCTAACTTTATGTAAGTCCACGAGTTGTTGCCAAATTGTTTTCTTTTGTAGGTATGCCATTTACTGAGATAATTAAAGATTGATCTATTGGACGTTGCACTCTCAGAGTGTGTACATTTTCTTTGAGATCTAATGGCAAATAAACTACTTTGCCACAAATGCCTTTCATTAATTCAGAAGGGAGGTCATTTTGCTGTTTTTGGTTGAAGGCGTATTATTGCTTGAAATGGGTGCACTGTTTGAATTATGATGCTCTCATATAGGTTAAGTTGTTGCAGGGGTTTTGGTAGTGGGAATAATTCCAATTTATTTGTGATGGCATGTGAAGGTGTTTAGTTGTTGTCAAGTTTTGCAGTGCAGTAATTGCAAAGTAGTAAGGGGTCAGTAATTTCGTGTTTGTTTTCTGCTATAAAATAGAGAGCTAATTGGAACCACTTGGAATCTTCATTGTCTTTTATTTTGTACATTATGTCAACAGCTTTTGTGCTATTTTGTCCTACAGCAACACACACACATGGTTTGGTACTTCAGCAGATGTACTTTTAAACATTAGTATTTCTTTTTTGTATGTGTAGTAGAAGGTTGCCATCTGTAAAGTTGTTGCTAGTCTGTCGTAAAGCTATTGCATTTTGTAAGTGGCTTTCTCTTCCAAAATATTTTCTCTGGATATGCTCTATTTCTTCGAGTAGTTCTTTGGCTGTACCATGTAGAAGATTGTTATTTAAATTGGCTAGTGCTAAAGCAGGACTTTTGGCATAGTACAGTTTATAAACCAGATTTCTTATAGTTGTATGGTGTGTTGATATACTTTTGATATGGTGGAAGGTACGTTTGCATATAGGTCCAAAAATGCAGGCTAATGAATGTCCTTGTAGTCTTGTGTGTTTGTGCACTGGACAGGAGTCCATATTTTGTAGTAGTTTCATTTTGAATATGTTTGCCTTTCACATACTGATTGAGGAACTGGCGTAAAGATTTGAAAGATTTTTTGGCTATATTACACATTGATGTGCACGTCCATTTGTAGACTGGACATATTGGTTCAGTGGAATGGAGAGTTGATACTAAGTTTTCTGGGGATATTTTTGAGAGCAGCGTTTCTTGTTCCATAATGGTATTAAGGTTTTCGTACCCTCGCCCACTGCTATGTATGTCAATTGGGTTTATTTGCTTTTATTTGTATGCTTCTTCATTGAAATATGGTTCTGTGCTTGTGGTGTGACTCCATTCACCTCCACAGATGTTTGTGAAGCTATCTTTGTTGATATTCCATTATTGAGAAGTCTTTTTTTTTTTGTAATTTAGTACTTAGTTTTGTAAGTGGTTTCATTCTGTTTAAAACTAAAATAATGTCCTTTTGAGAAGGATTGCACTGTCTGAGAGCTTCTAGGATTAATTTTCTACAGTAGGTTGTAAGTGTTGTGCGTGATTTCTCTCCTGTTTTCATAAGGCTCTGAAGGACTCCTTGGTGGAACATTTTTTGTAAAATATTTTTTTTGGTATGCTTACTTGCAGCTACATCAAGATATATAGGTGCAGTGTTAGCACTAGTGGTAGCTGCAGTCTTGTTAATCACTTTCTGTTTCGTTTTACATTTTGAAAGAGGAGCCAAAATGTCTGTACTGGAAGCTGGTTTTGTTTCGCTTAATGACTGTATTAGCTGTTTTGTTTGAACTTTTTGTACAAATTCTGCTAGAGGTGGATGCTGATTTTGGAGACTTTTATTTTTATTTTGTCTACTTCTGCGTTGCTTTCTATGGAGTTGCTTTTTGGTAGGCATTCTTTGGGGTCTGTTGGAGAAAAAAGAAAGTGTGGTTTGGGATGTTGTGCAGTGTATGTGTGCTTTGTGCATGAGTGTCTGAGTATGGTGGTAAGGATGTATGTAGAGGTGTGTGATTGTGGAATGGGCTGCTACTTCAGGTTGGGAAGGCTATTCTTGTATTCGTGTGTTACTATACTGGTGTTTAGATGACAATACAAAGTATGCAGCTGCTGAGGGGAAGCGCTAATACTGAATCTAATGTTGCAGGGTTAATACAATTGTTTGTTTTACAATACTAGAATGCTACAGTGTTTTAGTAACAGTAAGAACATATGGCAGTATTGCACTTACTGTTTTGAATGGAAAGAGTAGGTTTCTTCTGAGTGCTGGTTCACACTTCAGACGCTTCTACTTTTCAGGAGAGTGGTCTTCACTGCAATTGTGAAAGAAAGAAGTTAGTAAATGTGTGTTAATAGCACTGTTAATGTAGATATGGATTTCATTATTTTTGCAGTGGTAGTGCTTTCTGATAACTGTGCATAGCATGTAGATGCACTTTCCTTTGTCTATGTGCATTCTGTATATTTAACTTAGAATCTGTTAGTTGAACGTGCTTTAGAAATGATTACAATAGTAAGCACACAGAGCACACTTGGCTTTTCAAGGCAGTGTTATTGGATGCTAAGTGATAGAAGAAATAATTGTATGCTTTTTTTGGCTATTTTTACAGGGTAAACAACAGGAAGTGTAGGGAAAAGCATGCAATGTATGCATTTGTGAAGGTGTGGGAAATAAAGCAGAAGGATTTGATGGGTTCAGCAGCTTATTACTCTGCATGTGATTGCCAAACTACTGAGTGATCCTGTGGTGCTTGGAGATGGGAGAGTTTGAAATAAAGTAAGGGTTGCAATGAAGGGTCTTGTACTTGCGTTGCAGACTGAAGCGTAGGGAGAGATGTTGCATGTCTTGCTTTACAGCACTGTCTGTACATAGTTGTTCATGATGTGATAAACATGACTGCACCTGTGTATAGTTCAATGCTGTTGTAAATTCTAGAATGGGCAACCTGCTGTAATGAGAAAGCGGTCTAGATTGGAAGAACAGTTGTAGAGGCAGTGGTGTTTTAGCTGGAAACCTTCCAAATGATATTGGCTATCTGTGTGCATGAATAAAGATGCATTTACTCATCCTTGCTGCGTGTAATTTTATAACACTCTAGAAAGCCTTCTCCCATAATTATACTGTTATTTGTCCATTCTTTTAACATGAAATGACACTTTGTTAGATAGCTGTGTGTTGTGTCTGATTACTATTCCTAAAGGAAGTTCAAATGATAGAATGTATTTTACATATGCAGAATGATGTATAGAAAGGAAATTGTATGTACATCCTATGCACTATAATGCATTCAATGCTATTATGGTTCAAATGTGGATAAATGGGTGGCAGTGGTTACACATTACAGTTAGTAATATGGGTAAATAAAAATTTGGAGAGCAGATAGGTTTTCAAGTGACACTTGATCATAGCACATGGGAGAAATGACAGTAAACTTGTTTTACATGCTATATATGGCAGTTACTCTGTTTATATGCATTTATACAAGAGCTGTACGTGTACTGTGCAGATCATATTCATACCTGTAGTTTGTGTTCATGCATGTGGATGTGCATGAATCTGCAAGTAGAAATGTTGGAGAGTTTTGTAGTAGTTGCTGTAGGTGCTTTGCAATCACTGCCCAATTGTACTCGGAGTGATCAACAGTACACCTAAAGTGCTGAACTGTGATGATGGAATAAGATGTAGAGTTCCAGGATGTGATTGGTGGATGGTTGTGTGACTGTTAAATGGTAGCCAATGAGGGAATGGTGCAGAGAGTGAAGTGGAAAGGGTAGAAGGGCTGCCCCAGAGTTACGCGCTCTGTGGACACCGCGGCTGTTCACGGACAGGGCGTGCCACATCCGGGGTTTCTCAGCAAATCCAGCATGGAAAGGGGACTGTAGGGATTAGCCAATCAGGTGTTGAGGTTCTGCTTTGTACTGAGAGAAGCTGTGTTTAGTGAAGATGGCAGAGGTGGCGAAAGTCAGGGTGTTATTGGTTGGAGATATGTTTGTAAATGGTTTGGATCAGTATGCTAAATCTAGGAATGTGGCAAACAATTTTGACATAAAAAGAGTGGAGGTGGTGTGGTACAATGTCCTTGGTTTTAATTTGCAGGCAATGCTAGATGTTTGTCAGGATATGGCTAGGTTTAATAGTCCACATGTAGTTGTCCTGCACTGTGGTGCTTTGCATTTGGGCTATGTCAGTGCCCCTACTTTGTTGCAAGATCTGGAAAACTTGGTTCAGGCAGCCATGAAAGAACTTCCAAATGCCAAGGTTATTTTTTCTGCTTTGGTACCTAGGGCAGTATGGGACAACAGTTCTGTTGTTTGTCCTCAGCAAAATGTTGCTAGGTGAATAATTAACCAAGGGATGTTTGCTTTTATGATTAGAGCTGGCATGTTCTTTTGCAATAATGACAACATTGATTCTGGTAATGTTGTTTACTTTAAAGAAGATGGCATGTCTTTATCTTTTATGGGAAATGCCATGCTGTTTTGGAACATAAGGATTGCTTTGGAGAAGCTAATGTGAAGATATATTTGGAGGAAAATAAGGGGAAAAAATCACCAAAAGTACAAAATAGTGTATGAAGCATCTGCAAAATCGCAAAAAAAAGGCTCTTTTCAGAGCCAACCTCAAAGGGGAAATGGGGCACACTATTTAAATTTTCATTCCCCACTCTCAGATTTTTCTATTTGTCCGCAGACACCGCGGTTGTCCGCAGACAGCACGTATTACATACAGGGAATTTGAGGCTGAGAGGCATGCAATTGAGACTGTGGAGAGCAAGGGATTGGTCAATAAGGTTTACTGGGTGTGATGTGTAAGGAGAGACTTTGTCAGAAAGTCTTTTTACTGAGAGGAGAGCAGATAGTACGGCTGTGTCTTTCAGAAGGCAGATTGTCTGGATTTTGGGAGACTCGTGGATAAATTGGCTGGAGGTGCATGCAGATTGCTGTGGAGTGGCTACACATCTTGGATTCCCTCATGTGTAAGTGCACTGGCATGAAGTGCGTGGAATGAAGTGATTGGATTTGGTACCTCTTTTGATACTTTGGTGACAGTGTCATCCAGACATTATTATTATTCATTGTGGAAGGAACAGATTAGGACATGTCTCTTAAATCTCTTTGCAATTTGCAATGAAAGAAGGACTTGGGGAAGTCATGGACATATTTCCAAAGTCCTGAGATATTTTTTCTCGTATTGTGCAGAGACAAATGTGGCTGCATTCTTCTTCATTTGGTCCACAAATGGAGAAAGCGATGTGCAATGGCAAAAAGGTTGTTTGTGCCTTTTTGAGAGACGTTGGCATGTCCTCTTTTCACAATGAAAATGTTTCGTAGTACACACATTTTTCTCATAGATGGAGTACATCTTACTTATGCTGGCAATCAGATTTTTCTGCGAAATATACAAAATGCACTGCAACCCTTTTTGGAATGATAGCAATCCCTTTTGCAGTAGGTGTTGACCATTTGAAGTTTGCGAAACACAAAAAAACACCACAAAAAGGCTCTTTTCAGAGCCACCACTTCCTCCCAGAAAAAAGTGCAATGGTTCTGATAGGGCAGCATCCAAAAATGGTTAAATGTCCACAGAATTTAAAAAAATGCACAGGGCTTTGCAGCATTTCATTGGCACTTCTATTTTTAAACTGTGAAAGGCGGCTCTGAAAAGAGCCTTTTTTATTTTTGTTTTGTTTTTAAACGTGACACACAAGGAAAGGAAGGAAAAGGAGGGTAAGGAAAGGTCACCGACCACGGGGATAAGAAAGGGCAGGTGGAGAGAGGATGATGTTCAGTGGGCCTTACTCAGGTAGTTGGCAGTCCTTCTCATGATCCCGGCCCGCAGCCTCGAAAGCACTACAAATGGTCTCCCTCCTGCAGAGTACTGCATCGGAGTACATACACAATACTGTGACCTCTGAAAGGTAAGGGTCTACAGCATTACGTATGGCCTGTAAGGCAGCTGGAGGGATGCGCTGCCCCACAGGAGTGTCTCTTGTGGTGACAGGAGAGGAAAGCGAGGATGCTGCAGGGGAACGCAACCTACTATGTTTATCGTAAGGTACAACCTTATGCATAGCCCCACCGTGGAAAGACCTTAGGTGTTGCTTCATTGAGGTAGTAATCCCGTAGCTGTGCAAACCCAGTTTGCCATGACTCAGTACCAACTGGCACTGAGTGCAGCGCACCTTGTTTGCACAAGCTTTCTGTACTCCAGCAAGAGTGACAAAAAACCTCCACACCCAAGATTCACGGTGAGAACAAGTAGTAGGGACTTCATTACCTCGTCCTCATCATCCTCTTCATCACTCTCCTCTGCATCCTCACGCCTATTCCCCTCTGCAGGCCCTTGAGGAGGTGGTGTTGGTGGAGGGGCGGGGTGGTGCTGAAACAGCAGTAGCACCAGCAGCAGCCATGGATGCCATCAAGACTCCTGTCGGGAATGAGGAATAGCAAAAGCAGGTCCAGCAAGGATCAATCTCCAGTAGTGCTGTGTCTTACACAGAAAGACAGAATGAGGATCAGCTCTTGGGTGTGGCCTTTTATAGGGGTGCTTGGGCGCACTTCGCAGACACCCGTGCCATCCGTGAACACTTTGAACACCAAGAAAGGGCTCAAAAAGTTCTAAAGTTTGTATATCGCCAGGGACAATGTCTGGGACATGTGCAAGGGTCCACTTTTACTGGAAAATACCATGGATTGCTAAAAAAAATCACTTTTTAAATGTCCGGGGGTCCGGACTGTGTTCGCGAACAATGAGCACGGTTAGCGTGGGTGCGGTCACATGATGACGTCGCGGACACGTTTGTGAATGGGACGGCTGTGCGTAGGACACCAAATGCGCATTGTCGGTTGTGCGAATGTGCGCGGGTGTTCTACGGACAGTGTTCGGGACCCCGAACTAATTAAAAGTGCAACACACGTGCGGCTGACAGTTACGGACAGGCGCGATGTTCGTAGGACCCAAGGGTGTGATATGCATGCGCTTAGGTGTTCTACAGACAGTGTTCAGGTGCTCGAACAAAATAAATGTACGTCACAACCTTGCAGACAGGCGGACGGGATATGTGTTCTACGGACATATTCATTCTGGTTTCAGACAATGCGAACAGGGGGGCTTGTTCTTAGGACACCTTCATTTGAATAGTTGTGGACATGCAGATGGATTTAGTGTTCTGCGGACACCCCCATTTTCATTACGGACAGTGCAAACTGGTAACGTGTCCTTAGGACACCCCCATTTTGGTTAATTGCGGACATCCCGGACACCCGCGATGACGGCAGACACCCTAACTGCCTTTTTAAAAAAAAATAAGACCCAGAGGAATATAGTAACAGCACATATAATATTTTATTATTGTATAAAAATGTAAAAATTATGAAAGAGAGGGGGAAGCAGAAACTGATACAAATACAGGGGACTTAGGGATTTGTACATGTTGGATGGTAGGGGAGGAAGGGATTGACGTCTCATAAAGTTTTTCTTGCTGGGGAGTTGTTGGGGATGGTTGGCTGGGACATGGAGAAGGGGTACAGGTACATGTGGGACAGTGATATTTAATTTTTTCCTTTATATGGTCCTCCACAAAGTTTTTTAAAAGAATGACATTTGTCATAAATAGATCAATTTTTTGCTCCACAAACTGCAGATGATTTTCCAAGGTGTCTGTTTCTGTATTATGTTTAATGTCTGTATGGTCTGTTAAAAAAATATGTTGGTACACAAAAAGTAATGGTTATTAATTGGTATATTTAGAGAAGTGTAGTGTCTACCATTAGTATCACTGTTTTCAGTCATTTCATCCCGAGGAAAATGTTCTTCTAGCCATTCCAAAGTACTAGACAATTCTGTGTAAAAAACCAACAAATTTACTTTTAGTGTACCTAATACAGAAAGTTTATAAATATATAAAATTAATGTAGTGTACTTACTAGTTTTGTTTTTACATTTTGCTGTAACTGCTGCCTAGGTGTGCTGTTGATTTTTGCTGTGTAGTTTCTGTGAGGTAATTCTGCTGGAGGGATATTTATTTTCTTTTGGTATGTTCCATTATGTTGCACATGCTATATTATTGGACTGTTGATGTCTTACATATACAGTTTCCACTTCTTATTTATTATTGAATGTAATTTATTTATGTGCTGCTTTTTGAACATGTTCAGTGTTTTTATTGCATGATATAACAATGTAAGAAACCCCCTGAGTTTTTGGATAGTGTTGATGTTGACCGAGTCCGTCCGCAGACATGCGCACGGTCTGCGGATATCAGAACCACTAGCGTGGGACAGGGGGTTCAGTATGTTCTATGTTACATGTATTTAAACTAAGGGAATCCTAAACACCTATCAAATGAATGCTATCTATATCTATATATATTCAGCGAAAAAATGTTAAAGGGGCATTATGGTTCAGTTGAGCTACTAAAAACCTATGAAATTCAGTTAAAAAAGTTTGTTGAAGGGACGATATGGTTACAAGTAAAACCGAAAACCCTTGAAATTCACCAGTTATGGTAAGCTAAGCAACCATAACTCGCGCCACCACCGTGCACTGCTAAGACTAACACCCAGACATCAAAGATGGCATCACAAATGTCATTGATGAAAGCACTGATGACATCACATGTGCATTTACTTTTCATGAAAAGTCTGTAGAAGGGATTCTTATTGTAATGTTGATTAAAAAAGTGTCAAGGATCATTGGATCAAGTTCTTTCATTATACTAAGCTACTCATGTAGAAACATGGGCATTGTGTGCAGCACACTTGATGGAGGTGCAATATTAATAACCTTACCACGTTGAAAAGTAAAATGATAAATGCTTTCCTATTAGACTTTTGCGTACTGTGAAACATTTAGTAAGTAGCTAATAAAACCCACTTACTACATAATTGATTAGTACAGACAAAACACAGAGACAACAACACATACAAATATAAATATATACAGGGAAAGTGAAGTAAGCAAAAAAGCAGCAATACTACCAGACAATGTTTGTAACCTAATTATCGCCATGCACAGAAATGATTGGTCTGCTTCAAAGCTGCTACTTCCCGTATTTATAAGCATCACATGATGTCACTGGACCGTAAGTAAAGTAGTGGGAGTACAAAGTATACAAATATGAGCATATCAAGGGAAAGTACAGTAATAAAAAAAACAGCAGAAGTATAAGAAAGTGTTGATAACCTTACTGATTATCTTCATGCATAGAAAGGATTGCTGTCTTTCAAGCCTGTGTCTTCCCCTATGTATATGTTTCTTATGATATGAGTGGACCCTAAGGGAATTACTGTAAGGACATTTTTGAAGGATAAGTCTAAAAATATAGTACCCTTTGAATTTTTAGTTCCTGACTGTTACTGAAGAAAACCATGTGGCCTAGCTACGTCAGTAAAGGAAAAAAGAGGGAACCAGACATGTGATGTCATCATTGATGTCTTGGGTGTTAGTTTTAGCAGAGCACAGTGGTGGCGGAAGTTATGGTTGCTTAGCTTACCATAACTGGCGAATTTCAGGGGGTTTTCGGTTTTACTTGTAACCATAACGTCCCTTTAACAAAGTTTTTTATATATATATATATATATATATATATATATATATATATATATATATATGCACACGGCCTGCAGTAGCGGCTAGCGGCCGTGTAGTTATGATTAAGTTGCTCAACTCCTAGGAAGAGCACTTTTTGGGCTACTTATAACTTCGCTCCCCCTGGACGAATCCTTACCAAACTTTGCAATACAAGTATATGGCTTGCTCTGAATATTTTTTTGGCAAGTTTGGTGAGGTTTTGGGGGGACAAAAGAAATCGGGGGTCCCACATATTTTTTCCATAGACATAATGGAAAGAAAATTTGCTCACGCCTACAGCCCAAACCGCTGGGCGGACTTTCACCAGATTTCCACCAGGAGCGGCGGCTTGGTTCCGAGAGCGTGCTTTTGTAAATTTGGTGTAAATCCATCCAGTAGTTTTTTTTTAAACAGCCAAAAAGTAGGTCCAAAAGAATTAGTGATGTATGTCTCCGCTTTGCGGACCCAGTTCCCTGTTCGATCATTGGACGCGCTCACTGATCGGATGATCAAAAGCTTGAAGTGCGTCTAATTTTTGGGAACGCCTGCCATATGGATTTGCGAACATCCACGGTGCTGCTGGCACTGCGGTAGAAACATATAAAAAAACACAACATTGCACTTGGTAAACTTCTCAAGCAATCTCTGGGGAGGGGAGGGGTGGGGTAATGAGGATGGGATGGGATGGCATATGGCCATAAGAAGGAAAAAACAGGTGTTTTTTGTCCTTGAATTCTGTGAATGATCTGGATGTTCAGGGACAGCACTGTGATGTTCGTGAACAAATCAGATGTTCGGGGACATCTATGCCTATTTCTGCATTGCAGGGTTGGTGAAAAGCAGTTCTTGGATGGCTTATAATTTTAGCGCCACTCAATGAAACTGCATGAAATTTTAGAATTTTATTCCAGACTTGATTCTGAATGGTTTCCGAAAGGGTGAAGCTGTTTTGTCAAGAGGGAATACATTTAAAGGGGTTCACAAATTATTGTAAAGGCTTATAAATGTGGTGCCATTTGACAAATCTGCACACAAGTTTTCAAAAAGCATTTTATATTTAGATATAAATGTTTTTTTAAAGTTTGGTGGGATTTTCTTAAGAGGGGGCTAAATTAGAGGGGGGTCTAATTTTACATGGCTTATACCTTTTATTGCAGTTTGACGATGTGGACAAACGTTTTCAGAAAGATTATAGACCCAACCTTCAATGTTTATGTAAAGACTGAATGGATGTTGTCATGTTATATGACTATTGTATGTACATATATTTTAGAAAAAATAAAACATGGGTGGATTTAAAGCAAACTCGTGCAAGGAGCATTGGCAAGGACCTTAAAGCATGGTTTTGCTAATGTGCCCGTGTCATAATATAGGTACAAAAAATAGTGATATACCTTTGGTGACTGAGTTATAGCCTGTGGCTATGGGCAGTGGCCAGATTGTACAGGTCATGGCTACTGGCCATGATGTGAGGGACGAAAAATTGTGTTAAAGTGGCCATGTCCACCTGGGACTGGCTATGTGGTAAAGTTATTCGAAAGTAGGATAGGTTTGAAAGTGAAAAAATGTGCTTGTGGTAATATGGTCATAGGGTTCTAACTTTGCCTTCTGCAAGCTGACATGCAAAGGAAAGAGGGGCTCTGTACAGAGCCCTGCCTTCTCTTTCCATGGTGGTCATCTTGGAAAAATCAATTTTTTAGCACCCCGGGTTCTCACTTTGGGAACCAGCGGTGCTAATGGCCTTTATACCCCATTGCATGGGCTGCAAAGGAGGATAATGGTCTGGAGCTCTTGTTTGTTTATTTATTTATTTTATAATGCGCCGAAGCCCGCAGGCATCAGGGCGCACACAGACACACTTCACTTGGGCTGATAAGGTGGGCTGCCAGGCCGTCATCCCCCATTCCGGTCCCTGGAACGGGAGATGAACGTCACATTAGTCCCCTTAGCATAACACAAAATGCTAATGGGAATGTTGGAAAAATGTTTTGCGTCTAGGTGTTTACTGAGAAATATAAAGTAAATGGAATCTATAAGATTCGTTTTTTTTAGTTCGTTTTTTGATGTCATCTTTGATGTCCTGGGTGTTAGTGTTAGCAGTGCACAGTGGTGGCACGAGTTATGGTTGCTTAGCTTACCATAACTGGCGAATTTCAAGGGTTTTTCGGTTTTACTTCGAACCATAACGTCCCGTTAACGTTTTTTTCCTAAAGTTTATCGGTTTATAGTGGTAGCACGTAACCATAATGTCAAGTAACATCTGACTTCATTGCACACCTTGCAGAGAATGCCACATGACCATATGCTGGCGCGCAGCACGGTGACGTGTCCGAGAATCCGTACACACTTAACAATAAGAAGTATGCCTCGTGGACAGTGTGGAAATACATTTTTTACTGATGTAGGAACTTCCACCTTCAACATTTCCCTTGCACAGCTCGAACACTTATTCGTAGTCAGTCATTAACAATGTAGTACACAGTACATACCTTTAGCAAAAGTGCTAGTTATCTGAAAACGACATGAGCTAAGGCCATCCCTCCTACCCAAGAAATAGCACCACTGCTGTAATGAAGGAGCATGAGAAACACTGCCCCTGCCTTACAAATAACACACGCACAACATTTCCCCCCGTCCACCTACCCCCCATATAACTGTTTGGTACCTCTTTGCTCATTTCCGTCCGCAACTTTCCTTCTTAGCTGTCCTCCCCAAAAAAAGCCATCCGTAAACAAAGTAAATGTTCCTTTAAGAACCACCTTTCACAGTTTAATTTCTTTTTTTTTTTTTTTTAAATCGCATACACTCCCTCTACTTATATTTCTCAGTAAAGGACAGACACGCAATAACATTTGCCATTAACATCTAGATTTGCAAAGCAGTAACATGTGCTACTGAAAGAGGATTTGTTGTTCTAACACGGGACGCCTGTGGTGTCCCGGATTAGAAAACAAAATCTTTTTCCAAGATGGCCACCATAGAAAGGGAAGGCGGTTGTTCCATACATGGCCCCTCTTCCCTTTCCATGGCAGCCTGGAAAAAGCAAAAAGGAAACGCTGTTAACATATTACCACCAGCACTTTTTTCCTCCCTTTCAAATGTACCGTAATGTTGAACAACTTTACCACAAAGCCAGTCCCAGGTGGACATGGCCACTGTAATCCTATCTTTTCTCCCTTGTGGTCATGGCCAGTAGCCACATTGTGCGGATCATGTCCTTCTACCATGACCCTGACATTCTGCCCACTCCCCATGGCTTCAGCCTACCCCTCAGTCAATAAACGTATACCGCAATGTTTTTTAACTACATTACGGCACTTGTGTAATATGAAAACACTCCCACATCTCGTCACATAACCAACCCTAATGATATTGTACACTTTTTTGGATGACGTTCCTCTCCAGCGTAGCCAAATGCACCCATAAGCACTTATGTGCCATGACGCAGAACCTGCAAATAAACACACAGTAATGTACAACGTAGCACGTTACATTTTGAAATAATAAACTGTTTTTTAAAGGAACCATTAACAATTTTAATTTCACAGTAAACTGTCCGAGACCATCGGACTATTCCCATTTTCAATCAAATAGTAACTTTGTTTGTTCGGTCGTCATCGAAAATGTTAATCGTGAGGCACACGTTGATCTTTTCACATACACAAAGTATTCGCTTTTGATAAAGCAACAGCTTCGGTCGCATAGTGATTTCCAAGATGTCAGCATGAACTTTGGCCTACACCACCATAAGAGATGTTATGTTACTCTTAATGGCCACTCCAGCGTATGGACAAATGGGGCCGGGCCGGTCGTCCCACAATACAGTGACGGTTAGGGAGCCGGTCACGAGTATGTGCATCTGGCGTGCAAAGAATCCATCACTTGGCATCTGAAATCCATGGCAATCACAGTGCGGAAGAATGTAGCTGTTCAGAAAACGTAACAGAAAATACATATCAATACCCAACCTTTACCAAACAATTTAAAAAAAGACAAAAAGAACGTGGAAACTGATAAACAAATCGATGTGCTCATGCATGACATTTTAAAGAAATAATTGCTTTGAACATGGGTGAATCTAATGATAGCCTACAAACTGCAAGAATCTGCACTCTCCAGAAGTAAAATAAAATGACAACTACACAGAAAGATAGTACCTCAGTTACAATGCCAAAATTATTGTTCTGGTAATAAAAAATGTAAACTCGTTCCGTTGTAGAGTCGTCAAAAGTAAACTTACACGATATTTACCATCTCCATTGTCTTCGTTAAACCCAGACAGCGATGTACTTGTAGCAAAGAATCTTCTTCAACTGATATTACATGTGTCTTACAAACGTTTTGAATACATAACCTTATCAAATGGTATTTTTTCCAAACTTGCACTCCCTGCATTCTTTCTGAATTTTCCCTTTCGCTCAAGGTCAAAAAACAATTGACCCTTATGGGTTCAGTCGGATGCGTGGGCCTACTGAGCTTGCAACCAAAAAAGCAAACCAAGTGACCTTCACTCAGAATGAAAATACATTCTGACTTTGCAACAACATATCTGAATGCATGCATGACAACTGCTACTCCTATACACTTGCAGAACTGCTGTTTGCATCAAACAGTGCAGGTGCCTGCCTCGGTTAACAAGTGCAATGGTGTGTTTTTTTATATGCGTTAGCGGCGATGTCCGCTTACACCAAAACGTGAATGAAAGATGGCGGGTGCAGCGACAGAATCTGACGCACTTCACGCCGTTCAACATCCAATCAGTGAACATGCCACATGTCTGTGAACATGACGCTACGGATTAGCCAATCGGTATCTTGTCCGCGGAGCGAACAGGGAAGTGTGTCCGCGGAGCGGACATAGATATCACTAATTTTTTCAGACTTCTTTTTTGGTCATTTTAAAGAAAACTACTGAATGGATTGGCACCACATTTACAAAAGCACACTTTCGGGACCAAGCTCCTGCTCCTGCTGCAAATTTGGTGAAAATCCGTCCAGCCGTTTGGGCTGTAGACGTGCGCAAAGTTTTTCCCCCATTCAGTCTTTGGGGAAAAAGACGTTTTCCCCCCGTGGACCAAACATCACCAAAATTTGCAAGAGAGTTCACAGTGGCCCATACACTTTTTTTGCAAAGTTTGGTGTGGATTCGTCAAGGGGGAGCAGAGTTATAAGCCGCCCAAAAAGTTATTTTCCTATGGAAACAGCAACTTAACCATAACTGCACAGCCACTATCGTGGCCCTGTAATGTGTATATGTATATATTCGCTACGTGATCAAGCGCTCAGTTGAGCGTGAAACGCGTTGTAGGTGGGCCGTGCAATAGGCGTCCTGCCCCTGTTTGACTTGCTGTTTCCCCAGCCTTTTTGCTCTGCACAATTGTGCAGTTTTCTACTATTAAAATAACTTCCTACTCTTACCGTGTGAGCTCTATATTTCTGGGTTCTCTTCCCTTTTGGGATTGTAGGACCTCATTGGGTCCACGGAGAGTGCGGTCCGTCCCCTCTCCTCTGGTTTTTTCTATAAATATATATATATATTACACAGTAGTGGCCATGTAGTTATGGTTAAGTTGCTGTTTCCATAGGAAGAGCACTTTTTGGGTGGCTTATAACTTCGCTCTCCCTGGACGGATCCTCACCAATCTTTGCAAAAAAAAGTATTTGGGTCACTCTGATTTTTTTTGCAAAGTTTGGTGAGGATTCGTCCAGGATGGGCAAAGTTCTAGGGGGGCCCCAAAACCTTTTTTTTCCCCATAGACTGAATGGGAAACATTTTTTGCTCACGCCTACAGCCCAAACTGCTGGACGGATTTCCACCAAATTTGGACCAGGAGCAGCGGCTTGGTCCCGAAAGCGTGCTTTTGCAAATTTGGTGAAAATCCGTCCAGTAGTTTTTTTTAAAATGACCAAAAAGTAGGTCAAAAAAATTAGTGATATCTGTGTTCGGTTCGCGGACACACTTCCCTGTTCGCTCCTCGGACAGTGTCCTGATTGGCCAATCGTCTTGCGTGATGTTCACGGACATGCAACGTGTTCGCTGATTGGACGGCGTGGAGCGTGAAGCGCGTCACATTTTTCGGTAGCGCCCGCCATCTTGGATTCGCGGACGTCCGCGGACAGCGCGGTGAATCTTTGTTCAAAATGTGTATTTAGTAGAGTGTGTTGGTGTGTAGGAGTGTTTGGGGAGGGTGGGAGTGTATGAGATAGGATGAAAGTTGTGTTTTTTATGTGTTAGACGTTCTTTTTGTGTTCGATTTGTTTGGGGACATCACGGGTGTTCTGAAATGTTCTAAATAAACTGACTGGGGGGTGTTCTAAGGACTCAATATGTGTCCGTTTTGTTCGCAAGCAAAGTGAAACTGTTCTAAGAACACTCGCGGTGTCCGGGGAGTGCTCGTAGGGGGTGTCCTGAGGACGCTGTCCGTATTGTTCTTCAGGACACCTCCATTTTCATTTATTTATGAACATTTCAGAACACCTGCACTGTCTGCGGACACCTACATTGTTTTTTTTTTTTTAAACGGAAACTATTCACAATACAATATAAAAATTAAACTTTATTTAACATATATTATTATTTATGACAGAGAAGGTGAGGCAGAAACAGGAGAATTTGGGGTTTCAACATGATTGGTATTAGGTGAAGAAGGGATGGAAGTCTCATCAAAACATTTTGGATTATGGAGAGGGTTTGGGGATAATTGACTGGGATATGGTGAGGAGGGACAAGTACATGTGGGGCAATGGTACGAGGTTTTTGGTTTGAAATGATTTTCTACAAAAGTTTTTAAATTAAAATTAGCCAACAATACATCCATTTTTTCTTCTATATTGTGAAGACTGTTATCCATAACAGGGTTTTCTGAAGTTTTTTCTATTTTGGTATGCTCTGTACAAAAAAATAATATATATGTTAAATGTATATAAAAAAAAATAAATAAATGGTTTATATTATAGTGTTTACCATTAGTTTCACTATCTTGTGACATTTCTTCATGTGGGAAATTGTCCTCTAGTCATTCCAGAGTACTAGACATTTCTGTGAGAAAAAAAAAGATGATATATTTTTTTAATGTAATACAGAAAGTTTATAAATATATGAGTAAAATGAAGTACACTTACTATTTCTGGTAAAATAAGTCCTATGTATTCAGTGGGTCTGGTCTTGTTCTCAGTTCTGTTGTGTCTGTGAGGTAATTATGTTGGAAGCCAATTTATCTTCTTGTGGTATATTCCATTTCAGAACATATTGTATTTAAATGAATGGTTAGTGTGTTACATATATGGGTTACATTTCTTATGTATTACTATATATAATGTGTTTGTGTGCTGCTTTTTGAATTTGTTAAATGTTCCTATATTATGATATAACAATCAAACATACCCCATCACCTCCTCCCCACAGTTTTTAGGTAATGGTACTGTTCTCTGAACATGTCCGCGAACATTAAATAAGTTTGCGGACATCAAGTTCATAAGAAGAGATGTAGTCAGTTCCATATGACATGTATATAAAGTCAGTCATTATTGTTAAGTTGTGCTACTAAAAAACTATGAAATTCAGTGAAAAAACTTTGTTAAAGGGACGTTATGGTCAAGTTGCGCTACTAAAAAACCTATGAAATTCAGTGAAAAAACTTTGTTAAAGGGACGTTATGGTTCCAAGTAAAACCGGAAAACCCTTGAAATTCGCCAGTTATGGTAAGCTAAGCAACCATAACTCGCGCCACCACCGTGCACTGCTAAGACTTACACCCAGGACATAAAAGATGACATCACAAATGTCATTGATGACATCACTGATGACATCACATGTCTGGCTCACTATTTTCTCTTTTGCTGACATATCTAGGCCACATGGTTTTCTTCAGTAACAGTCAGAAACTAAGAATTTTATTTTATTTGTAGACATATCCTTCTAGTAGGTTCTTACAGTAATTCCCTTAGAGTACAGTCACATCATATGAAACATATACATATGGGAAAACACAAGCTTGAAAGACAGCAATCCTTTTTGTGCATAAAGATAATCACTAGACTTATGAGCACTTTCTGATAGTTCTGTTTTTTTTTATGGCTGTACTTTCCCTGTATATGGTCATATTTGTATACATTGTACTCAGACTACTTTCCTTAGGGTCCAATCACATCAAGTGATACATATACATAGGGTAAATAGCAGCTTTGAAACAAAGCAATCATTTATTTGCATGAAACTAATCAGTTAAATTATGAATTGCTTCTGCTACTACTTGTGCTTTTTTGCTAACTTCACTTTCCCTGTATATACCCATATTGGTATGTGTTCTTGTGTCTTTGTGTTTTGTCTATAGTAATGCAATTATGTAATACATGGGTTTTATTAGCTACTTATTACATATTTCACAGTACACAAAAATCTATTAAGAAAACAATTATCATTTCATTATTCAACATATTAACATTACGAATATCATACCTTCATCTTGTACGCTGCACACAATGTTATGTTTCTGTATGAGTAGCTTAGTATACTAGATAGAACCCCATAATAGGATGCTATTTATATCAATGCATCGTTCAATGCACTTATTAGGGTATATTTCTTGCAATGATTCTTGACACTTTTTTCGCAACATAATGAGAATCCCTTCTACACATATTTCATGAGAAGTACATACACATGTGATGTCATCAGTGATGTCATCAATGACATTTGTGATGTCATCTTTGATGTCCTGGGTGTTCGTCTTAGCAGTGCACGGTGGTGGCGCGAGTTATGGTTGCTTAGCTTACCATAACTGGCGAATTTCAAGGGTTTTTCGGTTTTACTTGGAACCATAACGTCCTTTTAACAAAGTTTTTTTCACTGAATATATATATATATATATATATAATTATTTATTATTATTATTTTTTTTTTTTAAAAGAAGCTCCTGGGCTATGGCTCTTTGTTTCCGGAGTGGCTGGCTTTTTTTGTTCAGGCCGCTTAAAAAAAATAGCGGGTTCCACAAGTGACCCTTAATAAGAAAGAATAGGAATAACAAATAATTTGTCTTTCTGGAATTCTATACAATAATTGCTAGACTCCTAAACGTTCATTTCAGGCACACTTCAGAGGGTGAGTCACTGATTTAGTCTTTTCTTAAACACCTCAAATTCACAATGCAGACCAAGACTTCCAAAAAGCACTTACAGTAGAATAAGCATCCATTTCGGGCTATGTATTTTGCTTTCCTCAAGTTGCAACTATAGCATGTTTTTTTCAGCCGTTGTCTCTGTTACAATCATCACAAGACATTCCATCTCGCTGTCCTCTGTCACTTGACAAAACCAGTGTCTAAAAGCTTGTGTACAATGTAGAAATATTTGACCATAGCACATAAAGTGGCCCTTGATTTTATTGTGCCAGAATTAATGCCTTGTTGTAATGTGTCTCTTTCCTATCTCCATGGCATGCTGTTCAGGATGTTTGTTTGCATGTATTAGGCAACGAGTGACCAGAGTATGGGATGTCATGTGAGTGTGCTGCTTTCCCTGTGCTACTCTAAATTTTTTAATACACAGTTATGAACCCTCCCAATGGTATGTATTGTGCCAACCGCTGAAGCCTGAAACGTAGATCCACAGAGGCTTGAAATGTGGCCATCATTGCACCAGACCTGCAGATGAACTGGTGTGCCATTAAATTTCAGCTACCAGTTTAATGGTATTCAATAAAGAGTGTAATCCACTTTCTGACTTTGAGAAGTTTCAGACATTTTACTATAGCCGGTAAGCTCGCTATAGCCAGTCAGATGGCTCCGTGGGTTGAGCGCTCGCTGTTGTGATGTGTGTGCGATCTGCAGGTTGCAAGTTCGTATCCCGAAAAGGCCAACTCAGCCTTTCATCCTTCTGAGGTGATAAATGAGTATCAACACAGGTTGGGTGATATTGTATGTACATTTGTTCTATATAAAGCACATAAGTGTAAGTGTTATATAATAGCACATCATTATAATTTATCCATGGACTTCTGCTTGCATTTAGAGTTATTTGGAAATATGGGCCTATAGACCCTGATATTAAAGATACATATAGTGATCCATTCTTGCATGAAATGTATCACTTTACAGCAATATCATTACCATATTTTTCGTAGTATACTTAGGAACAATGCTATGTGATGCCACGTCCTGTTTTGTCAAGGGGTGAATGGTCGTGTTTCCTCGCTTCCCGTGATGTCAATTTGGGGTGGGGTCAAATGATATCACTTCTTGTGATGTCATTAGCGGTGAAGGGTCGTGTGGTGTCACTTCCGCTACCCCTGGTACCTTAGTGAAATGACGTCCCCGGGTACTGTACTGTCAGTTGGATGCTTCCCATTGCAGCCAATAACGTCCTTCCCATTATGAGTGTATCATTAATTTGCTATTCATATTAAATGTGTTTGATACTGTATGGGGTATAGTAATATATGATGTATGCCTCCCATTTGTGAGGGTCCATGGCATTGGCAAGTTGTATGTTCTTTTGTTTAGTGCCAAACCCTGTGCTGCCCCAACCAGTGGTGGTGGTTATTGCGCTCTGTGAGCCATTACACGTGAACAACACCATGAGTGGGCGGAAGGTCAGGGGCAGAGCAATCTGCCTACGATCTGGAGGTGCAAACTAATTTATTTACATTTCAATCAACTGGGCGGTGGTGGGAATTAAAGGGCAGACCTGCAAATGAAAAAAGGTCCCATCAATTGACATAAGTATGCATTACTAAACATAAGCAGTACATTGCCATGCGGCCATAGTGTGCATATGCCAAGAGAAGTTTAGGCAAGGTCTGCAACATGTGGCTCTTGAAATGTTTTGGACTACAACTCCCACCATTCCTACCCATTGACTGTGCTTGGTAACTTTGCTGGGTGCGGCAGTCAAAACATTTTGTGAGCCAACAGCTCTCCAGATATGTTGGACTAACACTCCGGTGAACCCCCACACCGCCAACTAACTATGATGGCTGAATGCACTCTCTGGTCACATCTGCAGAATAATGACATCACTTATCAGAACGGCTATGGTTATGGGGCCGACAGGAACTAAAAAAAGTTCATGTTAACTTGCATTTCTAAACTTCAAGCGGTAGTATAGGTTGCTCTGGTGGCATGCTGTACGGATAGCACGTTGGGGAAGGTTCTGTAGGCATTGTAATCCAACTAATTGGCAAGTCAATGGCTCTCCAGATATGTTTGACCCCCTTAGCTCCGAAACTATAGTTAAAATCAGGGGTCAAGTCCTAAAAATTAAAGTGGGGGGACTCATCAAACGCAATGGGATGTGATGTCACCAGAAATGAGCATATCAAGGTGAAATATGCACATTTCATTAAATTGGTTTTGCATAACCACCCACATTGCACAGGACGAATGGCATTTGCGTTTCATAAAATCAACGCACACACAAAACCAAGAGATGATATTTTCTTCTAATAGTGTTTTTGAAAACGTTAAAAAGTGTGCATGTTTTAAACTCCCAAGAACCAATACAAATGTTTTCTCTAGAACTTGCAGTATCAGTGTTACATTTCACCTTTAGTTTATTTTTCATCAAGTTATATAGTGCAGTGGTGAAGTGTCTGGCTTGCAAGCCTGACGACTGCTGTTCAATTCCCGAGTTTAATTCCTAAATTTCAAAGAAAACATACAATGTTTCTCATTTTAGCTGCGGTGGGGGGGAAACTGAGTCTACCCTCTGAAAAAAGTGGGTGGACTCCATCCACCCGCGTGTACCCTCTTTACTTTACTTTACTTTATTATATTTGTAAAGCGCACAATGGACCCGCAGGTGTGATGGCGCATACAAGACAAAACAACAAAAAACATAAACAGCAAGTGACATTCATCCGGCAATTGAACAAAACAATGATTGAGGGTAAAAATATCGAGAAGAGGGTACCTAGCGTATTTAAGTAATTAAATTACAGTGAGATGCACCTTTGGGCATATAATTACAGTTTCTAAGATCAGCGGGTAAAGTACTAGCCCCACACCCCACTATTATACAGTCAGTTTCGGGAATCGAGCACCAGTCACTCAGATCTATCCTGCGAATAATTATCAGGTCAGTCCGTCTGACCACCCCTTGCCCTGTCCTTTGCCGCATCCAGGCAAGTACCTTGTTGCGCAAGGATTCATTCGACTCTTTGGTTCCAGTTCTAGGAATGTTGGTTATGATGAGGTTTCTCTGATCCATAATTGGTGGCATTTGTGACTTTTTACCTGAATGTTCCGTGACAGAGCCCTCTTTAGTTTGGAATTCATTGTTGTGATCTGTTTGGGCTCTTTAAGAGAGCAATTAGTCTCAGATGGCAATAGCACTGGGGGAATTTCCTGTATTCCCATTATTTTTGAGGTGCAGGCTTTCTTATTATGAGTCATACAGGACTCAGAAGGTATCAATGTTTCCACCCTACACAGATGAGTTTGAGTGGTTTGGTCTACCAAGTCCCTTTGAATGAGGGCTTGACAGGCCACATCAACTCCAACAGACTGTAAAGGTGTGCATGACCTAATGGGCTCAATTGTCTGTGAGGCAGTGTCCACTTTAGTAGGCCGTGGGCTCAGAGCAAGATCGTTCAAGGCATTGGCCAAAATGCCAAGATCAAATAGGTCCTTAAATAAAAGAAGTTCCTTTGCAATGTTGGCCATAAGCTCAGGCCAAAGGGGTGGGCCAACAGTATCAGCCTGCACTAGATTAGGCGAGACCCTGCCTAGGCGAGCAGGGATTTTCAGAGAGATGAACATTTCATGCCTTGCCACGGGTAAGACATCTGCCGTTGGATCTAGCATCATGCATTCCGTGGTGCTAGTTAAGAGTACTTGGGCTGGTTGGGCTGCTGGACTGCACTTCGTCGGTAAGGTCACCCTGTCCTAGGTTAAACATCCTGCTTCTTGAAGGGAGGGCATAACAGGGTCTTCACAGCAGGACATTTTTAACACAGGAAAGTTAGACTGATTATTAAGCACTCTCAGTCTCCTGCACTCACTGAGCGCTAAGACCTCTGATACCCGGTCTCTGTTTATGCCTGGTGGTGAGGCCATGGAGACCACTGGGACTCCCAAGTCCAACGTTGTAATGTGGTTAACTTGCCTCTTCTTAAATGACATCCTAGTGTTCATTTAGATGCAAAAAGCGCACTTGATTCTCATCATCTTAAGTTCTGACTGTAATAATACACATATAGACAGTCCTAAAGCAACCCTCCTTTGTGGAGGTATTATGTATTATGGAAGTATTATGAATTGTAGAGGTATCATGGTCCCAAAGGAAAAATCCACTTGGGGTTCTTACCACAGCAGGACACCATCCAGTGCGGGCCACATCAGGATGCCGCGAGCACCCCACGAAGTAATGTCCTACTCCGCCGCGCTCCTTCCTGATGGGTGCCTAGCTGGGCTGGGCTGTATGAAGGGCGACAGGAAGACTCCTGCCGTTTCAACACTCTGCGGCTCTCCCGGGTTCACCTTCCAGGTTGAGGTAGACCCTCAGCCGGATCCGAGACTGTGCGCCTGGCCAGCGCACACTGCATACAGCACACCACCGTCAAAGACTAGGTTAGAGTAAAGGACCTAATCTAGCGTCAAGCCGCACGTTAGCCTAGAGCTACCACCGCTTCCGACATTACATGATTGAACTCGACTTGAACCCTGCTTAAAACAAAGTACATGCACCCATAGTACTTTTCTGTCCACATGACACACTGTCTAGTCAGCTATGTAAGATAGCGGCATTGCTTATCAGTATGAGTTTGGCATGTGGGTATAGGTCGGCCTGTGCTTCTAAAATCAGCACGAGTAATACATGTCCCATAGCAGCTGCAAAACAGTTTGGAGCATGCTATCAGAAGGCCTACTAATTCCACAACACAGACGAAGGGCAAGGGATATACAAATAGGCAAAACCTGCATTAGCACCATTGGCGGGTGGGTAAGACAATCAGGATTCTCCAAACCCAGGTTGAATCTAACGCTGCAAGCCCAGGTTCGGAGCAACCCGAGTGCTCTGGGCACCCGCCCTCCACTCTGCACTGCCTGTTGTCCCTCCTCCCCTGCCCCCATATGCAGCCCCTCAACACCCAACACCCCCTCTCCATACCTTAACAGGGCTCCTCCGCCCAACTGCACAGATTAGCTTCTTGTGTAAGTCAACTAGTTGTAAACAGTTGAGCTGCGCCACAACAGAAAAATCAGAGAAAATTACACATGTACAGAATTTTTAATGGATTTTCAAAGCAGCCTGACACGTGTTTCGAGCATAGCTCTTCATCTGAGGTTGTTGCAATTGGAAATATACACAGTTAAAGACATATTACAACATTATGAGAAGCCATTAAAATAAAAGGGACCAAATTATGGAGCAGTTAGAGGTTGCAACACATGTGAGGGCACATCATAGTGACACAGTAAGAACCACACAATGTATGTACACCAATGCAATTAGGTGACCAATCCATAAATGAAAAGAAAAATGATCAATTTTACCAATTCCGGAAATGACATCCTGGTAATCCCAAAATTGGAATATGTGCAAGAAGATATAAAAATAAAAGAAGAAACCAAATGTTAGCGACAACCGGTAGAAAAGCGTCTGTGGGCTACATCTGCAGCATATGCTAATTTATTAATACTAATACAAGTATTGAAGTATTGACGAGATAAATTGCATATTTACCCAAAATTTCACGAACAATCTGAAACAGCAAGATAAGCAGGAACTATGAAATGAATGGATACCCATAGAAGCTTGCGGACCAACCACAGGAAGGAGTTTTAACTCGTAAAAACGTACCAATAAGGTAAAGTCGGCCGTAAAGACCCTTTAAAGTAGTTGTGAATCTGAAATCAATCGAGGAAAAAAAACAGGTCCGACTATTGACACAAATTGTCACGTGAAAAACAAAAGCCATAGGTTTAGAAACTAAAATAGAATTACCTGAATTTAAGCTGCAGTTGCAGATACAAGATAATTATTGGTACGGCAGCGTATCCAAAGCATCAGGGTTGGCGTGTAATTATCCCACGTAAACAAGTTGGACAGTTCCATAATGTCCAATTAGGAAAACAAAGAAAAGTAAAAGAAGCCCTAGTTAGGGTCGGGGTCTTGATTGCTTGCACCATTAATCGCTACGAGCGGTCAGGGACAGTGTATATTTAGAGAACACCTCACTTACCTGCCTTCCGGCACTGAACTGAGTGAAAGGGAGGGCGCGTTGCCGCACTGTCCCAGTAATATGAGCAGCATCCGAACGTAAGCTGCACCGTGTGAAGCGGTCCACATTGACCGCCATCTTGGATGAGTCAAGTCTTTAGCTAAGTGCACGAGTTGAGATGCGTCAGGAAAGCGTTAACTGACCGCAGTACGCTAAATATAATTTAATACAATATGACACATGTTGATCGAAAAATGCAATGTGCGCATGTCCACGGTCCAATACATTACTATTCACTCAAAGGTAATTGAACCAATGTAAATGTATCTCCATTGAAGAATGTAACCAGAGGAAAAAACGTCTAACCAGATGTTCGGGAAAGCCACTAATAACTTTAGGCAACTCCTGGGACATATATGATAACAGTACATTGCAATCCCGGTATGCCACTGGTCATTTAAAAAATGCACATTAGGTTCACGCAAAGTTAGAGAACATTAACAATTGTGGACACTAAAGTACAGTGACAACTAGGTATAAGAGGACCCAAAATCGGTAGCTGAATATAATCAGTGCAATTTTGCATAATGTTATTGGGTTCCTAAACTTAAGTAAAACCAAACAATTGGACAGGTATGTAGGCAAACCCCACAATAAGAGAATTTTGTATAATATTGTTATAAAGAGCATACAAGCACATCTGAAACCGGTGGTCATGTTGGAGAAATACATGAAACTCATGATCAGAATTTAGACCCCTGGTAACGAGTATGTTTTTAAATAAGTCGCGCTTCCAACTGCCTGAGTTTGAGTTCAATATTACCACCTCTTTTGGGAGGGCAGACCTGGGCCAATCCTGTGAATTGAATATCCTTAACATTGACCAATTGATGATAGGTCTGCCAATGCGATGCCAATGGGTATTTCGACTTGTGTTTCGACAAAGCGGAGAAATGTTCACGTAAGCGAATCTTCAGGGGTCTAATAGTACTCCCAATATACATACGACCACAGACGCAGATAATGCAATATACTACAAATCTGATATTACAGTTAATAAAAGCATTGATTCAGTGTTTACCCGTTATTCCAAAGTCAACTGAATCAGTCTCCAATGTATACATACACATATTACAGCCCCCACATTTGTGGAAGCCATTGACCTTCCCCAGTGCAAGCCATGTCCCACCGCTTACCGGTTGGGACATGAAAGATGGGCATAAGATATGGTGCACGGCTGAAAGTAATCGCAGGTTTGGGTACCAGCCATTTAGCCAAGTCAGAATCTAAAGTAGTAAATGCCAGTGACGTTTGAGGATTGCATAGATACTCTTACTGTCCTTATTATACCAAGTAATAAATCTGATTTTATTCGTTCGTTCATTAGCAACCTTTAGGCACGTTTTAGGTGTCAGCAAGTCCACTCTCTTCATACTGGACACTTTATGTTGTGCTTTAGTAAGAACAGAAGATTTGTATCCTCGTGTTTTGAATTGATCATGAATAAACTGCTTTTCCACCAAGAAGTCAGCATCAAGTGAGCAGTTACGCTTTGCTCTGATATACTCGCCCACTGGTATATTATTGATCACCGAGTTTTTGTGCGAGCTAGAAGAATGTAACACTGCATTACCCGATGTCGGTTTCCGATATGTTTTAGTTTCAAAGCCATCTTTCGATACAGAAATATTTTGATCCAAAAAGTCAATTGAGTCAGTACTAGATTGATATGTAAATTGTAGCCCCAAATTGTTGGCATTCAGAACGTCAACAAAATAGGCTAAACATTCCTCGGTACCAGTCCAAATCATAAGCACATCATCAATATACCTTTTCCAAAGGTATATTGATGAAGAAAAAACTGTTCTTGAATATGTATTGCTGCTCAAATTGGTGCATAAATTTGTAGCTACTGGTGGAGCAAAACTTGCGCCATGGCGATACCAAGTAATTGCTTATAATAGGTATTGTTGAACAGGAATACATAATTGTGTAATGCACAGAGTAATAGATCTTTAATCATTTCAATATGAAGATGGTATGATGCAGATTGTTGGCGTAAAATGTAGTCAATACTGTCAATTGCTTTTTGATGATCAATAGAAGTGTATAGTGCCTTCACATCGAGTGTGACCAATAATACATCCAATAATCGGGGTAGATTCTCAAGAATAAGTAGAATGTGCATAGTGTCCCGTACATCGGTCGGGGTAGTACAGACGAGGGGTGAAATGCATTCATTAACATAAATTGATATTGGTTCCATAATGCCATCCTGACCACTGATAATAGGCCTGCCTTCAGGTATTTGATCATATGGCTTGTGAATTTTTGGTAAAAAATAAGCTGTTGGCATAGTAGGTTTGTCAGGAGTCAAGAAAGCTTTCTCAATGTCAGTAATAATACCTATTTTGAACCATTTATCAATCAAAGAATGTACTACATTCCGTATGCTCAAATTTGGATTATTTTTAAAAATGTCATAGCATCCAGGTAAATTCAAATGGGCAAATGCCATGCTAATATCATCCTCATCTTTGTCCATGATTACCATGTTGCCTCCCTTGTCGGCTTCTTTAATCACCAAGGTGTCATTACAATCTAACTTCTGTAGTGCTATTGCTTGTGCCTTAGTTAGATTGGACAATTTGGCGTGTGGTTGTTGCTGGCATCTATCACTAAGTGTGTGGATATCATTGGTCACAGCTTGGCAGAAAGTATCAATAATGTTGTCGTCTGGACGGACAGGCGTAAACTTTGATTGATCTCGGTCAAAGCATCATCAATAGACCTCAAAATGTGTGGTCATCATTACTTGCAAGGAAAGCTCGGATGGTTCAACTACTGGTGGTTTGGCTGAATATTTTTTGACTTGTGTAGCAAAATACATTTTCAGTTTAAATGTTTTGATAAATTTGAATAAATCTATTTGAATCTGAAAATTATCATTAGTACTAACTCATCAGAAACTGTCGAACCCCCTATTCCGACACCATGTTTAGAACAAATAAGGCGGTTCAAAAAGGGCAACAGACAGGAAGCTATAAGAAAACAGGTCAGGTTTTGTCTACCACCCGCTACCAATACTTCAATGCAAGGGCCAAACCAAGGGGCGGCCAACATGGGCGCAGGGAACGCCCTTCCACTCAGCCAACGTCTAACAAGAGCCTCCTATCAGAAATCCCTTCAGAATCAGAATGCTGCGAATCAGTTCAGATAGACCTTGTACATAGTTTAAGCAAATACACGCTCTCTCCAGAAGAACACTCTTTACTCAATAAGGGTCTCTTTCACACCATCTAGTACTTATGATCATGTTCAGATTCAAATAGATTTATTCAAATTTATCAGAAAATTGAAACTGAAAGTATTTTGCCACACAAGTCAAATATTCACCCAAACCACCAGTAGTTGAACCATCCGAGCTTTCCTTGCAAGTAATGATGACCACACATATTTTGATGTCTATTGATGATGTTTTGTCTGACACAGAGATCAATGTATTGGATACACTGAAAGAGTTGGACATTCAACAACGTAATTTGAAAATTGAAGATTTTTCCAAGCAATCTAAGTTTACGCCTGTCTTTCCAGAAGACAACATTATTGATACTTTCCTCCGAGCTGTGACCAATGATATCCACACACTTACTGATAGATGCCAGCAACAACCACACGCCAAATTGTCCAATCTAACTAAGGCACAAGCAATAGCACTACAGAAGTTAGCTTCTAATGACTCCTTGGTGATTAAAGAAGCCGACAAGGGAGGCAACGTGGTAATCATGGACAAAGATGATTATATTAGCATGGCATTGGCCCATTTAAATTTACCTGGATGCTATGCAATTTTGAAAAATAATCCAATTATGACCATATGGAATGTAGTACATTCTTTGAAAAGTGGTTCAAAATAGGTATTGCTGACCTTGAGAAAGCTTTCTTGACTCCTGACAAACCTACTATGCTAACAGCTTATTTTTTACCAACAATTCACAAGCCACATGATCAAATACCTGAAGGCAGGCCTATTATCAGTGGTCAGGATGGCATTATGGAACCGATGTCAATTTATGTTAATTAATGCATTTCACCCCTGGTCTGTACTACCCCGACCCATGTACGGGACACTATGCACATTCTACTTATTCTTGAGAATCTACCCCGATTATCGGATGTATTATTGGTCACACTCGATGTGAAGGCACTATACACTTCTATTGATCATCAAAAAGCAATTGACAGTATAGACTACATTTTACGCCAACAATCTGCATCATACCATCTTCACATTGAAATGCTTAAAGATCTATTACTCTGTGCATTACACAATAATGTGTTCTTGTTCAACAATACCTATTATAAGCAATTAATTGGTATCGCCATGGGGGCAAGTTTTGCTCCACCAGTAGCTACATATTTATGCACCAATTTGAGCAGCAATACGTATCCATGAACACAGTTTTTGTTCATTAGTATACCTTTGGAAAAGGTATATTGATGATGTGCTTATGATTTGGACTGGTACCGAGGAATGTTTAGCCCATTTTGTTGACTTTCTGAATGCCAACAATTGGGGGCTACAATTTACATATAAATCTAGTACTGACTCAATTGACTAAATATTTCTGTATCGAAAGATGGCTTTAAAACTAAAACATATCGGAAACCGACATCGGTTAATGCAGTGTTACATTCTTCTAGGTCGCACAAAAACTCGGTGATCAATAATATACCAGTGGGCGAGTATATCAGAGCAAAGCGTAACTGCTCACTTGATGCTGACTTCTTGGTGGAAAAGCAGTTTATTCGTGATCAATTCAAAACACGAGGATACAAATCTTCCATTCTTACTAAAGCAGAACATAAAGTGTCCATTATGAAGAGAGTGGACTTGCTGACACCTAAAACGCGCCTAAAGCTTGCTAATGAATGAACGAAATAAAATCAGATTTATTACTCGGTATAATAAGGACAGTGACAGTATCTATGCAATCCTCAAATGCCACTGGCATTTACTACATTTAGATTCTGACTTAGCTAAATGGCTGGAACCCAACCCTGCGATTATTTTCAGCCATGCACCCACATTGAAAAATATCTTATGCCCATCTTTCATGTCTCAACCGGTAAGAGGTGGGACATGGCTTGCACAGGGGAAGGTCAATGGCTTCCACAAATGTGGGGGCTGAAATATGTGTATGTATACATTGGAGACTGATTCAGTTGACTTTGGAATAACGGGTAAACACCGAATCAATGATTTTTTTTAACTGTAATACCAAATTTGTAGTATATTGCATTATCTGCGTCTGTGGTCGTATGTATATTGGGAGCACTATTAGACCCCTGAAGATTCGCATACGTGAACGTTTCTCCACTTTGTCGAAACACGAGTCGAAATACCCATTGGCATCGCATTGGCAGACCTATCATCAATTGGACAATGTTAAGGATATCCGATTCACAGGATTGGTCCAGGTCTGCCCTCCCAAAAGAGGTGGTAATATTGAACTCAAACTCAGGCAGTTGGAAGCGCGACTTATTTGCAAACATAGACTTGTTACCAGGGGTCTAAATTCTGATCATGATTTTCATGTATTTCTCTAACATGACCACCGGTTTCAGATGTGCTTGTATGCTCTTTATAACCTTATATACAAAATTCTCTTATTGTACGGTTTGTCTACATACCTGTCCAATAGTTTGGTTTTACTTATGTTTAAAACCCAATAACATCATGCAAAATTGCACTGATTGTATTCAGCTACCGATTTTGGGTCGTCTTATACCTAGTTGTCACTGTACTTTAGTGTCCACAATTGTTAATGTTCTCTAATTCTGCGTGAACCTAATGTGCATTTTTTAAATGACCAGTGACATACCGGGATTGCAATGTACTGTTATCCAATCATATGGTTTTAATATATTATGAAAATGTGTTTCTACCAAGTGCGTTGTGGCGATGGAGGGTGGGCGGTTGTGGCTACCTCTGTGGCGGGCTTTACTAACCAATTGTTCAATCTCTCTGATAAACCAATTATATATGTCCAAGGAGTTGCCAAAAGTTATTAGTGGACGTTTTTTTCTCCGTTTACATTCTTTAATGGAGATACATTTACATTGGTTCAATTACCTTCTCAAGTGATTAGTACTGTATTGGACCACGGCCATGCACACATTGTATTTTTCAATCAACATGTGTCATATTGTATTAATTATATTGTTTAGCGGCCATGCGGTCAGTTTACGCTTTCCTGACTCATCTCAACTCGCGCACTTAGCTAAAGACTTGGCTCATCCAAGATGACGGTCAATGTGGACTGCTTCACACGGTGCAGCTTACGTTCGGATGCTGCTAATATTACTGGGACAGCGCGGCAACGTGCCCTCCCTTTTACTCATTTCAGTGCCGGAAGGCAGGTAAGTGAGGTGTTCTCAAAATATACACGGTCCCTGACCACTCGTAACGATTAAAGACGCAAGCAATCAAGACCCCGACCCTCACTAGGGCTTGTTTTACTTTTCTTTGTTTTCCTAATTGGACATTATGGAACTGTCCAACTTGTTTACATGGGATAATTACACGCCAAACCTGATGCTTTGGATACGCTGCAGTACCAATAATTATCTCGTATCTGCAACTGCAGCTTAAATTCAGGTAATTCTATTTTAGTTTTTAAACCTATGGCTTTTGTTTTTCACGTGACAATTTGTGTCAATAGTTGGACCTGTTTTTTTTCTTCTCGATTGATTTCAGATTCACAACTACGTTAAAGGGTCTTTACGGCCGACTTTACCTTATTGGTAAGTTTTTTACAAGTTAAAACTCCTTGCTGCGGTTGGTCCGCAAGCTTCTATGGGTATCCATTGATTTCATAGTTCCTGCTTATCTTGCTGCTGTTCCAGATTGTTTGTGAAATTTTGGGTAAATATGCAATTTATTTATCTCGTCAATACTTCAATACTGGTATTAGTATTAATAAATTAGCATACGCCGCAGATGTAGCCCACAGACGCTTATCTACCGGTTGTCGCTAACATTTGGTTTCTTCTTTTATTTTTATTTTCTCTTCTTGCACATATTCCAATTAAGGGATTACCATGATGTCATTTCCGGAATTGGTAAAATTGATCATTTTTCTTTTCATTTATGGATTGGTCACCTAATTGCATTGGTGTACATACATTGTGTGGTTCTTACTGTGTCACTATGATGTGCCCTCACATGTGTTGCAACCTCTAACTGCTCCATAATTTGGTCCCTTTTACTTTAATGGCTTCTCATAATGTTGTAATATGTCTTTAACTGTGTATATTTCCAATTGCAACAGTCTCAGCTGAAGAGCTATACTCAAAACACGTGGCAGGCTGCTGTGAACCTCCATTAAAATTCTGTACATGTGTACTTTTCTCTGATTTTTCTGTTGTGGCGCAGCTCAACTGTTTACAAACTAGTTGACTTACCTTACATGTGGATGCGGGGCTAGGCATTGACAACCTAACAGTTGACCACGGACGCTTATCAGACTCCTAATTAACGGCATTAGCGCTGGTTCTCTTTGTGGCCTTTCTTGCCCACTACCCTTGGATTTGCCTCTTGTGTATGCCATGGAAATGAAAGAGGGGCTCAGAGTTGAACCCACCTTCCATTTCCATGGCAATCCTAACTCTTCCCCGAATGAAGCAGCGCAGCCATTTTATTTGTTATTATTGCTACTATGGCTTGCCTCGGGATGCTAATGGCAATAATAATGTGTTTGGTGGGCTTCACTGGCATAGTAACGGCACTGAGCCCTTGTGTTAAGGCCCTTGCTTCGCTCAGGCCTATAACTTGGCCCCGGTCAGTTACTTTCCAGTAAAGCCCACCAAACACGTTACTATTGCCACATTAGTTGTATTTGCAGTGTGACTGTGCATTGCACTGTAAAGTAATTCTCTGTAAGTAATAATGTGTAACTAGTTATGGATTGGATGATTTGCCAGTGAGTCATGCAGTGCCTCTTTTAAGAACTGTGGAATAATTTTGTTTAAAAAATGTCACCTTACCATCATCTACATCTACTGAACACCTAATGAATAAGGTTTTAATAGTGCATGCCCCAGCCTGTAGTTGAACATAGAGGCTGGCACCGAAAGTGGCATAGCAGTGGGTTATACTCCAGAGATATTATTGCGCCTGGAAAAAGTGTGTAGTGTAGTTCTATAGACTAGTATACAACAAGATACATTTTTGGAATGTGCAGCTTCCCTGGCCCACTTCACAATAACAGCACTGTAAAGTGGCTTTTGGTTGAGGGGAACCACATCATGGACACAGTTATTGCGCTGTTATTGATCGGACCCCACACAATGAATCTGTGTCCTAACAACCATTAGCTAGGTAACGCATTGTAACAAGTAGGCCCAGACTACTTTGCATATAACTAGATGGAGCCCCTCCCACATTGGAAGGCTGCAAATCCACACATGTGGAGGATGCACATGGTCAGAGTGCACCAGACCTCAAGTATCTGGTGCTTTTGGGGAGGTCAACACGTTCATCGATATTGTTAAGGCACATCACTATACAGTTGCATGCTAGACGGACATGACACCATAAAACGGTATACAGTCATTCCATCGAATGACAATCCATCTAACAGCAAACATCTAATTTTTTCCATTGAAATACCATTCCATAAAATGGCCATTTCGTTGAATAAAATCCGATGGATCCATCGAAATATAATGTTATGATTAAGGGTTAGATTAGGGTTGGGACTAGGGTTAGTTTAAGGGTTACGTTAGGGTTAGGGTTGGGGCTGGGGTTAGGGTTGGATTAAGGGTTATGGTTGGGGCTAGGGTTATGGTTGGGGCTAGGGTTAGATTAAGGGTTACATTAGGATAAGGGTCAGGGTTTGGGTTAGGGGGTTAGTGTGGGGGTTGGTGGGGCTCGGGGGGACCCCCCAATATAAAGAAATACTTAAACGTTACAAGCAGCTGCAACTTCAGCACTGGACAGCGCCATCTAACGTGTTAAAGTTGCAAAAAAAAGCATGGAAATGCTACTTTTTACATGTAAAAGTGCATTTACATTGAAACCAGTCCACATATATTGTCGATGTTCTGGTTTCGATGGAATTGCACTTTTACATGTAAAATATAGGTTGTCTATGGTTTGGTATGCCATGGTTTGTAATCGATGGTTTTGCATGTCGACTCTTTTTTTTCGACGTAATCCCTGTAAACCAGCGGTACACCATATAATGTATTCGTATTTGTTTATTTATATTGCGCGACAAACCCTTGTCCGAGCCCTTCTGCATTTTAGAATGTTTTAATACGAATGTCCTTTTGGTAAGGAAAGTCGGTCAATAAAATCGTGGAATCCTCAGGATTTCTAAATCTATGAGAGAATCAACTCTGCAAGCGATGAGTCCACAGGTGCCTTCACCAAAACGGAAGCGGAGCCTGGACAGGTCAGGGATGGTTGATGTTTGCCTCTTTCATATCCTACGAGAGGAAGTGTGCCACTAGTTTCTTATACGGCTAATTAGTGATTGGAGAAGAACAAACAAATCCCTCAAAGGCCACTGGCTGAGTCATGTATCGGGGGCATAGGGTGCATTACTTATCAGGCAATATTACATATGTCGAAGACGCGTTGCATGTACATCCATAGGGCACCCGTCATAGCTTTAGTGACTTGAAACGCGTATGGTCCGTCTAAGCGGGTCCGCTTCACGGCTTCCGCAATCACTTTCCTGCTCTTGCTTATGCTCGTGCGTAATTTTTGCAGAATTAGTTACTTTGTCCCTTGACATGTGTGGCATCACCTACAATTCTTGTTGTTTAGCCATCTTCACTTTGAATGCTGAGACTTGCAGCTCCATAGAGACGCCTGAGAAAATGAGAGCGCAAGTCCTCAATTACAAAGCGCTGTTGACTGACAAGCCAGGACAGACGAAGAAGCGTCACACCTCCATGCCAGATGCCACAGGATCTATGCGATTGCTCCGACCCCCAGAAGTCAGACGGCTGAAAAAGATGACTTTTTTTTCTTTTCTTTTTCAATCCTCTTTACACCACATACATATGCAGGGGAGACCCCCTGCAACCTCCCCATACTTGTATTATATCCCAAACGCCCCCCTACAAATTTTCAGCAGTCGGAATTCTGGAGGCGACATTTTAGTATATTTCCGTTGTCACATGGCAACATTTGATATACTAAACATCAGCATTACACTATCCCTCTGCAGAGATCTGCCTTGCAGGTTTTAATCTCGAATGATCCTGCGAGATAAATGATATGGGCGTGTACATTCTTCTTGATAAATCAGACCCACTGCGACGCTTGCTACATACAGTAGTCATTTAGGAAGGAAAAATATGGCAAAACAAGCAGCGACTTGTGCCCAGTGTAGTAGAACACTTTAATTTATAATTGACAATTAAAAGCAAATTAAGATCATGCTCTCAGAGAAAAGCTTTTAAGGAGCCGGCATAATTTAGGCTCGGATCAGTGGAAATGTAAGGTTTACTCAGCCAGATATCAATGGCTCATTAGAGGCGGCATGCAAGTCATTGATTCCGTCTGGGCTCAGATGGTATAAAATGCTTACACTGATGGAGCTCTTTGCTGTACGACTTAATGTAGGGCGCCTGCTCCCAAAATTATAAATGACTTCCTTAAAAAAAAGCACCGCCATTTGCATCATCAGAGAAGCACCTTATCAGCAGTGCTAATGATGCCGGTCCTTGCGCCGTAATTAGGGTTACACAGAGTGAGCTGGGAAAGAGAATTAATCAGACTGCCCTTGCTTTCATCTCAACAAAGTTCAAACGTGCGCAGAAATGCCAGCCATAGAATGGCATTTGCAGACATGTTTGCCTTGCTGAGCGAGCCCCAACCTGCCTGGTGTTTGTCCTCCTTCTGTACTGGAAGTCTCTGCGGCGTCTTCAGTGCGTCGCCAGGCAGGGCCTTTCCTTTTGAAGGCTGTCTTGCGGCAGCCACCGCAGCATTGTTAGGACACAGCCTTTCTAAAGTTGCGCGCACGGTAAGGCTGGCCGAATGCATTCGGCCGAACTGCAAATTACCCGAATTTTCACTGTTTTCAGAACTGGGGATTGCTGAATTTTTAAGAGGTTCGGGTGACAGATTCAGGTTAAGAAAAAAAAAAGAAGTCATGCTGATGAAACGTTGCTGAAAACTGTAGGTTGAAGTGGTCAGAGACCCTTTCCTGCAAGCACATGTTCAAAGGAAACAAAGTATAACATTAATGGAAATGATCAGACCTTTGTCATGGATGTCCAAAGAAAACAAAGGGAGAGATACTCGAAAAGCAGCATGAATGAAAGGGGCACAAGAAATGCAGTCCTTTTCCATGTGTGCTACTGTCAGAAATGCTCAGGTCACCTTATTCTGAACTGCCATATTTCATGTGGGGGGAATTGGGGCGGGGGCGTGGGGGCAGGACAGTGGCACAAAGATGGCCAGCCCTCTTGCACATATTAGTGGTGGGAGCTGCTCTCAACACTAATGTATGGCAGGCTCCCGGCAACCACATGGTTACTGGGAGTACATGTCACTGGGATGGACCCGTAAAGGGCCCGTCTCTGTGAAATGCTAAAATGAAATCTGTTCAAACCGCAGGTCTCACACTTAAAGAAAAATAACATGACAGGGTCATGATTTGTACCTCCCCCTGTGCCTGTTTTAAAACGAGCACCAAAGCTCCAACTAAAAGGCTGGCAGGACTATATTGCTGATGATCCTTAATAAGGCCTTGCAAAATGTCTCTTCGATTGATTACGCTAGTTATAAAGTAGCACTGCCCTTTAAGACAAAGGGCCTCATTATAAGTTTCGCGGAACGGGTTAACGGGCTCCGCTAATGGAGGCAGACCCGTTAAACCCGTCCTGCAAAATTACGAGGTCCCCTCGTAACCAGGCATCCTTACTGGGTCCCGCGAGGGGAGGAGGGAGCTAACAACGGGCCGGTCGTAATCGGCCCATTGTTAGCTCCCTCTCCCATTCCCATTGAACCCTCTGGGGGCTCAGATGGGAATGGGGAAGGTCCGGGCCCAGGTCCCCAGAGGGAGGAATTACCGGGCCCTCTGAACTCGGAATGGCCCGGTAATTCCTCATTCTGGGAACCCAGTAAAGGAGCCCGGTTTGGCGGCAGCCATGGAGCTAATAGCTACCGCGAAACTCGTAATGAGACCCAAAGACAATTTCCTGGAGAAAAAGGCTTGCATCTGGGCTAATTTGCATCCCCACAATGCCTTGCCGATTTGGCTTAGAACTGCAGGTGAACTTCCAGCGATAGCTACTAGGTGACGTTGTGGAATGTGACTTGGCTCTTATATCCTACTTTCACATTTCTGGTGAAAGTTTTTTTTTTTTTTATAAACCCACCACAACTTTTTTGATGTTTTGTGTACATGCCTCAATGCTCCAAATACAAGCCTGTAAGGACTATACTGCACGGATGAACCTTAATTTGTATTTATTTATATATTTATTTATGTATTTATAAAGCACCGAAAGCCCACAGGCATCGGGGCGCTGAGACAAAAACACAGGAAGCCAATCCATATGTAACAATACAAGGCATAGCTATGGAGGGTAGACTATTCTGAGTGGAACAGGAGAGTTACCTATATAAATGAGTTTTTAAGGCTTTTTGAAGGTTTTCAAATTGCTGTCCTCTGTAAGAGTAGTGTGTATGAGGTTCCAGAGTTTGGCTGCCTTAACTGTGAAAGATTTTCCTAATCCTTTTTCTCGTTTGTATCTTGGGCAATTGATCGTTTATTTTCCTGCTGAACGCAGTGATCTGGTGGGTAGGTATTGCGGTATCAGGATTTTTAGATAGAATGGGGCAGTTTCATATACACATTTATGGACAATAGAACCAACTTTGAAATGGATTCTGTCTTGGATAGTTAACCAGTGTAGGTAGTATGTTCACGTTTTGCGAGTTTGTTCACAATATGAACAGCGCTGTTTTGTATCACCTGACAATTACTCATATTGGCGCTTGAGGCACCAATCAAACGGGAGCTACAGTAGTCCAATTTAGATAGTACTGTAGCTCATGCGATGGTTGCCGCGTTATCCTGTTATATGTAAGGACAGATGTTTTTCAGGAGATAAAGGGAGTAATTGCAACTTTTTATCACCTGGTTGACATGTGCATCAGAGACGAGGGTAGCCTCCAGATGGATGCCCAGTGTCTTCACTTTATCTAGGACAGGTATCCAGTTTACGCCAATTTGAAACTTGGAATATTCAGTGTCCAGTTTGGCACATATGGCTTTTGAACCAAAGATCATTAACTCTGTTTTTTCCCCATTTATACATAACCAGTTTGTTGACATCCAAGTCTCTATGAAATGGTATGTTGTTGATAGCGTTTTTGCATCTTTGTCATAAGTTCCCGTAATTTCAACGATCAGCTGTGTGTTGTCAGCATAGTTCGTGAAAAACACAATCAGACTATCTAGGAGCGAACAGAGGGGTCTGATATATAGATTGAAGAGTAGTGGGCAGAGACTTGTCTGCTGTGGAACACTGCACCATATGGGGGACTTGGGAGATCGTGCATCGCCCTATTGTATTCTTGTTTCCCTGTCCGATAGGAAGGAAAAGGAACCGTTCTACCGCCTGATCTGAGCATTGACCTGAGTGGGCTAGCGCTTCTTTCAGAATGCCATGACCCACCAGGTCAAAGGCTGCACATAAGTCCAATAGGGTTAGATGCCCACTTTGCCTTCCTCGATAAGCTCAGCATGTAAGACTGTAGGCCAATACGAGCCCTTTCTGTGCTATAATTTGGCCTGAAACACGATTGTTTGACATGCAAGATCTTTTCGGTTTCAATGAAAGATTGTTATTGCTTATATGCAGCTTTGTCCAGAATTTTAAGAAGGACATTACAGTTAGTGATAGGTCTGAGGTTGGTCAGGTCTTTAGGGTCGAGATTGGTTTTTATTTTGTATAGGAGTACTTTCTACAGTCTTTATGTCTTTGTGAACCCTTCCTTCCCTGAAGGATGCATTAACGAACCTGGTAAGAATTGCGTGAAAACATTTCCTGATGGTTTAATATGATTTTAGATGGAATAATGTTCTCGGAACATGCTGTAGGTCTCATAGATTGAAGTATATTTTCCATGTCACATATTTCTAATTGAGAAAATGAGAAAGTGGAATGTGACTGACTGGAAACTTGATAGTCTTTCCGATATGTGGGATCACCAGAGGTAGGCTTGGACTGTAATTTGTCTTTGATTTCTTTGCGAGATTTGATGATTTTCTCTTGGTATGCGGCCTGAACTGTTATAGTATCTTCTATGGTATGCACAAAGGGTACTTGGAGTGCGCTGGGTTTCTCTAATGATTTTATAATGTCAAACCGTTTTTTGGTACCGTTTGTGGCTTTTTCAATTTCTGTGTTGAAGTTCTTCTTGCTCTCTATCACTTTGTTTCTATACATCTTGGCAGCTTGTTTCCGAACATCCTTGGTTGACTCAGATGGGTGTTAAGTCCAGATAGATTATAATCTACGTTTTTCTTTTTAAAATCCATAGATTCACAATTGAACCATTTTTGGTGGTCAGTTTTCACAGACCAATCTGTTTTTTAGTGGTCCAACCCTTTTGACTAATTTGGAAAAACGTTCCAGATATTTTTTGAGGAGGTGATCCACTGAGTCATCATCAGATGTTTCCCTCATGATGGTATTGAGGAAGGATGAGAGCTCAGCTGGGTCTGTTTTTGTAATTTTTGCTAAAAACAGATATGGCGGGGTTGAGAGGTTTTGTATGTTCGTTAGGCAGTTGGAGGTCCCATTCTATAGAATAGTGGCCCGACCAAATGCATGGTAAAGTCTGGTCAACTCGGGCAGTTAGGTTTCTAGTACACACCCAGTCTAGGATGTGATTTTTTGTTATTAGTTGGAGAGTTGTTAATGACTGTATATTGTGCATTGTAAAGATCCCTTTCCAGTTGTATGGCCTGTTTGTCAACGTTCTCTCCTTTCCATCGGTTAAAATAGCAGAGAAGTGTGGCCCGGTTTGTGCCTTCTAAAGGGCTCGAGATAACCATTAGATCGTCATTAAAATTGGGCATTACATTGGGTGGTCTATAGATTAGGACAATGTTAATGCAGATTTTCGGATTGGGAGTCATTTTAGCCAGTAGTATCTTGCAATTATTGCAAGAAATGGGAGTGGAGAACAATCCTAGCTCTGCTTTGCTATTATTCCTGCACCCCCTGCTGTTCCAGAATCCCAGTTTTTGCAGAGAATGGAATATCTGGTTTGGACAGCCAGATCAATAGTTGGCACACTGGTGTTTTGGATCCATGTTTGGGTGAGGCATAGAATATCCAGTTTTTTTCTCTACAATCATGCCTTGAATGTTAGTTGCATGATTGTCCAATGACCTGGTATTTAAAAGGGCCATTTTTAAGGTTGTGCCAGTTGAAAAGTTTTCACTATTTTGGAATTAGGTTTTGACATTATTGTTGATAGTATAGTATTTCCTAATTTTGAGGATATTTGAGGTGTTACTGGACTCTGGCTAACTGATGGTTGCTCTTCTTCCGTGTTCTGGGTATTTCTGTGAGTCAGGTCAGCGCTAGGGTTCATGCCGCCATAGTCCATTTTGGAATGTTTTAGTTTGTTAATTGGAGCAATCCGATTTGCTCGAAGGGCTGCTATACTTAAGGATTCTCCCCCCAGATAACCCATTTTGAGGTGAGTACAAATATATAGTTTGTAGTCAGAACAAAGAAATAATTACCTGGAGGTTGGAAAGATACTGGTCGCAGAGAACGCCTATGATGGCGAGGACCGGTGTAGACCGACTTGGCCCAGAAGTGCCAGTGCTGAAGCGCCTGATGTTTCTTTAAAAGCCGGGCTGGGGTATCTGGGATATTTAGTCCCCAAAGTAGAGCAAACACTGCTGGTAATGAACAAAGGTCTAATCAGATATGGTCGCAAGTACTTTCTCTTGCTGTTACAATGCAAGGCAAAACATGCAGTTGGAAATTATAAAGGGTGAAACCAGGTATTAGTTGCCCTGGAAGCCCTGCAAAATATGTTTTGTATAGCATTGCTTCACAAATATACATGCGCCACAAAAGAGCATTCGATACAGAAATGTGGTTGAATCCAGCTCAAATTTTATTATTGAGTGGTAATCATTTAATTCAGCTGTCCCTGTATGATAACACGTGTATCAGCATATACTCTGCCTTTGTCAATTCATGGCAAATCTAAAACAAACCAAGACTTTTTTAAAACACAGGCCAAAGTAAAATAATATAAATAATATGAAATGTTTTCATTTCATCATTTGGTCAGTTAAAATGAAATCCTTATAGTTACAAACATATGTGCCAAACCATATACCATATATTCCATGTGCCAATCAACAATTGTCCATCATAATGATCCATTCAGATCACCATGTCATTTAATGAATGATCAGAGAATACATTATTTCATAATTGTTTATAGATAGTCCACAGAGATGCGAGAGGGGGGCAGGGTAGGGTAGTTGGGGAAATCGGAAAAAAGTATAAGAAGAAAAAGATGAGAATACAGTAAATACGAAAAAACTATAATAGATAAGATTATCAGGTTTAATGCTTATTAATTGTTTTTGGCAATATACTTGTTTGTAATAATTATTGAAACTCGAACATTGGTAATGATGCATTTCTACTTGCAAACTTCTAGATATGTAAGATATATTGTAAGGAGTTCTCATTGGTGGGTTTTCACCTCTTACCCAAATTCGGTCATGTATAATCTTTTATTCTTGATACGGGAAATTGCTGCGTCATGGGTAAATCTCTCCTAGATGTAATCATAGCCATCATAAGTATTAGGTCAAAAATATATATATTGGCTTGGTGTAGTATATTGTCAGAACTCTCAGAATCTGTAATGATGGAACCAAGCTTGTACCCGTAGTGTAGCCGGAGAATTCTTTCTACAAATGTAACCCTCTGAACACACAAGGTAAATGCAGAGGGATCAATTAGTTGAAAGATAAGGAACACCACACAAACGACCAGGCTCTGCAGGAAAACAAGATGAACAACTCGGATATGAAGTCAAACAATGAATTTAAGTAAGAAGAAATAGTCAACAAGAACTAACCAGATGAGACAAGAATTCCAGGATGCTTTGGTCAAGGGTATGGGCAAGACTGAGTTAAGATGCGGGCTAATAAAACAGAAGAAATGAAATGAGGCTTTAGAAAAAGATTCCAAGAACAGTAGGATGCAAGGAAGCAAGAGACTTACCACTTGTCCTGGTGATGGCGTATTACCAAGTGAACACCCAGTGTACTATAACCTGAACCGACGGCACGAGGACACCTAATCGGAATGAGGAAGTCTCTAGTCCCAACCCTATCCCGCCGGCACGAGGACGCCTAACGACTAAGCGCAGGGTGGCAGTCTCAAGTTCAGCGCTTTTGAGTACACTAGGGTGTAGTTGGTAAGTTCTCAGGATAAATAATGAGGCAATCCGAATGGTTGGGAGGTATTCCTTGAGGACATGAGACAAGAAGCCACGTTCCGGGTTAGTGCAAGAAAAGGCCAAGTGTTCCAATTCAGCAGGCAAAGGATGGTGAGTAAGCGGTCCGGGTTCGGTACACGAGAGGCCAGAACAAATCCAATTCAGCAGGCAAAGGATGGTGAGTAAGCGGTCCGAGTTCGGTACATGAGAGGCCAGAACAAATCCAATTCAGCAGGCAAAGGATTGTGAGTAAGCGGTCCGGAACACAAGAAGGAGCATGGTAGTGGAAAAGGAAACTGGGGCAAGACAAAAGCACTCAGGATTCAAGATGCAAACAAGACATAGTCGCGGCTGATTACAAAATCAGAAGCAAGTACTGGACAACCCGGAAGTGTTAAAATAGGTCACCATGGAAATCATGCCTCTAACGTAGCTTATAGTACGGAGGACATAACGGAGGCCAAAGTCACCATGGCAACCCGTATCCACTGCGTTTAAGGATTTGGACAGAGCGAAAGCGTTGTTTCACGCTCTGATATTTAATTCCTTGAGGAAAAGAACGTATAGACAGTGAACCAGGTCGGAACCTGACATATATTCTTTATGTAATCAACCTGCCCATTGTTTCAATTCTTTAGTCAAATACGTAGAAAGTTTGGGGTTGTCTACTTTTGGTACGTATAAAATGTCTTATATTCTTCCTTCTTGACCCGAACTTGCACAAACGTGCGCGAAATTAAGAAAGCCTGTTATTGCAATTCCTAATGTTTATAAGCTTCAAGCTCTTCATGTAACCTTCTTTGTGTGCGCTAACGTGAAAAAAATGTAAATACACTTTATATCTGAGTTTTTAAAGGCGTACGTCAAGCACGTGGTAGAAACTGCGTAAAAACATTATCCCATTACCTATTCAAAGATGCGGTTAAGCCATATGAGGAGTCTGTTGCAACCCTAGGGCTTACCTGCAAAGTCCTGTGCCCCTCACGTCTGTATTCGTCCCGCTTTCTTACACAGTCGGAAAGTCAACTTCATTTACTTAGTGTTACTATGGTAACCACTGGTGTCCTTCTTTTCTCTCTACTCTCTCCAACATATTCTGGGAACAATTTAGCTTTTTTCGTGTTTCAAAGAGGATTTGTTGCCCAAGTTATCCTCAGTTACCTTTAAGCAACAAATTCGGCAAATCTGCTATTCTCATTTAATGTGCTGCCATTTAATAATCTCAACCAATTTATTTATTAACAATACCGAGACATACCCTTAATGACTGACCAAATGGAAAATCTGAAAGTGAATATAATGTACATAATTGAAGTCCGATATTTCACCTAACCGTTATGTTTTCCCATGAAATAAAATAAATGACCATTCGATTCTGTGTGACATATGCTCAGCTTATATTATTTCATGGGCATTAATTGCCAGATGGTGGCTCAGTTTGTGCACATTAGGAAATCGTCTATTCCTATGTTGCGTGTGTTTACGGTATGCCGGTTTGTTAACCCATAAATTGCATCACTAATACTTCAGTAGCTGGTTGTTCATTATGTGGCTGTATTGAGTGTCTATTAGTGCAATGATTACTTATTGTTTCCATTAAACAGAATATCACAATTTCATATGATGTAGATGGTTTACTGCGTCCTTAAGTGGGTTCAACTCAGTATATAAGTGCTATGCCTCTACAGGAAGGATGACATCTCACTGTCTGAGTTTAATCCTCTTTCCATTGTTCGAAATCTACAAATTAACTTTGCCTCTTCTTGTCTTAAACGCAGTTCCTTGTTGACACCTCTAGGTCCTAGGCTGTCATTCTTAAGACCGATAAACTTGATTTCTTTTTTATCACACAATTGGTGCTTCTGCTGCCAATGGTAAACTAGGGGTAATGATGTATCTTGGCTTCCAATCAAAGACAGATGTTCTCGGATTCGTACCTGTAGTTCACAGATTATGCTACCTATGTATATCAATCCACATTTGCACACAATAGCGCAAATTACATATTTCGACCGACAGTTAATATTGTCTCTAATCTTTATTCGAATTCCATTTGAGTCCTTGAACATATCAGTACCATACAATGCATGCCTGCACATTGAGCATGTGCCACATTTTCTAAAACCTGATGTGCGTTGTTGTGGCCATTTAGTAATTTGTTCTTTCTTTACTTCTGGGAGCAATGAAGGACTTAAGTTGGACTTCAATGTTTTTGCCCTTCTATAGATTATAGCTGGAAAGTCCTCTACAAAGTCACAAATATGTGGGGCCAATTTCAACAAATGGCAATTCTTTTTAAGAATTGTTCTTATTTGTTCGTTATTCGCAGAGTATGTAGTTATGAATTTCACTTTCTCTGGATGTGGGTGTTGCTTTGTTCTTTGTGTCAAAGTTTGTTCTCTGGTTAATCTCTGTGCTTGATCATGTGCTATTTTTATGCATTTGTCTGTATATCCCCTTGCCTTGAACTGTGCCGACAGAAGCGCATATTCTGCATTGAAGATGGCTTGGTCAACACAATTCCAACGTTCTCTAATAAATTCTCCTTTCCGAATATTTCTTTTAATAGGTTCATGATGGCAACTGCTGGCAATGAGCATAGAGTTGACTTCTGTTTCTTTTCGGTATGTTTTAGTCATTAATTGGTTCCCGGACACATAGATGTTCAAGTCTAAAAAGTTGATACTTGTTTGGCTGCTCGTTCCAGTAAATTCAATTCCTATCGGGTTTAGATTGGCTCTCTCCATCAAGTCATCTAGTTCTTGCTGATTTCCCTTCCAAATCAAAAACACGTAATCTATATATCTGGTCCACATGATGACATTTGTCACATACGCTTTATCAGTGTATATGTATTTGTCCTCAAACATTGCCATGAACAAGTTAGCTAAGGCATGGGCGTGTTTTGACGCCCATGGTGACTCCTCTTGTTTGTTTGTAGAACTCATTATTGAATAGAAAGATGTTATTTTTGAGTGTTGCCATTAGCATTTCTTTTAACATGCTGACCGAATGGTAAACTGAGGCAGAGTCTTGTTGGAATGTGTACTCTATAGTTTCCACCGCTAGTTTATGCCTAATCGAAGTGCATGCTTGGACGTCCCATGTGACGAGTAGAAAACATTATTTGAAAACAAAGTCAACAATATGCATATTGTGACAATGAATGTTTGTCATTTTATGTGGAATAAATAAAGATATATTTGCTAGAAATTAATTCTGTAAGGAAATTATACAGATAGAACCAGTAGAGTTTAGGACTATGAGTTAGTAGGCGCTAGCATGAAAAAGCAAGGGACCCTATAAACAAAGTTGATGTACTATATCGTCTTAAGCTAAAGAGGGCTGTTTAGAGAGGTCCAGATAAATATACCCTTAAGTCTCTCGTGCGTATGAGTTGCCAGGTCCTGCCCACAAAGATAAAGGGATTACAGAAGTATTACAATATGAGAAATACACATCAACTGCATCAAACCATGCTAGCAACCTGATGCTAAGGAACATTTAGTAATCTAAAATCTTTATGCGGGAGAACCATGCCACATATGATTGTGATACCCAGAGTCCCACTGCATCAATCCAGCATCCTGCATGAGCCAAAATGTATTGAAAAAATGCCAGCTGAACACGTTCGAGGTGTAGACCCTGGTTCCCTGGGTGACTGGATGGGACTCCAAAATCAGCAGCAAAGCTGCACACAATTACAACCTAATCAATCCTATTTTGAGAAAAATACACATGAACACCTGACAGGAGTTAAGTGAGTGGTGCAAGCGGTAGACCCCATGCATCTATATAAGCCGCTGGATTTTTACTGGTAGTGTGGGTCTTCAGAGAACGAGGATCAATTTTGGAGAGTGTGTGTGGTAAAAGTAGAGTATTTTGAGTTGGAGCAGGAAGAAGGGAGATCAAGAGGGAAAAAGATAGTGGCAGTAGGAGTGCCAGGGAGAGGTGGAAAGTGAAGGTGTGACAAAGAATAAAGAGAGGGTAGATAGTAAGGAGGTGAAAAGATCAAAGAGGGTGTAAAAACAAAGGAGAAAGATAGAAATGAGGGTAAGAGGAAGAACAGAAAGAGTAAGGGATGGTAAGTGAGAGTTGAAGGGTGTGAGGAAGAGGATAACACAAAGAAGTTGGAGGCAATAGCAAGAGCGAGAAGAGAGAAGGAGTACATACTGGACGAAGGTGGGAGAGACATCACGGGAAGGGAGGTGGGTGTGGGTAAGGACGATTGCAGTGAAAATAATTGGAGGGAAAAGCTGTTAAAGACATAGGAGGTCTTTGTGAGAGGTACCAGGAGAAAGGAGAAGAGAAACATTGCATGGGAAAAAGGGGAGGGTCAGCAGAGAGGAGGCTGAAAGAGTTAGGTATGAGTAGCATACATACTAGAAGCCTGACGGGAGTAAGTTGAGGAGGAGTACAGTCAGAAGTATGCAGTAGAGTTTGTTTCAAGGATGTAAAGGAGAAGGGGAAGGAGCAGTGGGGTAGAGAGGACAGGTGTAATAGAGGTCCCCTTAGGCATGAGATTGTTGTGACTTATTGGGGAAGTGGAAAAGAACTAGGTGTTGGTGTCTAGTGCCAGGACCCTAAAGCAGGAAGGACGAGATTGTCCCTGGCCTGTAGATAAGCACAGGTAGCAAGCCTCTTGCTGGAAGGTCAGGGGCTTAGCTTGGCATTCCTTCGCCCTTCTTTCTTCTGCTGCCCAGGCCTACCCTTCAAGTACACTTGGATCCCAGGGATCCAGGTTATGTGGTGTCCCAGGTGTCCAGGACAAGAAACTAAGATGATATGCAACAAAACAAAGAGCCAAGAAAAGTGTGGTGACACTCAATCCCCTGTGAATGTTAGTTATTTGAAAGGATAATATCCTTGCAGGGTATTCCCAGATTCCGGCTTACAAAACCTTTTATTTTATTTAGTGAATAGTGATTGTACTTCGCTTGGGAGATGTCCTAGGCTGACAATTGTGAATCTCAACACAGATTGGTTAGAAGTATGGAAAAGCCTTCCATATTCTTGCTTACAGAGTTGATGTGGCCCCCTTGGGAAGCCATTTTACTGATTCCCCTTGTTAGCTAATGAATACAAATTCTGGAGGTTGGGAAAGGAGGGGGATCTACTTGGTTTTGCCCACTGTTATAAGTGTTTACAATACAACGTTATCCATTTCTTGCTGTGTCTGTCTGGAATTGATCTGCTTGGCTTTGTGACACATTCTGGGATTCAGGTCAATGCAAATGAATACCCCAGTCTCATACAGACATTGTTTTTACCATTTAGGGCAGTGGTCTTCAAACTGTGGTGAGGGGATGAAGTATGTTTGGGTGGAAGAGGGTGGGGGGCACACAGCTCTTTAAAAAGGGATTACAGTGACTGTTTTTAATAGAAAATATAAGCCTTTAATAGAACATATAACCAGTTAAAGCTTGTTGGGGGCAGTAACGATATTTCTACTGAAGGGTGCTCAGCATAAAAAAGGTTTAAATACCACTGACTTAGTGCAATAAAAAAGGATTTGATGACTGTGTATCTCGACTATAACCCTTGCAACCATCATCCTTATGATGTTCCCAGTGGTGGTCTCAGCAAAGTGCTGGGACCAATAAAGTGGCTGGCACAGAGTAGCTAGAGCAGTGCCGAAAAGTGATCATTGCTTTCGTGAGAGACCAGTAGGCTGGGGGCACCTACCTGCTCTCAGTAAAGTGGAGTGGCAAGTACAAGAGAGCAGGGTGGGCAGTGTGGCATAGAGTCCGGAAAATATGAGCCGAGGAGAACAGGAATATGTTTGCGCAATGACTGCCACCAGGGCACAGCGAGGAAGAGTTACAGTGCACGCCATCTTATAACAGGCCACTTTAATACGCAGTGCTGGGTAATAATGGGAGGATGACTCATCCTGAGGCTAGCCATAAGTGAAAAGTGCAAACCACATTTCTTCTATCACATTTCTCTGGCTATAATAGATTGGGTTAAACCTGAGAGTTCTGTAGATAACATGACACACAAAAAGCCTTAGCAAAATTACAAAATACCTGCCCATAGCCTCGCTTGCGGCCCCAAACCCTAAACTCATTTAATCTGTATAGTACAGTGCTGGGATCTTTGGCCCATTATGCTGGTCCGGATGCCCCCTGGTTCTCTGTTATAACCCTCATACCATGGCACCAAGTGCATCTTGATACCTCCCAATACCATACTGACACTAACCACCACAGATGGTCTGCTAGCCCTGGCACAGGGGCATGACATTTGCATGGAAAATAGTGACCGGGCAGTAATATACCCAGCAATGTCTGAGGTTTCATTTCCTGAAGGGTGAATTAATTGTAGATGGTATGTGAGAGGAGATCAGCCATTAGATTGGAACCGCTCAGTAACTCAATATAGAAGAGAGTTGAAGCACATATTTTACATTGATAGTTTGCATATGTTAAGCTGTTTGTCGAAACCACTTAAGAATATATATTTGAAGAAGTATTGACCACGGGTCATTAAGTGGCGCACTGAGTTGGGTGGCCAGCTTCATCACATCCCAAAATCGAGATGATGGCGTATAAAAGCCGAGTCACATAACATACTGAGTTTTTCATGGTACAATTGGACAATTGCATAGAGCTACAGACAACGTGCTTGGCCGTGGGCCCGATTTCTACTGTTCAAAGATATCTGTGAGAAGACAACAATTCACAATTCGTTTGGCTTATGCAGTCAAAAGGATTAAGGGGCGTATTATGAGTATGGTGGTACACAGAAAGAGTGGCGATAATGGCTTTTACCACACCGCCACATTAGAGGTTGGTGCTAATTCTGTCAGCAGAATTAACACCAGCGGAATTAACGGGAACATCAAGTGGAATTAGCGTCTGCTCTAATTCGGACAGGGGAATTACAGCTAATATGTCATACAGAATTTCTACTTAATCAGAATTTTAAATACCGCCGAAAATCGGCAGTCATTCTGCCAAAAACACAGTGCAGTTACCTATGCATACAGGTGATGGAAAACAAGTCACAGGTGCACCCAATCCACTCTGAAATAGTACATAAGGCCTGCACCTGACCCAAACATATTTTAAAACAACATGCTGCTATCAGTCTTCACTAACGGGGACATGCATGTCTGTACCACATTTTCTTTCCACTGGCACCTTCGAGCACACTGTGGGCATGCTGCATGGCATGTTCCAGCCCACTTGTACATTCGAGCTTGGGCAGGTGCTGGAGGCATTCCTGTGCCATGCATCCCGGCATATGTCCATTCCCACCATCCTGGCACAGATAAATGCCACAAAGGCTCATGTCTATGCAGCAGCCCACACGTCAAATGTGATTGCCTCGCTTGGCCGCCCCCAGGTGGCGTAGATTTCCCACCAGGCATTCGAAGAGGCATATCATAACAGGGAGCAGTTCAGCTCCATGTATGGTCTGGTGAAGTGCGACTCTGACGCGACAAGAACACACTGTTGTGTATTTCCCTGGATCTGTACACAATGCCATGGTCCTCCGTAACAGCACACTGCTGCACAGATTGAGAGCCACAGAGGGCAACAGACATGGATGCTGGTTGAGTACAAGTGTCATCAGACAATACAATCTTGCAGCACCCGTTGTATGCCATGTGAAGAGGGGGTGGAATATCACTACTGCTGATCAATGCATGCCCTGTCAAGACCCCGTATATGCAGGACCTGCCCTCTCAAGCCGCAGATGACAACCACCAACCCACAAGACTAGGCCCAGCAGGACTATGCAGTAGCATAACAACAATGCATAATGCCCCAGCAAGTAACTCCTGCACAAACAGATGACTCCAGGAACCAGAATGCACAGGGTACACATACCTACACAGTCAAAGCAACAATTCTACACTGCACAATGACAACGCAACAGTTCCAGGCACTGATGGCATGTACACTGCAAGCCATGCAATAAATATAAATAACCAATAAATAAAATCCATTGTGGCAGGAATGAACAAACGTCAAACATGCACAAGTACAATAACTAACTACACTTCTTGACTGCACAGCACACTGCAAACCCAACACAGAAAACATTCACATTTGAAATCCTTTCACATGCAACATCTGGCACATCTTTCTTGTGAGGTGTGGCGTGCAGTGTATCTGAGTGGCAATGCACATGCACCACTATAGTATTTTACACATCATTGAATTACTGGGAAAGTAAACCATGTTGCACAAATGCTAAATAACTTCCTCACGAGAGGGCCCTTCACCAATACATGTGACATGATATGCATCCTCAATGCACTGTGACTGATATATGTATCCTTTGATCTTTAATGTGACTCTGGTTACCCCCAGATCCCTTGACTGAAGACACATGTGCGCAATCCACGTACGCCACAGGAGGGGGCCTACAATGAGGCACACGTCTGGACCAGGTTCTGCATTGAGCGCACCTTTGGCATGCTGAAGGCAAGTTTGCCCAGAGAAGTTGCCCGGACTGTACTGAAGGGGCCCTGATGTAAAGGCCAGAGGATGTAGCCCAGATATCTGTAGCTTGTGCCATGCTACACATCTGCCTCAGGCGAAATGTCCCTCTGATCTGGACATGCCACCCCCAGGAGAAAATGATGCATTGTCCTCATATGCAGTGCTGTCACACATTGAGCATGAGGAAGAGAGACGCACGTCTGGTTCGGCAAGAACCAACAGTACATTTTTCCTGGAGACATTACTTTTCACATACATCTCATTTAAGTAGACCTGCATATTTTGAACAAATCACCTTGACACTACAAGTAATGTCCTTGCATTTTTTTTTAGTGAACATATTTCTTAATTATCAACTGTGGTGAGCACCCATCCCCAACATCCCTTGCCATCCACTTCCCCAATCCCCAACTGCCCTTGCCACCCACCTCCCTTGTGCCCAGTGAAATAGTGTTATGTCACTTCATGTCACATTCGTGCCCCCTTTCCCTTGCCAGCCTGGGCACTATATGGACCAGATGGCGCAATGAGCGTCACCTTGGGGTCCCTGTGGGGGTGATGGAGGTGGAAGGCTCAGATTCCTGACCCCAGTTGTGTTGCATTGAAAGGAGCATGCTTGCATGCATGGATTCTGCAACTGCTGACATGTGCTCTGTGTGCTCCCTCACCTTCTACCCTACTGATATGATGGCAGCAGTCGCCATGGAAAGCTATGGGAACTGCCTGTCCAAGAACTTGGCAATCCATCTGGACGATCCCTGGACACTGTCCCTGATGGCCTGCATTTGCTGCACCTGCTGCTCCGCAAGGTTATCTATTGTGACCTGACACTGCTCCATGGCATCCAGAGGTGCCAAGATTGCAGCCACTAATTGCTGTGGCATCTGTAGAGGGCCAGGGCTGAAGCAAAGCGACCTGAAGCCTGTCATCCGCCTCATCATATGGAGTGCCATCAATCCCTGTGTCTGGCTCAGCCTGGTGCTGGTGATGGCTGTCTGACACAGGTGGCAAGGAGATTTCAGGGGAGGGATGGGTAGGTGCCGGTATAAGAGTGGCACCATGTTGCTCCTTGCGGATCACCAGAGGGGCTGACTGTGGTGTGGCAGTCGCAGCTGCAGGGGGGGGCTGCACCTTCAGCAGCATGTGCAGTGCCTCGTGTGCCATCTGCAAAGCTGGTGGAAGGGCCTCTGGCTGTCTCTGCACTTGACACGGCTGACTTGGGGCCAGTGCCATGTGGCCTTGGTGCCTCCCTCCTGCTCTTCCTCCTGTTACTTTCATGGCCGGCCTGTGCAGGGGTGGATGTATATGTGCTGCCATTGGTGGGCGTCTCCTGGGCAGTATAGGGACCCGCTTCTTCAGCCTGTGTTAACTGTGAACTTGTGGATAATGACTTGCTGTCAGTCATCATGCATACTAGTAAGAAGGCTAGCGAAACACTCGTGCAACTTGAAGTATGGTCATCCCATACACTTATTGTATGATGGGCAGGGTGGGTTTCAGGCCAATGAGTACAGCTAATGGAAGGTGGTAGTAGTGTCTGCTGAAAGTATACACAGAAAAAAATGCATGGGCACATTGCCTGTTTGCCTGCCATTAAGGCTTGTTGTTGTGGTGGCGTAGGGGGTTCATTTTGCAACATGGACTTTCACAGGACACATGGGTGCTTCTCATGGTTCCATGGCTTCACATGCACATTTCCCTACAGTGCATGTGCATTACAACAGTATCCCACCTTCCCTGGCACATGAATGTAGTTTCTGTTGCCTTTGTACAAGTTGCCTTATGATTGTCTATTCCCCTGACCATTTTGCTAATCTATGCTGGAGGAGGCATGCTTTTGGCCAGTACATTCACATGCGAGTGGGAACTGGAAGACTCAACAGGATCCCTTTGGCTGCTTGCTCTGACTTTGGCGCTACCGATCCCCTCTATCCCTTCCATGTGGAGGATTGAGCTGACCTTTTCCTCCCATGGAGTCGGGCCAAAGGTGGAGGGGGTTGCACAGTGCCACCTCATGTGGCTGAAGTCTCACCTGTGCCTGTCTGAGACTGCGGACCCTGGTCTTCAGGTTGTTCCACCTCTAGTGGCAGTCTTCACTGTCCCATGAAGCAAGGCCCACTGCCACAAACGTGTCACATTTGGTCACTCATGTGGCAGCCTTCCTCTGGCAATAGGTCCTCCGCTGTCTGCTTCCATACAGCCCGTCTGCATGTGTGACAACCTCATCCACCAGCACCTGCAGTTCACCCTCATTAAACTTGTGCTTCCTCAGGCTCATCGCTGGCACCCTCGCTTTACCCTTTACCTGGGACATGCTCCTACCAACTCTTGTCTCTGGATGACCGCAGGAAATGGGAGATTCAGAGTGGTTTCGAATTTTAAAGATGGCCACCAGCAGGCTTCCCGTTCCAGCGATGATATTTACGCCGGTGGATTCAGCGCTTAATGTGCCGGTGGTAACAGTAATTCCACTGATTTCAGAAGGTATTACCACCTGTAACTAATTTTAGGTAGTAATTCCACCAGACAGAATTACTGTTACCGCCAACAGTGTGTGTGCATGCTCCTGACAACTGATACAGCAGTAATTCCACCAGAGCACCACAGCGGTAATTCAGTAGAATTGCCATTACCACTGTGGTGTCTGGCATTGAGGGGGAATATTCACTAATTTACTGCCATACCCGTAATGAGGCTGTAAGTCCTGAATTTTCTCTTGTGTACGTAGACTGCCATCTTCCAAAGAAGGAAGGAGCTATGTGGCTTTGTTGGGAGATCAGAGTATCTGTGTTTCACCTTATGAATTTCAGGTAAAGTAAACACAAGGCAGACATGGTCTAGCTCAGTAATCCCCAACGTGTAACTCGGGAGAAACATGTTGCTCACGTCACATTAATATGTTGCTCACCAGTTGCTCTGGGCGACTGTCTGGAGGCCAAGAAGGAGGAGGTGCTACAGTGATGCAACAACAATGGCATTGCAGGCTGTGGCACGGATGTTTGGGAAAGCTAGCCATTCAGCCTGCAATGGCAGATAAGCAAAACATATTACTTGTTGTGTCGCCGTCATAGCAGTGGGCAGAAGGGTAGGTGTTGGTAGGGTCTGATGGACTAAATCATTGTGATGCTGAAAATGCTGTATGGAGGGACGGGGCCTCCAGTCCTTGTCCTACAACTTTTCGTTGTGTGTTTTCTCTATTTTTTCTGCCACTGAGGTCCCACCTGGCTTTTTGTGAACATCACCCATGGGATACCCTTATGACACCCATGGGTGGGGGTACACCCTCGTAACCACACCTGTAGCAGAAAGACTAGCTTGTGTATGCTGTCAGGCTGCATTGTCTGACCATTTTGACTCCCGAATGATTCCACCTGTGGGTCGATGGCCATTTTTGCCCTTGCTAACATGAGTATTTCCTCCGAAGATCTTGCCTTTTGTAGTAATTTCCTCCTGAATGACTGCTATTCCCATCTGGCAATGATATGTGAGCGAAGCGCTTCGGCGTTAGAGTAATTTGCGAAATCACAATGTTTCATCTTGCTGCGTAGTCTCATCATAATGGCATCCATTGTCTCCCCTTTGGCTTGCTTCATGGTGTAGAAGAGATGCCTCTCGTAATCTACATGTGTGGGGAGTAAAATATGTGGCCAGAACTGTCTTGGGACGCTATGTTGTGTTGATGGAGTCAGCTGGAAACTCATCAATCTGGTGGTGGGGCCTGCTGCTAGTTTCAGTAGACACTAGGCACGAGCACTGCTTGTCTCCTGGCCCTTTCTGCATGTACTGGGACTCCCATGTGTCCCTCACTATAATTTTCAGCACTTCTCCTTTTCTGGAGTGTCTGGCGCTCCCCCTGGTGGCCAACGGCCACCTCCTCGAGGCAAGAGCACCGTTGCTTGGGGTAGATGGGTCCCGTACTCCCTCAGAGCACTCCTGACTCACCGCTGCGGCTGCCTTCCCTTTCCTCTCAGCACCATCGGGAGCTCCTCACCTCAACCGACATGCTCCAACAGGCAGTTGGGTGATGGCCGCACATGTAGGCCACCGTCCTCATCGCCAGTTGGAAGTTCCTACCTTGGATCTAGACTGGGACCTCTGGTCTGTGTTACCCCCATTGCGTATGTCGCTGAACGGGAAGAATAAGGTGGAGACGGAGTCAAACTCGGCTGTTCCCTTCCCCATCGCGTCACTTCCCTGCCCACGCCCTGGTCCTGCCCCTACCTTCCCAGACTACAACTCCAGACACTAGACCTCTGAGCACTCATATTACCAAGTCTCATTAAAAACTGCAAAGAATATTCTTCTTTATGCCATTAATAATGCCATTATTTCAAGGCACTGAAAGTCGTTATCTGACGTCCCAATGAAAGGCCTTTTTAACCCTTACATCAACCCTCAATAGTGCTGGGGGACGTAGTGGATACAGTATTCCTTTCTCGCTCAGAATTCAATTCCTGTTTGCCTCAGGGTCGTGTCTCCACACCAAATTCCAGGTAAAAAGATATTTTAAGTTTACAGTACTCTATGCCCCCTTGCTTGCAGGGTTCTGCCGGAATTGTAACCTTGTCCATGTCTCTTTGAATTCGGATTGATGACCTTATGGGAAACGATCCTGTAGCCTGCCCCTGAAATGGTGTTAGGTGCACTCTGTCTAACCTATCACTGGAGTTCTTCTGTGTCTGTGAAGAGTGAAGGTGTACATTTCTCCAGGGACTCCACACAGTGCCTATTTCAAGTCCCTCAGGCAGTCCAAGGAAGTAAAGTTTATTCCACCTTGGCTGTGCTGGAGAAAGCTGCTCTTCATGGCATACTTCTGGTCTCTAGATTGGAGTCGCTGACAGCCCTGGTTTGCCCATCTGAGATGTCCTCTACATATGACAGCCTGTGTTACGCATCATCAGTTCTATCATTGAGCTTTTCTGTGTACTCTGTCTATTTTCTCTGTGTTCCCTCTAAGAATAGCTGCTTCAGATCCAGGGTCAATGGTCGGCTTATTTTCTGCCAGAGGCACCAAGCAGTATGCCAACTTATTCCATTGTATGATTGTTTTACAGTGTTGCGTTGGCAAAAATAACTATTCGGTTCACTTACTCAAGGCTGATGTGATCAAAGGTGGCATGAAGCACGAAATAGCCCATTTTGTTTCCTGCTTAGGTATGATATGACATTTGTAACGCGCCTATGCACAAGTGTTTCAAGGTGCGACGAGGCAGGGGGGGGGAACGAGGGGAGAACAGACCACGGTCCTACTAGGCCAGGTGTCATTCAGATCGCGCAAGTGCAAGGGTAGGGGGACTGGGAAAAGTGCAAGGGGAAGGGGAGAGGGGAAGTGCAGAACATGGTTAGTAGAATACAAGATAAGTAATAGGGCCAGCTGGTGGCAAGTGCAAGGAGAGTGCAGTACATGGTTAGTAGAATACAAGATAAATAATAGGGCCAGCTGGTGGCAAGTGCAAGATAAGTGCTGGGAGAAGGGGCTGTAGGATACAGAGACAGTCCCGTAGTGCAGGTAGGCAGTGCAGGGAAGAGTGGCAGGGCCAAGGACCGAGATCAGTTAGTGGCCAGTTGCACATTCAGTGCAGGTTCAGTGATTTTAGCAGGGGAGAGAGGGAGAGAAAGCGGAGGCAAAGAGGAAGGTTTTGAGGTGCTTCCGAAACCGGAGATGGTTCTCCTCAAGTTTCAGGGAGGCAGGAAGGCTGTTCCAGAGGGAGGCCCCTGCTGCGGAGAGAGATCTACCCCCAGCTCGTTGCTTGGAGAAGCGGCTGACCCTGAGGTAGTTGGAGGTGGATGAGCGAAGAGCTCGAGAAGGAAGATATTTAGGAAGAGAGAGTTGAAGGTATTTTGGCCCAAGGCCCCAGAAGGCCTTGTGTACAATGCAGAGGGTTTTGAACTTAATCCTTGCGGCCACTGGGAGCCAGTGTAGCGATTTCAGTCCTGGAGAGATACGGTCCCTGGGCTTGAGGCCAAGGACAAGTCTCGAAGTCCTGTTCTGGATGAGTTGCAAAGGGCAGAGAGTAGAGGCAGGAAGATTTAGATAGAGGCTGTTACAGTAGTCCAGCTTCGAGAGAACCAGGGCTCTGGAGACAGTGAGCTTCTGGGGGAAGGAAAGGAAGGATACCTCTGAGGAGGTGTAGGTGGTAGTGTGACTTCTTGAGACGTCAGATATGTGAGGAGAGAAAGAGAGTGTGGAGTCGAAGATGACCCCGAGGTTTTTTGCCTTGCAGGTAGGAGCAGGAAGAGGGTCAAGGGAGGCCGGCCAGAGAGCTGCAGGGAAGGAGGGAGTGGGTGTGCCGATAAGTAGAATCTCAGTCTTACTGGCATTAAGGCAGAGGTCGTTGGCGGCACACCATTCCTGGATAGCAGAAAGACAGTCGGAGATGAGGGAAGGGGAAGAGGAGGCCGAGGGTAGCCTGAAAATTAGCTGGGTATCATCCGCATAGCACTGAAAGTTGGGACAGAGAGCGGCGATGCGGTGTGCAAGAAGTGCCAGGTACTGGTTGAACAGCCAGGGGGAGAGGTTAGATCCCTGGGGGACACCACAGGTAGAGAAAAAGATGTCAGAGAGGAAGGAACCCAGTTGGACCTGGGAGGGTCGATTGGAGAGGAAGGAGGTCAGCCACGCCAGAGCCTGACCAGTGATACCCAGGTTATCACGGAGACGGTTGAGCAGGATGGTGTGGTTGACAGTGTCAAAGGCAGAAGAGAGGTCGAGCAAAATGAGAACACAAGGGGTGTTAGAGTCAAGGTTTGAGAGCAGGTCCTCACGGATGTTCAGGAGAGCAGTTTACGTGCTTCTGGCAGCTCTGAAGCCAGACTGATGGTCATGAAGACTACCAACAGATTCAGCATGGAGATTAAGCTGGGAGATGGGCAGTTTCTCCAGGAGCTTGCCCAGGAAGGGAGTGATAGAGATTGGGCGATAGTTAGCTGGGCAGGAGGGGTTGGAAGAGGGTTTCTTAAGAAGGGGGTGCGCAAGGGAGTGCTTGAGGGGGGATGGGAAGACTCCAGAGGTGAAGGAGTGATTGCAGAACTCAGCCAGGGCAGGCACCAGGGAGTCAATGTGGTCCTTGATAGTTTTGGAGGAACAGGGGTGGACCTTGTTTTGACGAGACTTTCATAGATCAGACTTGTCTCGAAATCTCGTCAGCAGAAAAAAGGGGAAAGGCAGAGAAGGAGGGAGGAGGGGTGGCTGCAGAAGGGCCAGAGGGAGAGCAGGGAATAGAGGAGGGGAGGTGATAGGAGGAGAGTGAGGACAGGATGTCCTGAGTTTTTTAAATGAAGTGAGAGGCCAGTGCCGTGCAGAGGGCCTGGGAGGGGACAGGAGAGGTGGAGACTGCAGCAGGGTTGGCCAGCGCCTTGCAGATTTTAAAGAGTTCGGCCGAATTGTTAGATGCCGCAGAGATGCGGGCTTGGATAAGGGCTTCTTCTTAGTGAGAACGGAGAGCCGGTATTGCCTTTGGAGCAGGCGGCAGGCCAGTTTGTCAGAGGATGAACATGAAGCACGCCATTTCCTCTCTGCCACCCTGCACTTTCGTTTAAGGGTGACGAGATCCGAGTCGTACCAGGAGTTACATTTGGCTTTGGGCTTCAGGCGGACTCTCATGACGGGGGCAAGGATATCAAGGGTATCAGATATAGCAGAGTGGAGAGGGCTGTATCAGGGTGGGAGTCACCCGAAGGGGGAGGGGAGAGGGAGAAGGTGGAAGCGAAAGCCTCAACTGACACGCGCTTCATGGGTCGGATGACCGCGAAGGTGGGTGGCAGTGATGAGGGTGGCTTTGCCAGTGGGGTAGGGAAGGTGAGGTGGGAGGATAGGAGAAAGTGATCACTCCAGGAGAGAGGAGTGGAGAGAGGGACAGAGAGGGGAAGGTCAGAAGAGATCAGAGCATCAAAAGTGTGCCCTGCAGAATGGGTCGGCCCAGACGGGAGAATAGAGAGTGAGAGAGAGTCGCAGAGGTCGCGAAAGAGTCCAGAGGGAGGACAGGAGGCATCAAGGTGGATATTGAAGTCTCCAAGAAAGAGGAGTTGAGTGGTTGAGGACAGGAGTGAGGAGGAGAGGTCAGCCCACTCAGAGAGGAAGGAGGAAATTTGACCAGGTGGCCGATAGATAGTACCCACGGTAAGGGAATGGCTAGGAGAGAGAGAGTCGGCAGACAAGGCATTCAAAGGAGGAGTAGGTCTGCGTAGGGGTGACAGTGGCAGGAATCCACTCAGGGAAGATAAGGGCCACACCCTCCCTCCCCTGCACGGTTGGGCCTGGGCAAGGAGAGGATCTTGTAACCATCAGGTAGGAGTGTGTCAAAGCTGGTGACAGAGCTGGCCGTGAACCATGTCTCAGTGAGACCGAGGATGTCAAGGTCCAGTTCCTCAAGAAGGCGACAGATATCAGAGGAATGTTTGATGGCAGAGGAGAAGGTTGCCATCCTTAAAGGACTTCCGGGGAGGGGTACAGATCAGAGGTATGCCCTGAGGAGGTGAAGAGGAAGGAGCAAGAGAGAGGGCAGGGTGAGAGGGTGGAGGCAAGGTAGCTGAGGACAGAGAAGAGGGGACAGCAGGGGAGGAAAGGAAGTTGATGAGGCGCGGGAAGCGTCTATCAAAGAGGTGGAGGTTGGCCTGAGGGCCCTGGACCAAGACGGTCCCATTAGCATAGACATTAATGATGGCCTTAGAGGAGCGTAAGGGGTCCAAGAGGACATCCCAATGGGTGCCACCATTAATGGGAGAAGAGGAGAAGGGAGAGAGCACAGAGACCATATGAAGGGTCCATTGGTCAGGGGAAGGCACGAAAAAGAGGATGTCAGTAAGAGTTTGCTTGGAGGAGGCAATGGTATAGGTGTCAGCGATGGGGAGGCCTGGGTTGGAGACCAGGATATCCTTTTTAAACTTTTTCCTACCAGATTTAGTGAGGAGAGCATGATAGTCAATGGAGAAGCAGTTAGAGAAGATAGGAGAGATAGAGAGCACCATGGAATAAGGAGGGAGTGGGGGGGAAGACAGACGAGCGCAAGCGGACAGGAGTGAAAGGGGCAAGCCCTAGTTTACCACAATTACAGAGCAACAGTAGCACAGTAAATACGAATTAGGTACCCAGTGGAGAGGCCACCTAAGTTTGAGAGTCCTGCAAGGGGAGAAAAAGCCCTAGTTTACCACAATTACAGAGCAACAGTAGCACAGTAAATATGAATTAGGTACCTAGTGGAGAGGCCACCTAAGTTTGAGAGTCCTGCGAGGGGAGAAAAAGCCCTAGTTTACCACAATTACAGAGCAACAGTAGCACAGTAAATGCAAATTGAATACAGCTGGTCACCTGTTTCTTCCATGAGGAACTCGGTCATTCCCAGGAATGTTGTGCATGCACCACATACAGCTTCCGTCCTTCCTGGATATCAGTGAGATTCAGGCAATGAGTTGACGCAACAATTAGATCCAAGTAATTAATGTAAGTAACAAGTGGGATCTGCAAAATCTTGTTTGCATGAGGCCCTTTACAAAATACCAAAAAAGTAAATACAAAAACAAAGGCTTAATCTTGGGAGGATATGTTTCATTTTCAGGTTGCAGCATTTCCATAATACATTTGTAGGTCTAGTGTTGTGAGTTGTGCACATTGTTCGTTCTAGTTCTGGAATGTGTGCTTTACCATTTGCCCTTTCATGGGGTGGGGGGCAAACATGAATGGAAATCGCTGTCCAGCCGAGCCAGGTTCTCGGGCATGTCATTCGCAATGAACATCACCCAATGTGGGGGGCAAACCCTGTTATCACGGCCCTATTTCTCTAAATAAATACTACAAAGATGGCTGGCAATAGTAATAGCAAAAGGAACTAGTTCCATTATGATTTCTTTTGCCCACACTCAGGCAGCTGGGCAGAGGAGCTGGTAGACCGAGATGAGCAATGTGGCGCTGCCCGATGACTGGACGCGCACGCGGCGGCGTGACGTTGCACGCTGCCGCGTGCAGCATAAATAAACGTGGTGTTCCTGGCCGCGTTAGAGCGACCGGGAAGCCCGAGCCAGAAGGACGTGTGGCGAGTGAGTCCTTTGTGTGCCAGGGGCTTACGGGCAACGCTGGGGGTTCTGACCCACTCCCAACAGTGGCGACGAGTGGGGAGATGATGCCTGGGCCCGGCGGTGAATATATCTGCAAATGTTTTCCCTGAAACTGAATCGTGCTGACATTTCGTTTCCAGCCGTAGGCCGTGCATCACCCACGCGGCTGGCGGCCATTTTACATTTCAGGCCGTGGAACTTCACTGAGCTCCGGTTTGGGCAGTGAACGGCATCCAGGCCTAATTTTTGGACATGCTGCTAGCAGGCAGTTATACCTGCATGCCAATGACCGATTTTTGATTTTTTTTCAAATCTTGGGTCTCTGACATCGAGTGCAAGCGAGGAGGAGGGCTACAATGGCTGAGCCTGCATAGCCCATAGGTCCTCCTTCGCTCAATTTTTGGAACAGCTGAAGGCTGGAGTCTTCTTCATCCTCTTCATCATCAGGCTGCTGACCCTGCTGTTCTTCATCCTCTTCATCATCAGGGAGGAGTGCTGCAGCTATACTTCTTCATCCCCAGCATTCTGGCAGTCACCACATCTGGTGACTGTGACTGTGCTGCATGTGATTGCCTGTGAAGGGGGACACTGTGTCATCACCATCGCTCATCCCAGGTTGGACATTTTCGATTTGCCTGGATGTGGCGGGACTGTGTGTTGGTGGTGGAGGTTTGAGTTGCAGCCCCCAAATTTCACGCTGGGGGTGCCTGTGCGCTCAAGCTCATGAGTGACTCTGAGGATCAAGACGGGGGACTACCAGCAGCGGTGCAACAGCCTCCTCTGGCTCAAGCAGGGGCCCAGGCCCCATTGCCTCCAGCGCAGCCGGTGGTGCTGCTGATTGCTCAGCCAGGACTTCCTGCCATGGCACAGGCACGTGCGCATGCGGCCCTGCAGCCCATCCCAGAGTTCGATGTATCAGGCCCGCCTTCCAGCCTGAGGCCCAGATGGAAGAGGTGGGTTGACCGCCTGGATATGTACTTTCAGGCCGCACAAGTGACGGATGACAGCAGGCTGGCAACCATGTTGTACTCGGCAGGGCCTTCGGTCCAGGAAATCTTTGAGTCGCTTCCACCAGGGGATGGCTCCTATGATCAGGCGAAGACCGCACTTCTGGCACACTTTTTGCCCCTTGCCAACGCGGACTACGAACGTTTCGTGATGTCTGCAAAACAAAGAGGACGAGACTTTAGACACCTTCTACGGACACCTAAGGCGCCTGTCACTGGCCTGTGCATGGGGCGATGTGGGCGACATGATTAGAACTATGCTCATCCAGGCGTGCTCCTCGGGCAAGCTGTGAAGACAGGTCCTACGGGAGCCCGGCATCACGCTCCAGCGCATCCTAGAACTAGGGCGGTGCCATGAGGTGTCCGAGGCACGGGCCGCCAGAATGGAGTCTGGGTCGCGCTCCCTCGATCATGACGAAGCGTGTGCCTTGTGGTGGGGTGGCAGAGGCGTCAGAAGATCTGGTGTTGGGCCCCGGGATAGAGCCGGAAGATCGGGAGAGTCCTGCCAAAAGTGTGGATACGACCTGCCCCACCCGACGGAATGCCCAGTGGCTGAAAAGACATGCGGAAGGTGTGGGCTGCCTGATCACTTCTCGAGGGTGTGTAAGGCGGCCATGCCTGTAATGGTGCCTAGAGGCCCGGTCCGGGTTCCTCCGCCAGGATCGCCCGCCGAATGTTGCCCAGGTGCAACAGGGTGAAGAGGATGCCCAGGTGGAGGAGGCAGACGAAGAGGAGGAAGAGAACATCTTTTTCATCTCCAGTGTGGGGGTCCTAAAAGGCAAGAATAGGAGACAGCCCAGATGTGTGGTGGAGGTCAATCGATCGCCTGTCCCAGTCCTGGTGGACACGGGTGCGTCAGTCAACGTGATGGCCCATAGGCATTATGACGCTATGGACGCGCCTCCCAAACTGGCTGCGCCGAAGGCCCGCATCTTTGCCTTTGGGGGTCTGGAACCCATCCCACTGGACGGTGCTTTTGTGGCAAAGGTGGAGCACGATGGCTCGCAGATCAGGGCACGCTTCTACGTCACGCTGATAAGCACGAACACCTTGCTAAACTGTGTAGCGGCGGAGGCCCTCGGCATCGTCAGCTTTACGTACTCCATCTACCTGGAGGACATTAATGATCTGCTTGATAAGTATGCCGCCTTATTCAAGGGGATTGGACAGATGGCCGGTGACCCAGTGAGGTTGCACATTGATGAATCCGTGCAGCCCATCGCCCTGAAACATCGCAGGATACCTTTTCACCTTTGTGAACATGTGGACAAGGAGCTGGACAATCTAGTCAATCTTGACATTATTGAGAAGGTGGAGGGTCCGACTCCCTGGGTGTCCCTGATTGTAGTGGCACGGAAACCCAAACAACCAGACGCTGTCCGAATCTGTGTTGATATGAGGCTGCTGAACAAAGCTATCAAGAGGGAGAGGCACCTCACACCGACGATTGATGACATCATTGCAGAGGTGCAGGGCGCTCGTTTCTTCTCTAAGTTGGACCTCCGAGCGGGTTACCATCAGGTGGTTCTTCACCCCGAATCGAGGTACATCACCACATTCACCACCCACCAAGGGTTGTACCGCTACAAAAGACTGAGTTTTGGGGTGTCCTCGGCGGCAGAAGTCTTTCAAAATATCATCCGAGGTGCCCTAGCAGATCTAGAAGGCGTCTTGAATATCAGTGATGGTGGACCACCTGCGGAGGCTGGGGAAAACGTTTGAGAGGCTGCAATCACTGGACCTCACCCTCCACAAGGAAAAGTGCGAGTTCCTGCGACCAATCGATCGAATTCTTTGGCTTTGTGTTCAAAGAGGGAGGGGTGTCACCAGACCCCAAGAAAGTCCAGGACATTAAAAAGGCACAGCCGCCGGAATCAGTGTCCGATGTGAGGAGCTTCCTTGGCATAGTCACGTACTGTGGACGGTTTATTCAGAATCTTGCCTCCAGGTCGGAACCGCTCAGGACACTGTTGAAGAAAGACACCACCTGGCACTGGGGCCCGCTTGAGCAGGCAGCGTTTGAGGACATTAAGGGTGCGCTGGCAGCGGAAGACACCATGACATTTTCTGACCCAGCATTACAATCAGAGCTCGGAAACCGAACAGCGATATTCGAAAATTGAGCGCGAGGCGCTGGCGGTGCTCTGGGGTTGCTGGCACTTCAGGCTATATGTCCTGGGGCGCCCCGTGACGGACCACAAGCCATTGATTCCCATCCTGGCTGGGTCGTCATCCAAGCCCACGGCGAGGATTGAGCGGTGGATGCTCTCTCTCCTGGAGTACGGGGTCACCCTGGTGTATCGGCCGGGGGCGAACAATGCGGCTGATTATCTCTCTCGACACCCGGGTGCGCCTGGAGGGGATAATCTGGATACATGTGCTGAAGAGGCCAATGAACATGTCCGCGTGGTGGTAGAGGCGGCCACGCCAAATGCGATGCCCCTGGAGGAGCTCGAGGCAGCCGCAGCGGGAGATGAGTGCTTCAAAATCCTGAGGCACTCCATGCAGCAGGGCTCCTGGAAGTCAGTGCTGGAGGCCCTGGCGGGGCGCACTCAGGATGCCAGGACCGGACTGGAGCAGCTGTGGAAGGTCAGGGGAGAGCAGTCGTTCTCGGCGTCCGGCCTACTACTCGGAGGCGACTGCATTGTTGTGCCTCAATCCAAGGTGAAGGACGTCATCACCCTTGCCCACCATGGTCACCAGGGCGCCACCAAGACCAAGGCCCGGTTGAGACTGAAGGTGTGGTTCCCAGAATTGGAACGGAAGGTGGACCCGGGTGGATGCTAATAAAGGGGAGTGTGGGGATCTGTTATTAGATGTTTGTATTAGTAGTGTTATTTGGTTTGCAGTGTGTAGCATTGTCATTTGTTGTTGTCCTCCTGAAAAAGGAGGAGTGTGGCGCTGCCCGATGACGGGAGGAGCACGCGGCGCCGTGACTTTGCACACCGCCGCGTGCTGCATAAATATACAGGGCGTTCCCGGCCGTGTTGGAGCAACCTGGAAGCCCGAGCCAGAAGGACGTGTGGCGAGGGAGTCCTTTGTGTGCCGGGGTTTACGGGCAACGCTGGGGGTTCAAACCCACCCCCAACAAGCAAGTAAGTGGGGACAGGAGGCAGATGAGGGATATGGGGTGGCTGTGTGGGTCTCAAGTGGGGTGTAGGATCGCAAAGTGGGGAACACTGTCTGGTCCACTTGCTAAACAAATAAAAAATAAAAAAATGGTTGACCCACAGGAGAGGCTCAGGTGTCTGGGAGAGAATACGCCAGTTACTGGCAGCTTCCAAACACGTTGCTGAACTTTAGAATGACTTGTGCCTTCCCTGCCAATGCTAATATGACAATCAATGGCGTTTTAGTAGGCCATACATGCCGTAGCTGGTCAAAACCACCATCACAATGTTTATCACCATTCCCCCCCCACCCGCTGAGCTAACAGCCAGATTACTAAGGGTCTTTTTAAATGTGTATGTATTAGATTAATGAACAGAACATAAATAACATATTTGCAAAGGTATCCAGTGAAACATATTTTTTTAACCCGCTATCCAACACTGTCCTCAAGTTTTCTACGACTGGAGCTTGTTTATATAATTGTACTAGTCCTAAAATATGTTGGGAAGGGTGTTTAGTTGGTTAAAAAATATCGAGTTACGTAGTCATAAGCCATACATGTTTCAGAAAGCATGCTGAGTGCTATTTCGTCAAAGGATTCCAATTTATTTTGGTGTTTGGTAAAGAGTGTGGGCAAAAACCTTGCTTCCAATCTATCATGATTGATGAAACTGTTTGGATTGAGCACTTTTCTACTCTACATCGTGGAGCCATTGTTGATAATACGATATGTAAACTGACTGTTGATTGGTGTCTGAAGTTTGATCTGGATGACATTCTTGACATGATCCTGAAGTGCAATTCCTCAAGGGCTCCTGGCCCCAAAGGCCTTTCCAACTGTACGTACCCCCCTTTATGGGCAGCTTTTCTATATAAGCTGTTCAATAATATTATGTTCAATCGTCTTTTACCAGATTCCTGGAAGGACGACCACATAGTGCTTATTTTTAAAAAGGGGGGCAGGGATAATCTGAACTACTGGCCTATTTCACTTTTGGATGCTGGTAGCAAAATCTTCTCTAGAATTCTTTTGACACATTTAGAACAGTGGGCTCTTCAAGGGGAGGTTTGGACACATTCCAAGCTGGTTTTAAAAATGGAGTGGGAACTGGGCAACATTGTTTTATTTTACAACTATTAATCTCCCAGGCAAGAGCGAAGACTAAACCCATCTTTCTTGCTTTTTTAGACTTATTCCAGGAATTTGACTGTGTAAATAGAACTAAACTCTGGGCTAAGTTGAAATTGAAAAATTGCCCTTTTAACATGCTGAATATTTTAATCGTCCTTCACAATGGAACGCGCATACGCATCAGATTAAATAACAAGGGTTTATTTAGTGATTGGATTGAGACTAAGCGTGGTCTGAGACAGGGATGTGTATTGCCCTTTTTTCTTTTTAATTTGTATATACAAGATTTGCAGTTGCCTTTTAAGAATCTTAATATGCACCCTCCTCCATTTGGTCCATTAGCTATACAATATTTGGTGTACGCAGAGGATATGCTGATTTTCAACCATACAGCAATGGATCTGGGAAGAAGCCTAGTGGCTGTTAATTCATACTTGAAGAACTTAGATTTAACAATTAATTCAACAAAAATGAAAGTATTGTTGATTAGACTTAGGCCAAGGGTGAATGAATGTGCCAAATCTACATTTTTGCTAAATGGTTTGGAGTTGGCCCAGGTTGACTAGTTTAAATATTTTGGGGTTATATTTTCTGCGGTCTTAAACAGAAAAAAAGGTTTCCTATTTGAAGAAGCAAGTGGGGTTTGTTACTAGACAAATGTGTGTGTTGGATAAAAGATTTGGGAAATGTTTGATTACACCATTGTTGTTTTATAATCAGAAAATTGCCCTGCATGGTATTTATGGTGCTAATTCTATGGAGGGCAGGGTGGTATGGGACAGAATAGAGGGTGCAATTTGGAGGAAGACCTTGAGCTTTCATCAGTGTACTTCTTTTTTGTACCATACGACACAAATTAGGACGCATCTCATTGGACACTTGTGTTGCCTGGCAAAAGCATCAACTGTACGCCAAAATATTAATTCTGCCTCATTGTTCTTTGCTCTATGAAATTCAGCGCTGTGCTGTGATGTTTAAAAGTCCAGTACTAGTGAAATTAATACAAGAGTGTGATATTCTATCACACAGCCAAACGATCAACCCTATTGACCTTTTGAAATCACTTAGTTTGTATCCTGGGGACCAAGTACTCATTAAGAATGTTGTCTGCAATTGGACAAAGCACTGTTTGAAGGACCGTACCTAGTAGAGGTCACACCCCACTGCCATGAAGATTCAAGGGAGATGCACTTGGCTGCATCTGAATGGCGTAACGCTCTAAAAAGGAGAGATCTTTACTCCTTTGGCAAACATTGACAGTGAAACAAGAGAAGAGGTTCCGCGTATGCAGACCAGATCGGTTACCAAGAGCAAACGGGAGTCATCAAAATAAAAACAATTAGAAATGTCGCTCATTCCCAAGTATAAAGGGAAAGGGATAACTTTTCAGTGTTCACAGATTTATCCCTGTTAGGTTAAAGAGACAATGTTTTGAAGAAAAGAAGCACACACAACACTTTCTGTTGCCTATAACCTTGCACACATTTCTGTATGTTTTACATATGTACTCCGATCCTATCCAGCTCTAGTGAGATGAAACATTGATATTGTCACCTTTTTTGGAAACCCTAATACTATTACAATTTCTGTTATAAAATAGTGGGGCTATTAGAAAACAATAATAGCATTTCAAAATAAGGAAAACAATTCTGGTGCGAAGTATCACACAGAGTTTTGATCTAGATATTAGAAGAACTAACCCACATTGTACTTGGTCTGTGAGATATGTTTTATCGAGTTTTATGTAATGTGATCATTTTATGAGTGTTAATTTCTATATGTTTAATAAAAAATGTTTTAAAGTTCATGTATGCATTTTTGGGTATTAGATATACTATCTGTCATTTTACTTTTGGGCTTAGACACCTGTCAATACATCTTCTTTTTTTTGTTGTATAATATATATCTTACCCATGTGGTAAGAAGTATATGATCCCCACAGCATGGTACATGCCGTTTGAGAATAGGTTATTATAAAAGTAACAGGCACTAAAGTTGACTAACAAAGAATGGGGATCTTCCCTTTCGTAAGATACACATTGATAGCGAAATGGCAGCTTGATAAGCAAAATACAGTACGGTGCATTCATTCTTTTGCAATATTCCTTGTAGCTTCGTTTTGTAGAATGTGTAGTCTTTATTTCCTTATTCTTATTACATTTCGTCAAATGATGTTTGACAATATAGATGAAGTGTCCAACAATGAGAAATCTGTTTCTATCCCTAATAAAAACATGAGTGACATTTTCCCTGACATTTCCAAACAAATTAACTGATTTAAGAGGGATATTGGAGAAGATTATCAGGATATAAATACATACCTTGATAAGTCAGCCCATTTAAAAAATAACCTGTGATATTAGCACATGAGTGAGGTGGGGAGAAGAACGTCAGATGAGAGCTGCTATCATGGGCGTAGGAAACGGAGGACAAAGGGGACAAATCCCCCCCACAATTCTAAGTGGGGGGATATAATGTCATGTATTCCCCCCACAATGAGAAGCGAGGCGAGGGAAAGGTAGGGGTTATTTTTCATTTCAACTGGGAAGGCTTTGCCTGTGCCAGTGCTGGGCTGCCTGCCAGGGGCCAGATTACAGAAACTGTACACCAGTGCAAGTGCAAAAATTGCATGGTATTAGCACAAGGGCAGAGTTTGCCCTATTTTTTAAAAAACACAGGGACATATTAGAAAACGATTGCATCATGATAAGTGCAATTTGGCATGGTATAAGCACCTGGGCAAAAATTGCCATAGTGCAAAAAAGATGCATTTTCAATTTTTTCTTTTACCAGTGCAAAGTTTGCCCTAGTGCTAATACCATTCCGTATTAGCCCTAGGGCAAACTTTGCCACGTTGTAATAATGCAGTCAAAATTTATCTTTTTTGACCAAGGGCAATTTTTCGCCTGGTGCTTATACCATGCCAAACTGCACTTGTTACGGTGCAATTGTTTTCTAATATGTCCCTTTTTAAAAAAAAATAGGGCAAACTTTGCCCTAGTGCGAATACCATGCAAATTTGCACTTGCACCAGTGCAAAGTTTCTGTAATCTGGCCCCAGAGATTTATTTTCTGTGTGCGCATTTGAGGGGCACAAAACCGCCTGGGCTGGGAAGTAAACTACAGGTGCCCTCTGCTCCAGAGTGACTGCTGCTCCCTCCCCCAGTGCTCGCATCACATGATGCACAGTGCACTACAGACAGTGCAAGCGCAGCCCGGGGGAGAGGGAAGGGCAGGGGCAACCAGTGGCGAGTTTGCAGCGTGTTGAGGAGGCGGCAAGTGGAGCAGGTAGGAACATATGCTCAGGCTGGCGCATATGTCGGGTGCTGCCAAACTACCATTGATTTTGTGCTTGACAAGTTGACATTGATTTCAGGTGAGGGCAGGACAGGTCCGTGCAGTGCTGGGCGAATGCCTGGGGCCAATCTGTGTTTTCCTTTTTTTTCTTGGAAAATCACATTTTCAAATAATTTTGTCATGCACCTTTTGTTGTTGTCCACTCTGTCTGTCAGGGCTGACCAGGATCCCCGTGTCCTCCATGGCTGTCATCATGCAGTACTGAACAGACAAAAAGATGAAGGGAGGGAGTGGGACAGGCTGCTGGGCCACCACATACACATCCCCACCTGCCCCTCCAAAAAAGCACCTGCCTAAAACACAGCCCCTCCCGTGGGCCTGGACCCTCTCTCTTCACCTCGTTATTACGCTGTGCATGGCTGGAACGTGTTTCAACAGGACCTGACCGCTAGGACAGTGGCTGTCAGTGCAGCATTTCCGTGGGATCACGCATGAATTGTTAAAGCTGCATTCAGTGGGTGCACTGTGTCCAACTCAAGCAAATGCCCTGTGCTGGGATTGCCTGTTAAATGCATCTACAAAGCACTTTATTGGTATGCTAAAATAGGCAAGTATTGACCAAATGAGTTCAAGGAGTGCAAACAGCACCACATTGGCTTCTCGTGCATTTTCATGTGTAAAGCAGATTAATTTCCCTGTCTGTTCATGGATAGGACTGTGGCAAAAAAAGGACCAGTTACCAAAAATATGGCCCATAAACACACATTTTGATTCATTGCAACAAACTAGTGCTTGGATGTGGGAGTATTTTTTTTCTGAAAAATGTGTGGTGAATGAAGATCTTTAAATACCATTGGGCCAGCATTATGATCAAAACTACCAGCTGTGGCCCGCTGGGTGTACCAAGTTGCAAAACTCCCTCGCGTTGACCCACAAAACGGTGCACACTAGTCTGTCAGGCAAGCCTGAGTTTGGTCTTCTTGTCTCAGTTTACTTGCGACAGACACATGTTCTGAATACTCACAAGGCATAGTAGGTTCATCCCCCTCTGTCTTCCGCCTCTGCTCTTAAATATTGTGTTGTAATTGTTGTAATGTACTTCCCACTCTGCCTCCCTCCCTGCCCTGTTGGTGCTTTGAAAAAGTATATTCTTATTGTATGAGCACCTAACGAGCAAACCATAAATAAATAAATACATGTTGCTTCTATCTCCTGTTTACAGCATCTCCCAAAGCATGAGGAAGAGCTTTGCTTATGTGGCGTTTTAGTTTTGAGTGGTGGGGTAGCACTGCCTGCCTGGGATAGGATAAGAGCACAGCATTTGGCAATACCCTGTGTGTGGTGTGTGCGCCTGGGTATCTGCTGACAATGGTTGGCATATGGGGCAAATACTTACCCTTTTTTAACTTACTCTTTAATGGAAATGCTGAGCACACGCTGATCATTTGATGATACCTGCTATATACCTGTTATATGCTATATACCTGTTATATGATCGGAGAAGCTGGCATTTGATGGCACTACCTGGAATTTGATTTGCTTACTTCAGAATATGAGTGCAATATCTAAGGCTGCTTACATTTCATTGGCATGCCTGCTAGATTATGTGAATTAGTGGAATACCTGGCTTCGGATGTGAGCATTTGGCAATTAATGTAGTTTCCTGGCATCAGCGTTGGTGGAATAATCTTGCATCGCCTGGCCAAACAAATAGCATTTGCTAGCAATCATGGTGCGAGTGTAGCTAATAAGTGAACGCTTTCGACTGCAGCATGTGTGTCAGGAAGTCTGCTTGAGGAAATGTTTGATAGACCACCACTCTTGTCGGTACCAGGAAACTATCAAATGTTTCTTTGTTCGGGCCGAAATGAGAAACAAATCACACCATTGGATAAGGTCTTATTCTTACAAGTATATGATGTCAGTCAACAAATATGTTAGCTGGCCTCAAAACTTTCAGTAGCCATTGACTAGTGATAATGGACTCTTGGTGAGTAAGAAATTGAGTGCTGTGCGTATGTGAAGAATTGAAGGGGCGAGTGACTATTAATGCCTGGCTAATAGCTTGCCACTTGAAATGTTTAGCCCTGATGGTAGTGCACTATAATTGGAGCTTCCTTTGTGTCGTTCCCTTAAGTAGTGCAGCTCAGTGCTACACTGTGTGTGCTACAGGAATGGGATATCTGTAGTAGGTACAGGTTTAAAAGCCAAACATAATTACTCATGTTCTGTGCTAAAAAAAGCATAGGCAGATCACACAAAAAATAAGCCCAGATTCTTTATCTAGAATTGTGGGCAAAACATATATCAATCATTCTTAATGCAACCCTGCAAGGCTAAAAACAAAACTACAGCCTTATGCTGTGTAATACTAAATAGTTCTGTAATTAGTCTATGTAATGAGGGGACTGTGTGGTGTGGCACGTAAAGTTTAGAGTCTTTGCACTTCAATCACATGCTCACTTTTGAGACACAAGGCAAGTGCTACATCAATGAAAAAACAGCAACCCAAATGTGCTGTGAAGGTGCCATTACAAAGTTTAGCAGTAAAGGCTCTGCTCAATATGGAGGGCCACACCATCTTATTAAAACGGTACCAGCCGTGTTGAAAGAGTTGTCGATACTGTCCCATTGATAGTTTAGTTGCCTTACTCGTAAGTGATGCACAGTTCCATTAAACACACAGCATCCAATGCCAAGCTGTCTAATAAAATTATTAGCAGCCAGTCTGAAAGCTGAAAGGAACAGTCATGTCAAGTATAAAGCTGTTTTTTTCTGATTTTAATGTATTGAAGCTCTTCCGAGAAATATCTGTACAATGCCATGAAATGGCTGCGAGGTGGCACTGAGCGCTATGTAGAAATTGCATTGGGCAGTATTCTTCTGAAAAATCTATCCAGTACATGCAGGCCAGGCAGCTCTATTATATAACATAATGGGGCTATAATTTAAGGCCAGCCATAATAACATATGCATTTCTAAAATAATGCATACAAAAATAGGTGGGTCTGCAGTGTGGACCTCAAGAGGCCGTTTTGACACTAAATAAACTGAGGGAAAGTGCTGGAGACCTTTGTTGGGATTACACCAGAGCACCCCTATGGAATTAATCTGGGATGATTTTGGACAGGCAGCTACTGAGTTTCTATTCCAGGATCGTGCTCTGGGTCCCTATGTTAAACTAATGAAATCATGGACGCAAACTCCTAATTCGTTGCTAAGCGAAGCATTGCTCAGAAACTCAGTTTGCTAGAAGGTGTGTTAACTTGCTGGTTAAGCATGGCATTAGTGCAGCGGTACGTGAAGGCCTTAGCTGCATACTAGAGGAGGTACAAATCAAATTGAATCCTCTTGATCGTTTTCCAACACCTGTGTACTAAAGTCAATTGAGTATAATGTTAAATAATGTCCCACAGTACTGCAGTAGGCATTACACCATCTCACGTGGCACAGCTGCTTCTAACAGGAAGAAGTTCTGAAAATATTGCTAAGTACCCAGAAATTGAATATTTCCTCCTCTCTGCACAATTAACAAAATTATCAAGCGTCCATAAGTATTTTTCCATCTCAGAATTGGTAGACATCAAAGGATGCCTCCCACAGAAAGACCTTTATTTGTACAGGTGGAGAAGCTACTGCAGATCCTTCTAAATGTTCCAGTATCTTCCTGCGAGGCTGAGAGGAGCTTTCGTGCTTTGTGATAACTGAAAACGTGGCTGTGTACAACTGACTCAGAAAAGACTCAAACCTGTTTGTGTGTGCAATATACACAAAGATATAATGGATCTAGTTGACATACAAACAATAGTAACAGAATTTGTCATGCATACCAAACGCCACAAAACTTATTTGTTTTTTGAACAAATGTGCATGATATGTTATTTTGCATTTATATAGCGCCTTATATACCATTGGTATGGTCTGAAGGCGCTCGTAGGTTGAACGCCCTTGGGAACCGAAGTTCAGATCAGTAGAGAGAGTCAAAGGTGCTTGTGAGCACCGGGTATGTGTGCAGCTGGTGCGGTATTCGTGTAATAGCTGCTTCTTAGCGGTAGGTGTGGTGGTTGAGAGATCAGCAGTATGTGTTCGTTCTGGCAGGATTTATCCAGACCGAATGTGGCTGCGTTAGGTCTGAGGAGAACGCCTGGCTGGGGGGTTTGTAACCAGCAGTGTTTACTTAGAATATTATGGAGTCCTCGGCGGATGTTGGTATGATATGACTTATTCCGAATGGTGTCATAGTATCTCTGTGTTCTAGTTGAGTGGTGGTGTAAAGGAGAGAGTAAGCGTGGTGGTGTGATATGATGGGTTATGTGTTCTTTCAAACGTTCTCTGCATTCCAAACCATACTATATACGTCACACAATTCTATGCTCAGTCCGTTCCTTGCACTCCTATCCACTTCATGCACCCCAGTCTGCTCCACACATTCCCGTCCGCTCAATGCACTCATGCGCTCCAGTCTGCCCCGCATGCTCCAGTCTGCCCCAGGCATGCTCCAGTCTGCCCCACGCATGCCCTCTTGTCTGCCCCACGCATGCCCTCTTGTCTGCCCCACGCAAGCGCTCTTGTCTGCCCCACGCAGGCACTCCTGTCTGCCCCATGCTCTACGCATTCAGCAGCTCAATGTACTCTACATTCTAGGCAGTCATCAGTACTGGATGCAATCTGCGCTCGTTCGTTCTACGTACTCATCCGCTCTACGCAACTCGTCCGCTCTACGCAACACGTCCGTTCACTTTAGACACTTGTTCGCTCCAGGCACGCTTTCGCTCCAGGCACTCGTTCGCTCCAGGTGCTCATCCGCTTTATGCCTTCACGCGTACTATGCATTCACTTGTTTTGTTCACTCACCCCCTCTACGCACCCATCCCCTCTACACACCCATCCCCTCTACGTACCCCTTTTTTCATATGCACTCATTCGCTCATATGCACTCGTCTGTTCTATATATTTGCCGGCCCTACCCACTAGTCTCTTCTATGCGGTCCTCCATTCTACACATTCTTCCACTCAGCTCATCCATCCCGCTCCGCTCATCCATCCGTTCCCAGCACTCTGCATGCATTCCGCACTCATCCGTTCTACATGCTTATCCGTTCTACGCACTCACCCGGTCTGTGTAACTCAACTGCTCTAGGTGTTGTGTCCGCTCGCATGCACTACACCTTCATCTGCTCTACGCATTCACCCACCCTACGCAATCACCTGCTCCCCGCACTCACCCGCTCCCCAAACTCAACAGCTCCCCGCGCGCATCGGCTCTCCACACTCATCGGCTCTCCACACTCATCGGCTCTCCACACTCATCGGCTCTCCACACTCATCGGCTCTCCACACTCATCTGCTCCAGTGATCTACACACTCTCCGCACTTCCATACTCATCTGCTCTCCACACTCATCTGCTCCAGCGATCTACACACTCTCCGCACTTCCATACTCATCTGCTCTCCACACTCATCTGCTCCAGCGATCTACACACTCTCCGCACTTCCATACTCATCTGCTCTCCACACTCATCTGCTCCAGCGATCTACACACTCTCCGCACTTCCATACTCATCTGCTCTCCACACTCATCTGCTCCAGCGATCTACACACTCTCCGCACTTCCATACTCATCTGCTCTCCCCACTCATCTGCTCCAGCGATCTACACACTCTCCACACTTCCATACTCATCCGATATCCACACTCATGCGCTCTACATACTTATCCGCTCTACATACTCATCTGTTCTACACACTCAACCGGGTTACGCTCACCCATTCTGTGCATTCATCTGTTCTACGCACTCCTGCGTTCTACTCGCTTCTATGTATTTACGCACTCATCCGCTCCACACGCTCGTCCAATCTACACACCCAGCCGCTCTACATGTTCATCCATTCTATACACTCATCCGATTTACATACTCATTCGATTTACACACTCATTCGAACTATATAGTCATCTGTTCTTCCATTCATGCATTCTTCCACTCAGCGCATTCATCGGTTCCACACACTTCATCCATTCTAGCTATTTCATCCACGCCATTCACTTTGTTCACTCCTCATGTTCATTTCAGGAGTTTAAATCTCTTTACAGTTTCCGTATGATTTACTCTTATTAACCACTTCACTGCTTTGATCTAATTAATTCTGTTTGTCCTTCTAGTTTATATTAGGGGTTATTAGCTGTCAATTTCTCGCATCACGTAGTTTGTTGGATTGGTGCCATTGAGATGCTGTTGGTCTGTTTGGGTTAGTTTGGTACGGGTTGGTTTTAGGGGAAGAGCCTGGTTTTCAGCAGTTTACAGAAAGAAGTTAAATCCTCAGGTGAATGTGGGGTGTGAGTGAGTTCCATAGCATGGGGGCTAAGGCTGAGAATGATAATCTGCCTAACCTGACTGAGTTGGTCTTCGGTATGACTAGGAGGCCGGCTGAGCTCGATCTTAGGGTGCATGTGGGGTGATAGGGTTTTGGCTTGTCTTAAAGATATTGAGGTCCGGTTTTATGCAGTGCTTGATGGGAGATGCATAAGGTTTTGAAAGTCACCCTTCGGGCTACTGGAAGCCAGTGCAGTGTCTTAAGGGCTGGAGAGATGTGGTCTCTTGGGCCAAGCGCAAGTAGCATTTTGGCTGCCGCGTTTTGTGCCCTTTGGAGTTTATTCAGTTGGTACGCGTGGCCTCCGAGGTATAGGGGGTTTGCGTAGTCCAGTCTTGATATAACGATTGATTGGACCACGGAGAGTCTGTTGGGAAAGGAGAGATATGGAAAGATGCGCCTACGGGTTTTAAGGTGGTAGTGGCAGGACTTTGAGACGTTGTTGACTTGGTGCGAGAGTGTTGGGTCAGAGTCAAGGGTGCATCCAAGATTTTTCACTGAGTTGGAGGGGGTCGGTGAGTTGCCCATGGCGGATGGCCAGGGTAGTGGGGGCGGGAGAAGTTTGGAGTTGCCACATACCATGATTTCCGTTTTGGAGGGGTTTCACAAGTGGTGGCTTTGGGTCATTCAGAGTTCTATGTCAAGGAGGCAGGAGGCCAGGTCGGGAGTTGGGTTTTGAGTTCAGGAGTTTTAGAATTAGTTGAGTGTCCTCGGCATAGTTGTAACACAGGATGTTGTGGAACGAATTATTGGTGGGGGGGTGATCAAGTAGAGATTGAACAGGAGGGCGGATAGGCATGCTCCTTGTGGGACTCCTGTGTCGACTGGTCGGGCTTGGGAGGTATAGGTGGAGAGTATCGTTATTTGGTACCTATCTTTGAGGAATTAAGCTATCCATTTAAGAGCGGTTCCACGAATTCCTAGGGAGTGGAGGCGGTCTAGGAGGATTGAGTGATTGATTGTGTCAAAGGCGGCAGATAGGTCAAGGAGGATTGGTGCAGCGCATCCCGCAGAGTCTGCCATCATTTTAAGGTCATCCCAGATTGAGGTTAGGGTGGTTTCAGTTCCGTGACGGGCTCTGAAACCTGATTTTGTGGGGTCTAGGAGATTGTTGGCTTCGACAAAGGCATTTAGTTGAGAGTAGGCGGTTCGGTCAATTAGTTTGGCAAGGAACCTGGTGTTTGAGATAGGGCTGTAGTTTTTGGGCACGAGAGGGACGAGGGAAGGTTTTTTAATTGGAGGTTTGACATGAACCGTTTTGAATACGTTGGGAAAGATACCAGAGGAAAGGGAGGCATTCATTTATGATGGATCTTGCATGTTCTCCTGCGCAGGTGGAAGCAAACATTTCTTTGAGGGTTGTGGCTGGGCAAGGGTCCAGCGGTGAGCCAGATGGTTTGCGGCCAGATGGAAGTTTGAGAAATTGCTCTGGTGATATTGGACTAAAGGATTCGAACGTTGGTTGCGTAGTGGTTGCAGCTGGTGGGCTGGCCGGTAGGGGTGGAGAATTGCCTGGTGGATCTAAGAGTGCCAGTTTGGTGGCTAGAGTATTTGTTCTTTCGAGAGCCGTGGTGTAAAAGTGGAGGGAGAGTGAGTCGCACAGTGATTGTGAGGGGGACGGGATGGTCGTGGTGCAAGCTGGTTTGGTGAATTCAGAGATTATTTTGTGGAGTTCTTTGCTTGGGTTTTTGCAGTTTAGGATTCAGGAGTTGTAGTGGACTTTTTTTGCTTTCCGGATTTCGGCCTTGTACTGGTAAAGGTGTCAGGCCAAGGTGGCCCTGCTCTCCTGGGTTTTGTCTTAATGACATTTGCGTTCTAGATATTTATACAGTTGTTTAGTGTCTTCAACTCAGGAGTGAACCATCTGGGGAAGAGGCCATGGCGGGTTGATGGTTTGCAAGGGGGTGTGAGCCACATTAGAGATGCGTTGAGTGATGAGTCAAAGGCGTCAGGGGTTAGTTTATTGAGTTGGCAGGTAGGTGGTGGAGTTTGGAGGAGTGTGTCGGCTAGGTCTGGGACGATTATTAGTTTTTTCCAGCATTTGCGCAGATTCGGAGGTTCAGATTCGAGTATGGGAAGGGGTTCGGGTGAGCGAATGGCGAATGAGAGAATGAAGTGATCGGACCAGATGATAGGGGTGGGGGGGTTTAATGAATCCGGTGTTGGAGCTAAAGATGGCATCAAGAGTGTGTCCTTTATAGCGAGTCGGGCCATTTGTGGGGTTGGAGGTTAATTGCGTCTAAACCGTCAACCAAAGAGTGTGTCATAGGGTTGGTGGGGATGTTGAGCCATATGTTGAAGTCTCCAAGAAGGGTGAGGTTGGGATGGTTTAGTTGAAGGGTGGCAAGAGTCACAGAGGTTGTTTGCGAATTGTCTATCATAGCCAGGGGACCTGTAGATTATTAGGAAGCTGTGTGAGAGCGACGGAGAGAGGGATAGTTTAACGAGGAGAGATTCGCAGGAAGGAATAGAAGGTTGGTTGTCGATGATTGAAGCGTGGAAGAGAAACTTGAAGGTGAATGCTACTCCCCCCTCCTCTGGAGGGATGGTTCAGTGGGATGAGGGAGTAGTCAGGGGCGAAGGCTTCATTAGTGATTGGGGCAAAGTCGTCAGACAACCAAGTTTCGGTGATGAAAACCAGGTCTGGTTTCTCAGAGGCGAGGAGGTCAAAGATGCAGTGTCTGTTTTTTGCTAAGGATCGGGCATTAAATAGGATGCAGTTCACATCGGCAGGCGAGGTTCGTCTCGGAACTGGAGCGGAAGGGGGTGGTGGCAGAGAGAGTGGAAGCTGGATAGGGAGGGGGGTAGGGTGGGTGATGATTGATGGGAATAGTGGGCGAGCAGAAAGGTTGGCGGGCTTCGGGCTGGATTGGGTGGCTGCGTGTGTTAGGATGACCGGGTTTGGTTCGGGGGATTTGAAGGTGGGGTGTGGGCGGTTAGGAGTTTCAGTTGCAGTTAATGACAAATCGAGGGAGAGGGGTTTCAGGAAGGGTGAAGCCACAGGGGAAGTTGGTGATTGGGGGAATGAGGTGGTGGGTCGCGACAGGGGATGCGAAGAGTGCTGAGAGATTGAGGGGGACCAGGTACATTTTCTCTTTAGTTTCTTTGTTGCGATTGGGGTGTGAGAGAGGGTAGGGGGGTCAGAGGGGGAGAGGGTTGCGGCTTCGGTTCTTGCTAGGGCTAGGCGTGCAGTTGTTAGGGAGGGGAAAGAGTGCAGTCGGGGGGGGGGGAAGGCGGCGAGGGTTTGTGGGCAAGGTGGGGAGTATATGATTGCAGGGCGGGGTGTGCCTGGTATGATAGTGAGGGGAGCAGGTATGGTTAACGTTGGCTGGTCAGTGGTGTGGTCCGGGGGAGGAGTGGTTTTAGGGTGGTTGGCTCGCCATCGTGCCCCTCTGGCTTGGTTCAATTAGGGCACGTTAATAGGCACACTTCTCTCAATTCGACTTTATACAGGGAGGGTATTAGGCATGAATCTAAAATCAACTTTGCACAGAGAGGTTATTAGGGAGATTAGTCGGTTCAACCAGGCACGGTATTAGACTATTAGGATATTGGGCACACATCTAAATTCAACTTTCACAGAGAGGCTATTGGGCGCACTTCTAAATTCGGTTTTCACAGAGCGGCTATTGGGCACACTTTTAAATTCAACTTTCACAGAGATGCTATTGGGCGCACTTCCAAAATCGACTTCTAAATGCACTTCTAAATTCAACTTTTCATGAGGCTATTGGGTACACTTCTAAATTCAACTTCTAAATGCACTTTTAAATTCAACTTTTCACTGAGGGGCTGTTGGGGACACTTCTAAATTCACAGAGGTTATTGGGCACACTTCTAAATGCACTTCTAAATTCAACTTTCACCTAGAAGCCAATGGGCACACTTCTAAATTCAACTTTCACCTAAAAGCTATTGGGCACACTTCTAAAGTCAACTTATAAATGCACTTTTAAATTCAATTTTTCACTGAGGGGCTGTTGGGGACACTTCTAAATTCACAGAGGTTATTGGGCACACTTCTAAATGCACTTCTAAATTCAACTTTCACCTAAAAGCTAATGGGCACACTTCTAAATTCAACTTTCACCTGGAAGCTATTGGGCACACTTCTAAAGTCAACTTATAATTGCACTTCTAGATTCAACTTTCACAGCGGGGCTATTGGGACACTTCTAAATTCAGAGAGGTTATTGGGCACACTTCTAAATTCAACTTCTTAATGGTCTTCTAGATTCAACTTTCACTTAGAAGCTGTTGGGCACACTTCTAAATTCAATTTTCCATGAGCGGCTATTGGAAACACTTCTAAATTCAACTTTCAATGAGCGGCTATTGGGCACACTTCTAAATTCAACTTTCAATGAGGGGCTGTTGGGGACACTTCTAAATTCACAAAGGGATATTGGGCACACTTCTAAATTCTAATTTTCACTGAGGGGCTATTGGGTACACTTCAAAAATCAACTTCTAAATGCACTTCTAGATTCAACTTTTCACAGAGTCAACTGGATTCAACTTTCACCGAGAGGCTATTGGGCATACTTCTAAGTTCAACTTTCACTGAGAGGCTAGTGGGCACACTTCTAAATTCAACTTCTAAATGCTCTTCTAGATTCAACTTTCACCTAGAAGCTGTTGGGCACACTTCTAAATTAAATTTTCTATGAGCGACTATTGGGCACACTTGTAAATTCAACTTTCAATGAGCGGCTATTGGGGCACACTTCTAAATTCAACTTTCAATGAGGGGCTATTGGGCACACTTCAAAATTCAACTTCTAAATGCACTTCTAGATTCAACTTTTCACGGATTTAACTTTCACCGAGAGGCTATTGGGCACACTTCTAAATACAACTTTCAAAGAGGGGCTATTGGGACACTTCTAAATTCATAGAGGGCTATTGGGCACACTTCAAAATTCAACTTCTAAATGCACTTCTAGAGTCAACTTTTCACAGATTTAACTGAATTCAACTTTCAATGAGCGGTTATTGGGCACACTTCTAAATACAACTTTCTATGAGGGGCTGTTGCGGGCACTTCTAAATTCATAGAGGGCTATTGGGCACACTTCAAAATTCAACTTCTAAATGCACGTCTAGATTCAACTTTTCACAGATTCAACTGGATTCAACTTTCAATGAGCGGCTATTGGCCACGCTTCTAAATTCAGCTTTTCACATGTGTGGGACAGAGTTTCCAAATGCAAATATATTACAGATATCACAAATTTACAGTGGTGATGCTGAGTGGTGGGTTAGTATGGCGTGAAGTAATTGCTTCTGCCCCGCCCTTTCCACACTTATTGTTGGCTTCTTGCTTCTCCTGCGGATACCTGCAGATACGAAGTGGAGCCGTCATTGTAGGAGCCGTCCTTTGCCTCGGGTCCTTAGCCGATGGGCTGCCAGGCAGAGGGCTGCCTTGGGAGGACCAGCAATGAAACGGGGAGCTTCTCGTCTGCACCAATCAGGTCAAAGGAGGAAGCGGTCGGGCCTATCACGGGTGGATGGAGGCAGAACAAGGGACAAACACGGAAGGGAGACGGTCTGGGAGGAGGGAGGGCAGCACGGGGTGGAGGCGGGTGGGGGGCACGGGGAACTTATGCCTAAAAGGGTCTTACCAGGCACAAATACTGCAATGCCACAGATATGCCAATCACCAAAAAGGCCCAGAGGGTCTTGACCACAGCGGCGCTCACCTGCCTGGCACGATGGAGAGTATAGGCACGGAGCTGGACGCTGGCTAGAGCTACGAGGCAGGGGAGGACAAGGGACCAATCGGGGGAGGTGGGAGGGCTAGGGAGGCGGGAACAGGGAAGTCCGTGCACGGCAGGCAGAGGGGAATACACACAATTAAAACAAAAGCACCAAAAAGGCCCAGATCATCACTCACTACAAATAAATGGACAGGTTTTACTCTGTGGTTTGTGTCTGTGGCAAAGTCCTCAAGGTGTCCCCTGTCCCCCCCCAGATTTTGTCTCCTACGCCCCTGGCTGCTATGTATGTTCTTTCATCCCTTATGCAATGAGCACAGCCAGAACATGTATAGCAAGAGAAATACCTATGCATGATGCAAAGTGTCTCAGCCAACTAGCAGCATGCATGACAAGAGGACAATTTGAAGGGAAATGGGCAATCCTAGGATGGATGTCAATAAGAACGTTCCCATATGAATACACTTACATAAAAACTCAGAAGATGATAAAAGACCCAAGATGGTAAGCCAAAGTTATCCTGTACTCATTGAGCGGTCTGAATAGAGGAGAGATGAAGACTGGGCAGATACATGGGAAACACAAGGATTGCCAGGATGCTGGGAGAGACCTCAGCTATTGGTATATGGACAAGTAGCCACCAGTACAGGATGGGAACACAGAATGTTAGGATGTAGTGTACCCTTATTGATGACAGCACCAGTAAAGACAGTGCAAATAGTGAATGCCTTACAATGGGCCAAGTATTCAAAGTTACTAACATGGGTTGAAGATGAAGCAGGGCCTGTATCTATATTGCCAATGAAGAATGCGACACTGTGTTTCAGAAACAGTGGTCAGACCAAAGTTGGAGAAAATAAAGGATGCAAACACATAATTGATGTGCCAGGAATGAAAGGAGAAACTGCTGTGGTAATGGACCACTATTGGGCCTATGGATCCAAAGCTTGTGTGAAGCTACCTATACATTGGGGAGGAATATGTTCTATGGTGGTAATACATGTTCCTGCATTGGTGATCCCCCAAAGTGATCTCCACATAGCCTACTTTCTGAAAATGGATGCACATCAAAGAAAGAAGATGTTGCTCAACCTCACCCGGCAGAAAAGAGAAATATTTTTTGGCAAAATCAATAGAAGCTTATCACGACATTCCAGATGCGCATACATTGTTCAGTAGGATGGAAGTGATATTTACTGCCATATTCATGCCAGGAATTCAAGCTGCAGCAAACTCCAAGTGGTTACAAATCACAAGGTTGGAGCTGCTACAAACAATTAACACAGCAATGAAAGGATTCAATGTGATTAAAGAATCTTTGCGGGCCATCAGACTCGTGCCCCTCCAAAAAAGGTATGTCCTGGACTTAATTACGGCAATGGAAGGAGGCGTGTGAACCAAGATCAGACCTTCTAGCTGTACTTGTACACCTGCCCATGATGGAGAAAAGGGAACCCTGACAGAATCTATAACTCTGTTTTCAACCCTGCATATGTAAATGATGGAAGAAGATGAAAGTGAAGAGGAAGATCGGTTTTCTTATTTCTTCTCATGGGTTCCAACCTGGCTGAAGAATGTGTTCAAAATGCTGTGAGCAATACTAGTGTTAGTGTTGCTAGGATTTTGTCTTATAAAAATAGTCATAGGACAATGTAAGAAAACAGTGAAAAAAGCCATTGGGATGAAGATAATGATTGAAGTAGATGCTGTGACTGACAAGCACACACAGACCGAAAACACTGCCTGCGAGCACCTGAAAGGAAGCCCTATGGCACCCCCATGAACTAAGTTTTATTATCCGAAGGACCACAAGAATTATGTGGGACATTGGGTGTTCTGCAAACCAACTGCGGAGTGTTGCCATACAACCTGGAATGTGGATGAACATATAAAGAATGCAGGTGGCCTGAGGGGGTCGGTGGCAAAGTCTCAAATCAGGTCATAAAGTATTCCAAAGGCGTGGGGTCGAGAAAGGGAAGCATCCTGTTTCCACAAGGGACAGTTTGGCTTTCGGTGATTCCAGCAGACCAGTGTTAGACATGAGGCTGCATCTGTCTGGTAGCCATTTCAGTTGAGTTGTCAGATAGGTCTGACCTTTTCCATGGAGAGAGGAGTGCGCAATGCACATGGTACGAAACATAATCCTCTTGGCTATGGGAAGCCAATGAAGAACTGGAAGAACAGCAAGAAAGCACTGTGTTCAACACCCGGTGTCATTCCAATACCTCATTGAAGGTATGAGAAAAGTTATGCGCTCAGACAATCGTACCAAATGTTCCCTCAAACTGATGCGTTAGACATGAGCCTGCAGACACCACTGGATATAGAAGAACTATAAGTTAAGTCTGACAGATGAAAAGGGACACCACTAAAGAGAGAGGATACATGGGTGCACTGAACTCGATGTATGAATATCTAAGAATACAGATGTAATTGAAGCAACGAAGTAAAAAATATATGTGAATAAAAAGGAAAATCATATACACTAAGAAGATAAGTGATAAGAGATGTAATCAATGGATACACACAGAAATGCAAGGTAGAGAAGAAAACGTAGAAGCTTGCTAAAGTAGGAAATAGAAAGTGACTAAAGCAGCCATGTTGAGAAAATGGATGTCAGCATTGTATAATAGTAAGTGAGAAGACTCGGGAAGGGAAATCAAGGTTGCATTGCTGACAGGCACTGAAATTCAGATTTGTGCAAGCATAAAGGATATTTGGTTGCTGGAGAATAAAAGATGCCATAGCAAGAAACAACTGTAAGGCTTGAAAGGAGTCCAAGAGAGTAAGCCATGTACATAGGACATATTTCTCTTCGATTAAGTAAAGGAGCGACTAATTGTGAGTGCCAAGTATTTTACAATCAAAGATGCAGAAATCACATGCAGGATTGAGTAACCAAGTCTAAAGTGGCCAAGGATAGTAAAAAAACCCAATATAAATTGAATCAGCACAAAATAGGACAGAATGGACAAAATCATGGTCTCCTCACACGTGGTATAAGACCGGAAGACAAGGACTATTCATAAAGCTCCAGACGAAGATAGCAATGTACCTTCACTCACTTTAAAGTTATGAGGAAGATAAGTCAACAAGGTCAACTTCAATGAAGAAGTCTTGGATTAGGGTCGAACTGATGAGAGATGGTAGGCTAATTAGCTAAGCAAGGCAGTTGTGTGACTTTATTCCCTTGCACCTGGGTTTCATGCTTACACACTGCTAATGAGCCGAATGTTAAAGGTTGGTAAGAGAGTGCCAACCAATCATGAGGGTCTATGTAATGGTGGACCATACATTGTTTCACAGGTCTATCTGCTGCTGTTATTACTTTATTATCTGTATTTTACGTAGTTGGAGGTAGTTCAAGGTGTGCCTGCTAGATAAGGGGCATCCAATGATGATGCTAACATTCATACACACTATATGTATGTTTCCCTTAACCAATCCCACCACCCAATAGGTTTTTACTGTTAGCCATGTAGGATGATGTCATAGCTGACGTATGTTGGGGTATAAAACCTTTTGTGTAACTGAAAAGCATTGAGAGTGTGTGAGCTACAATCTGTTTGTTCGCCAGGTTTCCCTATTTTATTGAACTGATAATAAAGTTGTATTTTGCCATATTATTCTAGTCTGCCTGGTTATTTGGGCTTTAGATCATTTATTGTGGTTATCCCATTTGGCAATTGGAATGCTCCAGGTGCTATTGCACACAATGTTTTCTCTCATTACTCTCCTCCATCAGACTGCACGTGCCTCTCTTTCTACTCCTTGTGTCGTCCTCCTCTGCCCCTCCATGTCTCTCACTCCTTCTATGCCTCGCCTGCACCCATTGATGTTACTATTTTGTACACAACACTACTACTACTACCTCCTCTGTACTACTACTCCCTTCTCAACACAATTACTTCCTCCTCCAGACTACTATTAAAAGTCTGTCACCTCCAACTCTGGCACCCGCTTTTCACTCACACAAGCATTTCACATTCACTCCTCACACTTCCTCTCCTAACAAGGAACTCCCACCAAATGTTACATTCACTCACTGCTACTCCTTTACTATTAGCCACTCTGCTCTAGTCAATAACTTGCCATTATTAATGTTGTTGCAACTGGATTTTAGAATTGCTTTAGTAACAATTCATTTTAAAGGATTTTAGAATTGTGATGGAAACTCTGTTGTGATTGCATACATTTAAGCTGCTCTTATGTCGTGCACTTTCTTACTCTATGCACACCGATTCCGCAGTGCAAAACTCCATTCCCCATAATACATACTGGCTGGCTCTCCTGTGACGCCATTTGAGTGAGACCACAGGCCTTAACTGACTCGCAGGTTAGTTCGGCGGTCGGCGTGAAATGCTGCTGGCTGTAGGACAGATTTGGGTTGTACTTGCTCTGGTAAGCAATTTTTTCTTTGAAAGGTATACTGCGATATAACTATTTGAGTCCCACTTTCCCCCAAAAGATTTTATACTAAATTAAGTGTATTTGCTGCCATCATAACAACAAGGGTTCAATTACTCCTAGAACCTGGAATAATATTGTACAATTAATTTGCAGGATATGATGAAAATAAATAACAAACAAAATACTATAAATACTTCCTAAAATAATGTGGGACCGATTAATGCCAGGTTGGTAGTCTCCAATGGATGGGAACTAAAACATTTATTAAATATACATTTTTATTTATTTCTGAAACCTGGATTTCTCAAAGCAGGATATCAATGTTTCACTCTCTAGTACCCCATGAATTTTTGATCAAATGGATAAACCACCCTAACCAAAAAGGCGGTATTGCTATCATTTATAAATCCTTCTGGATCATCTCAAAATTTAGAACTATTCTGGGAAAAAAACATCCCAGATTGGCTTGCCTAATATTATTACGCTATCACCCAATTCATCCTTCAAAACTTTATTATGTTACCGTCCCCAGGAATGGCTAACTTTTTTTGATTTAAATGATTTTCTTTCAACTACAGCTTTCAAATATCATTGGCTGCTGATGGCAGGGTACATTAATATTTGGCTACAATCTACAGATAACATAGCAGGAGAGCTAAATTAACAGAAATTATAACAAGTCATAGGGGGTCATTACGAGTAAGGTGGTAAGGGGTTAACGGCGCCAGTAAAGGTGCCAGAGCTGTCAACCCCTTACCGCCCGATTACGAGTGTGCTCACGGGAACCCGCTATCAGACCAGGGTGATAACAACGGGTCTGTTATTACCTGGTCTGATGTTAGCACCCCCATTCCCATTGAGCCCTATGCGGGCTCGAATGGGAATTGGTATGGGTTCCTTGAATGAGGAATTACTGGGTCCTCCAAGGTCGTAATGGCCCGGTAATTCCTCATTTAAGGAACCCGGACCCATTACCCGGTAAGGAGGTAGCCATGCCGCTAATAGCAGCATGGCTACCTTCTAACTCGTAATGACCCCCATAGTCTAACACCTCTGACCTTTACTATCTCCATCAAAAGAGGCATTGCCTTGATATTTTGGCAGCCGTTGGCTCTGGATTTAAGGATTTAATATGCGTGAAACAATCCCCGTGTCATTTTCAGATCAGTTTGTAAGGATATGGTCAATGGACATAGCCAACACTGGAAAAGGTAAAGATAATCCTCCAACTGGTTTTTGGTGCCAGGCCACAAGAGAGTTGGAGCACATAACAGGATAGAAGATCTCCATAGCCCTCGCCTTGGAACCCGGTAGCTTTCTGACTCCAGCATCTTTTTTAAATGGCTTCGAATGATTGGAGGATCTATGTAAGAAAAATGCTCCAGTAAAATGTAAACAACCAAAGAAAACAACATAATTTGGTTCATTCCAAATCTCAGAGGTACAAAAAGCCTATAGACGAAAGGAAAAAAACTGGAGGAAACCTGGGGATCCGACAGATAAAACGTCAGCCAAAGATGCCCTAAAACAATATAAAAGGCAAAGTCATCCCTAATTTGGAAAAAAAATGAATTGGCATTAAACAAACCAAAATAATTATTCTCTACAATAAAGACATTTTTTAACCCTCTAAGTACTAATTCTATCCCTGCTCCATCTAAGATAATGGCTGATAATGTTAATAATGTCTTTCTTCAAAATGATAGAAACAATACAAAAAGAGATCAATTAAAAAATACCTATGGTCATTCTAATACCCATAGAGAATGGTCCTTCTGCAAACCCTTTTAAGTTCTCTGAGGTGTCCTCAGACATAATATATGAACTATCCATCAAACTCAAACCTACTGTACAAGCATCCAACGAAGTTCCCGCATATGTTGCCAGGAACAATGAGACACCCTTGAGAGATTTTATGACAGCCTTTGACAACTTTTCGTTGACTGAGGGACATATACCATCCACCATAAAAACCACCACACTGACACCACTGTTAAAGAAACCCACATTAGACCCAGAATGTCTCCAGAATTACAGACCAGTGGTGGGCCTGCCATAGCCAGGTAAGTTACTGGAAAAGGTGGTAATGATAAAATTGCAATCCCATATTGTGAAGGACCACATTCTGGACACACATCGATCCATATACCATCCTCTACATGGAACAGAGACAGCATTGGTTGAAGTATGGGACAATGTTCTAAGAAATGCTGACGAAGAAGCAATGACTCTGCTAAGCATGCTGGACCCCTCTGTGGCCTTTTATACGTGGACTTTGATATGTTATCCTGATTCACTACAGTGGCGGGTCTCTGACCATGCATTGACATGCTTCTGCGCCTTCTTGATGAAGTGTCATCAGTGCGTTAAACTGGGCAATTACATCTCAAGAGATGCACCAGTGCAATGTGAAGCCTCACACGGATCCTGTCTGTCCCCCCACTTTGTTTAATGTTTACACGCAACCATTGATGCATACCTTGTCTAAATTTGAGCTATGTTACCACTCCTATGAAGATGGCACACAGATATAACTGTGGGTCAATGACTAACACCACTCCTCATAATATTATACAATGCACAGAAGAAATCACTAGCTAGATGATACTAAATAAACTACAGCCTAATCTAAAAAAGGGAAATTGTACTAAACAACCATATAACTATTGCATTGATATTATCTCCTTTACTTTTACTTTACTTTAATATACTTGTATAGCGCAGCCATGAACCCGAAGGCTTGAGGGCACTACAAAAACACATATAATAGATAACAGGAACGGTTTCAGGAGGCAGGGCTGAGCGGGTGAAATCATGGACCAAAAAGTCATTTAATGAAACAGATGTGTCTTTAGTCTTTTTTTAAAGAGTTCTAAAGATTCGATGGATCTTAGCTCCAGCGGGAGAGCATTCCAGGCTCTAGGGCCAACAGAGAAGAAGGCCGAGTCGGCTGTTCTGACAGTGTTGCACTTAGGTTCAGATAGAAGGAACAAATCATTCGACCTAAGAGCTCTTGTGTTAGATCTTATGGGTAGTAGTTGTTGTAAGTAACCAGGCATCTTCCCAGATCTACACTTATGGAAAATCGTTAGGGTACGAAATAGCGATCTAGCGGCCACAGGCAGCCAGTGTAGCTCACGTCTCGCTGGTGTGACATGATCTTTGTTTGAGTTTCATAACGGCTCTAATAGCACCATTTTGACAGGTTTGCAGCCTATTACTTTCGGATTTGTTAATTCCCATCAGAAGGCTTGAACAGTAGTCTATTTTTGAGCCTATAATTGCTCTCGCGATAGTTTCCGCGTTATCCTGAGAAATGAGAGGCCTTAGGTGTGTTAAGAGTTTAATGTAGTATGCAAAAGACGACACAATACTACTAACATGCTGTTTCATAGACAAGTGTTGGTCAAAGGTTACTCCTAATGTTTTTACTTTTTTCAAAGGTTTGATTGATTCTTCACCCAGCTGAAAGTTGTCATACTGTAAGCCAAGTTTAGTAATGGTATGTGGTGAACCAACTACCAATAGTTCGGTTTTGGATTTGTTTAGTGCTAACTTGTTATGAACCATCCAGGTTTCAATTATAGTGAAAACTTTATTAATGGCCATTTCATCCAGTTTGTGAGATCCAAGAAGCGGGATGACACATTGAGTGTCATCCGCGTAATTGGTAAATATAATATTCTCATGGTCTAATCTTGCAAACAAAGGAGCCATGAATATATTGTAAAAGCAAGGGGAAGTGCAGGCCCCCTGTGGGACTCCACAGGTAGTAAGAATTGGCTCAGATTCGGCGTTGCCTTGGAAGACTCTGCTAACTCGGTTGCTAAGAAATGACAAAACCCATTTGCAAGCTAATGGGGAGAAGTTAGCCACTTCAGACAACCTGGTGGCCATGATGTCATGGTCCACCAGGTCGAAGGCTGCGGAAAGATCTAATAACATAAGCAGAGAAGCCTCTTTGTTATCCATGCGAGCCATCAATTTGGATTTAAGTTCGAGCAATGCGGTTTCAGTGCCATATCCAACTCGAAAGCCCGACTGATGGTCATTGAGGATGGAGTATGACTTTAGGTGCTCAGCAATCTGTATATATGCCACCCGGACCAGAATCTTTAGCAAAAATGCTGTGTTGGTGATAGGGCGGTAATTGTTTGGCATGTCGACTGAGAGTCCAGGTTTCTTCAGAATGGGCATGACCCATGATTTCTTAAGGTCCTGAGGGACCGTGCCGGTGGAGATGGAGGTGTTGACAAATTGGCATATGGAGGTGATAAGCGAGGGGGCACAGGTCTTAATTATCATAGTGGTGTGTATATCATTTTTGCATCTTGTGGACTTAAGTTGGGTGATAATACTTTCTAAGTCCTTTTCTGTTATGGGGGAAAGATTAAAAGTAGGAATCGTTGATGCTCTGTGAAAGGACCATTCTGAGGGAGTAGTCATAGTGCATTTTAGATTGTTACTTTTCTCAAGTATATTCACCTTGATGTTTTCTAGTTTTTTGTGCATAGCTTGTTGCATGACGTTGCACCAAGTAGCATCGTCTGAGATGGATCTATCTGGGGTAGTGTTGTTAGTCCCTTCTTGTTCTTTCAGAATTCAAAAAAGCTCTTTAGTATTATGCTGGGCATTTTGTATTCGATCATTAAAGAAGCAGGATTTAGCTTTGATGATGGCCTTTTTATAAGTCGAGATAGTGGCTTTATATTTGTTGAGAAGCAGTGGTGTGCTATCTTTTTTCCACAAATGATATGATTTGGTAGCCAGTGATTTTAATGACTGAAGCTCAGGCGTAAACCATAAATTGTGTTTAATACCAGTTTTAATCGTCTTCATCTTTATGGGAGCAAGGATTTGAGCAATGTTTTCTAAATTGGACGAAATCCTGTTTTCTCCCCCCTCCTCTGTTTGGACTGCCAACCACCTTTGCCCCTAAAGTAAAAAATCTGGTATGTTATTCGCAGTCCAACTTGGGCAGTGATAACCAAGTCGGTGCTACAGTTTGTTCTATTAATTTCACTCCCCGACTTGTGCATTCAACTCTTCCATAATGTATGGGTACGGAAGGAGGAGATCAACACAAAGGTTGCAGTGTTGTGGTTATAGACTTTTATTTAGGTCAAAATAAAAGAGGAAAACCCTACCTGTCCCTAACACTTAGAGGGGTTTCCCTGCCTCAACTAAATACTAAGGATTTGGTCAGGATGTCGGTCTAAAGGAAAAGGTCTGCCGTTCTGTGTCAAAACCTATTTCCGTCCCTTACACTCTTAACTAACTAAGGAAAAACGTGGATCTTGTTTGTCCAGAAGAGTGACTCCCGTCTTCTAGACTGGTGCATTGTGCTCACCTCTTGGTATTGAGACATGTTCTCCGGATTGCATAAACAGAATGTTCTAACAGCTCTCTTGGAGGATTTCTCTGTCAATGGCAGGCTCAGAAAAGAAAGTCTCTTCAAATTACTTACTCTATTCACAATATCAGGGGTATGGCTCCCTCCCCTTTGGCTCTTCTTGGACTCACTGTGATGCCTCAACATTTTATGGAGCAATATCTCCCTTCCCTAGTTATTTTCTTAGACTTTGTAGACAATTCAACAAGCCGTGGGGGAATATCGCTTTCCCGGTCTTTCTCAGACCTTTCAGGCAGTTCAACAAACGGTGGGGTAATATATCCCATGTCCTGGTCTTTCCCAGACCTTTATAGGATGCCAGAGGAAATTACTCCTTTACTACTTGCTTCTTTGCAGCTTGTCATATCCCCAGGGGGAATTACCCCTTTCCCTGGTTGGTTTCCAACTTCTCTATTTGTAAGGTAAACTTGGTTCACTATCCTGCCAGGTACTATCATTGTTCATATTATGGCTTCTTTAGTTTGTATAGCAGACCTGGTTCACTAGCCTGCCATGCACTGCTATTGTTTATATGGTGGTTTTAATAACTAGTATTTGGGGTTCCCAGAACCTTGTTCAATCTGTAATTCTTTCTTCATACTCTTTCTTGTACTTAGGGTCCCAGACCCCTACTTCATATGCAGTTGTTCCTTTAAAGTCTCTCTCACAGGCTTTACTCCCTGCCTTGAACTCCCGGGTACTTTTACCCTTCTTAAGGGTTCCCAGATCTGTCTTCTGTTCCCACCAGCTAGCCCCGGCAAGTCCCTACCTTCAGGGAGCTTCTGTGAAGGCTGTGGCTGGCTCCAGGAGTCGATCTCTTCTACCCGTGCTCTGTCATTCGTCCAAGCCATGGCATATCCGTAGCTGCTGCGTGCTGCTACTCTGCTTTGCCGGCATGCATGGCATGGTCCCTTCTCTCAGGCAGACCTCTGTAGTCTGCTTCCAGCAGGGTGAAGGGTCCTTCTTCCTTTAACCCTTTTTGGATGCTTCAGCTTCTCACCTCACATCTCGGTTCCTCCGGTCTCCCTTCTCTGCTCCGCCATCCTGCATGGGAGATGGGAGGGTAGGGAGATGAGGGAGGGTATGGGGTATTAAGGGTATACTGCGTTATTCCCTGATAATTGTCCTCAGTCCCACAGGGAGAATTCCCCCCATGAGATTCACCCACTGAGTATCACCCCCAGGGGGACAATCTGGTAGCAGCCTCACCTCCCTCACCTCATGGGAAGGGGCTTTCCCTAGGGAAGCAGAAACGATATCTTGGAATTTGTCACAATACTTAGCCCTGCCCGATATTCCAGTAGTTGTAGGAACATGGGAAAATTCAAGGCTTGACTGTGCCAATGCTATCCTTTTGGGTATTCCAAAATATCAGCTGCAGCGACTCGAAGTAGCCCAAAACACAGGCAGTCACAATGGTGTTGGGTGTGTTTATAAATGCACCGCAGTATCTAGTCTTCAATGCTTCTTACATTGGCTACCAGTGGATCAAAGGATCAATATCAAGATTTTATGTCTGGTCTATAAATGCATCAATGGACAAGCACCTCCCTACTTATCAGATAAGATTTCTCGCTATCGCCCAACTATATCAGTTAGATCAGAAAACAAGAATTTACGTATGTAACAAAGTCTTGCTGTGTTCTTAGGGGTGATGGATATCTTTCTGTGTATACCCTACGAATCTGGAACTCACTGCCTCTTGAAGTGAAAAACAAACCCTCATGACTTTTCCGAAAGGCTCTTAAAACCTATTTTTTCAATGACCGTTAATACTGGCAGTAGTTGTTAATCCACTATCTATATAATTAAAACCGGTGCCTAAATGCAGTTAGTTCTGTCTGGTAAGCATTACAAATGAATTGAATTAAATCAACAAATCAACTATATTTGTTACTCTTCCACACATACTCATAAAGCAGCACCACTTGCACTCACTAACCAATGCCTCATCTGCTCCAAAATTGCCTCCACAATCCACTCCATCCTTTCTCCTACTGGACTCTTGGTCTGCTCCCTCCACCTCCAATGACCTCACAAAGCAAACAACCCAGACCTTCCTGTTTCATGTAACTTCTTTTAACTCCCTACATACTTCATGATTGGTTCTCTGTTCTTGGCAATATGGTCCTGTCTTGTCTGTCCTGGAGGTGTCACAAACAGGAAAAACTTTAAAACTTAAGTCATGCCCCTCTTTTTTTGCATGAGTTTCAGCAGACCATTAATGGAGTTAGAACAGTGTGCCAATACGTTTTAGGGGCAGGGCGTCTGGCCTGGCCACTACTTGGGTGAGTTCATTCTGGTGAGGTTGATGTTCCTGGTGGTCTTGGAAGCAGGCAATGGGTCCCTTCTCAGTGCAGGCATGTAGATGTGTTTTACAAGGTGATGTCAGCATATATTGTGGGCGGGGACATCATGAAAATGTGTTTTACAGATCAATGCTGGCATATATTGTCAGGATATGCATCCTAAATGTGTTTTTCAGGGACACTATGTAATTTATCATGGGCACAGGCACCATTAACTTTATTGTGGACATGATGGCATATGTTGTTGGCACAGTCATCATGAAAAAGTGCTTTACAGTTACTGCTGACTTATGTTATTGTGATTTATATCACACACCACTGCCATTTTCATGGGCTTCAGGTGCTCTGGCAGACCTGAAAATGAAGGGGGTTTGGAGGTGTTAGTGAGATTGAGAGGGAAAAGCGCAAGAGAGCTTTGATATGCGGTTGGTAGCTTCAGTATTAGAGAGTTTTTAGTAGTGTGGTGAATCCTATGGTTCCCTCACTGTACCCCTGCCTAAAGTCTCCTCCGAGGTGGTCAAGGAAAGGCAGACGCTTCCTGATCCTGACCTTGGTGGCGGTGTACTGTGGGTGGCTCACCTGGGAGGCGACAAGACCCAGAGAGGTGAAGGAATGCTGTGGGATGAGACACAATATCCTCCTTAGAAAGGGAATCGCCTTTGATATATACCAAAACATAAAATGGCGTAGTGTCACTGCAATGTATTTGATCTCAAGTTAAGTTGAGAAATATGAGTGAATGTGATGTGCGAGAAACCAGAACGTGTCTCACCCGCTAGTCCCCAGGGGTCTCTATCTCAGGTGGCCAGGGCACGGTCATCGCCTTTAAAGCCAGACCCTGGGGGTAGACGAGAGTAGGAGGATCACCTGGGTGAGGGGGTCTTCGGGGAGTGGGAGACCTGATGGCGCGAGGAAGTATCCCCTTCCCTGTAACACCTTTACCCCATCCTACCTGGTAGGGTATTTGGAATCTTTAACCCCCTGCCCCCTTTGCCTTTAAGAACACTTTCACACTGACAGCCCGCTCTGGGAGAAAACAGACTCACACCCAAGCATTGTACCTGAAATGCCCCACTACCATGGTCAGGCCATTACTGCTAACCACTCACACCTGACTTCCATTAAACTTCCCACACAGATGTAAGGTGGAGCACAAGAGCACACACTGAGTGAGGCAAAGTTCACAAAGGAACAGCATTTTCCAGGTGGCAGCAGAACTAGGGGAGAAAGATGGTAAACCAATAAGGGTGCGTAAAGAGGGAGATATCCTTGACCTGTCCACCAAGAAACTGTTACTTTCCTGAATCCTTCAGATTAAAAAGCATAAGGTCAGAAAAACAGACTGAAGAATCCCAAATTGTGTGTCGGAGATACCCGGGGCCCTCCTGTATGGCTTATAGAGTCAGGGAGGAGCAGCAGCCGCTGTGGTACTGTCTTTGGCTCCAAGATCAAAGCAGCGCCAGCGAGATCAACTCACCCAGTGAGTTGGGGAGACCGATGCAAGACCGGTCTGTGTTGAAGTCAAGGTTCCAAGCAGCAACATTGTATAAAGAGCGCAAGAACAAAGATTGGTAATGCGTGTGATGAAAGACACGAGGACAGCTTAATTGCTGATGGATGTTTGAACTTTAACGAAGAAAGATACAATATCAGTAACAGAGTGGTCTGCACTGTGAATGTGCTCAATCAAAGGTCTCTGTGAGGTATCCAACCAAGAAATGGCAAAAGTGAAAGTAAAAGACGAGAATGAGAAATGAAGTGAATCGAAGTAGTCCTGTGACGGTTTAAGCTAAATCCATTGCATAATCGAAATTCTTTGATTTTTGATACAAAGAGGAAAGTTTGGAAATTGTGTTTGAGGACCGAGCCCGAGTGAGGGAGACCAATTGTGAACATTGTGTTTAAGTGGTCTGAGCCCGAACGAGGGAGACCAATTGTGAAGAGTGTGCTAAAAGGGAGTCCGGACCTGAAGAAGGGAGATTCATGGTGAACAGTGGACCCGAGAACTTGTGAATGTGGAAATCCTGATAAGAAAGGAACTTTGGCACTTGTTTTGTTATGTCAGGCCCTCTGCAACAAGAGACTTTTATTTGGAAATGCGTCTTTGGCACAGAAGGCCCTGATACCTATACTTTGAACTATTTCTACGTGGCAGAGAAGCCAGAGTGTGTGCAAAGCTCGAGCGTGCCGCCTTGTCCCGTGCTGAAAACGTGGGAAGGGAAGCCAACTGCTCAAATATCTTGGCATATTATTTCTTGAATACTTTTCTTTTTGCATACATTGTTGTCCCACATCATTTGTATTTAGAAGTAAGGATTGGCAATAGGTTTATTAGTATAGACCCTTTTATTTTGACAGACTCCACTAGGACTGCGTTATTACTATTTGATGGTAGCTTGCTCACATCCCTAGATTTAGGTTTGGATAGGCGTTCAACTGACCCATTGAAGTTCAATAAAAACCCTTGAACTGTGAACATTTGTGTCTGTCTTGACTGTTTGATAACATGCCTTCCATAATGATGTAGCATCTTTAAATATCCCATTTCAGGAGGAACCTATTACACCCTATGTGATTGAACAACCCCTTACTCCCAAAGGCATGGAGAAAGGACATTTGTAAATGGTGGCTTGATTGAACTTCCTTTCCCTGCTGTGATTAAACATGATAAAGTATCTTTTAAAAATATGTAAACAAAATAGTTCTAAACTCAAGAATAGAGCATTACTACTTAGAACTGATTTTGTTTGGGAATCCATGGGCCTCATTAGGGGTTGGGCGGAGGGGTCAAAATGCGGTGTTAATGCTATTACCGCAGCATTACCGCTCCACCCAATCCCGAGTTTGGGGGAGCCTCGGAGCGTTCACCTCCAGCTCTTAGGTGGAGGTGAATGCGCCGACTTTCCCCCATTTTCGGCGCAATTACTGTGGCGCATTTCCCACCACAGTAATTGTGCTGAAAATGCTCCATTGAGTCCTGTGGACTAAAAAGAAATGGGGAATTACCCCACCACTGCAACTTGTGATCTGGTGCAAATAGCACTAGACCAAGTTGTAGTAACACTAATTGTGTTGGGCGGTATCCAGGCAGATTTACCACTGGAATACCGCCCTCTCGTGATGAGGCCTTAAGTCCCATAATTACAGGAGTACTGGAATGAAGAAGAGGGCTGAACAGCAGTGCAGGCCTGAAGGTCAGGCAATTAGGCTTAATAGCCCACACCTGAGGGAGACTGGGAGGCTTAAAGAGCTCCCTCAGGTGCAGGCCAGTAGGAGTAGTCTGGAAGGACTAGTAGCAGTTTTAGCAGCAGAAGTACTTGCTGGGGCAGAAGGAGGTGCAGAAGAAAACACATTGCTGGCGATATCCACAGAAGCAGGAGGAAAGAAGGGACGCCATGATTTACCATCCACTTATTTCATTTTCTAATCCTGAGTTGGTCCTTTTCCCCCAAAGTCTGGATTGCAGAGGTTGCGCAGCAGGCAGCGGGAAGTCTGAAAGCTTTGCCACAGGTGAAACTGATAGCAGAGTTTTCACAGCGAGAAGCATGCAGCAGACGTGCCTGGAGGCTGGCATGCTCCAGGGGGTCGTGGTGAGCTGCACTCTGTGCCTGTGGGATGCAACCAAAGGCAACTTGCTGAGAGAGCGTACCTGATAAAGAAGCACCCATGGTAGAAGCCCTGCAGTCTGTGACAGAGGCAGAGGAGCCGGTGAGTGTTGCTGAAAATTCTCACGCCTTTAGGCAGTGCAGGCGGGCAACTGTAACCAGTTGCTTTTCACTCGCGAAGGGGTGAAATTGAATAATGCTGACCAGAGTGTGTCAGACAGTGGAGTGAAACAAATGTAGCACTCGCGTATGAATGAATATGCTGTAGAAGAAAGTTTAAACCTAACATGTTTTTCAAACAGCTTTAACAACGTTAAGAGTGGTCGCATGCACTTAAAAGTGACTTTAAAACAAATTCCAAGCCTTAGTAAAGACCTGACAACATTATATCTTGTTACCCAAGTATTAAACCTCTATAAATTGAACAAGAAAGAACGAACAAGCCTTACCTTAAGCCAAAAGGTGAACAAGTATTGCTCTCAGCCAAAAGAGACTGAAATAACTGTTACTTTGGCAATAACCATTACTACCAGAGGAAAGGATTTATAATTTTGGTTTAATTAAAATGACATTGCAAAACCCTCTGAAATGTGTCCGCCTCACATTTTTGACCATTCACAGTAGGGGTCGTCAGCGGTCATCGGAGTCTTTATCTGCAGGTTGGGTTGATCGGTCAGGTTAATATTATTTTATGGTGTTGAGCAGTCAGATGCTTTATTTCTTGGGGTGGCCCGGTCTCAGGGGATCAGGTTTTCTGTGTTTTTATTGTATTGCACTAGCTGTTTTCTTTCACTGGTGTTTCCTCTATAGCTTGGTGAGTTAAAGAGCCATGTTTGTAACAGTTTTATGAATTTTAGGTGATCTGCTGTCGTTTGTATTTCCTTTTGGAGCGAGTTCCAAAGTCTCACCGCTATGCAGGATAATGCTGATCCCCCAAATGTGTCCTTTGCGTATTGTTTCAGTTTGAGGCGAATGTCATTGATGGACCTGAATGCTCGTTTTGGTTTGTAGATGAAGATTTTTCCTGTATGAATTCCACTCCTTGGCCGTGGATTGCTCTGTGTTATGCAGAGTGCTTTGAAGAAAATGTGGTTTTGGCCAGTTGCCAATGTAGTGTTCTCAGTGCTGGTGTGATGTGTTCTCTCTTAGTGAGTCTGAGGATAAGTATTGCTGCTGTGTTCTGTAGTCATTGTAGTTTTTTCATAAGGTATTCTGACATTCCGAGAGAGATGCTGTTGGCGTATTTGTAACGCTCACCTGACTCCCACGGAGGCGCTGGCCTGGTTCGCGCTGTTGTGACCTCGTCGAAGGTGATGCGCAGGGGTCGGGAGACGGACTGGACCGGGCCCCAAATCTGGCTTGTCTGACTCGCAGAAGTATCCTTCTGTAGGTGAAAATAGGGGGTTAACTGTCTGCGGGGTAATGCAGTCTGCCTCCCACTTACCCCTCTCACCCTCCTCAAAACCCTTCTGTGCTTCCCCGTAGCGTCTCACCTTAGGGTCTGGAAGGACGAGCTCTCCATCCTGCTTCTGATGCAGGGGCGCATTGGTATCCAGTTACTTCACTGGATTTTCGGATTGGTGGTTTCAGATGCGGGGGCGCATTGGTATCCAGTTACTTCACTGGATTTTCGGATTGGTGAGAACCAAACTTGCTTGGCTTCCAGGTAAGTTTTTGATAAGTGGTTCCCCTTGTGTCCATGCATTAATGTTCTAATGCTAGTATCTTTTTCCCCATAGGGGCCGGAGTACGGAATGCCGGGGAACAGGCACCGACCCGAGATGAGAGGTGAAATCCTTGTGGAAATCAGGTAAGTCTTTAATGATCGTCTTGGTAATGTCTTTTCATTCGCTCATTAAAGCTGATGTCTTTTTCCCCTTAGGGGCCAGGGTCCGAAAATGCCTGGATGCGGCACGGACCCGAAACGAAAAGGGAATGACCCAGCAGCTAAGTCTTAACATGGAGATTTAGCTTCCCTTTTCCCTTCTTTCTCTCACCTTCGTTATTGTCTTTTTCTCCCTAGGCGCTGGGGTGCGACTGTGAATCCGGATGGTCGCTGCAGAACATGGAAGCGCCCTGTAAGATGAGTAGAATGAGGCGCTGCAGCGATCGATGTGATGTGCTTTTAAAAATAAATGTCTTCCTTTTCAGGATCGTTGGCGAAATGTCTCTGGGATGCAGATTTAGCAGGTAAGGCCTTTTCCTTCTTCTGTTCTATTGTTCCCTTCCTTTGCAGGTGATTCAGGATGCTGGCAGGCGTGGCAGAAGTCAGGATGCAGGAGCAGACACGGTGAGCATCCAGCTGCTAGATGCAGAACAACGCGAAGCACGTGTGGCTGATCGGGTGTGGTTTAAATAGCCTTGGAAGAAGTTCCTAGAATGTGTCCTTCCTCCAATCAGGTATGTATCCTTCCCCGACCACGCCCGGGTGGTAAATGAGTCCCACAGGTAAAGTAGTTCCTTTCAGGCCTCAAGGAGGCCGGGGTTCTGCAGCATGGTCTGCATTAGGTAAGTGCACCCAAACACTTTCATAATGAGCCTGGCGCCTATGGCGCCAGGACTGACGTTTTCTATGAGCCTGGCGCCATAGGCGCCAGGACGCTGTCCAAAGGGCCCCTATAAGGGGTTGCTGGGACCTTCCCCGGGGACTTGATGTCCGCTTTCGGGGACGCGGGGCCTGAGCCGGCTCCCCAGGAGCGGGCATCGTGACAGTATTTTATTCTTGACATGACAAGAGAGATGAAGGCGAGTGTTCTGTGTGGAAAGGTGAAGAAGGGGAGTATCATCTTGATTGTGTGTACATGGAAGAAGCATTTCTTAACTACTGCGTTGACCTGCGGTTCTAGTGCTAGTTCATTGTCCATTAATATTCTGAGATTTCTGGCCACTTTAGATGGTTCTGCTGGATTTCCGAGTTTGGTAGGCCATGGAATGTGGTGATGGTTCGATGGGTCATTGAGTGCAATCATGATTCTGTTTTTCCGGATTGAGTTTAAGGCTGTTGGTGCTCATCCAATGGTTTATTTCTGTGAGGCAGTTGGTAAGGGTTGGGCTTTGTTCTTCGCGGGTGTTGATTTTGTAGATTTGCGTGTCGTCTGGGTAGTTGTAGCAGGTGAGGCCATGTTTTAAATGAGATTAATCGGGGGGGTCATGTAGATGTTGAAAAGCAGTGAGGAGAGTGATGAGCATTGTGGGACTCCAAATGTTGTTTTGCGAGGTTCTGACTCGAATGGTGTTATCCGGGTTGTTTTTGTCATGAAGGATTTTAGCCAGAGGAAATCTGTGTTGCCGATTTCAATGCCTTTGAGTCTTTTGATGACTGTTTCATGGTGGACTGTGAGAAAGGCTGCTGATATAGTGAATAGTATTAATGCTGATTTGATGTTGGAGTCTGCGTTGGTTTTTAGATTGTCCCATATCGATACTACGGCTGTTTCTGTTCCTGATGCCTACTTATGACTAGTCTACTATCTGATTGTTTTCTACATGTTCCAGGATTTGTTTGTAGACGTAGCTTTCTACTAGCTTCGGCAGCTATCGGATATTTGAGAGTTGGTGGTCCACTGAGGGGTCTTTAAGAAGTGGCTTGATGTATGCCAATTTGAAGGCTAGTGGAATGGTTCTTGTTGCTAGTGAGAGGTTGAAGAGGTTGAGGAAATATTCTCCAGGTGTTTTCTGGTGAGGATAGTCTTGTATACGTCTGGTTGGCAAGGGAATGTTGTTTCTTTTGCTCACCAGGCTGTTGAATTTTTCTATCAAGATTGTTGGGAGGTGGTTTAGTCTAGTAGACAGTCCGGTGTTGGCAGGTTAAGGGAGTTGTTAGTGATTTTAGGCATGCTCTTAATGACTTTCTGGATGTTTGTGATTTTGGTTTTGAAGTGTTTTGCAAGGTCATCACATAGTTTTGAGATGGGGTTGATGTGTTGTATGCTGTTGTGTTTCTTACCTCTTTGATGATGATCAACATCTCTTTCTGGGTGTTGCTTGAGTTTGTGATCTGTTTGTTGTAGAATGTGTTTTTTATTTTGAAGATTTCAGCTTTGTATAGTCCTATCTGTCTTTGGTATGTGATTTTTTTTTTTTTCCGTTGGTCGTAGTTTTTCCTCTATTCTTGTTCCAGTTTCCTGTTTTTCTAGACAAAGATGAATGTTTTCGTTGGTGCAATGTCATCCAATGTTTTTGTGATCGATTTTTTTTTTTTTTTTTTTTATTATTTTTTTTTTTTATTGTGTCCGCTCTTTGTTCTATGCTGGGTGAATCTAGAATGGTGATTGACGGTTTTGTGGCTTCCAGTCTCGCATTTAGGTCCACACTGTTAATTAATTTCCAGTTTCTTTTCAGAATTGCAGGATTTTTCGGGAGGTTAGCTAGTCTGAGTGGATCACGAAGGGTATAATGAGGTGGTCGCTCCAGAGGATTTGCAATGGTGGCACAGTTGTGACCAGGTTTATGTTGCAGAAGATTGCATCTAGGGTGTGGCCTGCTGTGTGCGTCTCTCCTTTCACCAGTAGTTGTAGATGCATTGTTGCTAGCTGATTTGTTAAAGTTTTGGTTGAGTAGACGTTTTCTTCTTCGAACGAGATGTTGAAATCAGAGTATGATCAGGTGATCATGTTTAATGGCGATGTTGGTGATGGTGCCCACAAATGTGTCTGTGAAAGTAGGGTTGCATGTCATTCCAATTTCATTGTATTGCATTTATAGAGTGCCTTTCATCAAAGGCCGGAACAAAATATACCAAAAAGCAACACAATTATGACAACATGTAAACAAGGGTAAAACCAGAAGCAGGGGAAGCAAGAGGATTAAGAGATGAGAGAAGATAAAAGATGGGTTTTCAGTTTTGAATGGCAGATACAGAGAAATGTGGCAGAACGAAGTGAGAGGGGAAGGGAGTTCCAGTGTTTGGGATCCAAGAAAGCAAAAGAGCAGAAACGAGATGAAGCACAGGGAAGCCTGGGTACAGTTAGAAGAAATACGTTCTGTGATCTTAGGGGGCGAGATTGAACGTAAAACGAGAGTAAGGCAGAGAGATAAGGGGGGGCCAGTCCATGGGTACATTTGAAAACAATTGAGAGAATGGTAAAGACGAGATTCAAAAGGGAGTAATGAAATAGAAAGTAGGGAAGGTGTAATAGAAGACCATGACGATAAAGAAAATAGGTGACAAATTGTGTAATTACAGACTGAGCGAAAAGACGAGAGAAAAAAAGAAAACTTTTTGTGGCATGCAAAGAGAGGTGGGGTGAGCACGACCGATGTTGAAAAGTATGCAATGACAAGAACGCGCAATAGAGGAAATGTGAAGAGAACCTTAGAGGGAAGGATGAAAGATAATGCCAAGGTTACACACAGATGATAAGGAAAGAGAAGATGGAGGAAAATAAAGAGATGGAGAGGGAAGAGTGGGAGAAATAGCAGAGGCAGGAAAGAACAGAGCCTCAGTTTTATAAGGATTTGAGGAAAATGAGGACATACACTTTTGAATAGCAGAAACAGTTTGAAACAGTGGAGTGTCGCATAGAATCAAAGGATGAAAAAGAGAAAAGGATCTGGGTGTCGTCAGTGTACAGATGAAAAGAAAGATGGAAAAAGGAGATAAGAGTAGAAAGAGGAGCAGTATAAGGAGAGAAGGGAAGAATACCAAGTACTGATCCTTGAGGGACAACATATAAGAGAGTAAGTCAAGGAGAAGAGTAGCCAACCCAGGTTACAGAGTAAGACCGTAGGGAGAGATAGGAGCGAAACCATTCAAGAACAGGCCTTGAGATACCCAAGGTATAAAGAGAGGAAATAAAGAGATTGATCAACAGTGTCAACTGCTGCTGGCAAGTCAAGAATAAGGATAGTGGAGTGTTTGGAGTAACGACAGAGGTCAGAGAATTTGAGACATGTAGAAGAGCATTATATGTAGAGTGGGAAGGGCAAGGGCCAGACTGAAGAGGAGGGAGGAGAGAATGAAGATTCAGATAGAAGATTACCTGAGCATAGGCAGCCCGTTCAAGAATTTGAGAAAGAAAGGGCAGAAGAGAAATAGGATGGAAGTTAGCAGGAATAAATAAGTCAAGAGAGGGTTTTTTCAGAATGGGAAGAATAAGTGCATGCTTAAAAGAGGCGGGAAAGCAAGAGTTTGCAAAGTAGAGGTGAGATAAGGAAGATGATGAGGATATACTTGAGGGATAGGAGAAGAGGGAAGTGGATTAAAAGGGCAAGAAGTAGGGTGAGCACAAGCTAAAAGGGCATAGGTATCAGGATCAGCAAGAGGAGAGAATGATGAAAAAAAATATAGATGCAGGACAGGGAGAGGAGAAAGGAGTATGAAGAAATGAAAGCTAAGTAGAGATTTGCTACTTTAGGTGTGACGTAGTTTGCAAAATGAAAGGAAGAGAGGGATGAAAAAACAGATGGATCAGGCGCTTTAGGAGACAGAATATTGTGCAGAAGCTGGTAGAGATGACGAGGATGGTCAGACAGAGAAATTAGTTCCAAAAAATACAATTTCTTTGCAGTAAGTAAAGCAGAGTCAAAGGAGGAGTGTAAAGTTGAGAACATAAGGTGAAGGGGGAACGAGAATGTGTTCATTGCTGTTCAGTTTTGCGCAAGCTCTGGTGAAGAGATACAAGATCGGGAGAGAGCCAGGGCTCTGTAGTTTTACGAGTAGGAGAAAAAGGGCGTAAAGGATAAATTGACTCAAGCACAGACAGCACAAAAGAATGTAGAATACTAGCAGCTGTATCAAGGAGAAGGAAGAGAAGTGTGATTGGTGGAAGAGAATAATGGAAAGAGGAAAGAAAAGATGGAGAGTCAAATGAAGAAAGATTACGGCGAGGGAAGGTGGTCGAGGAAGTAGGTACCTCAGGAGGGGAAACGGAGAAAGAAAGTAGTGAGTGATCAGAGGCATGAAAGGCCAGGAAGACACTGAAGTTGGAGGAAGAAATGAGGGAAAAATTTAATCTAGGCTGGAACCAGACTGATGAGACGGGGCAGAGGAAATACAAGTGATAAGAACTGGCGAGTGAAAGCAGCAAAAGGAGTGATGTGTTAGAGGAGGGGAGGCTGAAATTCCCAAGAAGAAACAGAGGTGGAGAAGATGGGAGAAGGTGGGATAAGAGAAGATCAACATGGTCAAGAAAATCTACGAGTACCAAGAGGACGATAGATAGCAAGAAGAGTCAGGGAAAGGATTAGAAAAAGACGAAAAAAGATATTTTAAAAAAAGGGACGCTTGGGAGATTAGAAAAAGGAGGTAGAAGAGTCCAGAATGAATTATACTGTGGAGTATGAGAAAACAAAGGAGGCAGTATGAAGGATGGCTGAACTAAAAGAGTTGGCAAGGGTAATATAGGTTTCAGTTAGATGGAGAAGATGAAAATAAGAGCAAAGAAATTAATCGAGAATAGAATAATAGAATGAGATTCATTGCAAACTGAGCGAGCGTTCAGAATAACAAAGTGAAATTGGGGGAGAGCCTCTGAAGTAATGAAAGGACAGAAATAATTAGTATCATTGCATTTGCAAGCAGAGGATAGCAGGGGAAAAGTGCGATGGGTTATCCTTGATGGAATAGGACAAAGCATGAAGACAGAGGAATACAATGATTAGATGAGTAAATTAATAAATGGCTAGTTGGCACATGATTCAACACGGGCAGGGGTAAACAGCAATAGTCAAAGCCTTTTAAAAAGTTGCCTTTGAGTGGGGCGCCCAGGGCTAAGGACGCCCTAGAGGCACTTCCTAATATAGCAGTCACATGGAATCACGTGACCGCACCAGTTACCAAACATGGTTGGCGGTGCAAAGCTGGACAGCCCTCTGTGACGGCTATGTAGTGGCCATGGAGGAAGACGGCTCAAAAGTCAGACAGGGGAATGTGCAAAGGCAGCAGATGACAACAGGTAGGCAGTGCGCACCCACGCTGCGAACTGCAAGTTGCAAAAGCGAGCTCATGGGGCACTTTCTGATATGGCAGTCACGTGAAATCATGTGACATGACTGCACCAGACACCAGTCAATAGATGTGGGGCAAAGCTGGAAAAGCCTGTGGTTGCAGTGATTTAGAGGCAACAGAGAATAACAGCTACAAAAGTCCCCTCCCGGGGGTGCAGGCACAGGCAGCAGGTAGATGGCGCCCACACCCTGTGATCTATAAATTGCAGGAGCACTTCCTGATGTGGGGGCATGTGCCTGCCCCAGGCACGAGGGGAGGGCAAAGACTCGGGGAAGTCATTTCACTAAAATGCCTGGGGTAGCAGAAGTGACATCACACGACCCTTGATATCTGATGACATCACAGGAGGTGATGTCGTTTGACCCCCACCCTGAAGTGACATCACAGGAAGTGTTGGAACATGACCTTTCACCCATTGAAAGAACAGGAGGTGGCTTCACATAGCATTGTTCCTAAGTACTCTACGAAAAATATAGTTACGATATCACTGTAATGTGATATACATTTCATAAAAGAATGGATCACTATATGTATAATTAATATCAGTGTGTATAGGCCCATATTACCAAATCACTGTGAATATGAGCAGACGTCCAAGGCTAAATGATAATGATGTGATATTATATAGCACTAACACTTAAGCGCTTTATAAGAACAAAATATATATACATCATCACCCAAACTGTGTTGGTACTCATTTCTCAACCTCAGAAGGATAAAAGGCTGAGTTGGCTTTGCCAGGATTTGAACCTGAAACCTGCAGATCACACGCACACATCGTAGCAACAAGCGCTCAAACCACTGAGCTATTTTACCGGGAATACTCAAATGAGCAATTACATGTCTGAATGTTCTCAGTGTATGGGGGGCAAGGTCTAAAGGACCCCCCTGCACCTACATTTCTCTCTAATATAAGGCCCTTGACTCGCCAGCTGCCATCCATGCACCTGGGCCCGCGCTGTAGGACGGCTCCGGGCCGACGCATGGGACTGCACGGCTCACCCCATAGTATAATATAGACTCCATTTTATGATATACCTAGACTCCATTTTGAACATAACAATTTAGGCCTCAGTAGCACAAGCGGGAGGCAGAGCTGCAGGTCTCCCCACCCGATCATGCACAGAGAGCCAGCGCTTCCCTCACCCTCCTCCCCATGGCGGCTCACTGAAGGCCTGTTCTCACGGGAGTCTAGGCGCAAACAAGCTACATTACAAACACTACATCTTTCACCTTCCGCAGTACATCATTGACCTGATGGTGACCAGACCAAAAGCTGGTGTCTGAGAAAAACAAAGCTGCCTCTATAAAACATGTCATGTCTCCTCACCGACCCCTGCAAGAATAATATATGTTGTAAATAACCCCCAACTCTGTTCCCCATTTTGAAGTGTCAGACATGTATGTTAAGCCTGTGTGCCACCCAGCATTACCGTTAAGCCATCTGTAAGGACGATGAAATAGCCTCATGTTCCTAAGGCTGATTGTTCATAATAAAATAGGACGACCCTTGCCCATCTCAGAGCACCCACACGTGAAGTTTTCAAACATACATATAATCAAACTTATCGTTACTAATCAAGGGTTCCTGGTGCTGCACAATAGTTACACGGAATGTGTAAGATCTATATGTACAATATGATGTCTCATAAACTCACACGTCCACAAGTACACAATTCATTGTTGCAATACGTACAGGTTTTTTAAGGGAATAAGTACCGCCTGTTATCAGTGAAATGTTGTTTGAAGTAATTGTTCAACATTTAACCATTTATACAAGTCTGATTATGAGTAGAAAATTGCAGACTCTTGTATATGCTAATGTATATACCAACCAGGTGCTACCTCATGTTTTGATGCTAAGCACTTTTTATGTACCCCGCACCCAGATGTAAAACCTTAACCCAGTGAATGATATGATGCTAACAAAGCTTTATTGATTTTGTAAACATAGCACCCACGAAATAAGAAAAGGTGTAATGCATAGTAGTATTCATAAGGTCACATGTTCCTCAATATATATAAATGTACAATCATACGAGCATAATCCTGTTTTTCATGCATAATGATATGCATGCATCCCTGTAACGCAGACACAAGAGAAGCTACAGGGTCAGCCCTCCGTACCCATGCAGAACCGCGTACTCGGCCCCCACCTTCCTCCCTCCAAGGCTGGGCTAACGATTGAAGGCCCTTGGTTTATTGATGATTAAAATAACACAGATGCACCTCCTTGCCTTCCTGTTGAACCCGCCTAGGAATTCGCCCGCGCACATGCCCCCCGACACACACAGCCACCATAAAACCTCTGTGTACCTCCATGCTCTGGCCAAAAGAATTATGGGCAGTAATGCCCCACCGCCTTTTGATGTACCAGCTATGCGCCCCTCCTCGACCCAATGGTATTCTAGTTCACCCCACCCTTAACTGACCATGGTGGCAGTTTATTCACCCTTGTACTAACATACTATAAAGCTGTCTCCTACTAAATCTAACGAAGCAGAAGGATAAAAGTGTCCTGCAACATGCTCCCTGATAAGGCACCTGGACCCATAAAGCTGCCCCTTTAGAATAACTCCTTTTATAATGATGAACTGAGAGCATTTAGAGTTATGTGCTATCTCTTGTGTGATGTTAGATTAACAACCCATATTTCTTACAGGGCAGCATAAACTATGATTGGTGAATGGGTATGTGTGGCCAAAAGGGCAAAATGCTAGCTTAGTCCAAGAATGTATCAATCTATCATCGGCTGACCAGAGATCCACCCTCACCAGTCCAGCCGACCAGATCGCATCATCATGACCCGTCAAGGATCCTCACCAATCCGGGTGCTCCGTGCCTAAACCATCCATATGCGACCGCCTTCATTGCCCAATCCCCTCGATTCATGTAATCCCTAGTCTCCACGTCATAGATGATGTGGATTTGTAATAAAATGCAGATGTTTACTATTGTAACGGAGGGTCTCGAATCAAGACGAACACATGAGTATCAAGTGCGAGCGATATTAAAAGGATTTTGAATAATAGTATGAGGTTGATTTGAATTAAGGGGGCTCTTAAGGGGAAAATAGGTGGTATTTTTAGACTTTTCTTTTCTATCTTTCGCATATGGCCTTCAGGATGACTTAAGGAGATTACAAGAGAAAAAGGGAAGATGGGAACCTAGCTCCGAAAGGGGGTGGAAGGCGACGCTGCATAGTGCTATCTTGACTAGTACTGGGAATAAGTGAAAAACAGAAGATATTAGTAGGAGTCTCATATAAGGAGAAGACTCAGAGTACAATTTAGAAACGCTTTTATTTTCTCTCCTCTTTTCTAAAAAACTTCATGGGATGATATTCAGACAATATAAGGGTTAAGGGGTGCGACGGGTTCAAGTAAACGGTATCTCTTTTAGACAGAGTAGTGTAGAAAAGAAAGGGAGGTATGTGTTACATGTTGTATGTAAAGTATTCATCAATGTCATGTATTGAACACGTTATGTTTATTTTGTGATCACAATATTTTGGCAAGTTGCTAAAATGAATGTGTAATGGTTCAATGAAGAAGTGGTCATTGTAAGTGTGACCCTTTTTAAGATTTGGTACACAGGGAAAACAAAGGTGACATATTAGAGGTAGAATATCGACATCATTAGCCTTGTGAGTAACATGGGGGCGCAAACACCACTGGCCCATATTTGTCAAAATTTGCCAGGCTATGCAGAACGCATAACAAAGTGCCATGACCAGTGGGTTACAGAACTAAAAGGGGAAGGGCTGCCACAGGTATGGCCCCAAGGAGGATCTTTGGCTAAAAGCATGTTGGACACGGTGGCCACATGCTTATTTGTGAAATATAAAGGAAAACAATTGCAGAATCAGAGAGACCTATTAGATGTGTGGCGGTTGTTCGAAGAAGTGCCTCCAATAAAAAGGAAGGAGCAGATGAGGGAACAATCCATCTCCCCTGACAGCAGAAGATAGCACAAAGAAAGTCGAAGGGAAGGAAGGGCCAGTAGAAGATGCATGACTATATCCCCTTTTAATTAATATAGTGCCCGCCGAGCGATACAGTGACCCAGTGTACGTGTCAAAGCCCACCACCCCGATCGCACCACGAACCACCACACCCCCACCATATGAATGTCCAGGAACAAGTGGACAGGTGAGTACCCCAGCGATAGATATTGAAAAATTCAGGGAGGACTTAGAGTCCAGGTTATCAATGGCCCGAAATGAACTGTCCAGGTTACGATATATGTGTGAACAAAGTGGATCGAGTACTTCTAGGATCAATTAAACACAGAGGGTACAGACACCCGACAGGTCCATAGAAGAAGGGTGGAAAAAGGGGGGGGATACTATTTCCAATACAGGATGGGCCGACCAGAATAATAGAGCTAGAGCAAAACACACCTGAAGGGAACACAGTTGAAGGCAGTATGACTTCAGGAGGGGTGGAGGAGTTATAGCGTGACATAGAGGAAGACGAGCTGGAAGAAAGTATAGGGTTCTCGGCAGGAGGAGCACCAGTGAGGTTGGATGAAACACCTCTGGAGAGGGCAATGGAAGAAGAATGGAATGGAAGATTAAGAAGCAGAGTGGGGAGAATGGCAGTATTAGGAAAGAAATGATTGAAGGTGAGTACCGGGAAAGGAACAAAAGGAAGACTACAACTGCCCTTAATACATCGAGGAGGAGGGAGGCCAAATTATATACCCTGGGCACAGATGGATAAGGCCAACTTGTTGAAATTATTACCTCCGTTATCCGGAGGTGCGAGTAAATGGATATACGCATTTGAGAAGCAAGCTGCAGGGGTTCCCTTGGCGGTAGGCAGTGGTTGATCAGGCTGATCGGGTGTGGGAGAAAGCAGGCTTCCCAGGAATAACATTAGATTGTGACAGACATGATGGGGCTTCTTTTAACACAGTGAGAGCAAGAATTTGGGATGCATTAAGAGACACATTTCCAAACACCCCAGACTTACAGTCAGTAATGCAATGCACGATGAATGATGAGGAAGATGTGATGGCTTTAATTTTACGGGTGCAGGAGATGTGGAGAGCGGAAACGGGCACAGCCTGGGATCAGTCTACCTCATTGTTTTACTTTATAATAAAGAGAGGGCTCCCAAAGGAAGTTCAGAAAGCACTCGACAAAATAGCTGGGAGTGAAGCCAAGGGTTGGCCCGAAATACAAAGCATTATAGTACATCACTGTAAAAGGATCAAAGAAAGGGAGAAGGAGATAGCACAGAGAAGTTTGGCTGATGAGGCAAAATTAATACAGATGAAATTGGTGAAGGTCCCAGCAGCTGGAGCTGCACTCCCTACAGATAGAAAGCGAGAGGAGGAGGAAGGGCTGGCAGCAATACAAGCTAGAATGGCAGCTAACTGGGCAGGAAATGGACAGGAGCAATGGAATGGTGAAGAACAGTACAGAGGGCCGCAGTTGCGAGTGTGGAGCGCCCGAGGAGGAAGAGGTGGGTACAGGGGGCGAAGAGGTGGCGGTCCAGGGTATGGCGGAGTCCTAGAGGGGGACAAGGGAATTGTTGGAACTGTGGGAGGTGGGGACATTTCTCAAGGGAATGTAGAAGCAGACCAATGAATACATATCAAAATGAACAGCAGTATGGCCACCCTCACCCAGGAAGCCCATATGGGATGACTATGGGCGGTAGAGGGGGAGGAGGACCACAAGATCATACATGCACCGATGAGCGCAGAGCACCGCCACGTCATGCCCAACAGCACCCACAATGCATCGAGCACATGGCACACGTACAGGGCAACCCTTTTGTCACAACAGCAAATGGTGCACCTGCACCCTTTGGCGGAATGGCTGTGGTATCAGGAAATGTTTTTGACAATGGGGGAACAAGACAACCAGCATGGGACAGCCCACAGAGAGCACTTGCATGTCCAGTACTATCAACGACCCTCGATGCAGCATAGGAACCATTGGTGGGGGCAGAGATAGGGAACAAACAATTAATCTTTATGGTTGATTCGGGAGCTGCAAAATCATGCCTACGAGAGGGCAGGTTTCTGCTATCTAATCATAAATTGTAAACACAGGGTTTCTCTGGGGCGGTGGTCGAAGTTCCTTACACATATGAATTGGGTGTAACAGTAGGGGGGGAAACGGTACAAGCACCCTTATTGTACTGTGAAGAATCACCGATTTAATTTATTGGGGAGGGACCTCCTCAGCAAACTCAACATGATCATTTCATTTCCAGAAAGAGGAATAGTTTTCTCGACCCTGGGGATCTGCCCATTGCGAGTGATGTTGGTAGTACACACATGAGCCACAGCCCGGGAGGTACGTGGCATACCAGTAGACCCAGACATGTTCATTCTGGGGTTAAGAACACTGGCGCGAGTGGTCCCAGAGTTAAAACGCCAAGAGTGGAGGTTACCCGCAGAATTTGTTTTTCGCCCTGTAGCACGCCCATATATAATGCCAGGAACAGTGATGTCCTTAGACTTGCATGCACTGCAGGTGTCCGAGCAAAGAATAGCAGTCATTGGAATGGACATACATACTTCTTCAACGGTGACATGCAGCTGGTGCCACATGAATTGTGCACCACCGGCCCACACGATGTAGGGCTGTTGCATGAGGTGACACCTGTAAAAATAAACTTTAAGGGACTGGCCACCAGGGGGCGCACGGGTGATGTTGTGCCCCGAGTGAGCTCACTCATCAGAGGTCCTGCGAGAGGTCTGAGCCCCCACTTCTAGGACCCCCCCACAGCTGAGACTCGAGACGAGGCTTTGGGAAGGTGCCCCCCGCCAGTCGCAAAAAACCCTGAGCAAATCGGTGGAGTTTTCACCCCGCACCGATCAACTGAAGTGCTCCCCGTTTCCACAACGAAACGAAAGCGTGGAGCCCAGCGTAGGCCCCGCCTAGCCGGAGCTCTGCGGAGGCCCTGCATCCAAATACAGGCAGTTTTGAGCGGCTGGAAGCGGCAGCGGCACAGCGCACACATTGCGCATTCCCCCCTGCACAGTTTCGAACGGTGGATTGGCAGAGAAAGCCATGGACATTGGAGCACTGAGGGCGCGCGGAGGTGCGCTCCCGGTCTGCGGGGAGGCCCCATCTGCGCACGGCCCGTGTGGGCTGCAGCGGTAAGGAGACTTCCGAATCTGCAGCGGGGCGGCTCTCATCCCCGGCGGATGAGCCACGGATGGTCCCGCGTATTTAGGAGCTCGAGAGGCCGCCGGAGGGAGACCGCCCTACACCCTCTCAACAGTGCGGTGCGGATGGCCGCTGCTAGGGCGGGGTACCCCCGTAGAGCCGCGGATCCCCATGAGACCCGAGACGAAAAAGGGCGACCATCCCTTCCTACGGTAACGGGTCACTCCAGTGAGCGCACAGCAATACATTTACAAGGAGGGCGGTCAGCTCGGCAAGCACCTGTTCCCCCTAGATTTGCGTCGCAGACTGCAGGACCAGGGACAAGGCCTCTAATGGACATCCTTGGGGGAAAATTGGAAAAGCAACCCAGACCTACGGGACGGACCCCTCTTCATTGGGCCACATAGCATGCTGGTGTTCTCCCAGTTACTGTGACAATTGGCAAGCTGAGGGTTGGGCCCCCAAACCTTGGGGCGTGTGCCCTCCTCGATTACGCTGGACATCTTGCTTCACCCAATACCGACAGCCAAACCACGACAGTAGGTGGACCCCTCACACGCTTAGTGTGGACATCGCATCAATGAGTCTCTCCTACTCCTGTTAATCAGGCAACCCACTCATTGCGCACACAGTGACCGAGGTAAGGAGCTACAAACCCTGCACCCAGAGATCCACACTGTGACTTAGATTTTCCTCTGCCGCCCCTTTGGCTTGCTACAGACTCGTTCCAGCACTATTGGGGCCCTGCTTAACGGATTAATGGCCCACTTTAGATCTATGGACATTAAACAGAAATTGGCCAAATTTCAGTATAATCAGGTCTCTGAAGCAGCGCCCCTGCTCGAATCCTCTACCATGGCCTCCAAAAATCCAGAGGCTGCACTGACCAGGGGTGAGATCGCCGACCTCCTTTCGGAAATGAAAGGGATGAGAGCAGACATAGGCAATAAGATTGACAAGATCACGAACAGAATTGACAAAATGGAGGAAAGGCTCGAGGAGGTTGAGCACAATCGGACCTCCTCAGGCACCCTTGAAATGCAGGTCGACCACCGCCTTATGGAAATTGAGGGCAGGGAGGAGGAACTCTGGCTAAAAGTCGATGATTTAGAAAATGGAGAGCGTCGAAACAATATACGTGTCTTTGGTGTCCCTGAGGTGAACGGAGAATCAGAGATGCACCTCAAAAAAACCCTACATGACATTCTGAAACTTCTGTTTGAAGACGATGGAATAGATGAACCCAAAATCGACAGGATCCACAGAGCCGGAGGTAAACCGGGTAGCCCGAGGTCCATCCTGGCCCGGTTCCACAATTATGCAGATAGAGCCCGGATTCTAGATAAAGCCAGGCTTGCACAGCAGATTTCCCTGGAAGGGTCACTCATCACCATTTTCCAGGACCTGTCCTCCCTTACACTAGCGCTACGAAGGAAGTGCCAACCAATTACCAAATTTCTCAAGGATAAAGGTGCCAGATACCGTTGGGGCTACCCATTCTCACTAACATTCGAATGGGACGGCACGAAGATGAAACTGACCTCGGAAAGAGACATTTCCAACGCTGTTACTGAATTACTAGGCCGCCAAGCAGATGGAACTCCTATCCCAACAAAGAAGAATGCTGAAGAAACTTGGCAAACTAAAGGCCCTCGAAGACGGAGAATGCAGGGTTCCAGGAAATTTAGGAGGATGAACGCCTCATCAGACATGGAACACTGACTTCTCCACTATTTTGATCACCCACTATGAGGAGGCAATTCAAACAACGGAAGCGAATTGGGTGACACTTCTACTACGCTGACTCCCAAGCTGGACCCAAGTAAGAGGTTGGAGGGTTGAGTCATGCGAATTGAGGTACAGGTTGGGGTCAAGGGGGGGAAATGTTTAAGATCTCGACTACACCTGAGCGGAAAGGGCCATTTTCGAGATTCTGTTGGCCGGTAATGGAGGAGGCCTCTTGCTCCCAGGCATCGAATGACTCGATTGGGGGGGCTTGAAAGTTTGTTATGATGTGTTCTTATTGAGAAAGGACCGATTGTTGTGCGGTTCACACTGGTGGTTCGATAACGGTTGGGTGATGTCAACCCAACTGCATCGGACGCCGCAGGAGGGAATGTTTAGGGGTGACCCTGCAATGGGCCACTCTGTTCCTGATGGGTGGGAGGGGGCTGGGGTAAAAACGTTGGACTTTTACAGGTTCCTTTTACAGAACGCAGAATACATTTGCAAACGGGTGTCGACCTAAGAGCACTTACTCAGTTTGGCAAGGAACACACTTCGACCACATGGCTACGAGAGTCCACAGAGTCAACACGACAGGCACAGAGAGTAGCGAAATCTTCATCAGTAAGCCCTGATGGCAACCACACATGACATTGATCAACTACGCATATGCACACTGAACGTTAAAGGCCTAAACTCCCCTACGAAGTGTTCCTTGGTGGCAAGAGAATTTAAGCGCTCCAAGATTGACATCTTATTCATCTAAGAGACACATTACCCGAGAGGACAAGAGAGGGCAATCCCAGGTAGACCTATTGGCTATACCCTATGGAGCTCCGGTATAACAAAAAAGGCAGGAGTGGGGATATTAATTCGTAAGAACCTACGCATGTCGGTCCAAAGCTCATGGGTTGACACAGAGGGAAGAATGGCAGTCATTACGGGGCTCATACAGAACGTGTCTGTCACTCTGGCCATGGTATATGCTCCCAACCAGGGCCAAAAGAGGTTTCTCCACAAAGCAATTGAAAAAGTGTTTAATATGGCAAAAGGACAAACGATCCTTGGAGGAGACTTCAATATGTGGATGGACACCGCCCTAGACAGACAAAGTGAAACAGATGCACTCAAACCACCACGGCCAGGCGAGGCCACCGATATGAAAGTAGCTCTCTCAACATTTGGGCTAACTGACAGTTGGCGTCATCTCCACCCCACAGACAGCGGCTTCACCTTCCGCTCCATTCCCCATGGAACCCTCACACGAATTGATTACTTGTTCCTGTCCGAAAACCTACTACGAGAAACCTTTGCTGCAGAAATATATCCGATCTCGTGGTCAGATCACAATATGGTTATGACAGAGATACGATGGGTGATGCACATCCCCCAAAACACAAAATGGAGGTGCAACGACTCCCTGTGGAAAGATACAGCGTTTAGAGACGAATTTGAAAACTAAATTAAACAATTCTTCATCTCCAATGACACTGGGAAGATTGCAAGAACTTCGGTATGGGAGGCAGCAAAAGCAACATGGAGGGGTATTGTTATTAGAGAGGGGGCACACAAAAAGAGAGAGCGAACCTTGATCAAAGAAAATATCAGGCTGAAATTGAGCGCAGTAGAGAAGCAGGCACAATCAAACCCACATGAAAGAGCGAAATACATCAATGAAGCCAAGGAACTCAGAAAAGAACTAAAAATACTGGAAGTCGGCAAAATTACCCAAACCCTACAGCATTTAAAGCAAAAATTTTACGAAAAAGATGATAAGGCTGTTGCTCTTCTAGCAGCAAGATTACGCGCACAGAGAATCGCGAAGTGGGTGAACGTAATGGAGAGAATGGACGGCACACTCCTAGACACCACCGAAACCTCACCCCAAGGGATTCAGGAGGCGTTCGCTTTTTTCTACGAAGACTTATACACTTGTGACCCGCCATCCCCGCCAGGCGCCATAGAAGATTACCTCAAAGACGTCAAACTACCATCGTTGACAAGCGCTGAATCAGAGGCGCTCTACGTCCCCGTAAGTGAAGAAGAAGTCGCCGACGCGATCAAGAGACTCAAAGCAGGGAAGTCTCCTAGAGACGATGGATTCACCCCTGGCTTCTATAAGTCGTTCACCGCGTGCGTTGTCCCCTTCTTAACAACGCTCTTTAACAAAATCTTTGAAACAGGCAAAGTGCCCCCCTCCTTCGCACAAGCACTGCTAACGGTTATTCCAAAAGAAGGCAGAGACCCGAAACTATGTGAATCATATCGTCCCATATCGCTTCTGAACATAGATGCCAAAATATACGCAAGGGTCATAGCAGCCCAAATAGAAGTCCATTTGCCGCGACTGGTGAATCCGGATCAGGTTGGCGTTGTGATCCAAAGACAAGGGGCGGACACCATGAGGAAAACACTCCATCTGATACACGAAGCACAGGGCATGCCGGTGGACCCCACCCTCCTGTTACTGGACGATGAGAAGGCATTTGACAGGGTGGACTGGGACTTTCTAGAAAAGGTACTTATCGAGGTGGGACTTGACCCGAGGCTCCGCCTTGCTATAAAAGCATTATATTCATCCCCGCAAACATCAGTCTCTGTCAATGGTGGCTATTCTAGATGGTTCCCCCTGGAAAGAGGAACGAGACAGGGATTCCCGCTGTCCGCCATCCTGTTTGTCCTGTCTCTCGAACCTTTGGCACAACGGCTAAGACTGGACACCAGGGTCCGGGGGATCAGAGTCGGAGACAAGGAATATAAGTTGGGTCTCTATGCTGAATATATATTGCTTCATCTCACCTACCTGCTCAAATCTATCCCGGCAGCTCTAAATATTATTGAAGAATACGGACAGATGGCAGGCTTGAAAATCAACACTGGGAAATCAATCCTGCTTCCGCTTGACAAGAGCAGAGACGATGAAGTGGAAAGATTCGCCCCACTAGGAATGAAAGTGAGCCTGACCACCCTGCGATACTTGGGCATCAACGTCACCCGAGACCTCGATACTTTGTACCAAGCTAACTTCCCTCCCATGTCACTAACATTGTAAAACGATACGAAAAATTGGGCCAAACTTACAATCTCATGGATTGGGCAACTAAACGCCATTAAAATGGTGATTCTCCCTAAAATCCTATACCTGTTTCAGATGCTCCCTATAAAGATGCCTAAGGAATTCTTCACCGAAATGACGAAGTCCCTGTTGGCTTTCCTGTGGCAAGGTAAAAAACCTAGAGTCCCCAAATCCCTTCTGTGTCTCAGGAAGGATGACGCGGGAGTGGGCCTCCCGAACTTGGAATCATATTACAGAGCGGCTCAGCTGCGAATACTAATCCCTCACCTGAGACAGCAGACGGACTCACATTGGATAGCCCTGGACAATTTTCATCTTCGTCCGTATACTGTTGGCAAATGGATATGGGTTCCTGGACCCCAACTGCGAACCAGTATCAAGAATCACCCGATACTCTGGACCATTTGGTCAATCTGGAAACCAAATAAGGATATGAAAGGGATTACAACCTGGCCCGCTCCCCTAGGACATCTTTGGGTCCCGGGAATATGTAACGACATATCCGAACCACTAAGCTACCAGTCTTGGTATGAGGCCGGCCTAGAGTGGGCAGGCCAATTGTGGAGAAATAAGGCTTTCATAACCATACAGGAACTCGAGGAGGCACTCAATATAGGTCCTCTATCACTTTTCCAATATCTAAACTAAAAGGGGTGATGTCCCGAGAGAAGTGGAAGGACCAGCTGCAGAGGGACCTCACACCTTTTGAAAAAATTCTGGATACCTGGACGGGCTCCAGAGGTTTGATAAGCTCCATGTATAACGCCCTGATAACCAATATAGCCCCCTCAACCAAACTGAGGAACAAATGGGAAACAGACCTATGCAGACCCCTGCACGACGAGTTGTGGCTGCGCATGTGTAGGCAGACGGCCAAATCATCAATATCATGTCAATATAAACTTCATGCGCTCAAACTCTTCCACAGGTGGCAGTATGACCTGCTCAGACTTGCTAAAATGTATCCAGGGGTCATCCCGCAATGCTGGAGGGGCTGTGGCCAAGACGCGAATTATTGGCACATGTGGTGGGGCTGTAACAAGGTCCAGGCTTATTGGGATGAAGTCCTCAGTTGGATAAAAGATCTAGCTGATGAGGATAGAGAGAAACATCCCCTACTGGTCCTCTTCGGCTTAATTGAGGAAGACGAAATGATCCTAAAAGCCCCTAAGATTATCTTGGGTCTACTGCTGGCTGCAAGAGCTTGCCTCACAATGGCATGGAAAAGACCATCCCTCCCCACTAAGATGGAATGGGTGAATGTCGCACGAAACATCTTCAGAATGGAGAGTTTAACCGCTGCTCTACATGGACATGGTGCCTCGGTGGAAACCGAATGGGCTGACTTCCGTGCACAATATATTACATGAGAATTGGTGTGTGTAATGCCTTAGTTTGATCCAATAGACTTATCTGATGCCTGTATAAATAACATGTTGTTTTCATTTTTCTCGAACACTCGTGCCTACTGTTTCCATTCGAACTCTGTAAAGAACTAGAACATGAAACAGGAGAAATGTCCCTGTTCGCTTCCTGGACACAACTGAAAGGGAGGGGGTGGCTGGTGTTTGTGATGTCCTATTTTTGCTGTTACCAGTATCACATGTCATACTCCTATATGGTTTCTTCCAGGTTACATGTTCTTTTTCCGCGCGCATGCTTGCATAAAAGCGGTGTCTTTGTTTCACCTGTAAAACCAATAAAACTGAAATTTCAAAAAATAAATAAATAAACCTTAAACATGGAGCATTACTGCCCAGGGTGAAACGGTACCCCTTGTCCCGGGAAGCAGAAGAAGGGATAAAAGAGACAATTGATGCACTGTTAGTACAGGGAATAATAGTTCCCTCAAACTCGCCATATAATACTTGTATTTACCCCATCAAGAAAGCAAAGGGTGGGGCGTGGAGGATGATCCCGGACTTACGCCTCCTCAATGACATCATACAGAAAGAGTTCCCGTTAGTCCCAAATCCTGCATCAATCTTGTGTAGTATACCAAAAGATGCATCGTGTTTTACAGTAGTCGACTTGAAGAATGCATTCTTCGCAGTGCCAATTGGTTCTAGAGAAGTACACTATCCAATTTATTAACAGAGAGGAGAGGAGGGGGGATCGCCATCATTTATAAGTCATTCTTGACCATTTCACATATGGAGTAACTAGACTGGAATGATAATATCCAGTTTGGGGAATTCTCAATTTTGATGTCCTCTTCCCAAACTATTAAAGTATTGCTGGGCTACAGGCTACCTAGACCCTTATTGGACTTTTTGGACAAATTGGATGCTCACCTCACTTTGTTGGGGAGTAAATTTAAGGACATACTATGTATGGGAGACTGGAACATCTGGCTAGAAAGAGATAACTCTCACCTTTACTATACGACGCTGATGGAATTTCTGGACAACCATGACTTGGAACTCATTACCAGGGAACCGTCCCATAAGAAAGCACATTGTCTAGACCCCCTAGCTGCAAGAGGGGGAACTGTCCAATTTGCTGAGACTGTCCCGTTGTTGTGGTCAGACCACTGTCTACAACGGGCAGTACTTAGGGAAATAGGACACCAGAGGGGGAAAGGACGTGAGAGCACACCTGTGTGGAGCCGGAAGGCGGCTGATCTAGAAAAAATCCCCGGGGAGGAAGTTGAAAATAGACTGGAAGGCATTGATACCAATCTGACCTGTGAGGAATTTTTCAGTAAAGGGGCAGAACTGATAAGGGACATTTGTGACAAATATGCACCACTTAAACTTAAGTCTGTCAAACTCCAAAACCTGGTTCAATCCAGCATTGAGCCTAATGCGTAAACGAGTACGCCAGGCTAATAAAATCTGGAGGGCCTCTAAATTAGAGGCAGATGCAGAGATGGCGAGGATTCACCTAAGGCTATATAAAAATGCCATCTTCACGGCAAAAAAGACTTTCTCCATGAAGAAATTAAGGCAGCAGACAATCAGTCGAAGGCTTTATTTGACGTAGTATCTAGGTTTAGGAATCCTAAATGTATGTCAATACCGACAGTGAATTCCCATGAACAGGCCAATAAGTTTAACAACTTTTTTGAACAAAAAATCACGGATATTCAGAAGAACATTAATGAAGTACTGGAAGCAGAAGAATAGGGTGATGCAGTAGAAGAGAAATTAGAGACAGTAAAACTGGAAACTGGGGAGATCTTCAGTTTCCAGCCTATTAAACAGGAAACCATTCAGGCTCTAATACTCCAATTAAAACCGACCGAAGATCTAGCATTTCCTATGCCAGCCTGTACTGCTATCAGTCTGGCTTCCAATCTTACCCCATTTATAACAACTTTTGTGAATAAATCACTTACAGAAGGCTATATTCCTTGTGCACTCAAGAGTGCACTGGTAAAACCCTTACTGAAAAAAACAAATTTAGATCCTAAGATACTTAAAAACTATCGCCCGGTAGCCAACTTATGTTGGCCCACTAAAATCCTGGAGAAAATAGTCTGTAATCAATTCCAATAGTTTGTGGACAGTAAAGACATACTGGATGAACACCAATCAGGATTTCGCCCTAATCATGGGACAGAGTCGGCTCTGTTAGCAGTCCAGGATGATCTAATGGAAGCAGCAGATAGGGGAAGCAACTCAATATTGTTGATGCTCGACCTATCTGCAGCATTTGATACAATCAACCACAAGACTGTCCTTCAACGGATTAAAAATATGGGAAGAGCAGACAAAGTGGTGGTAGGCTGGTTCGACTCCTTTTTACAGGATAGAACACAGCGGGTAACTCTGGGAGCATTTCTCTCAGAGTTAATACAACTGAGGTGCGGAGTCCCTCAGGGGTCAGCACTCTCTCCTCCTGATCTTTCATTTATACATTCGACCACTATTTGATATCTTAAGGAGACACGGCTTACGATTTCACTCATATGCAGACGCTACACAGATTTATGTAGAGACAGACAATCTGTTGGAGGCATTTGAGATGATAGACCGGTGCATGCAAGATGTAAAGAAATGGATGACCTGCAATCAATTACAACTTAACGCAGGCAAAACAGAAATAATTCTGTTTAGATCAGAGAAGAAAAATAGAGAGGAAGATACAAACTACAACCTGCAAATCCTGGGAGTGAGCATTCCATTCTCAAGGAAAGTGAAACATCTCGGGTGCACCTGGCAAGAAAATCTGGCCAGTGAAGCCCCGACAGGAGCAAAAGTAAAATCAGTATATTATTCCCTGCGACTGCTCAGAAATGTGCTCCCTTTCTTAACATCTCAAGATCTTCCAGTAGTGGTAGGAGCTTTGGTTAATTCCCACCTTGACTACTGTAACAGTCTTCTGACAGGGATCCTGAGGAAACAAATGCTAAGACTGCAGAGGGCCCATAATGCGGCTGTTAGGCTAATAGCTCACCTGGGCAAAAGAGATCATGTGTCCAGAGCCAGGAAAATGTTGCACTGGCTGATGGTGGAAGATCGTATTAAATTTAAGGTGGCATGCCTTGTGTACAAGTGCTATCACAAACTTGCACCCCTATATTTTAACACCAGAATTCGACAATACTACCCAACCAGAGCACTTCGCTCAGAATATAAACTATTGGTATGTGTTCCAAGGACAAAATGCATCTCAAAAGGTGACAGAAGGTTCTCTGTATTTGGGCCTGAGCTCTGGAACCAGCTGCCCCTTAGCATCTGCTCATGCACCACTCTGGAAAGATTTAGAAAGGAACTGAAAACCTTCCTATTTAAATGATACTACTTTCTTAGGGTTGTTGTTACTTCAGACTTGCCACAGTGATATGTTCAACCCTTTAGTTAACATCTGCGCCCGAATGCAGTTATCTGCCTGGTGCGCCTAAGAAATGAATCAAAATCAAAAAATCAAACCACTAAATCCAGAATCTTGATACTTGACAGCATTCACATTGGGAGGGAAGAGATATGAACATTGTAGGTTACCCCAGAGATACTGTGAGAGCCCAAGCATATTCAACAGGATTTTGCATGAAGATCTAGGTAATATAGTCACAGAGAGCACAATCATCCAATAGGTAGATGACCTCCTAATTTGTGGTAAAAATGAAAATGAATGCAGGAAGGATTCTATTACACTTTTGACATTGTTGGCCCATAAAGGCTACAAGGTGGACAAAGGGAAACTACAATATTGTCAGGAAGAAGTATTGTACCTGGGACAATTGATATCAAAAGATGGTAAAAGAATAATACCAGACAGAGCAGCTGTGGTATGTGCAGTAAACGAACCAAAAACAGTGAGGGAAATGCAGAAATTCCTCAGCATGTGCAACTACTGCCATGCCTGGATATAGGCTATGCTGGGTACACAAAGCCACTACTGCAGGGACTCAAAGAAGCACAAAGGGAGAGTCAGAAATACAGTGGACTGCAGAAATGAGCGAGTTCTTTAATGCACTGAAAGAACTGATTTCCACAGCACCAGTACTCGCGAACCCAGATTATGAACGCGAGTTCTATTTATTCTCACATTGTAATGGGACACTCATGACAGCAGTGTTAACACAAAAATCCTCTCTGGGTAACAAACCACTAGCGTGCTACAGTGGCACACTAGATGCAGTAATGCAAGGACACTTCGCATGTTAACAATCACTCGCAGCAGCGGCGTTCACCATAGAAAAAGTGCAACAATTGTGATGGGGTGTTCCGTGACATTGTTTGTGGGCATTCACTGTTCGCAATATTAGAAAGATCAAAAAGCACACTGACCACACAAAGAACCACAGCCTATGAAATGATTCTGTCCAGTGTGAACATACACATAGTGAGGTGCAAAACAGTCAACCCTGCTACATTCATCACAGAAGCCTGCACTTTGGAAGACATGCAAACACATGATTGTGCTGCGTACAGAGGAGAGGATGGAGACGCACCCACAGTGAGTGAGAATGCCTTGTCTGAAGGAGAAGTATACTTTATAGACGGGTCAGCATCAATAAATTCAGAAACAGGAGAGCAGCACGTCGGGATAGCTGTGTTGAGAATGGAGGAAGGTGAATATGAAATAATTATCCAACAGAGACTACCAGCCCATTACTCGGCACAAGCAGCAGCATTAGTAGCCCTCATTGAAGCGCTACATGCCGCTAAGGGATGTGCAGTCACAATCTACACAGACTCGGCATACATGACCACAACAGTACATGGGGGGGGGATTGGCTAGATGGGGGAGAAGAGGATTCCACAGAGCAGACTGATCCCCCAGTTCAGCACCCTGAGTTGCTAAAAGAGTTGATAGAAGCACTAAAAGAACCAGCAATTGTGGCCATAGTGAAATGCCAGGCCCATACAAAAAATAATGACGTCATCTCTCTGGGAAACACGGCAGCGGACGCTGCCGCGAAAGAAGCATCATATTTAACGAAAGCAAAAACAGGCGAGTACATAGTACAGAAACATGTGGAAGAAGATCGCCCTGATGGGTATAATTCCATGCCCATTTCTCAAATACTAGAGTTACAAGAAGTGGTGTCGGATGAGGAAAAGGAATTATGGGAAAAAAGAGGGTGCAGCCAGTTGTCCATTGATCTCTTTGGCGCCAGAGCAACAAAGGTAAAGTAGGAATGCCCCGCAAATTATTAGATATAGCATTCCAACTGCTCCACTTCCCGGCTCACAATGCCAAACACACATTGCAGCAGAGATACAAGAAAATTGGTTCACACCAGGACTGCAGGAACACATTTCAAAATTGACCGTGGAATGTACAACATGTCAGATATATAATTCAGGAATGACCCTAAGAACACTGCAAGGGACACTACCCAAACCAACCGGCCCCTTCAGGGAACTGCATATTGATTATGCCGACATGGGAGAAACATATAATGGGTCGCGTTACATGATAGTGGTGGTTTGCCCATTTTCAAGATGGGTGGAGGCAGGACCGTGCGCCCACCCAGATGCGAAGGGCGCTGTAAAGTCTTAGTACGGGAAGTGTTTCTGCGCTGGGGGATTTGCGATGTAATTTGCTCTGACAACGGCACACATTTTGTTAGTGGCCTGTTTAACGAAAAAATGGCAATGCTAGGAATAACACACAAATTGTGAACTATTTATCACCCTCAATCAAACGGCGTGGTTGAGAAGATAAATGGCCTCCTGAAGGGTAGGTGGTCAAAATTGTGTTACACATTAAAAATGAATTGGTGTATTGCATGCCCCTGGCCATGTTTGAGCTCAGGAACCAACCCAGCAAGGACCACCATTTGTCCCCACATGAAATAGTGACAAGGAGACGTATGCATACCGCACATTCTCCACTCCGCAGACAATCAGATGCTCACAGAAGTGCTACAGTACTAGGGGAAGAATTCAATGAATACCTGACTAAACTCACAAGAGCAGCTTGTATGATAGCAAAGCAGCTAGCACCACCATTTACACCACCATTTACACATGAAGAATCAAGTGACACTATAACACTGGCGGAAGATAGTCCAACAGGTCAGATAATGCCAGGGGAGATGGTGTATGTGAGGAGTTTCGTTCGTCGGTGGAACTACAAGATTTCATGGCCCATACAAAGTGGTGTATTGCACACCCACTGCCGTTAAGGTAAAGGGCCTGAGATATTGGATACATTTAACAGACATACAAAAAGCTTATGAAAGCGTGACACGGGAAACATAAGGGAGAATAAACAAAGAAGAGACAAACTGGATAAGTAAAAGGTGCAAATCTAATGCTATACATGCGACAGTCAAAAATTCTGATGTACATAATAATGGCAAAGAAATGCAAAGATGATATTGCTCTCTCTTGTTCACCCTTTTCTCTCTCAATATAAAAAATGAAGATGTTAAGAATGAAATAATATAAAAGTATAAAAAAAAGTAGAAGAAAAACACAGAATAAAAAAAGAAAAGAATGTTATGGGTTGCTTAATGCACTTTTATGTCTCATTATGTAGGAGAAACCATGGCACCGGAGGGGGCCCCCGTTGCGAACAATGTTAGAATAGATAGAAATGGAAATACTAATTTTGACTTGTGTAAATATTCTTATGGGTGTGGTTTGGCTTTGTGTGCTGTAATACTTGCCACAATGATGTTTTGCCTTGTGATATACTGGGCGGTAGCATTTATATCTATTGATATAAATGAGGGGGGAGGGAATGGAACAAGTATGATAAAACAAGGTACCCACCTTATATGGGATGGGTTTAAGCTTATATGGGAACACGGCACCCACCATGATGGCACACGGCAACCATATGATACAAGTGATGAAGAGGTAGCTCCACGCCCTATTGCCCTGTTCAACTCCTGTGAATATAATCTGTATGAAGTAAATGATCCAAGTCCTTCTGCATTTCCTTGGTTATATGAAGACACAACAACTGCAATAACACCAACATTTGGAACTTCTATAGGTTATGAATCCCCCACAAGTGTCAAGGAAGAGAATGCGGAAACAGCCAAGAGGTTTATTGTCTTGTATAACGAATGGGAAATGGGAGGAGCAGGGGGAACACCTTTAATGCAGCATGATGTAGAAAAAGAGAAAGTGAACCCCAGCAGCAACAGAAGGAGGGAGGTTGGGAGAAGGAAGTATGATGAATACTCTGGGTTAGGGTTACACAGTAGAAGACCCAAGACCAACAAGTGGTATGCAGACATGAGTTTCACTGCCAAACAAACTACAAACGAGAGCTGTTACGTGTGCTCTCTAATACCCCACGCATCAGGTACTCCTAAGGTGCTCCTGTCACAAGAATTACCTCTTGCAGATGCCTAGTGTCTCCTTCATCTCACCTTATGTAGAATAAAGAACACCTTCAAGGCACACACAATTTCTTTTGAAATGCTGCAGAACGAAAAAACATGCTACTCGAGAACCAAAGGAGTGGTGTGCTTAAAAGAACCATTTCTAGTGATCACAGGGACATTGTATTCGGACAACAAATGGAAAGAGGAACAAGTTACATGCAAAGCAGAAGCATTACGAGGGTTGGCAGCAGAAAAATTGTAATGGGTCAAGAAAACGTGTGCTCCAGTATGGGCCAAACACATCACAAAGCTCACTTGGGTTACAGCCATGGAAAAGCCCTTCAAACTGCAAAAACAAATCACTTATGAACTGTGTTTCCTCAGCGAAGGGAAAAATAACTTGGGCACAAATAAGAACTGTAACAAAACGCTCATTATTCCAGACATGAAGAAAGGAACAGCTGCCTTGATGGACACATACTGCGTTTGCGGTAAACAGGCATACTTGCACCTCCCACAGTCATGGAGGGGCACGTGTTCTCTGGCAACGTTGCAATCGGCCCTGATGGTGGTTCCGGAGAGTCGCCCACGGCCGAGACACCAGTGTATGCCCGATCTGCGGAAGACATGCAAGGCCCGGTATCCAGAAAATGAAGATTGTCAAATTACATATCTGAGGCATCCACAGAACTTTTGGCACAGATTCCAGATAAATTCCGGCTGTTCAATTCTGCTGAAACATTTTTCGCCTCCCTCATTCCAAGTATTCAAGCACGAGCCAACGCGAAATGGCTGCAGATCACTCGCTGGAAGATGATCCAACTGGCCAGTGACAAAGAAGAAGGATTCAACATGATCAAGGTGGAGCGAAGGGCCCTGCGGCTAATGACGATGCAGAACAGGTATGTCCTAGACCTGCTGACGGCTATGGATGGAGGCGTTTGCTGAAAAATCGGGAGCGCATGCTGCACTTTCGTACCTTCTGCAGACGCGGACAATGGAACACTGTCCCACGTTATCACAACCGTACACAACCTGGGCGAGCAGATGAAGAAAGGTGGAGCGGTGCCGAGCTCATGGTTCGACGACATTTTTTTATGGGTACCTCCCTGGCTAGGAATGACTGTAAAATTATTGGTAGCTGTCATCGTCTTTTTACTCCTGATTTTTTGATTGTGCCAGTTGGGTCTTTGGTGCTGCGCAAACGCAGTCCCTAATGGTGCAATGATGGTGACAATGGGCAACGCTAGAGGAGTGGCACAGATGACACATGAAGCGCAAGTGCAATCAGGCGAGGACCCTTGGCCCAAATATAGGATGGTAGCATTATACTATGATGGGGACATAGTGGACAGATTATAGCACACCATGATAAAGGAGCCCCATACACTAGGATTGTATAAGGAGGTATGGCTGGACCTGAAAGGAAACGGTATGTATATATATGACCTGCATCCCTGATGAATACGCTAAAGCAGGACAGAGTCTCCAGGGAGTATGTAGGGCTTGGATGCCAATACAGGGAACACCGGCCTGGGATGAATCAGTAGCTGATGAAAAAGAACGAAGAAGGTTGGGTGATTTACAATATTCGTTACTTAAGTAACAAAAGGGGGAATGTATGGGAGGAAAGTTCTAAATAGCCCCCCCTCTCCCTACATTTCTCTCTAACGTAAGGCCCTTGACTCACCGGCTGCCATCCATGCACCTGGGCCCGGGATGTAGGATGGCTGCAGGCCGACGCATGGGACTGCACGGCTCCCCCCATAGTATAATATAGACTCCATTTTATGATACACCTAGACTCCATTTTGAACATAACAATTTAGGCCTCAGTAGCACAAGCGGCCTGCAGAGCTGCATGTCTCCCCACCCGATCGTACACAGCGAGCCAGCGCTCCCCTCACCCTCCTCCCCATGGCAGCTCAGCTGAAGGCCTGTTCTCACAGGAGGATAGTTGCGAACAAGATACATTACAAACACTATCATTCACCTTCCGTAGTACATCATTGACCTGATGGTGACCGGACCAAAAGCTGGGGTCTGAGAAAAACAAAGCTGCCTCTATAAACATGTCCTGTCTCCTCACTGACCCCTGCACCTATATTATATGTTGTAAATAACCCCCAAACCTGTTCCCCATTTTGAAGTGCCATACATGTATGTTAAGCCTGTGTGCCACCCAGCATTACCCATGTCATTAAGCCAACTGTAAGGACGATGAAATAGCCTCATGTTCCTAAGGCTGATTGTTCATAATAAAATGTGACAACCCTTGCCCATCTCAGAGCATCCACACGTGAAGTTTTCAAACATATATATATATATATATATAATCAAACGTATCGTTACTAATCAAGGGTTCTTGGTGCTGCACAATAGTAACACGCAATGTGTAAGATCCATATGTACAATATGATGTCTCATAAACTCGCACGTCCACAAGTACACAATTAATTGTTGCAATATGTACGGGTTTATTAAGGGAATAAGTACCGCCTGTTATCAGTGAAATGTCGTTTGAAGTAATTGTTCAACATTTAACCATTTATACAAGTCTAATTATAAGTAGAACATTTCAGAGTCTTGTCTATGCTTATGTATATGCCAACCTGTGTCTATCTCATGTTTTAATGCTAAGCACTTTTTATGTACCCCGCACCCAGATGTAAAACCTTAACCCAGTGAATGATATTATGCTAACAAAGCTTTATTGATTTTGTAAACATAGCACCCACGAAATACGAAAAGGTGTAATACATATAGTACTCATAAGGTCACATGTTCCTCAATGTATATAAATGTACAATCATACAAGCATAATCCTGTTTTCATGTATAATGATGTGCATGCATCCTTGTAACACAGACACGCGAGAAGCTACAGGGTCATCCCTCCCTACCCATGCAGAACCGCGTACTCAGCCCCCACCTTCCTCCCTCCAAGGCTGGGCTAACAATTGAAGGCCCTTGGTTTATTGACAATTAAAATAACAGATGCACCTCCTTGCCTTCCTGTTGAACCCGCCTAGGTATTCGCCCGTGCCCATGCCCCCCGACACACAAAGCCACCATAAAACCTCTGTGTACCTCCATGCTCTGGCCAAAAGAATTATGGGCAGTAATGCCCCACCGCCTTTTAATGTACCAGCTATGCACCCCCCCCCTGACCCAATGGTATTCTAGTTCACCCTACCCTTAACTGACCATGGTGGCAGATTATTCACCCTTGTACTCACATACTATAAAGCTGTCTCCTACTAAATCTAATGAAGCAGAAGGATAATAGTGTCCTGCAACATTCCCCCTGATAAGGCACCTGGACCCATAAAGCTGCCCCTTTAGAATAATGCCTTTTATAATGATGAACTGAGAGCATTTAGAGTTATTTGCTATCTCTTGTGTGATGTTAGATTAACAACCCATATTTCTTACAGGGCAGCATAAACTATGATTGGTGAATAGGTATGTGTGGCCACAAGGGCAAAATGCTAGCTTAGTCCAAGAATGTATCAATCCATCATCGGCTGATCAGAGATCCACCCTTACAAGTCCAGCCGACCTGATTGCATCATCATGACCCGTCAAGCATCCTCACCAATCCGGATGCTCCGCGCCTGAACAATCCATATGCGACCGCCTTCATTGCCCAATCCCCTCGATTCATGTAATCCCTAGTCTCCACGTCATAGATGATGTGGATTTGGAATAAAATGTAGATGGTTACTATTGTTTGGCAGAGTGCTCTCGGAGTTTGCGGAGTTCTCTGCTTGCCCTATATAGGTTTGGAGAAAACTCTTGATCTCACCCGCACTTGGTCTTGGTCTCATTCCCTGCTGGGGTTTGTCCATTATTGACTCTCATTAGGGAGTGTTAAATGCCTTTTTAGGGGACGCTCAAAAGTCAGAAAGCAAATTATACTCTAGTGGATACCATTAAACTGGTAACTGAGATTTAACAGCAGGCCAGTTCATCTGCAGGTCTAGTGCAAAGTTGGCCACATGTCAAGCCTGTGAGGATCTACTTTTCAGGCTTTAGGGGTTGACCAAATACATACCATTGGCAGGGTTCATAACTGTGTATTAAAGAAGTTAGAGTAGCGCAGGGAAAGCAGCGCATTCACCCGGCATCCCGTACTCTGGGCACTCGTTACCTCATACATGCAAACAAACATTCTGGACAGCATGCCATGGAGCTAGGAGACACATTGCAACAATCAATTGTGGCACAATGAAATCAAGGGTCACTTTATGTGCTATGGTCAAACATTTCTACACTGTACACAAGCGTTAAGGCACAAGGATTTTGTCAAGTGACCGAGGACACTGAGGTTAAAATATCTTGTGATGACCGTAACAGAGGCAACGGCAGAAGAAAACATGCTATAACTGCAAATTGTGAAAAGCAAAATACACAGTTCAAAATTGATGCTTATTCTACTCTAAATGCTTTTTTGAAGATTCTGTCTGCATTGTGAATTTGAGGTGTTTAATAACAGACTAAATCAGTGATTTACCCCCTGAAGTGTGCCTGAAATAAACCTTTAATGAGTCTAGCAATTATTGTATAGAATTCCAGAAAGACAAGTTATTTGTTATTCCTATTCTTTCTCATTTAGGGTCACGGCTCAAAGCGTTACACTCCAGCAACAAAGGGCCTCATTACGACTTTGGAGGTAGCCATGCACTTAATAAGGGCATGGCTGCCTCCAAAATCGTGTCCGGGTCCCCTGAATGGGGAAATACCGGCCATTCCGAGTATGGAGGGCCCGGTATTTTCTCCTTCAGGAAACCCGGGCCCGGTCCTTCCCCATTCTCATTCGAGCCCTCATAGGGCTCAATGGGGAGGGAGCTAACAATGGGCCCATTACGAATGGGCCCGTTAGCTCCCTGGTCCCCTCGCGGGATCCTCTATGGACGTCTGGAAAAACCAGACGTCCAGAGCGGGTCCCGCGAGGGGACCTCGTAATAGTGCAGAGTGGGTTTAACAGCGCCGGCACCATTACCGGCGCCGTTAAACCCCTTCCGCACAGGTCGTAATGAGGCCCAAAGAGCCATAGTCCAGGAGCTTCAATAAAAAAATATATTTTTTTTTGATAGGGTTAGCAAGGGAGACCTCAGGGGTTGCAGGTGTGACCCCTGGCGGCCAACAAATGATGTCCCTGGGGGGCGCTAGCGAGCCCGACCAAGATGGCCGCAGGCCCGTGAAACTCTCCAGCACATCTTCTATCCAGCATGTTATCCGGCGGTCTCTGTGACGATTTTCCTGCTTAAATGGTGACATCTGAGGCTGGAGTGCATCGGGCACCCACAGAGATCTTTTTGGGCGGAATCGGTGCCAGCAATGTGGTGTACTGGCTTCGTGGAGCCTCAGCGGGATCCCGCTCCGGAGAAGAGTGGGGGAGGTGCAGGCCTGCTGGATGCACATCGTGGCGGCTCTCCGCGGTCGCTGCTTGCGGCGAATCTGCTGAGTGTGGTGAGCGGGGCGGGATACCCCCCTTTCCGGACGCTGGCGACTTGGTGAGTGGAGCCTGCCGGGGCGCACTTTCACCTGGGGCGGTGAAAAGAGCGGGCGGAGGAGTGGTGTAGCGGCCCAGCCTAGGCTGGCTGGAGCGTATCCCCTGTGGACCGTGGCGCTGAGCCTTTGAGGCTGGGTCGGCGCGGCAGCCGTTCATTGGAGGCTGCCGGAGCTGTGGGTGGCCGTCGCGGCTGAGAGGCAGTGAGTGTGGAGCCGGTGGTAATCCCCCCCCCCCCTGGTGGCTGACCCCGTGAGTACCCTGGGGGGTGGGAGGGTTGTGCACCCGGCGCCAGCGGAGGGGTCCTGGGGTGGGCGGGGGGTGCTTATTGACCAGCCCCGGGGCACCCGCACCCTGTCATGCTGTTGCCTGCGCTGGCCTCCCAACGTGAAGATTGGTGAGCAGTGAGAGGTCGGCTCTCTCACCAACGGAGGACATTGAACATGCTGGTCAGGATTTCAAGAGGCTGCCCGCTTATTATACTGGCTCTGGTGGGCTGGGGGACTGAGCGCGGGGGCAGGCATGGCACTGGATTGACTGGTGGCCGGCTCATGTAGAGTAACGTGGGCGCTGTGCGGGGATCTGTTTCGTGTATATTGGGTCCCCTGCCCTCAGGAGGACGTGCTCTGGAGGTTCCTGGTGACTGATCCCCGGAGCAGCGTTGAGCACCCGCTGGACCAACGGAGGACATTAACTACACGGGCCAAGACTGGCGGCGGCAGCCCACATATTATATTGGCTTTGGTGAATACAGGGACTAAGTGCAGTGATCTTGTAAGGACTTGTTTTGTGCAGATTGGGGTCGCCTGCCCTCGGGGGTGGGGGGCTCGCTCTGGGAGCTCCTGGTGACTGATAGCCTAGGCGGCGCTGGGCACCTTCTGGATCCCATACATCCGGAGCCTGAGTTGGTTGTGGTGAGCCCTGGTGTTGGACATAGAGCTTGGGCCTGGTTTCTCCTAGTGCGGGGGGAGGGCGCAGAGGGCGGGAGCATGAGTGGCCCTGGTCATCATACCCTGCAAATTATCTCGGGGACCTGGTTCTAGTATTAGCCATGTCTAAGTCGGGAAAGGGGGGTAAGCAGCAGTATAAATTGAACTTTGAGATGCCCGCACAGGCCAAGAATTGCGGTTCGGTGGGCGAGATAGCGCTGCCACCTGCTGCGGGGCCGGACCCTATGGCTGCTTTTCAGGACATTAAGGCAATGCTCCTACAGCTACAGTCTGGGATACAATCTTTGGATGGCAAGCTAGACACTCTGACCTGCAAGGTGGACCATATGCAGGTCCGTTTGGACAAACATGGGGAGAGACTGGACGAGGCGGAGGGGCGTCTGTCGGTAGTGGAAGGTGTGGCAACGTTGGTCTCGGGGGGGGGGGGGGGGATGTCTGTGGTCAGGAAGGCCCTGAAAGAGCTTCGGGAGAAGCAGGATGACCTTGAATCGAGATCTTGCCGGAATAATATACGAATTGTCGGCTTATCTGAGTCGGCGGGCCAGAGGGACATGGAGTCACAGGTGGGGGAAATGTTGCGAGAAACACTGAGTTCTGAGGGCTTCTCCCCGCTCTGCATCTTAGAGAGGGCGCACAGGATCCCCAGTGGCCGGAGATCGATCCCGGGAGACCCGCCTCGTCCATTGATTGCCCGATTACTGAATTATAGAGATAGGGATACGGCACTCAGAAAGGCCAGAGAGAAAGGTACTTTGTCTTATAAAGGGGATGTGATCAAACTTTTCCCGGATTTCTCTGATGGGGTGCAAGCTGCCAGGAAATCTTTTTTGGAAGTCAAGAAGAGACTGAGAGACAGGGGTCTGAAATATGCGATGCTACTCCCGGCCAAGTTGCAGGTGGTGCACGATGAGAAGTCACTGTTTTTTCATACTCCGGAGGAAGCCTCCTCTTTTCTCAATATGTTGCCTGGGTCTCCCAGACCGCGGATGGATGATGCCTGATCCCGCTCAAACATGGAGGGAGTTTGTTGATGTTGCTGTTGTCTTGGGTAGTTGGTGCAAGACCCGCGCGCAGAGACAATTATCCTGTGGTGCTGCGAAGGAGGGTTGGGCTCGTAGTCGCCCCTTGAGCGACAGCTGTTTGCATATAAGCTAACGGTAGTTAGGGTACTGGAATGTTGGGGACTCCAGAATGGGCGGGTTGGTGCAGCGGATTGGAGTGATCACCGACGAGTTGGGGGGTTGTCGGTAGAATGGGGGGTGGGAGGGAGGATGGGGGAATTCGATGGTACGCACTGGGGGCTTGGAAGCCTGTGGGGCTCAATGGGGTCGGGGGAGTGTGTGATCAAACATCTACAGATGGCGACAGTGCATTTCATGACCTGGAATGTCAGGGGCCTTAACAGTTTTCCTAAATGCCGGAAGGTTTTGCAATTTTTGGAACGACACAGGGTGGGAGTGGCCTTCCTTCAGGAGACCCACCTGACAGCGGCATCTGAATCTAAGTTTGGTAAGAGCTGGGAGTGACATAGATATTTTTCTTATTATTATTCTTACTCCAGGGGTGTGTGCATCTTGGTACATAGATCGGTGGGGTTCTGATTGATCAATGTGGTGAAGGATCAAGAGGGTAGGGTTTTGGTGGTTCAGGGGGTTATCCAGGGGATATTGTATACACTAATATGTTACTATAGCCCCAGCCAGGATACCACAGAGTCCTTTGACTGGGTTGAGAGGCAATTGGGGGCACTTCCCGAAGGGGAAATCATATGGGCTAGAGACTTTAACTCAGTTTTAGACGCTTATCTGGATAGGGTCGCAGCGCGATGCATCTGGGTAATGGGACTCCTAATAAAATTCGGGGCATGTTTCCAGTGTGGGGCATTGAAGATATATGGAGGGTGAGAAACCCTGGGGCGAGCCAATTTACACACTATTCTGCACTGCATGGCTCGGCGGCTCGATTGGACTATTTCCTGGTGTCCTGGGCGACCATGGGTCGGTCTGTGGGGGTAGGTATTTTGGCCCGCACCCTGTCGGACCATGCTCTGGTTCTGTTATCTGTCTGTTTGGAGGGTTGTGATAGGGTGAACCTCCCTGGAGGTTTAAGAGTGAGGTGCTTACGGATGGGGTCTTTAGGGCTATAGATGCATACTTTGAGGTCAATGATGGGTCGGTGTCATCTGCTGGCATCCTGTGGGAAGGATTTAAGTGTGTGATCAGGGGTGAATGTATAGCCAAGGAGCTGGGGATTCTGAAGAAGCTGCGGAAAGATCTGGCTTATACGGAGGAGAAAATACGGGTGTTACAGGAGAGGGCCCCCGTTCTGACTAAAATTCAACAAGCCACCATTAAGCGGAAGCTGCAGGTGTTTCAAACCCTGGCTCAGCGGGAGGTTAAGTATATGTGGGATAAGATAGCTCCTTGGAAATATGGTGAAGGGCAGGCCCCGGGGCGGTCGCTCGCGAGGGCTACTCGGCTGGGTGGTCGGGATAATAGGGTGACAGTGATTACGGATGGGAAGGGAGTTGATCATTATGAGCACGAGGGCATAGTCCATGAATTCGAGAAATTTTATGGCCACCTATACTCGTCAAAGTTGGCGGTGGCGCAGCAGGATATAGAAGCTTTTCTTGATGAAGTGGAGTTGTATTGGTGCTCAGAGGAGCAGAGGGAGGGGTTGAATGGGCCGGTGACATTGGAAGAGGTGATGGAAGCTATTAAATCTCTGTCGGGCGGGAAGTCTCCGGGAACTGACGGCTTTACAGCAGAATTCTATAAATGTTATGCTGACAGGTTGGCACCATACCTATTATGAATGTATCAGGAGACGGTGTCAAAGGGGCGCTTACCAGACTCACTTAGAGAAGCCGCAGTGGTCGTATTGCTGAAGCCGGGGAAGCCGGAAGGGGATTGCTCATCGTATCGCCCGATCTCGCTTATTAATCTTAATAATAAGATCTTGGCGAAAATCGTAGCGAGACGATTGGTGCCGCTGATACCCACCTTGGTGAGGGCTGATCAGGCGGGATTTATTCCGGGTCGGTCGACCTTGTTCGGGCTGCGGAGGATGTTTGGCCTGATGTCGGCGTTGCCAGCAGAGGACCCGGGGGTGGCGGTCCTATTGGATGCCACCAAGGTATTTGATTCTGTTGAATGGTCGTTTTTGTTCACTGTTTTGCGTAGGTTGGGCCTGGGCAGGTTTTTTATCTCCTTGGTGTCACTTCTGTATAGCGACCCGGTAGCTAGGGTGAGGGTGAACGGGCGGACCACCGGGGTACTACCGCTTGAGCGGGGGACGCGTCAGGGTTGCCCGTTATCCCCCTTATTTTCCCTGGTGATAGAATCCTGGGCGGAATGGGTTCGGGAGTTTCATTTACAACCGGGGGTCCAGTTGCATACTCATAAAGTGGTAATATCGTTATATGCAGACGATATGGTCCTGTTCATCCACCATCCTGAAATTAACCTGGACCCTCGATTATGTCGGATCTTCAACGCTTTGGTGAACTTTCGGGGCTTCGCATAAATGCCAGTAAGTCAGTTATCTTTCCATTGACAGGTGGGGTATCTCAATTTCGGGATAGTTGGAGATTCCAGTGGGATCTACGAAGCACTAGATATCTGGGGGGGTCACCGTGGCGAGAGAGGAGGGGGAGGTATATGCTACGAATTATGTGGAGGCGCTAGAATCGGCTAGACTGGCGATGTCGGGTTGGATCTCACTCCCACTCAATCTATACGGCAGGATCTCGGTGGTTAAAATGACTTCTCCCCAAATTTTTTTATGTATTTCTAAATGTGCCTATAAGGGTATCTCAAAAATATTTTCGGGACCTCTGTTCATCGATAACGCACTTCATATGAGCGGGTAAAAAAGCTCTGGTTTCTTGGGGGAAGCTCACGGCGCCGGCTCGGGAGGGGGGTCTGGCACTGCCTGATTTCGAGCTGTACTATAAGGTGGCGCAGGCCAGTTATCTTAGGTACTGGTATGGAATGGCAGCGGAACACAGACACGTGGAGATAGAGAGGTCAATCACGTCTCCAGCGTTGCTAAGGTCGGTCATTCTGACGGCCCGAGCCGCTCCCGGGTTCCCCGGTACTTGGTGGGGCTTACTTGCTGGGCCTGGTCTTTTCTGGAGCGTACTCCCAGTGGTGGTTTGCTCTATTCACCAAAACGTCTGCCATTGTTTATTCCCGGTGTTCCCCTGACTAGCGAGGTGCATTATGTGGCTACGATTAAACGGTTGGGTATCACTAAGTGGGGGGAGTTGTTCCCTGATGGGAAGTTTGTTTCCATTGATCAACTGAGGGAGAGGGGAGCCTTGTCGGCATTGGATGTGTTTCTATATTACAGGTTGAGGGTGATGTTGCAGCGGCTGTTCCCTTCCTTTCCTGAACCGCCCGCAGTGGCTGAGATGCTCGATAAGGTGGTTGGGGGGGACATAGGGAGGCGGGTACTTTTGTATGGATTGGCTCTGAGGAGTAAGTCTGGTGCTGGGTTATCCTCAAAGGAGTTGTGGGAGAGGTTGTTAGAGCAGGAAATACCTGTTGATGTCTGGGAGTACTGTTGTGAGATGACCAAGAGGGGGGCGGTTAACTCAAATTTTAAGTTGGTCCACTATACATTTTTGCATCAATGTTATTACTCTCCGGCCCAACTAAAGGATTATTTTCCTCAGAGGTCAGGGGCCTGCCTCAGATGTGGCCGGGAGATGGCGGGTTTTCTCCATGTGGCTTGGGAGTGTGTGGAGCTGGTGCAATTTTTGGCACTACTAGGGTACACGAGGCAGATACCCAAGGGGACTAGGAAATTGATAGGTCTCCTCTTAATTCTGGCAAAACGCCGTATGGCTATGGGGTGGGGGGGAAGCGGAGTCCGACGATTGCACAATGGTCAAGGGACATATTGTATTGCAATGATATGGAGACTCGATGGGGTATGTTGAGGGGGACCCGTCGGGGTGACAGTCAGATGTGGGATGTGTACACATTGTATCTCCTCGGCTGGCCGGGGAGGGAGAATCCTGTGTCCCCTACTACGCAGGGATCCCCCTCTCAGTCTGGTCTCCGGGTGGGATCTCTGCTTGCTCCCTGAAGCCTGGTCGAGGGCCAAACAATTTGGACACTGCGATGCCACCGGCATGGAGACTTGATTGGAAGGGTTATATGCTGGGTACTGGTTTTGTGGCCCGGGCAGTCCTTTGGTTTTCTAATGCTACCTGTATGTGCGTACCAGGGGAGAGGGATGGGAGGGGGGGGGGTAATTCGATTGACTGTTTGTGTTATATGAAATGCCAATAAAGAAATTTAAAAAAAAATTATGTCCCTGCAAAGACTGTAGCAGCAGTGACCTGGAGAGCGTTGAGGATGATAGCCCCAAAAGTCCCAGACAATTGGGCACAGAAACAGGTAGACACAGCACCAGTCACTAGTTGCAGGGGGCCGAGGACAGGCTAGGGAACTGAGTGCAAAAGGGGCACAAAAGCAGAACTGCTCAGTCACCCCAAGTATCCCACCTTGCTGTCGGTGGCTTGTAGACAAGTAGGAACGATAGGTTGGTTTGGTGATCTAAGGCTAAGTGCAGGAGGAGTGATTCACAGTTTGGGATGTTTAGTGGTGATGCTGTTTTTATTTTTAGCTGGTCCTTGTATGCCACAGCGAGACCTCCTCCTGTTTTTCCTTCTAGGTTGGCTTGTTTAAGTTTGAAGTTGTTAGATAGGGAATTGTGTGCTGTAACTTTGACGTTTTGGGTTATCCAGGTTTCAGTGAGGAATGTCATGCCTGTCCCTCCGCCGCTTAGCAGATCTTATATTTCTGTTGTCTGTTGAGACATTGATCTGGCGTTGACTAGGTTGTAGTCTGTTATTTGGTTTTCTCTGTTTTGTTTGATCTTTGGCTGTGAAGTTAGGAGATTGGGTTGATATTGATTCATCTTTCTATCAATTACAGGCACTATTAATGTATGTTTCACTGTCACAATTCTGGCATATTTCATAGGCACAAGCATCTTGAAAAGGCTCCTGTGTACTTTTGGTGGTCCAGTATCTATTGGAAGTTTTCATCTGTTACCCTAAAGAAGTGATTGCAAATTGTATGGCATTTTACATAACTTTACACAAACAGTGCTGTAAAATGTTCCATTTTAACCCATCATTTTTAACGTGTAGTCCCTCTGATGCTGTGTCGAGTGATTCAGATGCGCTTGTGCTATCTTACTTTTTCAAATTCTGGAAAATTATTTACATCCCCACATGGAAAGAATTCAACAGCTGCCACTGCTGCCTGGCAGATCTTCACTGGTTGTATCGACTGGTATAATCACGTGTTCAGTATGTGTGTAGGCCTTCGTACTTATCAGGCCATTCGACCAGGGGTGGACTGACCTATAGGGAGCTCTGAAGATTTTCCAGTAGGCCTCTGCATCCTGGGCTTCTTTTGTGTGGTATTTCCAATTTTTCCCATGGGAAAATACTTGTGCTTGCTGAAAATGTGTAATATGGGGCCACTTTTGAAAATTATTTCCAGTGTCTCTTTTGGTTCCCAATCCACCCCTGCATTCCACCACTTCCCAGATGTTTCCTTACTCAAGCAACCCTACCTCCTCTTTCACAGTTACAGCTGCATTGTTATGGAAGATGCTATTTCTGTTCAGTGCAGGCCCCGGTGATCTGTATGGTGATGAAATGATGGAATCTGTTACAGGCTGTGGTCCCCTTTCTCTGTCTGAGGATAAGTCTTTTAAAAGCATCAGAAGCTTCAGCAAAATCGCATTATCCCGCCGAGCTGCGCGCGGCAGGGGAGGGATTGGCACCTCATGGCAGGGTTGCAGTGATTTCAAGCAGCTGTGCAAGCTGCCAGTCAGGCGGGTTCTCAGCTCTTCCCCACTCTGGACTTGAGGGGCCTTTCAGACTTCCTTGCCAGACAGCGCAGGCATTTCTTTGGCAGGCCGTGCTGGGGCTTTTGGAGGCTCTGCCTGCAGATCACCTCTAATCCTTTCTGCACATTTACACCCTGATAGAAACGGTAGATCATGTCGGTTATTAGCGGCCGAAACTCGTTGTTTTCTGATGCATTTGCAGCCTTGGAAGCAGTCTTTGTGGTGTTCGTTTCAGTTTATGAACGGCCAACAGTTCAGTTCAAACCCGTTTTTCATTCTTGTAGATTCACGCCTCTAATTTCAAACACCAGTGATATCCGGGTTCTGCTCTGTAGGTAATGGTTCTGTGCCACTGCTTGTGGGTGTGTCCAGCACTGGTCTTTGGCACGTGTATGGCAATAAATTGGCATAAATCCACCGATTGACTGTCCAACTCGTTTATGCCCCTCCGTCCCATGGCATTACCACAGAATTACGAGGGGTGGTAGCTGGTAGGGTGACCTAAATTCCCATTTTTGGAGTCCATAGGAATCCACGTTTATTTTTCTTTGGGCCACATTTACAGGGAACGGTAATACTGTGCAATGAATCCACCCATTGTTTTCGGTGAAGTGTAGGAATCACCTCAAGCATTTTCTAGGTGAATCCTTCACTTTACCTCCAAACCCAGAATTCAGCGATGCAGTAAAATTGTCAATATTTCCTTTACCACCAAGAAAAGTGGTGTTAACGGATTACCGCAACTTCTTTACGTATTGAGGACCAACGTAACTGTACGTCTGCACTCTCCATGCTTTGGCGCTAGACACAAGCTGCACTGCTCATGTTCAGCCGACGTCCCCAATATCTTGCATGATCTCCAACATGGCGCTGATGACGCAGTGGTATGCTGTGCTGACGTTTCACTTTGCTTGTTTCCGCTTCCTGAGCATGGCATTAGTAGTGTAGCAGTTTGAACACTTGACTCGTAGCTGTGTGCGCACCCCTCCTTCACTATTTTCAAGTCAACTGTTACGGCCAAAAATGTCCTATAATGGCCTGCGGTATAACATGGTTAGTTACACATTAAGTTCAAATTTCCTCTTCAACAATAGGACACTGGATTATGTACTTTGTAATAACTAAACTATATAATAATAACTAAGTTGTCACCCTACGATGGCACCCAATTTAAACGCACTGCTTGACTGAAATGTGCGTGACTGTACGTAATGTAAATTTAGGGGATAGCAAACTTTATCTCGAATTTCATTTTTAAATGAAATTTGGCGTGGCTGACCTCTTTCCTCTCCAATCGACCCTCCCAGCTCCAACTCGGGTCTTTCCTTTCTGACATCTTTTTCTTTACCTGTGGTGTCCCCCAGTGTTCTAACCTCTCCCCCTGGCTTTTCAACCAGTATCTGGCACTTCTCGCCCACCGCATCGCCGCTCTCCGCCCCTACTTTCAGTGCTATGCGGATGATACCCAGCTCATTTTCAGGCTACCCTCGGCCTCTTCTTCTCCTTCCCTCATCTTTGACTGTCTTTCTGCTATCCAGGACTGGTGTGCCGCCAATGACCTCTGCCTTAATGCCAGTAAGACTGAGATTCTACTCATCGGCACACCCACTCCCTCCTTCCCTGCAGCTCTCTGGCCGGCCTCTCTTGGCCCTCTTCCTACCTGCAAGGCAAAAAACCTCTGTCATGTTCGACTCCACACTCTCCTTCTCTCCTCACATATCTGACGTCTCTAAGAAGTCACACTACCAGCTACACCTCCTCAGAGGTATCCTTCCTTTCCTCTCCTTCCCCCAGAAGCTCACTGTCTCTAGAGCCCTGGTTCTCTCGAAGCTTGACTACTGTAACAGCCTCTATCTAAATCTGCCTGCCTCTACTCTCCGCCCTTTGCAACTCATCCAGAACAGGACTGCGAGACTTGTCCTTGGCCTCAAGCCCAGGGACCGTATCTCTCCAGGACTGAAATCACTACACTGGCTCCCAGTGACTGCAAGGATTAAGTTCAAAACCCTCTGCATTGTCCAAAAGGCCTTTTGGGGCCTTGGGCCAAAATATCTTCAACTCTCTCTTCCTAAATATCTTCCTTCTCGAGCTCTTCGCTCATCCGCCTCCAACTCTCTCAGGGTCAGCCACTTCTCCAAACAACGAGTTGGTGGCAGATCTCTCTCCGCTGCAGGGGCCTCCCTCTGGAACAGCCTTCCTGCCTCCCTGAAACTTGAGGAGATCCATCTCTGGTTCCGGAAGCACCTCCAAACCTTCCTCTTCGCCTCTGCTTTCTCCCCCCTCTCCCCTGCTAAAGTTACTGAAACTGCACTGAATCTGCAACTGGGCCACTCGCCGTTCTCGGTCCTTGGCCCAGCCACTCTCCCCTGCACTGCCTCCCTGGAACCCCCTGCACTACGGGACTGTCTGTATCCCACAGCCCCCCCTTCCCAGCACTTATCTGCACTTACTCGCACTGCCACTAGTTGGCCCTTGTTTTGTTTTTGTTTTTTTTGCTATTAACCCTGTAATGCACTTTCCCCTCTCCCTTCTCCCCCTGCACTTCTCCCTTTCCCCTCTACCCTTGCACTTGCGCGATCTGAATGACACCTGGCTTAGTAGGATCGTTGTCTGTCTCCCCTTGTTTCCCCCCTTTCCTCGCCGCACCTTGAAACACTTGTGTATAGGCGCTTTACAAATGCCATATATCATATATCATATCATATCATATCAAACAGCTGTGTGTGATTTACTTAAGAATGCTTGTCACTTAATGGATCTGGCAGCCAAATGAAATCCCAATCTGGTGTAGCCCCAGTGTGGTTAGGTGTGCAGCGACCAGCCGCACCTCAGGTATGGGACATTGGCCAGCAAAAAGAAGCAAAAGCCAGGAATATACATAGCTAGGTAGTCATTTAAAACCTGCCATGAAAAGTCAGGCAAAGCGTGCTCCATTGTACTGGGACTGGCCGAGGTCCACTGATTGACTGAGATGCATGCTATTGTGGCAATAAGCCACGAGACTGCAGGGCAATACCGCCCGAGGTAATGCCCCTGGGGCCGTAGTTACAGGCCCAAGCATAGCGAGTGTTAGGCAGAAACCTGTGCAGTTCCCTTAGGGACCACTGCAAAAGATTTAAGACTACAGGTGTTTGGCAGTAAACCCACTTGGTAGCAGTCTGTAACACACAGATTCACTTGGTAGCTGTGGCTGAGCAGTCCGACTTCCCTCAAGAAGAGTTAGGCAGTATGCAGAGTATACACAATAGGTACAGAGACACAGTAATACAAACAAACACTGACCAGAGCTTTGGTGTAAAAGTATATAATTATTTATCTAAAACACACTTGTGAATCACACTAGCAAAAAAGAGGTAAGTAATTTCAGCGCACAGTCACTATCATATATAGACAACCTTATTCACTTATTAGACAAGTCTTAGTGAGAAACACCACTTATTTTCAGATAGAGGTGAGCGCTTAACATAAGATGACACTCTAATAAGTTGTAAAGAAAGGGAGGGAAAAAGGCAAAGTTAAAGAAGCACACAAGTTTCAATACTTGTTCAAAGAACCACAGTAAGGCAGGATAGGCAGAGTTCTACTGGAGAGCAAGGAAGTCCATTGCAAGGCCCACTCTTGGAGAGAGCAAGCAGAAGGGGTCCAGGTTCACCAGTGGGGTTATGCCCAAAGAGTCTTTGTAGATAGTTCGCACAAAAAGGATGAAATTAAAGTCAGGAAACGTTAGCTAGGTTGTCCCAGGCTAGCCCAGGTTAGAAAGTCGAGGCTTTACTGTCACCCCGAACGATCTGTCGCAAGGGAAGCCAGGCGGGACACAGTACCTTAAGTGTGAAGGAAGCTTCAGCGGGGGCAGTTGTTCCTGGCAGCAAGTGCAAGTCGGTGTTTCGTCCAGAGGAAGAAGAGGTCTCGCCGTGGAGGAAAGATGAAGGTCGTTGCACTGCCAGGGAAGAAACCAGCTGCGGAGTTCTCTGGTTAAAAGGCACTACCCTTCTCTTTGCGGTAGTGGTAAACTGGTATTCCGGTTGCCGGGGTGCTTGGCACGGGCAAGGCGGCCACGAGATGCTCCCGGAAGGTGAAAAGAAGGTGAAACTGGTTATACCTACCAGTCAAAGGAAGACGACTCTCCGGACTGGAGATCTCCTCTGTCGTCTGGAAAAGTGGTGAGACGGTTCAGCAGGGCTACACCGGTGGTGTCGTCGTTGCAGGTCAGCTCAGCTTCTCCCTCCTCGGATTCTTAGGTCCTGTGGCGACTTCTGAAGTTCCAGTCCCCAAAGCCCTGCTTTTATGCAGCACACCCCCATTCACTCAGCCTAGCTGCCAAACATGCTAAGTGGTGAGCAGGCCGGCTCACCACTTGGGCCAATCACACAAGAGTGCGACCTGAGTTACCAAGGTAACTCAGTCCAGGGTGCCTAAACCCCCTCCCATACCCCCCGTGGTACCCAGACAGAGTGGCACCACTTTTGGAGGCTTCTGTGGAAAAGCCTGCCAAAAAGTGGAACAAAGGGCTCGACTTGGGTTGGAGTCACAGAAGAGAACACAATCGCCATTTTAGAATCGAGTTCTGGCAAAAAATACCAACCGGTGAATTAATATTAAATAAATAAACCGGCGGTATGTTCGAGGCTATAAGAATTAAATAATTAAAGTTGGTAGCCTCGAACAATGGGAAAATCCCATAGAGATATATTCACTGTCGAATTTAAAAAGTAGTATCCACTGCCACCAGCCAAAACTCGATTAGGGGGACGGAGACGTGCCCCCTCGAACAACAGACCCCGAGGCAATCGAATTACCCCGACCAGTATGTCCACAATATGATGGTTTGTACTGGTTTCTGTTCATGATTTGGGACTAGTAAAGCCAATGGTGACTTTACATGCCCTGGGAGACAGTAGTCAGGCCCAGGGTATGGAGTCTATGTTGGGGGGTCACTATGACACCCCTGGGTTACGGCACGGAGGGTGCTGTGTAACCCACATCAAAAACACATGAGACCCTATGGAGTAAAAGACCCCATAGCCCATAAAACACATGGAAAGGGAAAGGAACACCTCAAATCATGTCTAAGAGTGGGAGCAAAAGAATCTCACTCTTAGCAGGAGAGAAAAAAATAAACCCCAAAAATACAGCAAAGCTGCTGGGGGACTCACTAGATTTGGGAAGTTAGCCTTACAGAGAATTCTCCCTAACAGCGAGGGCCTTGACGAAGCCCCGGGGGCATTACCTGGGGCAGTATTGGCCTGCACTCGAGGGGCTTATTGCCATTACTACCCCGGCCCGTTAGACCTGGGTACTAATTGCTTTTTTTTCTAATTCGAAACACGTTTCGGAACAAACAAAAAAAGTAAAATAAATGGATGCCGGGAAAGGGAAAACGTAGTCCGCTTTCCCTTTCCGTGGCGGCCATCGGGAGCGGGTGCGCTGGGAACACTCTGTTCCCAGCGCGTCCGCTCCCGAGAAAAGAAGAAAAAAGAAGGTAAGTGGGATGGGGAAGGAAGAAAAAATAAACGTACCACGGTCTCCGGCGGGGCCCGATGGAAGCCTCCAGCCGTGTGGAGGCTTGGAGTGGGGGTGGTTTCGCTCTGAGTCTCCACACAGCTGGAGGTTTCCATCGTCCCCCGCCGGAGACTGTGGGGTGTGACGAGGGAGGAGGAAAGGGGAAACAAAATAAAATGTCTTACCTGAATCCCCGGCAGGGGGGGACGAGGGAAGCCTCCAGCCATGGGGAGGCTTGGAGCGGGGATTGCCCCGTTTCGAGCCTCCTCATTGGCTGAGGGGCTGCCACGGCGCTCGCCAGGAACAGAGAACCCGGTACGCATGGCGTAAAAGGGAATACCGTGTGGTATGGCTCGCAAATGAGCCAATCACCGCGCTGTATTCCCTTTGCACCGCACGTGCCGGGTACTAATGTTTGTGAACGTGTTTGCTGAATACAAAATTAAACAGAGCTATAGCAAACTTATATCAGTAAGCTTAAAAAACAAAACGAAGGTATAATACAGATGAAATAATGGGTCGATAACAGTGCAACATTGCTGTGAGTCTACAAGGCCATAATGGTGATCTTCACATCCTCAGGTTATTGCTGCATTAGGACCCTGTTCAGATAGTTCCATTTTGCTCAGCCAGTCAGGAGTGAGGATTTGCATGAAACTTAGGGCACGGATGCCATTAGGCTCTCGCAATTTCTCAATACTTCCTGGTTCGGTCAAATAGGTCTGCAGCGCCTGAGCCCTTTACTGCTCCCTCTACCACTGAGCCCTCCCCCTCTGCCTCACTGTCCATCCCTGCCAGTCTCCGGTGCCTCTCCCTGCTCCTGTCCGCACTCCTCCCCCTTTCTTACTAAGAAAAGGTGGTTGGGCGGGTCTTCCGCCTCACTTGCTGATATTCGTCGACGCGGCATCCCTCAGTGTAGCAAGGATAGCAATGCGGTGTGGTGCAGTGGGGATGCCCGGTTCAGAGAAGGGTTGCCTTTGGCTGATTATGCAACAAAGGCCACCCTCGATGTGCGTAAATTTCCCGGCAATCGCAGCCCACTTTATTTAGCCCACTCTTCCCTAATACCCAGTGGTCAAAGTGTAAGAAAAGAAGTTGGCGAACTATGTTCCCTGCTGGCCTGCACCCACTCCCCAACGCACTGTCGTCGTGATATTAATTGGCCATTATTGGTAGCAGGTGGACAATGGTGCTAGTACCTGGGCATCTAATAGCAGTGGCGGACTAATGCCGAATACTTATGCACAAACCAAAATGGTTGGCTTTGCCAATGCGTGTTTTTAACATGACTTCAGTGAAGGATCCACATAGTGCTTATAAACCGAGTGGCTGAAGGCAGACCTGGTTAAGACATTTTTATTACAACAACAGTTGGTGTTAAGGAGAATTCTCATTCAATGGCTAATTTCCCTTACCTAGTGAGTCCCCCAGCAGCTTTGCTGGATTTATGGAGTTTATTTTTTCCACTTGGTAAGAGTGTGAGCTTTTCCCCCACTCTTGCCTGTGTTTTGCCATGTGTGTTTCATCTGTTTTTGTAATTGTGGACTCTGGAGTACACCACTTCAGTAGCCCCACTCTTTTGTGTGTTACACAGCACCTTCAGTGCAGTGACACAGGGTTGTCTTTTAGGCTTCCCACCGACTCCATTTCTGGGGCTGACTACTGTCCCCCCAGAAAAGGGTAAAGTTGCCAATAACTTTACATAGTCAAATAACCACAGATCCAGTACACCCCATCTTACATGGAGTTTTGGAAAGGGTTCATCCTTAGACCTTTTTATCTGTACCTCCTAGAGCATTGTTTTGCTCTTTTAACATTTAGACCTGGCTGGTGGAAGTGGTATCTACCCTAACTTTTCTACCGCAATTATACTATGTAAGCATGGTACTGTTTTAGGCTATTATATTAGCCTCGAACATAAACCCGCTTGACCAAATACTCTTTCTTTTGGCTCCGGCCAGGTTTATTCGCCATTTCTTTTTGTTAAAGTCCTTCTTGTGTTTTACTTTGCGTGGCAAACCAGGTTTGCCTTCTTTGTTCACCGTCTTTTGGCGGGCATCTGCCAAGAAGCCCTCCTCTTGGCACCTGGGTGTGTAGGTGGGCTGAATGTGAGGGAGGGGTGTAGTCATCCCCTGCACAGGGTATCCTAGGAAACCCAAGTTGCACTTTGCCATGATTGGCTGAGGTGGTTGTCCGGGCTGGACAAACCCCCTGCTGCGTGATTGACAGCCAGGCTGTGTGACTGGGGGATATTCACATAAAAGGCACGACTCTTGGGCTAGAAGTCAGTCGCCACTGGAACTACAAGGAACCAAAGAGAAGCGGAGAAGAAGACAGATGCTGCAACTACCCCGTCCCGGTGAAGCCCTGCTGCAGTCCTGAGCTATCTACCCTTCGACGACCAGAGAAGATCCAGTCCGGAGTCGTCTTCCCTTGAGCCTGGTGGTCAACCAGCTCATCTTCCACAGCCAGAGGATCTTCGTGGTTGAAATCGCTGCACACTGCTGTAGTGGTCCGGATAGCCATCTGAAGAGCCTCTCCTGTTTTTAAAGGAGTGCACCTTTTATTCACCGTCGCTGCTGCTGGCTTCATCCCTGGGTAGTGCAGACCCCTCCAGACCTCATCCTTCTTATCTCCACGACCAAAGCACCAGGAACCGTGGGTCTGCAGGAAACTACCAGGAACAACTGCCGTGGCACCAGCTTCTTTCTTGAATAAGGTACTGTGTTCTGCTTCGAGGAACTAGGGTGAATCCCTTTTCTCCTCATCCATGGCTTGCCCTTGTCTTCCCTCCTTCTTATAACTTTTGCTTCCTCTGTTGACAATATCCAAGAACTCCTGCCAACGTTGAATCGTGAACTGTCTGACTGTGTGATCCACGACAACAGGAACCCAGTTCCACTTGACACTGGCTCCGGCCTATTGACTTTTGTATTTCTGTAAGCGAGGGTTCTCTGATTCTGTCTGCCTTGACAAAAGTATTGCCTATGATTTTTGCCCCCAACTCGCTCTGGTTAACTCAGGTGCTAAGTGTGTTTTTGCCCCGGTAACATTTCTTGCCACAGATACACGTATCTTTCGTAAGACCGAACTGTCATTACTGTAAAAAAGTGATTGCATATGTATTCCCGGTAACGTCTTTTGTTTCACAACACCGGTTGGTTAAAACATAGGGTACTTGCCTTGAGTTATACTGTACCAAGTGAATTGGTTGTTTGTAGTGTGTTTCACGTGTGGTTTTGAATTAATAGTAGTGTTGTGTTTTACAGATGGTTTAAAAATAAATGTACTTATCATTTTTTACCTGAAACCTTGAGTCCGTGTTTGCTTGAGTCACAGTAATTGTGGTCCCTTTGTGTAATCTCTGCTACTGCTCATATACTCTTGAGATAGGCCTGGCTGCTCCGCTACTGCTACCACTTTAACAAAGTAGTACAGGCTTGTAACAAAGGTGAACTTGTATTACCACTTGTAGTCTTAATTGTGTGTAGTGGTCCCTAGGGGTACTGCACAGGATTCTGCCTAGCACTGGTGTACAACGGTGAGGATTTGAAAGTAGAGTGATTACACTTAGAGTGCTGCTTTGCTTGGGTTCAACTAACCACAAGGCTAAACACCACTAATTCTGTTAACTAGAGAAATCATGTAAAACATGGAAAACTACAGTGAAGAGGGTCTCTTAAACTATACTGCTGAGGTTCTGAGAACCCTTTTTAGAGAGAAGAATCTCTCTGGTAAAGGAAAAAAATCTGAACTGGTTGCAAAGTTAATGGGAAAACAAAGTCTGGAGAGTGGGTCAGAAGGGCCTACCCTCCAGCAAATGTGGATACTGACGTTTCTGATTCTGAGAGTGTTCAGTTAGAAGAAGTAGATGAGTCCTTGTTAGGAAACCCTACAACTCCCTTACCTGCTCAGAAAGCACAACCTCTGTCCACAGGGACCCCCACAGGTCCTACACTTACTCCTGAGTTTATTGCACTTGAGAAAATGAGACTTGAATTGGAAGTGAAACGTATTGATGCACAAACTGCCATGAAACATCAAGAGTTAAGGCTCAGAGAAATGGAGCTGAACCATGAACTAGAAATGAAGAAATTGTCTCTTTAAAATGCTTCTCTCCCAGAGTCTTCTAGGTCTTCCAGCCCTAAGAGACCCCGTATGCCAAAGGAAATGATTGGTATGTATGAGACTAAACTTGATGTTTTGGATTGGTTAGCAATGTTTGAGTACAATCATGGAATTCAAGGTATCTCAGGGAATCTGCTGATTCCTTGGCTCTTCTCTAGGCTTCCCCCCTGTTGCAAGTGATGCTGTAATGGAGCTGGGGGAAGAGGATAACCAGGATTATGAGTGTGTGAAGCTAGCATTAATAGCTAGATATGCGAAGACCCCTTCCCAGTATCTTAAGATGTTTAGAACCCTCAAAAAGCATGATGGTACCTCTTGGGCTACCTGGGTGTGTGAATGTTTGAAAAACTTAGATGTTTGGGTTAAGGGTTACAAAGTGAACGCTTATGAAGGTTTGAGGAATCTTGTAATGTTGGAGTCTATCTCTGATGTCTGCTCTCCTGAGCTTAGACAGCACTTGTCTGACTCAAAGGAGATAGATCCTAAGAATTTAGCTAAGGCTGCTGACTTGTGGGTTGCCAACAGGGCTACTCACAAGGATTCTGGGCAACTCAGAAAAAGGAAGAGGGAAAACAGTCAAAGAAAGACAACAAAGAGAATTCCAATAATTCCAATCCAAACATAACCAGGGTAAGCCACAAGGGAAACCGAATCAGGCTAGTGTACCATCTGGTCCCAAACCAGATGGAGGTCAGAACAAACCCCCATTCCAGAAAGCATTTGGAAAATGCTTTGCTTGTGGGTCAACTGACCATGTGAAAGGGTATCCCAGATGTAAGGGTAAACCTTCAGGGGTCCACCCTGTCTCCTTAGCCTTCTCCCAGGTGGATGAAGTACCTATAGCCAGTGGAAACTTTGTTACCAGCTGATGAGCCCACAAGAGTCTCAGCTAGTGTTTCTTTAGTGTCCTTGGGTCTTTGGGAACAGAACTTGGATGTCTATAACTCAATCCCAGATAATACTAAAGAGTATTATAAAGATAGTGTTTTTGTGAATGGTCAGGAAACCCCTGCCATCAGAGACACTGGAGCCAGCATAACTGTGGTTGATGAATGTTTTTTCAAGGAGGAGGATGTTGCTAAGGCATCCAAACACCTAACCAAGTTAGCTGGAGGCCCTGTGCAAATGGTTCCCCTGTTACCAGCTCTCATCCAGTGCAATGACATGACTGTCAGAATACCTGTAAGTGTGCAAGGTGACATACCTGGAAGAGACCTGTTCGGTAATGACCTTTAAAACTCTTGTAGTTGTGTCTAGTGCCCCCAGTCCTCCCAGCAAAAGGAAACAGGAGCTCACAAGGTCTGCTTGGGAGAGAACCTTGTGAGGCTCTCCTGGGGACATGATAGAGGATACTATCACCTCATGTTAAACAGGAAATGATATTGTGCCTCCTTTTGATTTATATTGGCCTAAGCCTAGTCGCTCTGCGAAGAAAACTTTGTTGCAAAGTTCCGATTTTAGATGGACTTCGCCACCATTTTAGAATCATCCGCCATTTTGATTTCTGTTCATATGATTCTCTGTTCTAAAATGGTGGACTGTGTTTCTAACTTGCAACCGAGCCTTCCTGACCTTGGAATCCTGCTAATGGTTAGACTGTCCGAGGTCCGACTGTTTAGACTAGGTAATGAGACATTGTACTGAGTATGACTTGTTGTCCTAGGATTGTCTGCGCTAACAAGCCTCATCCACGAATACACATCGATGACAATGTTATGCAAACGCCAAGCGTGGACACTGGCAGAACTACATTGTGAAGGGATATGCACTAAGGCTTACTGCTGAATCCAAGAACATACTTCGCCATTGTAACTTGATGGAAATGCAAACCCATGTAATCCGTGTGCATATTATTGTATGAGCTGAATGTGAACTTGGCACTAACTCTAGACCGCAGATCATTAGCATGTAGAGGGGCTGGACAATATTGTTAGAAATGTATATAAACATGAATGTCTAGATGTCCAGCACTCTCCCTCCTCACTCTGACGGGCTGGTACTCATTGCGGGGTGTCGAGAGCCAGATATCTACCTGTTTCAGATCTGTGTTTCTTTGTAACTGCGCAGTATTAAAGATCTGTGAATCTTTATAGCCCGTGTTTGGTGTATTTCCTTTTGTGGTACTCAGCCTCGATATTTCCTTGTTTTTACACCCAAGTCCACAGGATGGACTTACTGCTATTGCAGGACAAGGAACAACAAAGGGGAAACATAAGTCTTCCAGCAAGCACTCCTGTGCCCAGAAGGACACCTCCAAGACTGTCCAAAGTCACATCTGTGACTCCTCCACCAGCTGGGGCTGAGTGTGAGGTTCAACCCTGTATGGTTCAACTAGATACTGATGAATCAGATCTAGAATAAGATCCTACTCTAGTTGGAGATCTGGACCATGTTGAACATCCTGAACTGCAGTCTTTACTGGCAGAAGGTGGACCAACAGGGCAGACTTCAGCAGAGGACAAAGAGTGTCCTACTCTTGAAGGTCTTCGCCTACAGGCAGCTTCTCAGCTCGATGGGAAAGAGCCTGGAAAGTATAGGTTGCAATGGGAAGATGGCCTCTTCTACTGTGAACCAATTGAGTGAACCCCTGGAGACTGCAAAAGACTTGTAATTCCTTTAGTGAACCGACTCTAGTTTCTGCAGTTAGCCTACGAGATACCTTTGGCTGGTCACTTAAGTTTTAAGAAGACCAAGGAAAGGCTCTCTTTACTTCTACTGGCCTAAGATGGGTTCAGAAGTAGACACATTCTGGAGGAGCTGCCACACTTGCCAAACCTCTGACAAGAGTGGAGCCAAGAATGTGGCACCCTTGGTGCCTCTCCCAGTGGTGGGAGTTCCTTTTGAGAGGGTAGGGATTGACATTGTTGGTCCCCTTGATCCTCCCACATCTTCAGCCAACAGGTTTATCCGGGTTGTAGTGGATCATTCCACTAGGTATCCTGAAGCAACACCTATGTGGACTGTTACGGCTCAGGCTGTGGCTAAGGCCCTACTTGGTATTTTTACCAGAGTAGGTTTTCCTAAAGTGGTGATATCTGACAGGGGATCACATTTTATGCCCCACTACATGCAAGCCATGTGGAAAACCTGTGGAGTCACCTACAAGTACTCAACTGCTTACCATCCCCCAACCAATGAGTTGGCGGAGAGGTTTAACAGAACTATGAAGAGCATGATAGCTGCTTTAGAAGAACCCTTTAAAAGAAAGTGGGACCTTCTACTGTCATGCCTTCTCTTTGCATATAGAGAAGTCCCTCAGGAGGGAGTAGGTTACATTCCCTTCGAACTTCTTTATGGCCATCTAGGCAGAGGTCCATTGGCCCCGATTAACGAGGGGTTGGAGAGTGCTCCTTCCCCCAAGTCAGTCAGAGTGACTATGTGATAGGTCTCCGGAGGAGAATGTCACACATGATGGCAGAGGCAAGTGATAACTTGAAGGCTGGTCAGGCTCTGGTCAAGCACTGGCATGACCAGAAGGCTAAAATGGTTGAGTTTACTCAAGACCAGCTTGTTCTTGTTATGTTCCTCACAAGGCAGAGGGTCTTGCAGGACAAATGGATAGGACCCTTCAAAGTTGTGGGTAAACTTGGAGAGGTGGACTTAGGCAATCCTAAGGAGGCTCCTAGAGCCTTTCACACCAACCGTTTGAAGGTTTATGTCTCTTGACCTGACATAGGAGCTTTGCTTCTAGCTTCAGCTCAGGAGGAGGAGAGTGAAACTCTGCCTGACCTCCTCAGAGGCCTACCTTTAGATGAGCAAGTGGAAGGAGTTAATCTCTCTTCCAGTCTCACATCTGACCAGCAGGATGAGTGCAAATTACTGTTAAATCTTTTTGCCTCCCTGTTCTCGCTTTCACCAGGCTTGACCCCTTTGGGCCAGCATGAGATACTCACTGGTGACTGTTTGCCTGTCAAAAGCAGGGGTACAGAATGTCAGAAAATGTAAGAACCCATATAAGGAATGAGGTCATCAAGATGCTTGATCTCGGGGTTATAGAGCCCTCTGCTAGCCCATGGTCTAGCCCAGTTGTGCTTGTACCAAAGGCAGGATCCAAGGGGTTGAGATTCTGCATGGACTATAGAGCTCTAAATGCAGTCACAAAGACTGATGCCCATCCTTTGCCTCGGACAGATGAGCTGGTGGACAAACTTGGTGCAGCCAAGTACCTTAGCACATTTGACCTAACATCAGGCTATTGGCAAATAGCCTTGACAGACCATGCCAAGGAGAAAACTGCATTCTCCACCCCAGCTGGCGTCTACCAATTCAAGGTAATGCCTTTTGGACTAAAAAGAATGCACCTGCTACATTTCAGAGGATGGTCAATCAAGTTCTGAATGAGATGGAGGACCTCTGCATGGCATACTTGGATGACATTGCAGTGTTCAGCCCTACATGGAAAGAACATATTGAACACCTAGGATATGTGTTTCAGGCTCGGGAACAGGTGTTAGGCAGAATCCTGTGCAGTGCCCTTAGGGACAACTACACACAATTTAGACTACAGGTGGCAATACAAGTTTTACCTTTGGAACAAGCCTGTACTACACTGTTAAATTGGTAGCAGTAGTGGAGCAGCCAGGCTTATCTCAAGAGTATATGAGCAGTAGCAGAGATTACACAAAGGGACTACAATTACTGTGACTCAAGCAAACACTGACTCAAGGTTTCAACTAAAAAAATATAAGCACATTTATTTTTAAACCAGTTGTTATAAACACAACACTTCTATTAATTCGAAAACCACACGTAAAATATACTACAACTAACCAATTCACTTTGTACGGTATACTTCAAGTTAAGTACCCTGTGTTTTAGCGGACCGGCGTTATGAAACAAAAGACATTACTGGGAATTCACTTGCGATCACTTTTTGACAGTAATGACAGTTCGGTCTTAATAAAGAAACGCGTATCCGCGGCAAGAAATGTTACCGGGGCAAAAACACACTTAGCACCTGAGTTAATCAGAGAGAGTTGGGGGCAAAAATAATAGGAAATACTTTTGTCAGGGCAGACAGAATCAGAGAACACTAGTTGACAGAAATTCAAGAGTCAATAGGCCGGAGCCAGTGTCAAGTCGAACCGGGTTCCTGTTGTCGAGGATCACACAGTCGAACAGTTCAAGATTCAACGTTGCCAGGAGTACTTGGATATTGTCAACAGAGGAAGCAAAAGTTATAAGAAGGAGAAGATAAGCACAAGCCTTGGAGGAGGAGAAAAGGGATTCACCCTAGCTCCTCGAAGCAGAACACAGTACCTTATTCAAGGAAGAAGCTGGTGCCACAGCAGTTGTTCCTGGTAGTTTCCTGCAGACCCACGGTTCCTGGAGCTTCGGCAAGAAGGACATCTGAAGGGGGTCTGCACTACGCAGCGATGAAGCCAGCAGCAGCGATAGTGAATAAAAGGTACGCGCCTTAAAAACAGGAGAGGCTCTTCAGATGGCTATCCGGACCACTACAGCAGTGTGCAGCGATTTCAACCAAGAAGAGGATCCTCTGGCTGTGGAAGATGAGCTGGTTAACTCCACCAGGCTCAAGGGAAGAAGACTCCGGACTGGATCTTCTCTGGTTGTTGAAGGGTAGATAGCTCAGGATTGCAGCAGGGCTTCACCGGGACGGGATAGTTGCAGCAGCCGTCTTCTCAGCTTCTCTTCGGTTCCTTGTAGTTCCAGTGGCGACTCTGACTTCCAGCCCAAGAGTCGTGCCTTTTATGAGAAAATCCCCCATTCACATAGCCTGGCTGTCAATCACGCAGCAGGGGGGTTGTCCAGCCCGGACAACCACCTCAGCCAATCATGACAAAGTGCGACTTGGGTTTCCTAGGACCCCCTGTGCAGGGGGTGACTACACCCCTCTCTCACATTTAGCCCACCCAGGCGCCTAGAGGAGGGCTTCTTGGCAGAAGCCCGCCAAAAGACGGTGAACAAAGAAGGCAAACCTGGTTTGCTGCGCAAAGTAAAACACAAGGAGTTTAACAAAAAGAAATGGCGAATAAACCCGATCGGAGCCAAAAGAAAAAGTATTTGGTCTTGACCAACTATTCCAAGGTCCACTAAATAGTTGACCTCACCCAGTGACTCCACCACTGTGTAAGGGCCTGACCATTTGTCCTGTAAAGCTCTAGGCCTTATGGGATTCATGATCAGGACTTGCTGACCTGGTGTAAAATTGATGAGGGCAGCCTTCTGGTCATACCACTGTTTCACCAGGGCTTGTCCTGCCTTCAATTTCTCACTAGCCAGACCCATCAGGAGTTCCATCCTTTTCCTGAGTCCTAGCATCTAGTCCACTACATTGGTAGTTACAGGAGGAGAGGGAATCTCCATCCTTCCTTGACTATTACTAAAGGTTCCCTCACAGGGTGACCAAACAGAAGCTTGAAGAAGCTGAAGCCAACACCTTCCTGGGGTACTTCCCTGTAGGCAAACAGTAAGCATGGTAGTAAGAGATCACATTTTCTACTTTGGGGTTCTTCAAAAGCCCCAATCATAACTTTTCTAAGTTCTGTTAAACCTTCAACTAGACCATTGATTTATGGGTGGTATGCAGATGAAAACTTATAAGTGACACCACATTTCTTCCACATGGTCTGCATGCACTTGGACATAAAGTTGCTGCCTCTGTCAGACACAACTTCTTTAGGGAAGCCAACCCTAGTAAATATGCCAAGTAAAGCTTTTGCAACTGACTTGGCAGTCAGTCTTCAATGGGATGGCCTCAGGATACCTGGTGGCATGGTCGACCAGCATCAGGATAAACCTGAGGATGTTTGGGAGTCAAGGGGACCAACAATGTTGTTCCCTACCCTTTCAAATGGTACCCACACCACTGGGAGTGGTACCGATGGAGCTTGGAATGTTGTGCCACTTTTTCCAGATACCTGGCATGTGGCACAACTCATGCAATTACTTTCCACTTGCACCCCCATTTTGGGCCAGTAGAAATGCATGGATAACCTTTGCTAGGTTCTATTGATACAAAGTGTTAGGAAAGATTCCTATTTATGTGAAGTTTTCCCTCCAGTTGTGAACCCCCCCAACTTTTTGCTTTGATTTGAACACCATAGTCTGACTGCCAGTGGAGCTCAGCCTTCTGCTGCACTCCACTGGGCTTTTCGCTCACTTTGTTATGGGGAAACTGACATACCCATAAAGACAGTCAGTAATGGGAGACTTTGTTTCCCTTAGTCCTTATCAGTGTTGCATCTTTTCTGCAACATGTTGCAAGTACACAATGTACCTTATAGTACAGTGCACTTGGGTCTCTTAGTCATTTCTAAAGGCCCCAGATACTGTCGAAGGATTTTTTTAGGAGAAGTGCGGATGTGCTATTGACAGAGCTGGTGTCCGCTTATCTTTTCATGTATTTTTAAACCTTTCCTGCCATTTTAACAGCATTAACCACGTTTGGCAAGAATAGTTGGCCTCGCTCCAAAATGGCCATGCCACAAGGTTTTTTGTCCTGTCCTTTGGCCATCTTGCTGCTTCACCTTCCCCAGGTCGAGTTGATTTGGGCATGCATTCTCATGTGAAATGCCAAGCTTTTGCGGGCTTCTGCATGCCTTGTGTGCACGTCCCCAGTATGTGGACTGGACTGTCTAGTTCCAATACACATCCTGTGTGCCATAGAATCTGGTGTGCTGTGAATGCCTGTGACCACCGTGGTCCATGATTGGTCCACATATGGTATGCCTGAATGTGAGCAGATCTCCCATTGGGTTCTCTTCGTTTTGGCGCAAAGGGAACATTCGATAAGAGAAGGCCCCAAACAGCCATACCAGGTTGATCTCTGGAGTTGTCACTGAACGAAGGATAGGATCCAAGAATCCTGAAACCAAGAAGCTGAGTCGAGGAGCCGCTGGTGACCCACTGGAAAGTTTGGCACCCTGAGCCTGCTGTTGCCCGCCGGACCCCTCTGCATCTGATTGAACTGGAAAGTCTGCGAAGGCGCTTCAACCCATTGGAATAGTGGGACTTACTATCCTCGGCACCTTCATCAATCCCTGCAAGTAAGTCTTCTCGGAAGTGTCCCTGGGCCAACCAGTTGTCTAACCAGCTTGCACAGGACTTTTGCTCTCTCTGCCACTGTTTTGAGGAGGCCCTTGAAACTTGGTATCCCGTGAACTCTGTGTTCACGGCACTGTGCTAATGAATTTCATACAATTGGCGTTCCCATGTCTGGAGTAAAGAGAGCCCGAAACGGAGTACACGCGGTTATCGTGTCACCCAGCCATGGTGACCAACTTTTCAGGTGCGCTGCTGCTGTGCCCCTTGCCCCTGAAGTCAGCTACAGTGAAAATGGCCTGATCCATCCACCAGGAGCGGAGAAATCGCCAATGTCCCATGTGGAAATCAACACCGTAGCTTCTCAGCTGAAAGCCGCAGAGTCGCAGAAATCGCTGCATTTGAACCGGCAACCAAAGTGGACTCAACTGCCGAAGTTTGGTCCAGAGTGTGCCTAGGTAAGTACTAATGACCCTTGCCAGTGGTACTTAGCGCATCCATCCCTTTGTATACACGAGTGGCCCTTGAAGGCCCCTCTCCTTTCCACAGCTAGTGTGAACTGGAACAGGGTAACCTTCTGGACAAGCCAGACCAATCAAGGTAGCTTGGCGGCAGTCAAGACTAGGTCTCAGGGGGGTGAAGGTGACTGAAAGACCTCAATGAGCACACAGAGTAAAGGACACTCACAAATCACTTATAGGGCCTCATTACGAGGTGGGCGGAATGGATTTAACGGTGGCGGTAATGGTGCCGGTAAACCCATTCCGCCCTATTACGAGGTTCCCTTGCGGGACCCGCTCTGAACGTCTGGTCAGACCAGACGTCCTTTGTGGGTTCCGCAAGGGGACCAGGGACCTAATAACAGGCCCGTTATTAAGGGGCCCATTATTAGCTCCCTCCCCACTCCCATTGAGCCCTATGGGGGCTCAAATGGGGATGGGTTTTTTGAATGAGGAATTACCGGGCCCTCCAAGGTTGGAATGGCCCGGTAATTCCTCATTCAAGGGACCTGGACCCGAGTTTGGAGGCAGCCAAACTCGTAATGAGGCCCATAGTCAGATGTAGTTATTTTAAAAATACAAATACATTTATTCAAGGCCTTTGAAAGTCAACACACAATAATAATCACAGTAATACTAATAAACCAATACAATCCTATCAGGATACATGTATACAAGACGACTGGGCCTAAAGGGTTAAATGCACGAAATGGGGCCACAACCTAGAAAGGGAAGGAAACCGGTAGTGCAGAGAGTCTTTAGGCAGTTCAGCATCAATCATAGTCCTAACTGAAAGGCAGTCCAGTCCCTTAAATGAGGGGAGCCTATTGCTCAAATGTACTTGCAATGCTGGTGCACGCGGTAGTGCAGATGTGTGAAAACAGGGTCTCTTCAAGGGTCTGTAGCAGCTCAGGGAGGTGGGTGAGGTGATGCAGAATAAGTTCCCACTATTCGAGGAGTGTCTCCCCAACAGGGCAGAACAGGTTCCAAGAGTTGGGACTAGTTTGATAGCTCAGGCTATCAGGAAAAAGGAGAGTGGCCCTCAGGGGACACTCATGGGTAAAAATGGATGGATGCACTAGGGTCCACCGGTAAGGGTTGCTGGTACTCACAGACCCCCGGTGCACTCCGGACCAAACTTCGACAGTAGAGTCCACTCCAGTTGCAGGTTCAAATGTGGCAATGCTGTTGCTCTGCGACCTTTAGCGATGAAGTTACAGCGTTGATTCCCAAACGGCATAGTGATGATTTCTCTGCTCCTGGTGGATGTATGGGACAGTTTCACTGTAGCAGGCTTCAGGGGCAAGAGGGGCACAGCAGCAGCACACCTGCAAAGTTCGTTACTATGGCTGGACAACACGGGAACCGCGTGTACTCCAGTTCAGGCTCTCTATACTCTAGACCTGAGAACGCCAAGTGTACAAAATTTGGTGTGAGTGACGTGAACAGAGAGCGTGCGATGTACCAAGTTTCAAGAGGCTCCTTCAAACGGTGGTGGTGGTGTCAGAACAAAGGTCCTGCATAGGCTGGCCAGCCCACGGGTTAGCCCAGGGACACTTCCAAGAACTGTTACTTGCAGGGATTGATGAAGGTGCCGAGAACAGTTGATCCCACTATTCAAATGGGTCAAAGCATCTCCGCAGACCTTCTAGTTCGATCAGATGCAGAGAGGTCCAGAGGGATGACAGCTGGCTCAGGGTGCCAAACCTTCCAGTGGGTCACCAGCGGTTCCTCGACTTGGCTTCCTAGTTTCAGAATACTTGGATCCTGTCCTTCGTTCAGTGAGAGCTCCAGAGATTGACCTGGTATGGCTGTTTGGAGCCTCTTTTATCCAAAATCTCCTTTGTGCCAAAGCGACGAGGACCCAATGGGAGATCTGCTCACATACAGGCACACCATATGTAGACCAATCACGGACCATGGTGATCCCAGGCATTCACAGCACACCAGACTGACACCCAGGATGTGTATTGGAACCAGACAGTCCAGCCCACATCCTAGAAGCACACACAAGGCATGCAGAAGCCCACAAAAGCTTGGAGTTTTGCGGGAGAATGCATGCCCAAAAAAGGACTGACCCGGCAGGCTCGACCTGGGGAAGGTGAAGGGGCGAGATGGCCAAAGGACAGGACAAAGAACCTTGTGGCATGGCCATAGTGGAGCCAGGCCACCTTTCCTTGCGGGTACATTGAGCACTTGCAACATGTTGCAGAAAAGTTGCAACACTGACAAAGACTAAGGGAAACAAAGTCTCCCAGTAGTGACGGTCTTTAAGGGCATGTCAGTTGCCCCATAATAAAGTGAGCGAAAATCCCAGTGGGGTGCAGCAGAAGGCTGTGTTTCACTGGTAAAGTCAGACTATGGTGTTTGAACAAAGCAAACATTTGGGGGGTTCACAACTGGAGGGAAAATGTCACATAAATGGGAATCTTTCCTAACACTCGCCCCTCCCAGTCCAAGGACAGTGGGGAATTAATCCACCCCTGTATGAGTCTTGTAGAGGAGGTCCCAAGTATAGCCCGCACTCCAACCGTCCATTTTGAAGTACCAGGAACGTTAACTCCGAAATATGTGACATATGATGAACAAATAAACCAGCAGTGAGCCGCAGTGGGGCTCTCCCGAGTGCTCATCAGAAGAACAATGCCTATTGAAGTACCAGTACCAAGGAAATCATGGACAGTAAGGTATCCATTGAGAAAGCCATATCAACAAATAAAACGAAATGACGATCGTCTAAATACAGTATCTGAAGAAACCAAAAGAGTCTTAATGGAAGACGAATGGTGATGTCACAAGAACCTAGACTGATATATATATATATATATATATATATATATGGAATAATGACCTGAGAAGGATAAAAGGAGACGAAACACCATGAATAAAGTAGATCGTGAACCTAAAGTGAAAGGACGATGTCCAATGTACGAAGCTTGAGCCATGAGCAAAATGAAGATATACAAACAGTTTACACGTGTACATAGTACATATGCTTGGAACCGCAAGAAAGCTAAGAAAATCGTGCGGCTTGCTATGCTTAGTAGGAAGGTAGTGCGGCAAGCGCCACTATACATAATCTACCTCAAAGAAGTACATTATATAAGTATATTTCCACGTTGCACAACAAGCAGAATCAACCAAAGGGTTACTAAAAGGCCACACATGAAGAGTTTCATATGTAGCGAAACCAAGGATAGAGCGGCAGAAACGAAACTCAGCAGAGGCAACTCGTGCCTGGAGAACCAAGGTCGTATCTGTCAAGATGGACGAACAGTGGCTACAATTAATGGAAGCAAAGAACGGAATAAACTGCTTTGAAGGGTCAAGATAAGAAGCTGCAGGCAGGTGGTGGGTGAAAAGAAATAAGAAGAGGCAAATTCACGGTGTCTGAACCACGTGACCAGCCGAGCGAGCAGAAGTAAGCCTTTCACACCTACACATGGAGCCTTATCGTACCCATCCACTTTAAACTTTCTCAGACCAAGAGGCAGACTCAAGACCAACTACAAGGCAGTAATTGACACATGGACACTAAGGTGATGAATGGCTGTAACATAAGTTGGAGGAAAGCTGGGGTACAGACTTACTCCCTGCACCTGGCCTCATTATTCTGCATGCTGCTAAGCGAAGTGGAAAAGTATGGGTGGGGTTGGTGCCCACCCAATCACAATGAACCAGGTAATCTAGGGTCCTATAGTTAGTAGAACCAATGAGACGTTGTACTTTTAGTGACATCTACAGTAGCTAATTTGAAGGTAGGGTTTAGATGCCCCACCTGACAGTGTTTACCCGATCCCTTTACTACATTACCATATACAGATATAGTACCTGTACCGATAGTAAAGTTACCTTTTCCAAACCAATAGAATTGCATGCCAACTTTTAAGCGTTGCACATCAATGATGACAAGTTTTTAGTATACATTTTACGATTTTCATGAAGTTCGTTGGAGCTGTGAAGCGAGAGAGAAGATCACGCATCTGCTAGTGTTACTGGACTCCCCGTTTTTTGTACTTGTCATTAAACGGACTGCCTTTGCCAAACCGTTGGTTGTCATTATTGATTTGGTGTTGGAGTATTTAATCTGCACCCCCTTCCATCTCACTGGTGCTGCTATCTCGTCTTAAAGTGCTTTTGGGCAAACCCCGACTCTATGGGCTGGTTGGGGGGTCTCAGAGCACACTCTATGTTCAGGTTGGTTAAATATTCTGGACAACCATCAGCATTTCTATGTTGGACACCTGGCCTATGCTCAATAGTGAAGTCAAAGACTTGCAGACATACGGACCACCTGAGCAACTTTGGATTCTCTCCCTTCATGATCATTAGCTACTTTAAGGGCTTATGGTCAGTTTGCACAGTGAAGTGGGTCCCATAGAAGTAGGGCCTCAGTCCTTAGGGCCAACACAACAGAGAAACATTATTTCTCTTCTGTGGACCACTTGAGCTCTCTGTCCTTAAGATGGCGACTAATGAAAGCCAATATGGTGTTTCTTACCGTTCTCATCTACTTGTAATATTACAGCTCCTATCCCAGTGTCAGGGGTCTCTGTCTGCACAATAAAAGGTATTTGTTAATCAGGGGCCCGAGAATAGGGGCCTGTCACAAGGAGTCTTTTAAGCCATTGAAGGCCTTCCCAAACTCTTCAGACCAAGTTTCCTTCTTGGGTCTCTTAGGCGTGGTGAGAGCAGGCAGAGGGACAGCTATTGTGCCATCATCTGCAATTAAATTCCTGTAGTACCCAGTGAGTCCTAAAAAGGCTGTCACTTGGGTCTGTGTAGTGGGGGTAGGCCAGTCTGGTACTTTACTGGGTTGAGGCTGTATCCTCCCTCCACCTACTTCATATCCAAGGTAAACCTCTCAGCCTTGTCCAATCTGGCACTTACTGGCCTTTATGGTCAAGTGGGCCTTGTGAAGAGCCGGCAACGCCATCCCAAGATGTTTCACATGATCCTCCCAGGTGGCACTGAAAACTGCTATATCATCCAAATATGCAAGACAGCATTAATCCAACCCATTAAGGACATGATTCACAAGCCTCTGGAAAGTGGCAGGTGCATTCTTCAACCCAAAAGGCATTACCCTGAACTGGTAAAGACCCTCTGGTGTTGAGAAAGCTTTCTTCTCCTTGGCATGTTCTGCAAGAGCTATTTGCCAATAGCCTGCAGTAAGGTCAAATGTGCTGAGGTATTTGGTGGCACCCAAAGTATCCAACAGCTTATCTGTTCTAGGCAAAGGGTATGCATCTGTCCTCGTGACAGCATTCAGAGCCCTCTAATCCACACAGAACCTCAACTCAGAGGTACCTGCCTTTGGAACCAAAACCACTGGGCTGGATCAAGGACTACTTAGAGGGTTCAATCACCCCATGATCCAACATTTTGTTGACCTCCGTCTTAATGTCTTTGTCTGACATCCTGTATCCCCTACTTTTGGTAGGTACACTATCTCAGATGTCTGTCAAGTTTTCACCAATGCGTCAAACCAGGAGCTAGTGGATACAAGGGGGAAAACTGCCTCATCAAACTTTTCACCTCAGCTTGTTGATCAGAAGTCCGGTGAGGGGCCACTTTGACACCCTCAATGGAGCTGTCTGAAGGACTGCCCTGGAACAGGTCAGGGAGAGGCTCCTCCTCCACATCTGAAGCCAGTAGCAGTGCAGCTATTTCAACTCTTGGGATGAAAGCCTTCAGTCTATTTAAACGGAACACTATTGGGGCTTGACCAGCCATTCCAAGGTCCACTAAATAGTTGACCTCACCCAGTGACTCCACCACTGTGTAAGGGCCTGACCATTTGTCCTGTAAAGCTCTCGGCCTTCTGGAATTCATGATCAGGACTTGCTGACCTGGTGTAAAATTGATGAGGACAGACTTCTGGTCATACCAGTGTTTCACCAGGGCATGTCCTTCCTTCAACTTTTCACTAGCCAGACCCATCAGGAGTACCAGGATAAACCTGAAGATGTTTGGGAGTCAAGGGGACCAACAATGCTTATCCCTACCCTTTCAAATGGTACCCCACCACTGGAAGTGGAACCAATGGAGCTTGGAATGTTGTGCCACTTTTTTCAGATAACTCGCATGCAGGACACCTCATGCAGTTACTTTCCATTTGCACCCCCATCTTGGGCCAGTAGAAATGCATGGATAACCTTTGCTTGGTTCTCTTGATGCAAAGTGTTAGGAAAGATTCCCATTTATGTGACGTTTTCCCTCCAGTTGTCAACCCCACAACTTTTTGCTTTGAACACCATAGTCTGACTTTGCCAGTGGAGCCCAGCCTTCTGCTGCACTCCCCTGGGCTTTTCGCTCACTTTGTTATGGGGAAACTGACATGCCCTTAAAGACAGTAAGTAATGGGAGACTTTGTTTTCCTTACTCCTTGTCAGTGTTGCAACTTTTCTGCAAGCGACTGAGTAGTGATAATTGTAAAGGCCATAGACCTAGCTAATATGATGGAAACAAGTACCTTTATAACCTTAAATGCTTCCAGATCAGAAACATTGAGATAGATGTGTGCTGAGAGAGGTTAACCTCCTCGTGGCACAAAGGGTGAAATGATCCAGATGATAACAGATTTGCAAGAGTTGCAACTTGATGCCATCACCACAGATGAAAGTGCAGAAGGAGGTGGAGCTGCTTCCACTGGCAGAACTGACAGTTCTGTTGCTGCCGTCTTCCATGGTTCCCAGGAAGATATTGATTATGTGTCGTCCCAAGTTTCCTCTGCCAGTTCAGATGCTGAGGCCATGTTGGAATTCAAGAAGCAAGAGCTGCTGTTTAAGCAGGAGGAGCTGGAATTTAACATGGCTAAGCCGAAGATAGAGCACGCAGAAAAAAAGGACAGGAACACCAGTTGGAACTGGCCAAGCTTCAAGTTTCAAATGGGTCCAAGGGATCTGTACATGGGTCTGGGTCCTCCTCTCATCCAAAGTTTTCTAAAGATCTGCTCAGTGTGTATAATGAGAAGAATGACATTATGGACTGGCTGAATGCATTGGAGTATGCTTGTGAAGTTCAAGAGGTTGTAAATGCTGATAAGATTGCATGGGTGTTCAGCAGACTACCCCATTCTGGCTTCAGTGCTATTATGGAAATGTCAAAAGCTGAAAAAGTGGATTTTGTAATGTTGCAGCAAACTCTCATTTTGAAGTTTGTGAAGACTCCTGCCCAATACTTAAAAGGATTCAGAGAGTATAAAAAGAAAGAAGGTAGTACTTGGGTGTCATATGTGACTGATTCTTTAAAGTACTTGACTGGCTGGGTTGAAGGCTATAAGGTCTCCACCATTGAGGGTATGATATTTCTTGTAATGCTTGAACATATTTTTGCATCTTGTCCCCCCTGAGCTGAAGCAGCATTTGGCAGATTCAAAGGAGTCAGATCCTAATAAGCTGGCTATATCAGCAGATGTGTGGGCGTCACATAGAGTGTCCCGTAAGTACAGGACTCATCCTGGTAAGCAGGAGGAGGGGAAAAAGTCCAAAGATAAGGAGGGTGGTGGGTCTGATAAAACCTCCTCCCAAAAGAGCCACGAAAAGAAATGTAAGGGTAAGTCACAAGAGAACACACAGGGTAGTGGAGGCTATCCTCCAGCACAGAACTCTGGTTACAGTAAGCCTCCCAAGACCCAGTGGATCCTGTGTGGTTTGTGGAGCAAGTGACCATGTGAAGATGGACCCCAGATGAAAGGACAAAACCTCGGGAGTCCACTCTGCAAAACTGGCCTTCTCCTCCTATGAGGAAGAAGAGATTACAGGGGCATCCTTTTCCTCAGACCCCTTCCCCAGTGGGATAAATTCTGAGGTAGTTTGTTTCCCTGGGTTCCTAAAGTGAGAGCCTTTTGCTAGGATTCCTGATAACACCAAGCACTATTTTAAAGACAGTGTGCCGATCAATGGAGTAGATTCTCCTGCCCTTAGGGATAGTGGGTGCAGCAGAATGGTAGTGGATTCTACCTTGGTAGACCCAGAGGAAGTTTTGAGAGCTCCTCTGTTACCCACTAAGTTGGCTGATGGCCCACCTCTCAAGTTCTCAGTTATGCCTGTAAATCTTACTATGTTTTTGGGAAATGAAAGAAAATTGACTTTTGCACTAATATTCTTCTTACAAGAATTGGAAATTAGACTTATGAAATAATTGGTTTCAAGTGATTACAATGGATGTACTGGTTTCTATATTCTAAAAGTTGTAATTAACTAAATGAAGTAAAAAATATTTAAAAGAATGATACAGTGTCAGTATTTCAGTGAGCATTCAGAGAGATGTCCCAGGAAAGGTCTTGTTGGGGTATTATCTCAGAGATTTAGGTCTTGTGGGAGACACAGAAGAGACCCTGCACAAGGTCACAAACAAGGGCTGCACTGGCCAAGTCCAATGCCAAGCCCAAGCCAAAGGGGAAAGCCAATGCTAAAGGAGTCAAGAAAGACAAAAGAGGGAAAGAAAATATTCCCCCAAAATCACCTACCACTGAGGTGGATGTAGTTGGTCAAACACCTGAACCTGACTAGGAAGAGGTGCTACCTTAAATATTAGATCCTAATGACCATCCTGAACTACAACATTTTCTAGTGGAAGATGGTCCGGTCAGGATGGAGTTCAATAAGGGCCAATGTGAGTGCCCATCTCTGGAAGGCCTAAGGAGACAGGCCGGCTCCCAGTTTAAGGGTGAACCTCCTGAGAAGCACAACATTTATTGGGAAGGTGGGCTTCTCTACAGTAAACCCACATAGTCTACAGAAGGAGACCATGGGAGGTTGTTGGTTCCCCTTGCTTTAAGACCCTTCCTCTTGCAGTAGGCGCATGAAGTGCCCCTTGCTGGTCACCTCGGTATCAAGAGCACCAAGCAAAGGTTAACCTGCACTTCTACTGGCCCAAGATGGCGGTGCAAGTAGAAAGTCACTGGAGGAGTTTGCCACATGCCAGTTATCAGGAAAAAGTGGCACAACAATCCAAGCTCCATTGGTACTACTCCCAGTTGTGGGGGTACTATTTGAGCGGGTAGGGATCGACATTGTCAGTCCCCTTGACCCACAAACATCCTCAGGCAATACTTGTATCCTAGTGCTGGTCGACCATGCCACCAGGTATCCTGAGGCCATCCCATTGAAGACTGACTGCCAAGTCAGTTGCAAAAGCTTTACTTGGCATATTTACTAGGGTTGGTTTCCCTAAAGAAGTTACGTCTGACGGAGGCTGCAACTTTATGTCAAAGTATATGCTGGCTATGTGGAAAGAATGTGGTGTCACTTATAAGTTTTCATCTGCATATCACCCACAAACCAACGGTCTAGTTGAAAGGTTTAACAGAACTTTAAAAATCATGATTGGGGCTTTTGAAGAACCCCAAAGTAGAAAATGGGATCTCTTACTACCATGCTTACTGTTTGCCTACAGGGAAGTACCCCAGGAGTTTGTTAGATTCAGCCCCTTCAAGCTTCTGTTTGGTCACCCTGTGAGGGGACCTTTAGTAATAGTCAAGGAAGGATAGGAGATGCCCTCTCCTCCTGTAACTACCAATGTAGTGGACTAGGTGCTAGGACTCAGGAAAAGGATGGAACTCCTGATGGGTCTGGATAGTGAGAAATTGAAGGCAGGACACGCCCTGGTGAAACACTGGTATAGCTAGAAGGCTGCCCTCATCAATTTTACACCAGGTCAGCAAGTCCTGATCATGAATCCCATAAGGCCTAGAGCTTTACAGGATAAATGGTCAGGCCCTTACACAGTGTTGGAGTCACTGGAGTCATATCCTCAGGCAATATGTTTATCTTGGTGCTGGTCATCCTAAGAGTTCAAATGGCTGCACTGCTGCTGGCTTCAGATGTTGAGGAGGAGGAGTCGGAACCTCTCCCTAACCTGTTCCAGGGCAGTCCTTCAGACAGCTCCATTGAAGGTGTCAAAGTGAACCCTCATCTGACTTCTGATCACCACTCCCAATAATATGAGCGGGCAACAATACAACAAGCTCCAATCCAATCTTTTCCTGCCAAAATGTTTATATCACCAATTTACTCAAGAACATCCATTCATGTGCAATTCCCTCAACTATAGAATCGCGTAAAACCCCTAATCAATTTCAAACAAGGAGACAAATTTCCTCACGTGTGACACCAACAGAACATGTATGAAAAACATTAAACAGACTAGACAGACACCAGCTGGACACAGAAAACTCTGCCTTCTAATCAATACCCCGAAATGGAGTCTAAACAAACTCCTTTTACGACGTCTTTAACCGTCGTAGTAGCCTAGTCGTTCCCTATTATGTGGGACTATGAGTTCACGTTTCTTCTGACCGCTATATTAAAGTGCAGGAACAAGGTGTATCCTCTCTTCTCGGGTGTCTACCCCGGTATCCTCTCTCTTCTCAGATGTCCACCCCGGTATTCACTATTTATTCAGTTATCAGTTATTCTCGAGTCATTATATATATATATATATATATATATATATATATATATATATATATATATATATATATATATATATATTCTCTACTTCTGACTATTTTGTTTTTCTCCACCTCCCTCCGTTACCTTTTCCCTTACTTGTTCTATTGCCTAAAGACATTTGCCAAAGCATCCATTTTTTTGTTTCACTCACCACTCGCATCATTCCTCTCTGGATCCTCGGGATCACTGCCTCTGTTACCGCCTCTTTTAGTCTTTTGCCTGATCCACTGCCAGTAGGAATGGAAGGGTTTATGTTTGTAAAACGGGTGCCTTCAGACCCAATGCAGTTTTTGGGACAAGTTTAAGCTATCATTGTCCACGGGAAGCTTGAGTCTACTCGGCCAAAATGGCGAAGGACTTGTGATATTGCCTTAGAGTTACTTTGTGTCGACGATCAATAGGTGTCTTATCAATAATCAATATTCAATAGTTGGTCAACACCATCCTCTGCTACCAAGTGTACGGGAGGGCGGAGCGACCTCTAACGGGCCGATGGGATCAGAGCTCACCCTCAAGTACTTTAAGACGAGATAGCTGCACCTTGAGGAGGATGGGGTGCAGGATTCACTTACTCCAACACCAATCAATAAGGACAGCTCAATGGTTTGGCAAAGGGAAGTCCGTTTAATGACAAGTACAAAAAACGGGGAAACAATGGTAATCAACAGTGATGCGATCGACCGTCTCGCTTCAACTCCCAAAATCTTCATTCAGACAGCAATTGTTATAGCGAATTTTCGCCATCATTGACGTGTTACACTCAAAGTTTATCATGCAATTCTATTGGTCGGAAAAGGTAACTTAAGTATAGGTGCTACATCTGTATATGGTAACAGAGTATGAGGATTGGATAATTCTTATCGGGTGGGCGTCTACGCCCATCCCTCTACATCATTCGTGCAAGACGTCACTACAAGTACGACGTCTCATTGGTTCTACTAGCTGTAGGACCCTTGATTTGGTCCATTGTGATTGGGTAGGTTACACCCCTAGACATATATCTCCACTTTAATTAGCAGCATGCAGAATGGACACCCAGATGCGGAGTGCCCCAAGATTCACCCTGCCTCCCATCCATCAATCAGTACCTTTGGGCTTTGTCAATTAGTTGGCTGAAGATGGCCTCGAAAGTGTAGCTTCTTACAAGGAACAGTTATGGCATCCTCGGGTTCTGGGTGACATCAGACGTTGCTACCTCTTCGCGCCTGGCTGGTCACGTGTCAGTACACCGTGAATCTGCTTCAATTTCCCTCTAATTGTGTATTTGATTCTTCCTTTAGCCTTGCCACCTGCCTGGGCCTCTTTCTCTCGACCTTCACTGGCTGTCTGCTATGTTCGTAAGTTTAGTTTCTTTGAAGTTGCTGCTCTCCTCCCTTCCTGGGGTTGACCTCGAATTCCAAGGCCTGAGCTGCCTCTGCTAAGTTTCGATTCCGCTGTTCCTTCTAGTTTGGCTGGGGTATGAATCTTGGCCTGTTTGATCCCTACCATCTGGGCTTAGTTCTGCTTTTGTAAAATGGAGTCGTACTTGTATAATGTGCTTCTTTGAGGGAGATATATAGTTGGCGCTTGCCGCTCTATTCTTCTACTAAGCATTGCAAGCCGTACCATTTTCTTAGCTTCTTGCGTTCCAATCCTATTTACAGGCGTTTAGCCAGTTGCATATTTTCCTTCCTGCTTTATGGTTACGTTTCTTTGCAGTTCAGCATCGTTTCTCTTTTTAGGTCCATTAAACACTATTCTTTCCATTTTGTCTTTGTGTAACATCTTGTGATCAGCATTTCGTTTGTCTGGACGTCTGTCCGGGCCCTTGTGGTGTTCACCATTTGCCTTCGATTAAGGCCCTTTGGGTCTCTTCGGGGACAGTTTGTGAACAGTCTTCATTTTGCGTCAGCTGCTGGTACGGTTGTCTCAATGGGTACCGTGCTGGCCATGGTTGTCTGGTTATTGGCACTTCAATAGGTATTGCTCTTCTGATGGGCACTGGGCAGAGCCCTAGAGTGGCTCCCTGTTGGTTTATTTGTTCCTCGTACTTCACATATCTTGGTGAGTATGTCCCTGGTATCTCAAAATGGGTGGCTGGAGTGCAGGCCATATCTGTGACCTCTACACTCCCCCCTGTGGTCGGTTCATCGATCACTTCTTCCTCCTTTGAATTCATATTTCTTGATTTTTCTGTATCCATTTCTTTGTCTTCTGGGTTTGTACATGATGGTGTGAATGTGTTTCTTTGGCGTCCATATTTGTATCACTCCTTTCAAACTTTCTGCTGTTTTTACATGTTTGTCTTTGTTCGAGGCCATAAGCTGGCACTGTCCATTTGGGCTGCAATAGATCCATTTTCCTTCATACTTTCTTCGTTTTCTGGGATACACAAACTTTGTTCCTTCAGGCGCAAATTCGTTGGCCTTCACAAAGCCTCTTATTTCTTCATCAGTCAGGTCTCTGGGCTTCCATCCTGGTTTGACGTTGATCATGATCTTCATCCCTATGGCTTTCTTTGCAGTTCTCTGGCACTGTGTGATGATTATCTTGATAATACAAAATCCTAGTAGTATCATCAATAGCAGGGCTCCCAGAAACTTGAATATGTCTGCCATCCATTGTGGGACCCATGAGAATAGTGTTCCAAACCAGCTGTCATCATCCACTTCTTCAGTTTCATTGATCATCTGGTTTTGTAGGTTTGTCAGCATACTGATGCCTTCTGATAAAGTTCTGTTTTCCTCGTCGTGAGATGGTGTAAATGTGCAACATGATTCTCCGATTTTTGCGCAAACACCTGCATCCATCGCTGTGATCATGTCAAGTACATATCTGTTCTGGAGAGTCATCAATCGTATTGCTTTTAGTTCCTCTTTAATCACGTTGAATCCTTTTATGGTGGTGTTGATGGTCTGTAATAATTCCCATCTGGTTATTTGCAACCATTTAGTGTTTGCTCCAACCTGGAATCTTGGCATGATGATTGTTGTGAGCACTGATGAGGTGAGGCTGAACAGCCTGTGTTCATATGGGATAGCATGGAATGCTTCTTCAGATTTGGAAGAAAGGTAATTTTCTCTCTTCATTCGGGATTTCAGTTCCACAGATCGCCTTTTCCTCAGGTGAGCATCTGCTTTTGGAAAACTGTCAATATTCAGGTCACTTTTCGGGATCACTAGTGCAGGAACGTGGACGTTCACTATTGTGCATATGCTTCCCCAGTTTTTCGGTAGTCTTATGTATGCCTTAGATCCACACACCCAGTAATGATCCATAATTACTGTGGTTCCGTGGGTCATTCCTGGAGCTTTGAAAATTCGTCCGCACTTCTGATTCTCTCCCATTTTCCTCGTGCCATTGTTCCTGAAGCACAATTTTGGACTTTCCAGTGGCACTCTCTGCAAGGGTCCTTCTCTGTTTTCGACCCATGTTAGTAACTTTACCAACTTTGGCCATAGATGTTTGCACAACCTCTGTGAGTTTTCTATTGCTTCTTTGCAGGCTCCAAGGACCATCCATGCTCGGCAGATCACTACTCCTTCTTCCCATCCGTCTGGTGAAGGCACTGTTCCCCAGATCTGCATTTGGCCTCTGTTCTTCCAAAATTGAGATTCTTCTGGAGTCTTTCCTTGGACGTTCAGTCTCGGGTTAATTTCCTATCCTGTTCCTGCTCCTTTAACTTCTGGCTTTTCATACCTGATCACGTGATTCCTAGTATGAGCTCTATTTCTTGTCTTAATATCCTGGACATAATCATCTTCATCGGGATATGCTGTTTCAGTTGCCCATATCAGTGAGGCATCCTTCCCCATAAACTGTCCTCTGGTATTGCACATTGCTACGCGTGACAAACAGTGTGCTGCCGGGACATCAATTTCTACAGCCACAAAGGTCTTGGGTTTCGCCATGCTGTACGCTAGAAGTACACAAGTGAGGCAATCTCCTTCTGATTTCCATCTCCTGACTTCTTTCATGTGTTGGTACCAAATATTGTTTCCTAGATGTGCTGTGCTGTCCAGGCAATCGTTTAGTTCATTGTTATCTTCATGTGGGCTTCTCTTGATTCTTAGTGTCTTTCTGTAGTTAACTATAACTACATCTCTAAACGCGTCTGTGTGACTTTTCTTTGCTGGGGTCTCTAGGGCATGCTGGTCGGTGGAGCAGGTTTCTTCATCTGCATTGATGTGATAGGTGGAGGTTCTGCAAATCTCTTCCTCTCCTCTTGCATTCTTTTCCTGCCCTCTATGTACCTTTATCAACCACAAGCCTGTCACTGGCCGAGAGTATGGCTGCATCGTGGGCCTGGTACTTGTTCCTTGTGTTGGAAATTGTGTGCTTGTCAATACAGTTTCTGCAGATTTATTTTTCAGTTCCTCATGTAGTTTCTTCGCTCTCGCTATGAACGGGAGCAAATGATCCATCAACATTTGTTTCCTTGCAGTGAATTCTCTCGTAGCCGCTTCTGTCTTCTCGAGGGCTTTTGCTATGTCTGATTTAGTCAGCCTTTCACTTGATTCTTTTCGTTCTCTTTCATTGTTTTCTGGGACTGATTGTTCGGTAGGCAGTCTCATGCTCTCTGTTGCCTTCGCTTGAGGTTCTGTGGCCATTGACACATGCCCTAGTTCGTGTGCATTCAGTGTGTGGGTGTGTGTAGTGGTCAGTGCTATGTTTTCATTCATTCCATGCTGAACCTGTCTCCAGCTTTTCTCTTCGTTCGTTACCTCAAGTGTGTATGTATCACTGCTAATTACATTCATTTTTAGTTCATTTACCTTCAGATTTTCTCAGGACTGGAATAACTATGTAGGGTCTGGGTGCCTTTGTGGGACCTATGTGTACATTATCCGGTGGGTGCACTGAAATTGGAACGCTTTGTGCACCAATAAAGAATGCAGTTCTGATTGTTAATGACAGAAAGACAATGATGATCACTATGCATAAATACATAATCGTGCGGTACGAAAGGTGGCAGGATTTCCTTCCAGAGAAGCGGGGGCGCCCCTCTGCTTGTGGGAGGACCAGGTTACTGGTCTGAGCCCCCATCTCAATCATAACAAAATGTCAATGGGCCTCATTACACGGATGGCGGAGAACCATGGCGCTATTAGCACCATGGTTCATACCGGTAAAATACCGGCACCGCCTTGGCGGAAAGGGGAATTACCGCCCAATACAAGGTTGGCGGGGCGGTAATTCCCCCTTCCACCATTGCCCTTCCCCATTTTTTCACCATAGGGCTCAATGGGAATGGGGAAAGCGCTAATTATGGTACCGCAAATTGCGGTACCGTAATTAGCTCCCTGGGTCCCTTTGCGGGTTGGTTTTTAACGCCTGCAAAAAGCAGGCGTTAAATCCCCCAACCCGCAAAGGGACCTCGTAGTAAGGCGGTAAGGATTTACCGGTATTTTACCGGTACCGATAAATCCTTACCGCCATCCGTGTAATGAGGCCCAATGTTTTATTCTTTTCACTCACTCCTTTATTGTTTCTCGGAAAGTTTGTATCATAAAGTGTCTGGTGCTTCGCAAGTGTCCCCCCTCTTGCGGGTGACGATTGTCTGTGGATACGGGATACAGTTCCCTTGCTAGACTATGGAAAATAGATTAGGCTAACACCTTTGGTGAGTCACGTTCATTGTGCATATTCAAAATAGGTGATTTCCCACTCCACCCCCCGAATCTGCTTCAGTCCTGAGGACATGCTGGCACCTGTTCAATGTAAAGAAATGGAAGAAATTGAAAAAATGGCACTTAATCAAAAGATGAAAAGGTGAAGTTCTTGTCTCTGTTCCCTCGATCTGTCCCTCGGCGGAAAGATGAAGTAATTTGCCTCTGTCTCTTCGATCTATCCCTCGGCGGAGAGTTTCATTGGAATCCCCTCATATAATCTCTCTGAAAGTTGGACAGCTCCACTCGCAGCATTCCATGGAGGAGCGTTCCCATATGAGCAACATTAGCTTGATCTCTGATGAAGGTGATGACGTCAACCTCGATAGGTCTCCCCACCATTTCTGGAAAGTCTGTGACTAGGTGAAACAGGACCTTATGCACCAGTTGGCTGTTCTCAGGTGACAGGGGCATTTGTCCTGCCTTGTTGGGTTCTGGATCACAGGCCCTTCCCTTGGCGTGAACAGTCCTTGCACTTTCCTGCTGCGTGGATTGTGACTTAGTAACTTAGTTTAGTCCACAGCTGGCTCAAATGTTCAGAGTTTACTGGATCGCTAATAAAAGTGAGAGTCAGTGGTTCTCCCAACGATTGCTGGGCACTCCTCTATGATGCGAAAGAAAAGCATATTGGTGAGTTCATCTACTATCGCCTGTGGTGGAAGCATTTGTGTCCTTATCACTGTAGTCTGGTAACACAATG